>NC_142072.1:29211825-29831750 GCF_059756535.1 Pantherophis guttatus | reverse complement strand
TTGAATTTTATGAACAAAGACAGTTCATAAACAGCTAGCCTTAATTTTCCTGGATGCACAAAAAGCGTTCGATAACCTTAATTGGACATTTTTAATAACACAATTAGAAAAGATGAAATTCGGAGAAAGATCTATAAAAATGATGAAAAGGATATACAACACCCAAACCGCAAAAGTATTAATCAATGGAGAGACAACAGAATAATTTGATATAAAGAAAGGAGTGAGACAAGGATGCCCCCTATCCCCCATATTGTTTATATTAATGCTGGAATTACTATTAGAAGAAATCAGAGAAGATACAGAAATAACAGGACTAAAAATAAAGAACCAGGAATATAAACTGCAAGCCTTTGCAGATGACATAGTAATCATTCTAGAAAAACCATTACAATCAGGACCAAAATTATTGACAAAAATACAACAATATGGAGAAGTAGCGGGCCTGAAAATCAATAAACAAAAAACGAAAATCTTAACAAAGAACCTCACCAAACAGCAAGAAAAAGAATTGGAAAACATGCTAGGGATACAAAAAGTAAAGAAAGTTAAATACCTAGGAGTGTGGCTTACCAATAGAATATCAACATTGAAGGAAGACAATTATAATAAATTGGCCAAACAAATAGAAAAAGATCTGGAAATTTGGACTAAACTCAGGGTGATATCAGTAAACCCGGACAAAACCTACTTTAAAGATTTGGACAGAATGATACTAAAATATATGTGGCAGAAAAAAAAGGCAAGAATCAAATTAAAAGACTTACAGGACAAAAGAGAAAGAGGAGGAATGGGACTTCCAGATTGGCAGATTTACTACAAAGCGTATCATTAACATGGATTAAGGATTGGATTGAACTCAAAAATAGACGAACACTAACTTTGGAAGGCTTTGATTTGACAAAGGGATGGCATGCATATCTATGGGAAGAGAAACCCAAAAAACAAGAACAATTCCGCAGACATATTGTGAGACACACCTTGCTGAAAACCTGGAATGAAATTAGAAAGAAACATTATGATAAGATTCCACGCTGGATTTCTATAATGGAAGCACAAATATACCCAAACACATTGGACATAAATAAAATGAAAACATACCAGGATCTTTTGGACGAAGAAGGAAAACTAAAAACAAGAGAACTAATAACCCAAGGCGTGGAAATTGATTGGTGGCCATACGTACAATTAAAATCCAGACACAAAACCGACATGGAAAAATTCAGAATTCAAAAAGAACCAAATCAATTAGACAGAATTTTATTGGGTCCCAACGAGAAATTAATAACAAAATTCTAAAACTTTCTATTGTCATATAAACTAGAAGAGGAAATAGTTAAAGAAAATATGATCACATGGGCGATGAATTTCGGATACCCTATAGAACTAAGTAAATGGGAAAAACTATGGAAGATCAACAGTAAGTTAACACTATCAGTACGATACAAAGAAAACGCCTATAAGATTTTCTATAGATGGCATCTCCCACCGGCTCGGATTTTGAAAATGTTTCCTAATACATCCTCACTCTGTTGGAAATGCAAAGCACAAAAGGGGATGTACTACCACATGTGGTGGTTATGCCCCAAAGCCAAACAATTCTGGAACAACATCAAAACCCAATTGGAAGAAATAACAACACAAAAAATACCATTAAAACTGGAAACATACTTATTAGGTATATTTACACGTAACTATGAAAAAGAAACAATATATTTAATTACACACATTCTGACTGCGGCAAGGATCAGGTATGCACAACATTGGAAACTGGCAGAAGTCCCAACACAAGACAAAATAATATCCAAAGTCATGGAATGTGCCGAGATGGACAAACTTACCAAGGAAATCCAAGAAAACGAAGACTCTGACTGTCAGGTGTGCTTCCTTCAAAATCCAGGAAAGAATGACTCAAACTCCATGATTTGTAGAGAAAGGTACTTTTACTAGAAATGAAGTGAACGCAACCACAGCTAAGCTGAAATTAAAGCAATAGGCGCGAAAAGTGCATATAGAAAGCATCCCCTCCCACTGTCCATCGTAAATCATCCAATCCAAAGGTCTCCCAGGGTCAGGTGGAAGCACGTCTGGCAGCGTCATTAATCAGGAATGCCACGATGGTTACCCGATAGCCACTCCAAGGATTCAGTTTCATTTCTTCTGAAGCCACGCCCCTCCTCCAGCATGCTTCCCCCCCAAGCTCCCTAGCTCTCCCCCCTCCTGGTTCCTATGGCAACCAAAGCAGCAAAAGCGGAGGCTGACATTCGGCCTCTCTGCAGAAGAGATGTTAGTCCTAAACAGGGAAGAGAAAAAATGCAACACAGAAATTCCGTTTTATCAGGGTATTTGGTATGAAACAATTGTACTTCCCTGGGTACCTGGACATCACGTTTATTCACCCATTCAGCTTGAGATAAAGGAAAATGTTTCCAGGCCACCAGATATTGCACTTTACCATGGTGTTTCCTAGAGTCTAGAATTTCCTTAACTTCAAAATGTTGTTCCCCCTCTATCATTATAGGGACTGGGGGAGAACTTTGGTCTGGGCGCAAAGGGGACGAGTGTTCTGGTTTCAACAAGCTGACATGAAATACAGGGTGGATTTGTCTCAGAATTTTTGGCAATTCCAATTCAACTGTTACTTTATGAGTCTAGTGATTCGGAAAGGACCTACATACTTGGGTCCAAGCTTTTTTGATTTCTGTGAAGTCTGTAAATATTTGGTGGAAAGATAAACCCTGTCACAAACTTGGTTCACTTGTGCTGGGGACTTTTTTTTGTCAGCCTGGGTTTTATGTGCTCGATGTGCGTCATCTAAAGCTTTTCGAGTTACTGCCCAAGTACCCCATAGCTGTTCTATCCACTCAATCAAAGAGGGGTTCTGTGGGTCATCCTGTGGTAGCTCGGGGATCGGCACAAACTCCTGACCAGACGCTACCGTAAACGGAGTGAATCCGGTGCTGCTATGTATGGAGTTATTGTATGCCACCTCTGCAAATGGCAATAGGTCCACCCAGTTGTCTTGCTGGTAATTCACGTAACATCTCAAGTACTGTTCTAACACGGCATTGGTTCTTTCACAAGCCCCATTAGTTTGGGGGTGGTGGGCGAAGCTTAACCCCTGGGTGGAGCCTATCAACTTTAAAAACTCCGTCCAAAAGTGGGAAGTAAATTGTACACCCCTGCCTGAAATTATACGTTTTGGAGCCCCATGTAATCGGTAAACATGACGAATAAACAATTTTGCAAGGGTTTTAGCTGAAGGGATTTTAGAACAGGGGATGAAATGCACTTGTTTGGAAAACAGGTCCATTACCGCCCAAATGACGGTACAGCCTTCACTTTCTGGTAGGTCCACAATAAAATCCCTGGATATTTCTTTCCAAGGGGCATTCAGCCTTGCCACACTCTGAAGTAAACTGGGCAGTTTCCCCAGAGGTCTCTTAGCCGAGGCACACACCGGACAACTAGCTACATATGCCTCTATGTCCTTTTTGAGTGCAGGCCACCAAAATTGTCTTTTAACGAGATGTAGAGTTTTAACAAATCCAAAGTGGCCTGCCACCTTGGCATCATGAGCGTACTGCAACACTGTTACTCTTAAACTGGCAGGAAAATACAATTTTGCCCCAATCCAAGCTAGACCATCATGGAGTGTACATTCATTTGAGTGGGTTTTAAACCATTCGTCGGTTCTCAAAGCATCTTTCAGTTTCTGAAGTAACTTGCCCGAGAGGTCTGGATCGGTCTTCGCCTGTGCCCTGGTAGTCATTGGCACTGCTAGTTGTGGTTGTTTGGTGAAGTTTGGTGAAGATTTTCCCCTTTCCGAGGTGAGATAGCATGTCCTTCATGAGTGGTAGGGGGTAAACGTTTTCCATGCAAATCGCTTTCAAATTTCTCTAATCAACTATCAAGCGAAAGGAGCCATCCTTCTTTTCTCGGAACAGTACCGGTGCTGCCACCATTGGTCTGACTGGTTGGATAAACCCCTGTTCTAGATTTTTATCAATGAAGTTTCGCAATTCCCCTAGTTCACAAGGGGTCATGGGGTAGATTTTTGGCTTAGGGAGCTTCACCCCAGGGAGTATTTCAATGGTACAGTCCGGAGCTCTGTGGGGAGGCAGCACATCCGAGGCCCTTTCACTAAAAACTTCACGGAGATCTTTTGGAATCTTCTCCTCTCCTTCAATGCGGCCTACTGCCACTTCCGCTCTTTCGGGTTCTATACCTTCCTCAAGGGGGGCTTCTTCCCTTTCTATCCTCGGTTTTCCGGTATGAATACACAGGACCCCAGTTCTCCAGTTAACCCATGGGTTCCATCTACGGAGCCAGGGCAGTTCAAGTATTAGGGGTCGTTCCATGCCAGGGGCCACAATAAATCTGAGGCTTTCTACATGATCTCAATAGGTTTAATCAGGAATGCCATGATGGTTACCCGATAGCCACTCCAAGGATTCAGTTTCATTTCTTCTGAGGCCACGCCTCTCCTCCAGCACGCTTCCCCCCCCCAAGCTTCCTAGCTCTCCCCCCTCCCGGTTCCTATGGCAGCCAAAGCAGCAAAAGCGGAGGCTGACACTGACTACTATCTGGTTTGACAAAAGTGGTATCAATGGTTAGAGACAAGGAACACCAAACAAAAAGAGGATCCTAAAAGATTGAAACAAAATTCTGTACCAAATGAGACATAACAACGAATAACTAAATTTTAATAAAAATAATATCGTTATATAAGGCGAGAGGAGGATATATATATAGAGGAATAGAGGTCACCGATGTCATAAGAAATCAGACATTACACTTAAATGTTTTTAATGTTGTGTATTGTTTTATGTGTATTTGTATATGTATGTGTATGTGTATTTTGTGTGAATAAAAAAACATAAAAGTAAAAAAAAATGGCCACGCCCACCCAGTCACATTACTCCCCACCACCAAGCCACGCCCACAGAACCAGTAGTAATAAATTTTAGATTGCTTCAGTCCCCTTTCCTGGACCTTCCAAGGTCTCCCCACCCCCCACCCCCCCCACACACATACACCATGTCCTCTACAAATAAATGTGCAATGGTATTCAAATTTACTCTTGCTAGTCTGGGACAAAAACAAAATACAGAGTACAGAATAACAGAGTTGGACAGGACTGTGGAGGCCCTTTAGTCCAATTCCCTGCTCAAGTGGGAGACCCTACACCAGTGATGGCAAACCTTTTAGAGACCGAGTGCCCAAACTGCAACCCAAAACCCACTTACTGTATTTATCACGAAGTGCCATGCAATTTAACCTGAAAGGTTTTAGTTTAGAAAAAAACAACTCATACATGATTAACGTCTTTTCTCTGAAACAAAAACACAATAACAGAGATTTCAATGAGTCAATCGACTTTTTATTGAAAGGTAAAAGTTTGCATTTGGCATGCTTTTGATTAATGTGACTTTTGCTGTTGTATGCATGCTGATAATTTTTCTAATCTTGGCTCATACTTTGTAAGTTTGAGAGCAATACATGCAGCACACAGGTCATCTGTTAGTCCAGGCATATAAAACTCAATTTCAATGAGGGCTGCATCAGGATGGTGGCTGACTTTGGGGGGCGTGGTGGGCGTGGTGGGCATGGCCATCGTGGGCATGGCCAGCTCCCACTGCTGCTGTGCTCACTCTCCTTAGCCAGGTTGCTCATGGTGTGTGCAGGAGGGCAAAGTATGTGGGTCAGAGGGAGGCCCACTACCTCTCCTTATGAGGAGACCTGGCTTTGTAACCAAAGCATCCTCAGTAATAGGATGGGAGACCACCAGGAGAGGTCAGGAGGATGGGACAAGGGGATGGCAAAAGGCAGCAGGGCTTCTGGTGGTCCAAGTGCTAAGGCAGGATTTACCTCAGACCCTCAATCTCTCATTATAATCTCCTTCCTTCTCCTCTTTCCTTTTTTTTGCCTCCTTGCTCTCTTCCCCTCTTTCCTTTTTTTTCTTTGTCTTTCCTGTCCCTTCTTGGATGCTCAAATGCGGAAGGGGAAACATTTTTTGATGCCTCCTCACCTTGTGATCAAATGCCACTTTTGCTAGTAGTTTGTGGCCACTTAAAAGACTGAGAACAAACCAGGCTCAGTTTATCCCATGCTTGCATTTCATGGGGGCATCCACAGATTGCAGTACAGCAAAACTATCAAAATGATGGCTCTGATAGTTGATCAGAGCTCCTCTGTTTTTTATGTGCAACAGCTTTAGCGTTTAAGAACAGAGGTACCATACTTTTCGGAGTATAAGATGCATTTTTCCCCCTTAAAAGAGGATGGAAATGTCAGTGCATCTTATAGACCGAATATGGCTATTTTTGGCCTCCCAAAACACCACTCTGTCCATCCTTTTTTCACAAAAACAGGATGCACAGAGGATTTGGGAGGCCTGCAGAGTGCTCCTGGGGGCCGGGGAGGGCAAAAACAGGACAGGTGGAGGCCAAAAACTGTTCCCCCCCCTTCTTTTCCTCTTTGAAATCTTGGTGCATCTTATACTCTGGTGCCCTCCCGGCACCGCATCAGCCGTCCAGGGGTCACATGAGGATAAGAAGGAGGAAGCCGCTGCCACAGTTCATGCTCACTCCTCAGCTGCAGGCCTGTCCCCCTTTCCATCGTACCCTCCTCCCAGATCCCATTCCCACTCCGCCGGCCCTCGTGTTAGCAAGGTTGCCATCGGCCACGGCCAGGTTGGGCCAATGTCTTGGGACACAGCGATGCATGCCCACGGAGAGGGCTCTGGGTGCCATCTCTGGCATGCGTGCCATAGGTTTGCCATCACGGCCCTACACCATTCCAGACAAATGGCTGTCCAATCTCTTCTTGCAAACCTCTGGTGATGGAGCATCCACAGCTTCTGGAGGAAAGTCATTCCACTTTTTTCAGTTAACAGCCACTCTCCTCCTTACTCTGCAAGGAAATTAATTGACAAACAGCAACTCTTCTCCTTACTTTGTTGGCCTTCTTTTTTTTTTTTTTTTGCAAACACATTTTTTATTGTTTTTTTTCTCCTCTCTCACCTTCACCCACATCTTTTTTTTTTTTTTTTGAATAGAGTGTTGGTCGTTTCTTATCTTATACAATTAGTCAAATTCAAATACATTTTACTCAATTACAATTTTTACCAATATCGTCTACTCCCCTTTTCCTCTTTTTTTTTTGAACATACCTCAGTATTTTTATACTTGCAAGCATAAACACCTTCTTCATTTATCCCTAAATTCTAACTTTACTATTTGTTACATATTTATCCTCTTTTATTCTTGAACAATTCATTCTTTATCTTAATATATTTATATTTGTTTGTTTAGAGCTGCCTTTCTTCCACTTCATCTTTTTTATTGTACAGCAATCTTTCTCCTCAAACCTACCCTCTCCCTCTTCTCCTTCCAACTTTCTTTCCCCACCTTCTTCTTCTCTTCTCTACTTCCCCTTCCCTTCTCCTTTTCCTCCTCTCTTCCCCATCTTACCTTCTCTCCTACTCTGATTTCCCTTCCCTTCCTTCCTCCCTACTCTTCCATCCCTCTCTCTTCTTCCTCCTCCCTTCCAATTCTTTTCCCCTCCTTCATCTCTCTCTATTGCTGTATTCATTTTCAATTTAATATTTTCCATTGTTTCTCCTTTCTCTTTCCTTTTTTGTGTTTTTTCATTGTTAATCCCAGTGTATTTTGTATGTATTATTTTGTATATATTTATTTATATACAAAATAAATGCTTATTTTGTATTTTAAAATCATAAAATCTTTTATTTTGTCCTTTATTTCTCATTATTTTCCATCTCTTTTCCCTCTTTCTTATCTAGCCTGGGATGGTCTAGCCTGGAGACACAACAAACTATATATTCCTGAGGCGATCAGGGGTGAGGTGCTTAAAAATGTCATGATGTAAAACCTACCGAAGGGCTTCCAAAAATTACTCAGTCTATTCCAGAAAGACAGAGTAAAACTCAATGTAATCATTTAAATTTTTTATATTTTTCCTATTCCACCCTCTTTTCTTTCTTTGTTTCTTTTCTTTTTGTCCATACTTAATATTACAAGTGTTTAATTTTCCATAGTCAGTCTCTTTGTCTTTGTCTTCTTCATTATCCATCTTCATTAGTCCTTTCCTTCTCATCTTCAGTGCATTCTAGCTCTGTCTTTACCTCCTCAGATTTTGATTTTTCTATGCAAATTAATAATAATAATAATAATAATAATAATAATAATAATAATAATAATAATAATAATAATAATAATAATAATTTTATTTCTATACCGCCCTTCTCCTGAAGGACTCAGGGCGGTGTACAGCCAATTTAAAAACACAAGACACAACAATGATTAAAAATTAAAATAATTAAATAGATTTGGCCAATTTAAAACCCCAAAAATTTAAAATACCCCAATTTAAAATTATTATGTTGATAGCCCGGCCTGGCGGAACAACAGGGTCTTCAATGCGCAACGAAACACCTGGAGGTCGGAGATCTTACGTATTTCTGGGGGCAGTTCATTCCACAGGGCTGGGGCTCCCACAGAGAAGGCCCTCCCCCTGGGTGTCACCAGCCAACATAACTTGGCTGATGGCACCCTGAGGAGACCCTCTCTGTGGGAGTGGACTGGTCGGTGGGAGGCTATTGGTGGCAGAAGACGGTCTCGAAGGTACCCAGGTCCTATGACATGGAGCGCTTTAAAGGTGGTAACCAACACCTTGAATCGCACCCGGAAGACCACTGGGAGCCAGTGCAGCTCGCGCAGGAGGGGTGTCACGCGGGCACAACGAGTTGCGCCCATAACCACCCGCGCGGCCGCATTCTGGACCAGTTGGAGCCTCCGAGTGCTCTTCAAGGGGAGCCCCATGTAGAGAGCATTACAATAGTCCAGCCGGGAGGTGACAAGGGCATGAGTGACCGTGCGCAAGGCGTCCCGGTCCAGAAAGGGCTGCAACTGGCGGATCAGGCGAACCTGATAAAAGGCCCCCCTGGCCACGGCCGTCATATGCTCTTCTAAAGATAGCCGTGCGTCCAGGAGGACACCCAGATTACGAGCCCTCTCTGTGGGGGGCAAAGATTCACCCCCAATAGTCAGCGATGGCACCTGCTGACTATATCGGGACGCCGGCAGCCACAGCCACTCAGTCTTGGAGGGGTTGAGTCTGAGCCTGTTCCTCCCCATCCAGACCCGCACGGCCTCCAGGCAGCGAGACATCACATCAAGGGCATCGTTGGGGTGGTCTGGGGTGGAGATGTACAGCTGAGTATCATCAGCGTACAGATGACACTTCACCCCAAATCCACGGATGATCTCACCCAGCGGCTTCACATAAATGTTGAACAGAAGGGGCGAGAGGACCAACCCTTGTGGCACTCCCCATGCGAGATGCCTCAAGGTCGACCTCTGCCCCCCTGCCAACACGAACTGCAAGTGGTCGGAGAGGAAGGAGGAGAACCACTGCAGAACGGTGCCCCCTATTCCTAACCCTCTCAACCGCCGCAGCATGATACCATGGTCGATGGTATCAAAAGCTGCTGAGAGATCTAATAGGACTAGGACAGAGGAGCAACCCCTGTCCCGAGCCCTCCAGAGATCATCCACCAACGCGACCAATGCCGTTTCTGTGCTGTGCCCCTGCCTGAAGTCCGACTGGCACGGGTCTAGATAGATGGCTTCATCCAGGTGCCCGGGCAGTTGTCGTGCCACCACACTCTCAACAACCTTCGCCACAAAACGAAGGTTGGAGACCGGACGGTAGTTAGCTAATTCAGCCGGGTCCAGGGAAGGCTTCTTGAGGAGGGGCCTCATTTCCTTTATTTCCAAACACATCGTCTTTATCAGTTCATTAAGTTCCTGTTCCATTTTATTCTTTCCGGGTAGATATTATTCCAGTTTTAAATCGCATCAAGGTCCTTCTTTTATAATCATCAGTCTATCCTCTTGTAGGCAGAACGTATCCTCCTTAGTTCTCACCAGTTATCTTTTTAAAAGTTCAAGGGTTTTTTTTCCTCGTTTCTTCAAAGGTTTTCTCAAAGTAGACAATTCCATGTCATGCTCTTCCTTCTCCTGCAGATGTCTCTCTATAATCCACAGTTCCACTCGACTAATTAACAAATCACCATTTTATTTGTAATCTACATCCATGTTTACCAAGTCATAAAAGAGAAAAAGCCAGTTTTCACATCCTCTTTCACCTTTATGTACAACCATTCCATTTATAATCCAATCCAAATTGAATCCAAGTTCCAGATTTACATTTCCCCTTGTCAATTCCTTTTAATTCTTTATTCGGGTTCTTCTATGGCGCGCTTGTCATTCTCACTTTCTCTTTCCATCCGCCACCTCCCCCCGCTGCTATTTAGCCACAGATTCCACGCCGGGGTACTTTTAGTAATAGTTTAGTGGTTAAAAAGATTTAGAATTTTCTTTTTATTGTCTGTGGGTTAGCCAATCACTCACCCAACACCAGCACTCTGTCCAAATCTTCCCTCCTGCACATTGCTTGCTCCAGAGGCTGCAGCTTTATGGCGATTCACCCTGATCACCACCCCCTGTCACCGGCTCAGAGAGTTTCTCGGGCTATTCAAGGGACTTGCCTGTCCCTCTTTAGACACCGAGCTGCCTCTCTTTCTTCACTGTCCCTACAGGACAGCTTCGGTCCGAAGCCCCCCCGGTGTTGGTTCGTCTGGCTGGTTTTTGCCGAGCTCGTCGGAGCCCGGCATTTTCCCAGCCAGTCACGCCGTGCTGCTTCCGGATTTCCCTTTGTTGGCCTTCTTTCTGTGGGTTTGACCACAGCCAACAGAGAGAAATCAAAAGAGATTTTCCAGTCACTTGCATCATCAGATCGGCAAAAGCAGCAACTTCTAAAGGTCAGTTCAGAAGCAACTGCAGTCTAAACAGGCTGCAGGAGCCTTAACCAGGAGCACAGCCACCGCCTTTTGCCTTAACTCTCAGCGTTTTTTTTTTTTGTTTTTTTTTTAACAATCAGGGCACCCTGGTCTACCCAAATATGGGACGGAGCATACTGATTCTGCTTTCGCCTTTCAGCCCTAATCCAGGAGCCTTCACAGGCAGTTGCTTTCATGACAAACTATTTTTGTGTTAAATTTATTTTTACCGACAAATGCTTAACTCTCAGCATTCTTCTTTTGAGGCTGTAACCATGTACCACCCACTCCATTGGCCCCGACTAAGGATTTTTTTTGCAAAGAATATAATAATTTCACTGCAGTTAACATGTCCCTTTTGGCTGGATTCAATTGTACATTAGTCTATAAAATCCTCTGAGTCACTGCATGTATTTGAATCCAGAATTTTAGGGTTTTTTTACATCCACCAAGCATGATAACATGTCCCTTGTTGTTGTTCACATTTTTAACATTCTAGACAATTTCTCCAGTGGCATAGACCACGATACATCATTTTATAAAAATTCTCCTTAAGATTATAATATAATGTACATTTCAATCCTTTCAACCACATTCTCAGTGTGTAATAGCTCATTTTGTCATACATTCTTTCCTTTGTTTTTCTTCTGTATCAAATTTCCCTTACAGTTTATACATTTTACATCACATGTCCGTCATTTGTAGACAATTCTGTTTCAAATTCAGCCTTATTAAATGTTATTTAAGATGCAGTTAGTTCTCAAATTACAACCATTCATTTAGTAACCATTCCAACTTACTACTGAAAAGAGCGACATATGTCCATTTTTACATTTACAATTGTTGCTGCATCCCCATGGTCATGTGATTAAAATTCAGCTGCTTGGCAACTGGCATGTATCTATGACGGTTGCAGTGTCCCAGGGTCATGTGATCTCCTTTTGCGACCTTCTGACAAGCAAAATCAATGGGAAAGCCAGATTCACTTAACAACCATGATAGTAATTTAAAAACTGCAGTGATTCACTTAACAATTGTGGCAAAAAAAAGTCATAAATTGGGGCAAAACTCACTTAACAAACATCTTGCTTAACAACAAAAATGTTGGGCTCAATTGTGGTCATAAATCAAAGATTACCTGAATTTCAGGAATGAGAAAATGCCCCCCCCCTCCCCTCAGTCTTCTATTCTTAAGGTTGAACATTGCTTATAGTTTCTTTGTAGAGTTTACTTTCTTGTTGCCCTTCTTTTAGTGCCTCATTCTTCTTTCCATCTTCTCTGCCCTTTGTTTTGTTTTACTTTCTGCCACAGACTAGTTTTCCCTTTCAGCAGTTGATTGCAAATATCTTTTTATCTTCTGTAGCACCTTCTCCCCTCTACAGCTCTTTTCCCATTAACTTATTCTGCCATAGGATCCTGCTTACCTTGCTGTACCCAGACGCATTAGATCACCTGTGGAAGATAAAGAATTTGTTTGTAGAGAACCATTTGTCAGGCCTTATCTGCCAGGAGTTAGTGATTTCCACATCTTTTCCCCTTCAAAAGATCCATGTTGTAATCTAAGAGATTTTCCTTTTAAAAAACAAACAAACAAAATATAATATAGGTTTGCAGAAGATTGTCAATCTCTGTACCACACTGGAACATGTTCTTTGAATGGAGAGATGAAAAGATATAGATGAGTCATGGAACAATTTTGGAAATGTAATACATGGTATATTTTTGGAAGATAGATGTAAATATAGATAGATACAAGGAGCATGCAGAAGAGAGCCAGAAGGAAGTAGAGAACAACTGAGGCTCCCAAATTCCAAACACTGTATAGGAGAAGATATAAGGAAACACATGCCTCTGTAGAAATGTGTACAGTTTGTAATAAAGCTAATTCAGATCCAAATTAGCAGATCTATTTGCTCTGTGCATCTAAAATACTATGCAAACAAACTCTTTTATGGTGTTCTATCTGTCTGTCTGTTGTGCAAATTCAGCCATTGATAACTAGATGTAGGGTTTTTGCAAAGCTGTCTGAGTAGCAGTCTCTCCCTTACAGCAAGAAGGAAAGACAAAGAGGCGGCATCCTAAGTGATCTTAGATCTAACTAAGTGAGATCTGATTTCAATGATAGTGTTGGAAAACATCAGTTTGACTTGTGTTGCCCGATTTCTTATCAGAGTTGCACATCCTTATTAATTGATATAATGTACAAAGAGTCCATCCCATTGTTCTGGGTTTAGTGCACCCAAACATGGCAGCCCAGTGATTCTCTGGGATTTCCCTACAACGAGAACAGCAAGAAGGTGCCATAAGAAATGCCTTCCTTTTTTCTCCTGAAAAACAAACAAACAAACAAGCACAATCTAAGCAGGAGCAGATTGAGCAGTGTACAATCCCCAAGACATAAAATGTGCTTATGTCTTGTACTCAACAGTGAGGAAAACGTGGAAGAAACTGCTTAGAGCAAAAGGAGTGGAGAAGAGTAAACGGAAGCACAGGGACAATGCTTGAGGGCTCGTCTGAAGGGAACATGGAGCTTCCCCAAAAATCCTTGTGAAAGGAGCAGGGCAAGACTTTGAGCATATCCAAATAAAATAAGATTCCCAACACAAGGTAATTCCATGCCACTCCTGATCAGTGGTGGGTTTCAAAAACTTTCACTACCGGTTCGGTGGGCATGGCTAGGTGGGAGAGCATGTGACTGAGTAGGCATGGCCAACTTGACATCACTCATGCCCACTCAATCACATGACCCACCCCCACCTAGCCACGCCCACAGGAAAAGATAGGAAAATTTTTGGAATTTCCACCTATCTACTCCCGCCCTCCCTTTGCCAGTTGCCCCTGTTTCCCCTCCTTTAGTAGCCCCAGCCCTAGCCCCGCTTCCTCCCCCACCACCGTCTCTTTGCTAGGGCTGCTTACCTTCTGCAGCAGCTGGTCCAGAGTCTGGAAGGCAAGCTGACTGGAGTTTTTGGCGGCCCCCAGCAGCCCCCAGCTGCTGGAAAGCAGCTGGCAAAAAAACCTCCTAGCCGCTGCCTCTTTGAGAGCCGCTTTGTGGTTGTGGCAGCTGGCCGCAGGCCGCTGAAGAGTACTGGAGATCGCGGAAAAAGCTGCTGCCATTGCCACCATGTTCTTCATGCATGCACATCTCATTGGACTTGCAAGGCAATGGGATGTGTGTGCGCAAAGAACATGGCTCTGTGGGGGGAGAAATTGTTCCCCTCATAACGGGCTCACAATTTGGGTGTCCTCCTAAACTCACAGCTAAGATTAGAGCAACATCTAATCTTTGCACAAGTTCGCCTGGTGCACCAATTGCAACCCTACTTGGATTGGGAGGCTCTCCTCACAGTGACTCATGCCCTTGTCACCTCACGGTTAGATTATTGCAATGCACTCTACATGGGGCTACCCTTGAAAAGTGTTCGGAGACTACAGTTGGTCCAGAATGCAGCAGCGCAAGCTATCGTGGGTGCACCGAGATACACGCACATTACACCAATTCTCCAGGAGCTGCACTGGTTCCCTGTTGGTCTCCAGGCACAATTCAAGGTGTTGGTTGTTGTTGTTGTTGTTGTTGTTGTTGTTGTTGTTGTTGTTATTATTATTATTGTTATTATTATTATTATTATTATTATTATTATTATTATTATTATTATTATTATTTCTATGCCGCCCACTCTCCGAGGACTCTGGGTGGCTTACACCAAAGACAGTATACTAAATAACATATTGCCCCTAACAATCTGGGTCCTCATTTTACCCACCTCAGAAGGATGGAAGGCTGAGTCAACCTTGAGCCGGTGAGATTTGATCTGCTGATCTGCTGAACTAGCAGTCAGCTGAAGTAGCTGTAGTACTGCACTCTAACCACTGCGCCACCTCGGCTCTTATAACCTTTTTTACCTTTAAAGCCCTACATGGCTCAGGGCCTGGTTATCTTCGAGACCGCCTTTTACCACATAGCTCCCAGCGACCGGTAAGATCCCACAGAGTTGGTCTTCTCCGGGTCCCATCAGCTAAACAATGCCGGCTGGCAGGCCCACAGGGGAGGGCCTTCTCTGTGGCTGCCCCAGCTCTCTGAAACTAGTTACCTCCTGAGGTCTGAACCACCCCCACCCTATTGGCCTTCCAAAAAGCAGTGAAGACCTGGCTTTTCTGGCAGGCCTGGGGCTTTTCTGGCAGCGCTGTTGCGATCTTGTGAGATCCGGCCATGAATGGTGTGAATGGGTTTTAATGTTTTAATTTTTAAATGTTTTTATAATGGTTTTTTTAAATGCACTGTAAGCCGCCCTGAGTCTCTGGAGAAAGGCGGCACATAAGTTGAAATAATAATAATAATAATAATAATAATAATAATAATAATAATAATAATAATAATAATAATAATAATAATAATAATAATAATAATAATAATAATGGCAGCGACGAACATGGTGGGTGGGGCGAGCGAGCAGCGACTGGGGGACCAGTTCGGGTGCATGGCCAGCCAGCTATCACTACCAGTTCGGCGACCTTGGCCAAATTTTCACCAATGGTTTGCGCGAACCGGTGCGAACTGGCTGAATACCACCTCTGCTCCTGATGTCTTCTGGCAAATGCTTCTTTCCTGAGAAGGTAATACTCCTCTCCAGAGTCCTGGAATGTTCTCCTGGATATGGTTCTGAGATGACATCTGCCAGCTCCTTCAGAACTCTGGGATATAATGCATATATTCATCAAGATTAGACAGGTGTCCTCTTACCATTTTCTTGCTTACTTTAATTTCTATTTCTGATTAATTCTTAATTAATTAATTCCATTTCTATGTCTTTTACAGTTATGTTTTTGGTAGGTTGGGCTATAGTTTCTTTTTGTGTGAAGATTGATGCAAAGAATGAGTTAAGCACTTCTGCTTTCTACCTACTTCCTGTTACTTCCTTGTCATCTTCTCTCTTTAGTGGACCTACTGTTTCCTTGACTTTTTTTTCGTTATATATATGCTGAAAGAAACTTTTTTAAAAATTATCTTTGACTTTTGTTGCAAGTCTTTGTTCATTCTGAGCCTTTGCTTTCCTGACTTCATCTTTGCAGGTTCTGGCTATCTGCTGACATTCTGCCTTAGTTATGTGTCCCTCTTTCCATTTTTTGTACTTGTCCTTTTTGTCTTTCAGTTTATCAGAGAGATCTTTGTGCAGCCATGCTGGTTTCTTCTTGGATTTCTTTTTTTCCCAGTGGTATTGTGTTGGATTGAGCTTTTATGATCATATTTTTTCAGAGTCTCCCACACTTCTTGAGTTGTTTTCCCCTTTAGGATTTTCATCCAAGGAACCTTTCCCAAGCTCTCTCTGACTGTGTTAAAATCAGTTCTTTTAAAATCTAAGAGTCTGGTATGATTATATTCTGTTGCCTGTGTTTGCATTATGTTGAATTCCAATATGACATAGTCACTCTCATCCAAGGTTCCTGTAATTTCAACCCCTCTATCACTTCCTCTCTGTTCATAAGAATAAAGTCCAGTATGATTGTCCCTCTAGTTCTCTCCTCTACCTTTTGGACAACAAAATTGTCAGCAAGGTTGATCAGGAACCTGTTTGATCTCAAATTTGATGCAGAATTAGTTTTCCAGTTGATGTCAGGGTAATTAAAGCCTCCGATTATTATTGTAGTTTCCTATATACATTTGTTAGTTGGTTAGCAAAAAGTACATCTATTTTTTTCTGTTTGGTTGGATGGTCTATAGTATACACCTATGGCAATGTCATTCTTTTCCTCTTTTATATTGACCCGTATGCATTCTAGGAGGTTTTCTTCTTTGGTTTCATGCATTTCTGTAGCAATATAGTGGTCCTTTACATACAGTGCAAGTCCACCTCCTCTTTTATGGGGTCTGGTTTTTTTATTTTGAACAGTTTGTATTGTAGAAAGTTAGCACCCACCCCTCTCCTAGAAGAATGAAATATTCTAGGAAATATTAAAAAGGCAGAATATTATACCTCCCTGGATGAGAAAAGGAGATACATGCTCTTCGAAAGCAGCCCCCCACCTTTGTTAATAGCCCCAGAAAGACTGGTGCCATCCTATTTACAAGACAAAAGACTGGGCCATCTTATCTACAAAAGACCTTCAGCTCCAGGCACCTGGGAAGATTACATCACCCAGCAAGATTCAACCGAGCCTGGGTCTCAAGACAACTTATAAAGTTACCCCTGCATGGCCCCATGGGAGTCTGACAACCAATCAGAATACATTTCTTTCACAGGAACAGGAAGCAGGTTCAAAGTCCAAGAGAGGGTATAAATATATTTCACTCTCCACTCCATGTGGTCTCCCACCCAGGACTTCAAACCATGTGGTCCTGTCCACCATTAAACCAATCAGCCTCCACAGTTCCAGTGTCTTTCTTCTCGCTTGGAACTGAACCCAGATGGACATTTCTTCCAACAGTATCTTTCTATCAGTACGTTCTAGTCATGGGTTTCATCCAATCAAGTTTTGGTAATGGCAACTATATCATATCCACCTTCATGTACTAGTAATTCAAGTTCACCCTATTTGTTTCCCAAACTTTGAGCATTTGTATACAGGCATTTGAGATCTTGATGTCTGACTCTACTGTAGGTATACTTCCTATATCTCCTATTTAGTGTTTGAGTTTGTCTTCCTTCTTATCTCTCCTTACCTCATTATTGAGGTAAGGAGTTTTTGCTTGGGGTGTTTGCTTGGGGCTATTGAAACTACAGTCAAGTCCTACTACATTGTATCTTCCATAAAGACTCACAGACCCATCTCATAAAAACTTGCCTGATAAAATAGCTAGGAAACATCCACTTTTTCTATGTACAATTGCTGTTATCAGATCAGTACAATGCAGTTTTTTTGAATGTAGCTAAATTTTGTTATACTATCTGCAAAATTAGGTCGACTTTGGCTGCCCACTGACAATCCACCCCTAATTGTAATATATCATTTTGTCTTTTATTATTATGGTTCATTGCACAGTCAACCAGATATTCAGACTGGATTTGGTTTTTTGTCTGCCTATCGAGTACTTTTCAAGGACCTGGGAGAAGCAGATCTGGTCTGTGACCATAATAAAAATTATCATGAGTTCATTTATGACTCCTGCTTTTCCCTTTGAAATTGCTAGGTTGAGTCTGCTATCTGCAGTTAACCAACTCCCACTCCCCAAAAGCCAGTCAGAGCAGGCATCCCTGGAGTCCAGCAAGGACCAGTGGACTAACTCAGTGCTGTAAAGCAGTCACTGTGTATGTTTTGTGTGTTTGTGTGTCCATATTAATTTGTACAATGGGCTGGAAGTAGCCTCTAGACAAGAGGAAGATTTGAACATCCACCCATGCAACTCACACAACAGAGATAATTTTGATCCTTGAAATCATCCCCTGCTCGATTACATTTGCAACTGCTGACTCTACAGCCTATTTGCAGCCCAGGACATCCGTATCCAAAGCTGCACAACGAGAAGTGACACCACAAAGCCGTTTTGTGGACAATGGCCATTTTTTATTCCAAGCATTAGTGTTCTTAATGTGATATCTCTTCCGTTGAAAAGCCCCTCTCGAGTACCAACAAACAGCTCCTTGGCTGAGCAATTTTATCCTCTAATTTAGAGTTTAAGTGTATTTACTAGGAGATCACCCCTTTACTAAGCTGACAATCCACAAATTGAATTTCAACTTCTGCCTCAGTATGTCAGTGATAGAAGTCATAATCAACTGGAAGACTGCTGAGGCTACATTTCACTAACCATCCTCATCCAGCAAGGGGTTCAAGTGTCTTTTCTTTGGGGTTTGCAAAGTACACATTTACCATTTAGAAAGAATTCTTGTAGCAGGGAATACATATCGACTGGTGGCCATACATGCAGATACAATCCAGGTACAAAAAAGACATAGAAGAATTTGATATTGAGGTGGAAGCAAATCAATTAGACAAACTATTGGTGGGTCCAGAAAAAAAAGTATTATCCAGACTATACAACTATTTATTAGAATATTTATTTATTTATTTTTATTTTTCAAATTTATATGCCGCCCTTCTCCCATAGGACTCGGGGCGGCTCACAAAATAAAAATGACACAACAATCCAAGTGCTAAAATTAATCAATTAAAAACCTCAGACAATTAAAAAACCTCACGGCAGATCAGGGAATTTGCTGAAAAAGCCATGTCTTCAGCTTGGCGCAGAAAGTGCGGAGGTCAGGGGCCATCCGGAGCCCGGTGGGTAACTCATTCCAGAGGGTCAGTGCGGCCTCTGGAATATGACAGAGTGGAAGAGGTGGTAAAAGAACCAATGATAGCATGGGCCAAAAATATTGGACATAATATAAATCTAGATGAATGGGAAATGATTTGGAATAAAAACTACAAATTAACAAAAGCGGCAGCATACAAAGAAAACCAATACATAAAGTTATACCGAAGGCACTTAGCACCTGCAAGACTGGCAAAAATCTATCCGAATGTAAGTCCTAAATGTTGGAAGTATGGGCATCACCAAGGTACCTTCTTCCATATGTGGTGGTCATGTCCCGAAGCGAAGAGTATTGGAGTAAAATACAAAATTGGCTACAAGAATTAATTAATAATAAAATCAAATTGATTCCAGAAACTTTTCTCTTGGGAGTACTAAAGACTAAATACGACAAAAAAACAGGATATTTAATCATACACATATTCACAGCAGTGAGAATAACATATGCACAATATTGGAAAGGAAACAATATACCACCAGAGGAATCTATTATTCAAAAAATATTTGATTGTGCCGAAATGAATAAACTAACATTAGAACTAAATGAAAACGAGGATTCTGAATACTATACGGTGTGAGATAATTGGTACAAGGTGGATTGATAACTGAATTAAACTAAACTAGTATAAAGTTTAAGATACATATATATATTTAGGAGTTATAGAATATACAGGAATAATTAATCTAACCTGTTTTGTGTGGGAAAAGTAACGCTGTCTGATCGATTATGTACTGGAATTTTGGAAAAGGAAAAAAACCACAATAAAAATTTTGATATCATAAAAAAAAGAAAGAATTCCTTGTAAATTTGTAATTGGCAATAATGGCATACAAATGGATCACACTATTGTGATGTGCTCCAAAGGCCATAGGATGGGTCCTTTGGCCCTCCTTTCCCTGAGTCCAGCGGTGGGTTCCTACTGGTCCACACCAGATTGGGTGAACCGATAGCAGCGGAGACAGGAGGCTCCGCCCACCCATCCAGATGCTTCTGCGCATGGGCAGGAGCACTGCATGCGTGTGCATGAGCAAAACGGTAGCGATGGGATTTGGAACCCACCCCTGCATCTTATGCACTCCGTTACTTCATCTATATGGAGCAACAGGCCTCCTTTTTATGCATAAGTTCCAGCCAGTCCACATCTGAAATTAAATATCCTAAGCTAGAAAAAACATGAGCCAGAACATGTTCATCAGCTGAAAGCAGTAAATACAGTTATTGAAAAATAACACCCCACACAGCCAGATTCCTTTTATCTACTCAGCTCTCTTTCCCTGCTCTTTCAGACTGATTTTGCCACTGACTTTCTGATCACAGATAGCTCTTACAACATAAATTATCTTCATTGAAAGAGACCTTGGAGGTCATCTAGTCCAACCCCCTGCTTGAGCAGGAGACCCTATACCATTCTGGACAAATGGCTGCCCAGTCTCTTCTTGAAAACCTCCAGTGAAGGAGCATCCACAACTCCAGGAGGCAAGCTATTCCATTGATTAATTGTTCTCACTGTCAGGAAATTTCTCCTTAATGCTAAGTTGGATCTCTCTTTAAAAATCTTCCACCCCTTACTTTTTTTTTTAATAGGCCTAGTTCCCTTAACTGTTCATCACGTAGTTTATCCTCCAGCCCCCAAATCATCATTGTTGCTCTTCTTTGCACACTTTCTAGAGCCTCAACATATTTTTTACATTGTGATGACCAAAATTGGATGCAGTATTCCAAGTGTGGTCTTATCAAGGCCTTATAAAGTGGCACTAACACTTCATGTGATCTTGATTCTATTCCTCTGTTAATGCAGCCTTCATTTTTTGGCAGCTGCAGCATACTGCTGGCTCATATTTAAGAGATTGTCCACTAAGACTCCAAGATCTCTCTCACAATTATTGCTGTTGAGCCAGGTACCTATTTTATACCTATAGATTTGGTTTTTGTTGCCTAAGAATAAGACCTTACTTTTCTCACAACTGAATTTTGTTTTGTTGGATAGGGCTCAGGATTCAAGTCTGTCAAGGCCCTTCTGGATCCTATCCTCTAAAGCAGGGGTGTCAAACTCATGATGACATGTTGTCATCATGTGATGTATCATAACTTTTTCCCCCTTCGCTAAAACCAGGGGTGGACATGGCCAGCATGTGACACATCCAGCCCATGGACCACGAGTTTGACATCCCTGCTATAAAGTGTTAACTATTTCCCTCAGCTTGGTTTCATGCAAGATACTGATTGACACAATAAGACATTTTAACTTTGATTTTCCCTTGATTTTGTTTTCTTCTTGATGCAGAAGCATTATTGTCATTAATTTATTATTCAATATTATCTACTGGAAATGGAAAGGAATTCAGTAGGATAAAGTGTGCTGTGTAACCCCCCTGTCATTTTACCTCTTGCTGTGCAAATTATTTTCAGTGTCTCTTACCGCAATAATGTTGCCATGAGCTTCCATTCTTGTACAAAATAGACTTTTCTCTTGAGATGTTTATATAGCTTGGTTAGAAATACTGGAGCTTGCTGTTCTGATAACTCAGAGCTACTCCAGGCTGTCCTGCTTGGTTGGCTGTGAGACAGAAACAGTCCTGCAGTCTTGAATTTGGTCAAATAAGAGAAAATGGTTTTATAGTGAAATTAATGTAGCTGACCAAGCTGGTTGTTTTGGCTGACAGGTAAATGATGGCTCCTTAGCAAAAAACAAACAAAACAAAACAAAAAAGATTACAATAAATATTGCAAAGACAGTTAAGAGTTAGAAAAAGAGACTTCCAGTTGGCACCGCCGGTGTTGTGGACGGTCTCTCCGGACCGCCAGCCCCGTGATTCCGTAAAAGCCGCTTTGACAGCGTTAAACAGCTGTCTGGTGGCTTGAAAACCTCTCCATCGGGAGAAGAAGGAGAGGAGAGCCGGTGGGTGTGGGTAGAGCTCCCGGTAAGTCCTCTGGAATAACTCCAGAGGCTTGGAGGGCGAGAGCTCCCTGGTCAGCCCACTGAAGCTCCAGATCCAGGACAACTCTGTTTAAACAGAGCCAGATGTCGTGACCAACTCTGCAGGCAAAAGTGAGATTGATTGAATACAGGAGCAGACAGAGCAGAAGCAGGAGAACAAGCATATGCAAGTAACAGCGCTTAACTCCGGGTTTTCATTGTTTCTAACTGAATTCCTTTGAGCTGGAGGCTGGAAGATGGCGCCTTTGTTGTGGCGTGAAAGTGAGAGAAAGTGAAAGTTAGAAATGAAGTGCTTATTGAGGGTTTTGCGCTCTGAGACTGGATTAAAGCTGCTGTGAATTGAGAGCTTGGTGGAGAAAAGACTATTTTGTTTGACAAATTATAAACTATAAATCTTTGAAAATCGTTCAAGAGACTCTGTGGCTGTGAAAGGGAAAAAGACTTTTTAAAATAAGATGGCTTCTAAGCAAGCTAAGCTAGGAGTTTCTAAAAGTGGAGGAGGTTCTCCAGTAGTGTCAGTAGTGACACAGAAAGCACACCTTCTGGCTGATTCACAGAGCCAGGAGGCTTCTTTTCTTCTTCTTTTTTTTTATTGAAAAGTTTTATAAGAAATACAAACATTTCCCCCCCCACCCTTTCCCCCTTCCCCCTTCCCCCCACCCCCCTCTCTAGATTTCCCAGAACAGGCACAGGGTATAGCATTCACAAACATAAAGCTAAAATATGCTAACAAATTATTACATTCATATTCTCCCTAAGTCTTTAACTCCTTATAGCTCAAAAACTATAAACATAAACTACAGCCTCACCCCTAGGACTACCATCTGGCTCACAGTAGATTTTTACTGTGATGGGGTGTTTTTTAGAACAAAGCTGTGACTGGGGGGTTGTGGAAATTGGGGTTGGAGAGACGGGAGGCTGACCATGGTTTGGTTGGTTGGTCGCCTCGGGTGGCCTCTCCTCCCCCCCGTTTCCCCCCAGGTAAGGGTGGGTGTTGGCCTTAATGGCCAACCACCCCTGGATTGGGTTTTCCTGTCTCGCTACTCCTACTCTCACCTCAAGGAAGATCTTGTGCCCGTGGGTCTATTATCATCTTTATTACATCCTTATTATTACCATCGTTATTAACATCTACACTTTGGACACTTTGGACCCTTATTATGCTCCACTCATGCCCTCGCTGGTAGGAGAGACTGTGCACCATTTGAGAGAGCTGAGGGATTTTCCACATCCCAACGGAGAGGAAGAACATTGCGGTGATCATTAGGGAGAGTCTTTGTCCGAGGGAGACCACTGTTCCTCAGATAGCCGGATGTGAGTCCCTTTGTGTGAAGTGGGGCCGTGCGGTGCAGATGGGTTTGCGACCCTGCCCGAGCTACTCGACGTCATTGCCGGGGTGGCGGTCGATACCCCCAGACTTATTGTCATGGGGGATTTCAACCTCCCATCCGCAGGTGAGGTGTCAGAGGTGTCTCGGGAGTTCATGGCTTCCATGATGGCCTTGGACCTGACCCAGTTAGTTCAAGGCCCCACTCACATAGGGGGACACACTCTGGACCTGATTTTTATCTCTGGTCAGTGGTTGAATGATCTTGGTAGAGGGGACCTAGATATTAAACCCTTGTCATGGACAGATCATTCACTCCTTCAACTAGACTTTCCTACCGCCTGCCCCCACCGCAGGGAGACGGAACCGACCAGATGGTTCCGTCCCAGGCGCCTGATGGATCCCGAAAGGTTCCTGATGAAGCTTGGGCCGTTTCCTGAGACTCTAACACATGACTCAACTGAAGAGCTGGTGGCCGCCTGGGAAAGGGCGGCTGCTGGAGCTTTGGACCACGTCGTGCCTTTGCGGCCTCTGACCCGATACCGATCTCAATTAGCTCCCTGGTTCTCTGAGGAGCTGAGAGAGATGGAGCGTCGGAAAAGACACCTAGAGAGCATTTGGAGGACTAGTCAATCCGATTCCAACCGGACACAGGTGAGGTCTTATATCAAGACCTACCTAGTGGCGATAAAAGCGGCAAAATCTAACCATTTTTCCGCTCTTATCGCATCTGCAGAGAACCGCCCAGCCGCCCTGTTTAGGGTGACCCACTCCCTTCTTCGGGGGGGGAGTGCGGGAAGATCCCTTGCAGGGTCGTGCTGAGGATTTTGTGCAATTCCTGCACGATAAAGTCGCTCGGATTCAGGATGGCTTGGACTCCGATTGGATGAGTCCACGGGAGGAGACCGGGGCAGGTCTTGAGAATGTTATCTGGGAGGAGTTTGATCCTGTGACTCCCGAGGATGTGGACAGGGTTCTGGGTAAGATTAGTGCCGCCACGTATTTATTGGACCCGTGTCCCTCCTGGTTGGTACTGGCCTCCCGGGAGGTTACACGAGGCTGGCTCCAGGGGATTATAGGTGCTTCTCTGGGTGAGGGTGCCTTTCCTGCTGCCTTGAAAGAGGCGGTAGTGAGGCCCCTCCTCAAGAAGCCTTCCCTGGACCCGGCTGAATTAGCCAACTATCGTCCAGTCTCCAACCTTCGTTTTGTGGTGAAGGTTGTTGAGAGCGTGGTGGCACGACAACTTCCCCGGCACCTGGATGAAGCTATCTATCTAGACCCGTACCAGTCGGGCTTCAGGCAGGGGTACAGCACAGAAATGGCATTGGTCGCGTTGGTGGATGATCTCTGGAGGGCTCGGGACAGGGGTTGTTCCTCTGTCCTAGTCCTATTAGATATCTCAGCAGCTTTTGATACCATCGACCATGGTATCATGCTGCAGCGGTTGAGGGGGTTAGGAATAGGGGGCACTGTTTTGCGGTGGTTCTCCTCCTTCCTCTCCGACCGCTCGCAGTTCGTGTTGGCAGGGGGGCAGAGGTCGACCTCGAGGCGTCTCGCATGGGGAGTGCCGCAAGGGTCGGTCCTCTCGCCCCTCCTGTTCAACATTTATGTGAAGCCGCTGGGTGAGATCATCCGTGGTTTTGGGGTGAAGTGCCATCTGTACGCTGATGATACTCAGCTGTACATCTCCACCCCAGACCACCCCAACGATGCCCTTGATGTGATGTCCCGCTGCCTGGAGGCCGTGCGGGTCTGGATGGGGAGGAACAGGCTCAGACTCAACCCCTCCAAGACCGAGTGGCTGTGGCTTCCGGCGCCCCGATATACTCAGCAGGTGCCATCGCTGACTATTGGGGGTGAATCTTTGCCCCCCACAGAGAGGGCTCGCAATCTGGGTGTTCTCCTGGACACACGGCTGTCTTTAGAAGAGCACATGACGGCCGTGGCCAGGGGGGCCTTTTATCAGGTTCGCCTGATTCGCCAGTTGCAGCCCTTTCTGGATTGGGACGCCTTGCGCACGGTCACTCATGCCCTTGTTACTTCCCGGTTGGACTATTGTAATGTTCTCTACATGGGGCTCCCCTTGAAGAGCACTCGGAGGCTCCAGCTGGTCCAGAATGCGGCCGCGCGGGTGGTTATGGGCGCAACCCGTTATGCCCATGTGACACCCCTCCTGCGCGAGCTGCACTGGCTCCCGGTGGTCTTCCGGGTGCGATTCAAGGTGTTGGTTACCACCTTTAAAGCGCTCCATGGCATAGGACCCGGGTACCTCCGAGACCGTCTTCTGCCACCAATAGCCTCCCACCGACCAGTTCGTTCCCACAGAGAGGGCCTCCTCAGGGTGCCATCAGCCAAGTTATGTCGGCTGGTGACGCCCAGGGGGAGGGCCTTCTCTGTGGGAGCCCCAGCCCTGTGGAATGAACTGCCCCCGGAAATTCGTAAGATCTCCGACCTCCGGGTGTTTCGCTGCGCATTGAAGACCCTGTTGTTCCGCCAGGCCGGACTATCAACACAATAGTTTTAAATTGGGGTATTTAAATTTATTGGGGTTTTAAATTTGAGCCACTTATTTAATTATTTTAAATTTTATATCATTGTTTTGTCTGTGTTTTTAAATAGGCTGTACACCGCCCTGAGTCCTTCGGGAGAAGGGCGGTATAGAAATAAAATTATTATTATTATTATTATTATTATTATTATTATTATTATTATTATTATTATTATTATTATTATTATTATTATTATTATCATTATTATCATTATTATACTTTAAAAAATTTCATTCATAAGCTATATGAATCTTCTTGTTCAGATACTTTTTTTGCATATAGTCAATCCATCTTCTTCATTCTGATATGTATCTTTCATTTGAATGGTCTTTAAGATATGATGAAATTTTTGCCATTTCAACCAGATGCACAACTTTTAATGTCCATTCCTCAATAGTAGGTGGATCTTCCTTCTTCCAGTACTGTGCCACCAGTAACCTGGCAGCTGTTATTAAATTCAAAACCAACTTAGTCTCTATTACAGTACAATCCATGACTATTCCCAACAAAAAAAACTGTGGTGTAAATTTAATTTTTTTTCTTTAAAATATTTTGAATAATCCACCATATTTTAATCCAAAAAGCCTTAATTTTTTTACATGTCCACTATATATGAAAATATGTAGCATCTTCACACTCACATCGCCAACACTTGGGTTGTAAATTTGGATACATGCAGGCTAGCTTTTTTGGGTCTAAATGCCATCTATAAAACATTTTGTAAAAGTTCTCTCTTAAGTTTTGAGCTTGTGTAAATCTTACATTTCTAACCCATATCTTTTCCCATGTATCCAACATTATTGGTTCACCTATGTTTTGTGCCCATTTTATCATACAATCCTTGACTAGCTCTGTTTCCGAATCTATTTCCACTAATACATTATACAACCTTTTAATATGCATTTGACCTTTATCTCTTATTTGCTTTATCAAATTCTCATCCTGCTGCAAAATACCAGTTTTTTGATCTTCTCTCCATCTGGCCTGCAGCTGACCATACTGAAACCAAGTCTTAATAATTCCTTCTTCTCTTAATTGCTCCATAGATTTTAATTGTAATCTAACCCCTTCCTTATAATGGAGTTCCTTATATGTAAACTTAACTTGCTTTTGCTCCAAATTTATATTCTCTATCGCGTGTCTGGGTACTGTCCATATTGGTAACTTATCCTTTAGTTTATATTTATACTTTTTCCAGACACGCAGTAGAGCATTTCTTAATATATGACTTTTAAAAGTCTTATCTACTTTCTTGTCATACAATAGGTAAGCATGCCAGCCATAGACCAGACCGTATCCTTCAATATTCAGTATCTCTTCCTCCGTTAAATTTATCCAATCTGTAATTGCTGAGAGGGTAGCGGCTTCATAATACAGTCTTAAGTTGGGCATTTTAAGACCACCTCTTTCTCGGGTGTCTTGCATTATCTTTTGATTAACTCGTGGTTTCTTCCCTGCCCACACAAACTTGTTTATGCCCTTCTGCCATTCCTTCAAATTTTCATCTTTTTTAAGTATAGGTATCATTTGAAAAAGAAATAAGAATCTTGGTAAGATATTCATTTTTACAGCGGCTATCCTACCCAGCAAAGACAGTTGCAATTTCTTCCAATTTTCCATCTCTTTCTGTATTTTTTGCCATAACGGTTCATAATTATGTTGATATAATTTCATATTTGCAGTCATAATATAAATACTAAATATTTAACCTTCTTAACTATTTCAAATCCTGTTAACCTTTCTATCTCTTCTTTCTGGCTTCTGTCCATGTTTTTAGCTATTATCTTTGTTTTAGCTGTATTTATTTTAAAAGCAGATACTTGTCCATATGAGCAGATTATATCCATCAAGGCTGTAATCGATTGTACCGGTTGGGCTAAGATAACCACCAGGTCATCCGCAAATGCTTGTAATTTATATTCATGCCATCTAATTCTGATTCCCTTTATTATATCAGTCCCACGTATTTTATTTTATAAAATTTCCAGCGTCAAAATAAACAATAACGGAGAGAAGGGACAGCCTTGCCTTGTTCCTTTTTCTATATTAAAATTATCTGTTAAACCACCATTGATTATTATTTGCGCTGTTTGTTTTTGATATATTGCCTTAATAGATTGTATAAAATGTTCTCCAAGTTGCATCCTTTCTATTAGTTTTAATAAGAATTGCCAGTTCAATCGGTCAAAAGCTTTTTCAGCATCCAGAAAAACTAGCACTGAGGGAACCTGGTTGTTCCTTCCCAAATACTCTAATAAGTTAACAATTTGCCTTACATTACTTTTCATTTGTCTTCCATTTATAAAACCAGTTTGATCATGATGAATCATTTGCTGCATAACTGTCATTAATTTGTTTGCTAAAATTTTAGCAAAAATCTTATAGTCTATATTTAAAAGTGAAATTGGCCTATAGTTTTTAGGATCTGTATAGTCTTGCCCATCTTTTGGGATTAGCGAAATAAATGCTGTCTTCCAAGTTGGAGGTACCTCTCCTCCCTGTTGTATATTGTTGAATAATTTCTTCAGTGGTTCCACCATTTCCTCCTGTAAACTTTTATAATAAATAGCTGTCAAGCCATCCATTCCAGGAGCTTTGCCCATTTTCAACTGCTTAATTGCAAACAAAATTTCCTCGGAAGTTATCAATTGATTTAAACTATCTCTCTGCTCTTTTGAAGTTATATAAATATTCTCTTTCTGCAGATATCTATCTATATCTGTATCTTGAATTTTATCACCAGTATACAGCCTTGAGTAAAACTCTAAAAAAGATTTTTTAATCAATTCTTGCTCATAAACCTCCTTACCCTTGTATTTTATTTTCTCTATTGTCCTTGCTTTCTGCTTTTTCCTTAACAAATATGCCAACCACCTACCTGGTTTATTATCATTACAAAAAGTATTATGTTTTGCATATTGTAAGTTGGTTGCCACTTGATCTGCTATTAACATATTAAACTAACCCTTCAATAAATTGATTGCCTCTTTAATTTTCTTATCTGTTGGGTTAGCTATTAAAGCCTGTTCCTGTTTATTAATCTCATCTTCTAATTCTTTTCTTTTTCCCCTGTTTCTTTCTATATTTATTATTCAAATATATCAAAATTCCTCGCATGTACGCTTTACTTGCATCCCATACCATTTCCATAGATGTACCCTTTTGCATATTCATAGCAAAAAATTCTTTCATAAATTTTTTACACGCTTTTACATTTTCTTCATATCTAAACAAGTTATCATTTAACCTCCAGGACCTCCTAGGCCCTTTTCCATACTCCAATTCCATCCAGACTGGACTATGGTCTGTCAATGTTCTTAAACAAATCTTCATGTTCTTCACCCTAGATAAGAGATAATTAGTAATTAATATAAAATCAATCCTTGAAAAAGATTGATGTCTATCTGAGAAAAAAGTAAAATCTTTTTCTTCTGGGTTTCTTTCATGCTAAATATCCCTCAACTCCCAGTCGTCTATCATCTCCCAGAACGGTTTGGGCAATTTTGCTCTTGTTAAATCATTTTGTTTAGGTCCCTTCTTATCTTTTTTTACATCCAAAACACCATTCCAATCTCCCAATAGGATACAAGTTTTATATCTCCATTGTGTCAACTTTGAGTGTAGTAAGTTATAAAATTTTTCTTGTTGTTGGTTCGGGGCATATACTCCAATTACAAGTGTTTTTTTTTCCTTTTATTAAAAGTTCAATTGCTAAAAATCTTCCTTGATCATCCACTTCAACTAATTTTTCAATTAAGTCTCTTTTCACATATATAACTATACCATTTTTCTTCTCTGATGCTGCTGCAACATAATGCATACCTAATCTTGCATTTGTCAAATATTTTTGATCTTGTATCCTAATATGAGTCTCTTGTAAACAAATTACATCATTGTTAAATTGTTTAAGATAGTGAAATATTTTCCTTCTCTTCTGTGGAGAATTCAAACCATTGACATTCCAAGTCAAAAATCTAGTTCCCATCTCTGGGCCTCTGAAGCGTCTGGAGCAATTTTTGATGGTCTTGCCTCATTTGACCTTTAGGTCTTGCTCCCCCCACAGCTTCTGTTTTGGTAGTTTCTTGAGTTGCTGTCTGCAGTTGTTGTTGTTGTTGTTGCTGTCTTAATTCTTCCTTACGCTTAGCTGTTGCTGCTCTGGTCTGTCTTTGATCCTTCGGTTCTGCAAAAATATCAATTAACTCCACATCTTGAACAGCCATCTGAATTTGTAGTGGTTCTTCTTGACCAGTCAAAACTCCCCCCTGAACCACTGTCAGTAGCTCTTCTCTTTCTCCTTCCAGTACTTCCTTCTTTCTTTTTCCTTCTGGTGATTTGGGTGTCCCAGCCTTTAATACATTGATATAAAAATCTCTTGCTTTCCATATTGTATTAAGCCGATATCTCTCTCCAGAATATGTCACCACTAAACCGGCTGGGACCTCCCATCTGTACTGTAATTGACATTTTTTCAGCTCATCCACCAGAAAAGCATACTCCCTTCTCGTTCTCAGCATCTTGGGGGGGGGATTTCTTTCATTGTCATCACCTCCTGGCCTTCAACCTGAAGCTTGTTTTTAAAAGTAGCCTGTAAAATTTCATTGCGTACTCTCCTTGTAGTAAAATATATTACAATGTCTCTTGGTAAGTGTTTCTGTCTGGCCACCCAAGAATTGACACAATATACCTTGTCAATCTGCCAGCCGAGCTCAGTTTTCGTCTCCCTCAGCAACTGTGCCAATGCCTCTGACATCATTTCTTTCAAATTCTCTTGTTTATTCTCCTTCACCCCTCTAAATCTTAAAGCAAATTCATCGTTACATCATCTTCAGCTCTCTCAAGTTTGCTGTGAGTCTCTCCTAATTTTTTGTCCAAAATTTCTGTAGATTGCTTAATTTCTTCAACTTTATCATCCACCATTTCAATGTCACCTGCCAAACATTTAAATGCCAATAGAATATCATCTCTAATCTGCTGGTTCCGAATTAAAATCTCATCTGAAACAGCCTGTATTTTTTGATTAGTTTCATTAATTTTTTCATTGGTTTCATTAATTTTTTCATTAATCACAGTAGCAATTTTATTTTGTGTAGCTTGTAGGGCTTCTTGTATCATCTCAAATGTTAAAGTCTGTGGGTCTGAGGGGCAGAGGCTTGCAATCTAGGGGTATGAGCTGGGGAGCTTCCAGCGCTCCCAGTTCCTTTAATAGGAACAGTCTTTACAGATTTTGAGGCCATTTTCAGTTTAAATTGATCGTTATATTTTATTCAGAAGCCAAAAAGAAAAGTTCATCAAAGTCCAAGAATTTTCCCAATCGTAAATTAACGTTTAAAATCCTCCTTCTCTCAGCACAGCAGTTCTTTCCAGGCAAGAGGCTGCCAGGGAAATGAAACTTTCTGTAACTTTCCCTTTCTCTGCCCCTCCCTTTCAAGTTTCAATCACCATTTTGATGCAAATTGCTAACTTGTTACTTCCGAAGGAGGCTATAAACTTTGGAGTAAAGTGTGAATACTTGCAGTCTGACTTCTCCTGGCTTGTTCTGCCTGCAACAATTAAAGATGTTAAAAATCCCTCATTTGTTGTCAGCAGAGATGGACGCAGCTTCTAGCCCGCTAATTAGCGGAGTCTTCCCAGGTCCGGAGCAGATTGGCAGGCTTCTAGGGAGCCCTCCTAAGGCACTTGGGGGGCTGTACCTCCACCTGCCAGCTCTTCTCTCTCCCCTTTGCCCAGGGAGAGGGTTTTCATGCCCCAGACAGCTGTTTTTCGGCTGTTCTGGGGCTTTTACGAAACCGGGGATCGGATGCCCACGGAGGGGCGTCAGCGAAGTCCTGCGGAGCCAGCCGGAAATCAGGAGGCTTCTTTTCAAGAACTTAAAGAATTTATAAAAGAAGCCATGAATAACCAAACTGCAGCTATGAACAACCAAACAGTAATTATGGAAGGGAAACTAAAAAATTTTGCAGAGGATATAAAGTCAATTAAAGATGTTGTTGAAGAAAAGCATAACAAAATAAGAGATGACATCATCCTAGCAGTCTCAGGATTGGCAAAACACCTTGTTCAGCTGGATGAGAGAGTAGAAGAAATTAATGAAGCCAATCTGAACTTGGAAAATAAAGTAGGAGACATTATGACTAAAACAGAGAAGGTGGATGATGAATTGGTTATGTTACAATATAGATCTATGGAATTTGCTTTGAGATTGAGAGGGCTGAAAGAAAACAGCCGGGAAAATCTAAAGGACATTTGTGTTGAAGCTTTGGCAGAGATAATCAAAGAAAGGCCAGAAGATGTGGCAACCTGAATCGATAAAATTTTTAGGGTTAATTCCTGGGTGGCAAGACAAAGGCAGTTACCAAGAGATGTGGTGATCTATTTTACAACCAGGGGGATCAGAAATGACATTCTACAAGCTTCCTACAAGAATAAGGTTCAAGTGGCTGGACAAGAATTAGTGGTTCTGAAAGAGATCCCTCCCAAAATGTTAAGAAGTAGAAAGGATTTTGGCTTCCTGGTAAATGAATTGAGAAAACAGCAAGTGCAGTACAGATGGGATGTTCCAACCAGTTTAATAGTGAATTATGGTGGAGAAAGATACCGTTTAAACACAATTTGGAAGGCGAAAGATTTTTATGTCAATGTTCTAAAGGCTGGATTCCCACCCTCACGTGGGGGGGGGGGCAGAAAGAAAATGGAGATGTTACAACAAAAGAAAGATGGAAAGCAGATACAAACTTATGCTGAAGTTGCAGCTGGAGGAATCATCATGGAAGAAGATTTAATGCAAGCTGGGGACCCACCTCCAACTTTTGAACCATTCAAGAAGACAGAGGAACCAAGAGAACAATGAATGACACGAGCAACCTACAAATGCCAAGAACAACAACTAAAAGTGCAACAATCTCAAGACCCATCTCAAGAAGTCAAAAAAACAGAAGCAGTGGGAAGGGCTAGGCTGAAGAGCAAGATGGAGAAGGATATTCAGCTGATGCTTTTGAAGCTTCGAGGGACCAAAGATGGCAACTAAATTCCTATCTTGGAATGTTAATGGTTTAAATTCACCACAAAAGAGAAAGAAAGTATTTCACTACTTGAAACAATTTAAGAATGATGTTATTTGTTTGCAAGAAACACATGTTAGACTATCAGACCAAAAATATTTGATAAATTCAAGATTAGGTACACACTTTGTGGCATCAGCACCAGAGAAGAAAAATGGGTTAGTTATATATGTAAAGAAAGGATTATCAGATAATCTAATTGAGGCAGATACTCAAGGAAGATATATTGCAACTGAATTATTAACTCAGAGTGGAAAAATGCTTTTAATTGGAATATATGCACCTAATCAACAACAGGACAAATTTTATAAATTTTTACATATCAAAATGATACAATGGGATTATAAATCCTTTATAGTAATGGGTGATTGGAATGGAGTAATAAATACAGAAAGACAAAAAAAGTTTATCAAAGATTTCAACACGTGTGAAATTACCTAAATCTTTTTTTGATATGATGGAAGATATGGAATTGAGAGACATTTGGAGAGAACGGAATGCTGAGGAAAGAGATTTCACTTTTTTTTCCGATAGACATCAATCCTTTTCCAGGATTGATTTTATACTAATGAAAAATGATTTCTTTTCTAGGGTGAAGAAGATGAAGATATGTCCAAGAACTTTAACTGATCATAGTCATCTGGGTGGAATTGGAACAGGAGAGGGGAGAAAGGAGGTCTTGGAGGTTAAATGAAAACTTATTTAGATATGAAGAAAATGTGAATAAGCTTAAAAAACAAATGAAAGAATTTTTTGCTATTAACATGCATAAGGGTACTTCTATGGAAATGGTATGGGATGCAAGTAAGGCCTATATGAGGGGAACTTTAATACATATGAATAATAAATACAGATTAAAACAACAAAAGAAGCGGAAAGAGATAGAAGAGGAAATAAAAAAGAAAGAACAATTACTTATACTTAATCCAGGAGATAAAAAAGTAAAAGAGACAATAAGCATACTATGAGAGCAATTTAATATGTTAATGGCTGATCAAGTGGCAACTAGCTTACAATATGCTAAACACAATACATTCTGTAATGCTAATAAATCAGGCAGGTGGTTGGCCTACGTGTTGAGGAAAAAACAGAAATCACGAGTTATTGGTAAGATAGAATTCAGAGGTAAGGAAGTTTATCAACAGAATATGATCAAAAAAGCTTTTTTAGAATTTTATACAAAGTTATATGCTAGTGATTCAATACAAGGCATAGATATAGATAGATATCTAAAGGAAGAGAATATTCCTGAATTAAGGTCAGAACGGAGGGAAGGATTGAATCAGCCAATAACCTCTGAAGAGATTATTGCAGCAATTAAACAGTTAAAAACAGGTAAAGCCCCGGGAACAGATGGATTAACAGCTGTTTATTATAAGAATTTACAGTCTGAAATGGTAGAACCGCTTAGAGCTTTATTTTGTAAAATTCAATCAGAGGGAGGAGTTCCACCCTCTTGGAGAACAGCTTTTGTTTCACTGATCCCGAAGGAAGATCAAAACTGTACTAAACCTGAAAATTTTAGGCCAATATCACTTTTGAACACTGACTACAAAATCTTTGCCAAGATATTAGCGAATAGATTAATGCCAGTTATGCAACAAACAGTTCATAATGATCAATCAGGGTTTATAAAAGGGAGACAAATGAAATAAAATGTTAGACAAATTGTAAATTTATTGGAATATTTGGAAAAAAACAACCAAGTCCCTGCAGCATTCTTATTTCTGGATGCGGAGAAGGCATTTGATCGACTGAATTGGCAATTCCTGTTTAAGATAATATTGGAGAATATTTTATACAATCAATTAAAGCAATATATCAGGAACAAACAGCACAAATAATAATTAATGGAGGTTTAACAGATGTTTTTAAAATTGAGAAAGGAACAAGGCAGGGTTGTCCCTTGTCTCCATTAACCTTAGAAATTTTGTTGAATAAGATATGTGACTCTGATAAAATAAAAGGAATTGTAATTAGACAGCAAGATTATAGATTAAGAGCGTTTGCAGATGATTTGGTTGTTACTTTATCTCAACCTATAGAATCGGCTCCACATATGTTGGACATAATAGGTCAATATGGTAAGGTATCTGGGTTTAAAGTAAATCAACATAAGACAAAGATGGTAACTAAAAATATGTCCATATCTCAAAGAGAAGACTTAGGAAGAATAACAGGGTTTGAAATAGTTAAAAAGGTTAAATATCTAGGAGTAAATATTGCAGCCTCAAATACGAAATTATTTAAAAATAATTATGAAGTTCTCTGGCAAAAGGTGCAGAAAGAAATGGAAAATTGGAAAAAGTTACAACTATCTGTATTGGGAAGGATAGCAGTAATAAAAATGAATGTGCTACCCAGGTTCTTATTTTTGTTTCAAATGATATCAGTGCTTAAGAAAGATGGAAATTTGAGAGAGTGGCAGAAAGGGTTTTTTTTTTTTATTGAATTTCTATACCGCCCTACTCCCGAAGGACTCAGGGCGGTGCACAGCCATGAAATAAAATACATAGATATACAAAATTTAAAATCGAATAAAATGAATTAAATAAATTTGGCTGAATTAATACCCATAATTTAAAATACCCATAATTTTAAAATACATTAAAAATTTAAAATTTACACTTAAAATGGAGAAGATTTAGGCGAGGCCAGCTTGATGAAATAAAAGCGTCTTCAACTCGCGGCAGAAGGTGCGCAGATCCGGAATCCTCCGTATCTCTGGGGGGAGCTCATTCCAGATCGTCGGTGCCCCCACAGAGAAGGCTCTCCCCCTAGGGGCCGACAGCCGACATTGTTTGGCCGACGGCACCTGGAGAAGCCCCTCTCTATGGGAGCGTACTGGTCGGTGGGAGGCTGTTGATGGTAGTAGGCGGTCCCGTAAGTAACCAGGTCCTAGGGTTAATACTTTTATTTGGGGTGGGAAAAAACCAAGAGTAAAATTGAAAATTATACAGGATGTACGTGAGAGAGGAGGTCTTAAAATGCCTAATTTGAGATTGTATTATGAAGCAGCTGTTTTATCACAAATTAGTGATTGGTTTAATCAAACTGAAGAGAGAATGTTAAATATAGAAGGTTATGATTTGTTATATGGATGGCCTGCTTACTTGTTATATGAAAAAAAAGTGAATAAGGTGTTTAAAGGTCACATACTTAGAAATGCTTTGCTGAGGGTTTGGAAAAAGTATCAATATAAGATTTAGAAAAAGAATGATTAGGAGGCTGGACCACTTAGATGAAAAAATGAACAATAGGAAGACAGATACAGGTTAATGAAGAGGAAATTAATGGACCAGAATGAGCAATGTTGTGAGGGATCTCACGAAGATCGATGGTTCGTTGAGGGCACTTCCAAGAAAAGTCAGCATGCAAGGATGCAATCAAATTAAGTCTTTATTTAGAAGTAAAAGTGGAGTAAAACGAGTTCCCTGGCATGGAGGCATCCATGCCTGGATTGAGCCCATGGATCAGTCCCATAGGAAGGTAGAAAAAGAGCAGCAAAAAGCAGCCCCTGTGCAGGGGTTCTTATAGTGGCCCCTGGCTCCTCCCTTACCAATATGTGAGGGAGCCAGAGGGCCATTAACTCTCCCCAATGGGGTTGCAGGGGCCGGAGCTCTTTGACCCACCAGTGGGATTAAAGGTGCCTCTTTGCTCCCATCTGGCGGCCTTTGAGGAAACTGCCATGGCTGGCACAAAAACACCTAACAAATATGTAACCAAGGAATTATAGAAGGAAAGAGGCAGGGTGGTAATTAGTAACTTTGCAGAACAGATTACTCTAGGGCCATGATGGTGAACCTATGGCACACGTGCCAGAGGTGGCACGCAGCACCCTCTCTGTGGGCACACAAGCCGTTGCCCCAGTTCAGCTCTGGCATGCATGTGCACACACCTCCTGCTGGCCAGCTGGTCTTTGGGTCTCTGCCATGCATGCGCAGGGGGGCGGGGCGCATGCGGGGGGTGTTCTTGCACAGGGGGCCGGGGCACATGCAGAGGGGCATGCACGCATTGCATTTTGAGGGTTTGGGCATGCTTTGGGCACTCGGTCCAGAAAAGATTAGCCATCACTGCTCTAGGGGATTGTCTTACATAAAGGAGAGTTGTCTGTCTGAAAAGGGAAGATTTTTACATAAAAAATTAAAATAAAATAAAATAAACTCCTTTACATAAAAAATAATTGCCTCTTTGAAAGAAGAAACAGTCCACAAGTTGGAGAAAAATAAAGGAATTGAATAAAGGCTACCATACTGAATTTCGAGACAACTGTTTCAGAGAATTTTTGAAGGTTTTAAAAAATTTTATTTTAATGAAGACCAGTAAAGCAAGAAATAAACAACAGAACAATTAAATCATTAAACAATTAAACAATTAATTTTTAATGTTATTGTTTTTAGGAAATGATTTTTTAGGAAATGTTACTGTTTTTAGAAAAAAAAATTAGGAAATAGTCACATAAATTTTAGTAAATTTTAGCTGCTTTCATATGCTCAGATTTGTACAAACTTTGTGAGATTCTGAGTGTTTGTGTGGTGATTCACACTCACCACAGAAACACAAAATCTCACAAAGCTACACATATAAAAGCAAGCTATTGAGTCACATGAAACATGGTTGTGTTTTATGTGACTCAAATTCAATTGCTGCTTTCATATGTGCAGCATTGTGAGATTTTGTGTGTAAATGTGATAACTGGTTTTTGAGGTTGTGTAATTTTTGTGAAGTGGTTGCTTCTTGCAGCAACCACATTTTATGTGACTCAATAGCTGCTTACATATGTTCAGCTTTGTGCAGCTTTGTGAGCTCCTGCAGCTTTATGGGTTTTGATGTTTCTGATTGCCCTGGGTGTTGTTTTCCTGTTACCTGGGTTAATCTTGGTCCCAGGTCTTTTGTCTTTCCTATCCTGGGGGTTAATTCTGCCATGAAAGAGGAAATGTGGAGTTCCAGTTGTTATTTTAGCCTGATTCCCCTTATCTTAATGACTGTACTTAAGTGTTCCTTTCAGCTGGTGCTTTTGCCTGGCGGTTTCTTAAAGGGGGAAGGGCTGGCTTGAGTTTCTTGGCACTGTTTTCTGAGGTTTCTGGTGCTGTGAAGTTTCTGGCACTGACCTTTTGGGGTGTACTATAGTTCCCACAATGCCTTGATGATGGTTTTTATTCCAGTGGCTTTGTCTTTCCTGTCCTTAGGGTTAGGGAAAAAACTGGTTTTATCTGCAGTCTTTTGGGGGACAACTGTTGTTAGTCTTTCATTGTTTTCCTGGCACTGTCCCAGTTTTGGGGGGGCCACAGTTATCTACACATTAATCATAATCAAATACTAATACTATGTGTTTATCCAGTTTAGTGAACTTTTCTTATATAATTGGTGTTTATACTTTTAGATTTCTAACTTCTGTTTCTGTTAGTTTTTTTTGTTTTGTTTTGTTTTGTTTGTTTTTTTTTAAATTTGATTTATATGCCGCCCTTCTCCGGAGACTCAGGGCAGCTTACAATGTGCTCAGCAATAGCCTTCATCCTTTTGTATATTTATACAAAGTCAGCTTATTGCCCCCACAACTGGGTCCTCAATGTTAGCCAATGATAAAACAAACCCCACATTAAAAAGTATTTGAAGCCTTCTCCTTGATTTAAATTTTTACTTTATTCATTTCTGCACATTCTAATATTGTTTTTATTCATTTTCATATCTTTGTTTTTCCACTGTTGTGCAAACACAATTCTAGCAGATGTTAACATGTGTAAAATTAAATATGTAATTGTATTCCCTTTAAAATACCCAACAAAATATTTCAGGTTTTAAATCCATACTTTGCTTTACCACTGCTTCTAACCATAATGCTACCACTAGCTCTTGAATATCTACTTGACTTGTACTGACCTAAATACTCAACCTACTTCATATATTCCTATTCTTTGAATTTGGGAATAAATTTCATGAAAAAGAATTCAGTATTGCTCTGTGAATGTACCCTTTCTTCTTGATCTAACTTCTTGGCTGAAACACTTTATCTTTCTTGTTTGTTGGACTCCGAACACATCCTGAAAAGACTACATTTTGGGGTGAAAACAGAGATCCCTTCTGTTGCCTTTAGTCCTCAGTTTATAACCACAATTGAGTCCAAAGCACATTATTGTTTCTTTTCTTTTGCAGTAGTGTTTAACAGGATGAAAAAGCAACGTAGTATGATCTCTTTCTTCACCAAGAGCCCAAGACTGGAACAATCAGATACAACAGAATTGGACCCAAAACCATCAGAAGCACCTGCACCACAAGTACCATTGTCACCACTTGAACTTGGAGAAAGCAGCAAGTCAATCTACTCAACTGAAAGTCTTCCTGATTTTCCAGACTGCTGGACATTTTAGCAATACAGCAATTTTCAAGAGAAGTATGGTTTGGAAGTAGCACGCCAAAAGTAGGTTGTAAGTACTGTGCAAAACATGATTTTGCATTCAAGAAAGGCATTCATGTTTCTAGAGAATGGAAACACTTCAAGATTGAGGCGGCAGTGACAGGTAAAGAGGTACAGCAAGCATCTCTTAGGAAAAAAAATGAAAGAACATTTTACATCAAAATCTCACACCATTTGCAGAGACAACCTAAAACAACGAGAGCTGGATGCAATCACAAAATCAATAGAAAAATCCAAAAAAATGTTTGATAATTGACCAAACCTCAACACTATCATGCAAACCAGTTGTGATAGTTTTTGTAAAAGTTGAGGATTCAGATAACCCAACAACAGTTTTTGTTGAGCTTGTGGAATTGGAAAAACAAGATGCAGAGACAATATGTTCTTCAGTGATGGGAAGTTTACATAAAGTTGAGTTTACTACGGAATATCTGCAAAAACATTTAATAGCATTTTGCTCTGATGGTGCCAGTGTTATGCTTGGGAGAAAATCTGGAGTGAGCACTAGACTAGTGAAAGAGTTCCCAAACATAGTAATATGGCACTGCTTGAACCATCACCTCCAACTGGTTCTAGATCAGTGGTTCTCAACCTTCCTAATGCCGCGACCCTTTAATACAGTTCCTCATGTTGTGGTGACCCCCAACCAGGGGTGGGTTCTAAATTTCTTTTACTACCGGTTCTGTGAGCGTGGCTTATTTTGTGGGCGTGGCTTGGAGGTCATGTGACCAAGTGGGCGTGGCTAGCTGGTCATGTGACCGGGTGGCCATGGCTATGTGTATAGGGACTACTCAGAGGGCTGAAAAAAAGTCATTTCTGACAGGTCCTCGCACTTTTGACTGGTCCTCACACTTATGACCATCCTCACATTTATGCCTGTGCAGCATTCTTAACAACCATGTCACTCATTTCACAACTGCTTCTCTTCAACATGGTATAAGATAGGGCAAAAAACGTAAAATGTGAGGACAGTTGTAAGTTCGAGGACTGGTCAAAAGTGCGAGGACCAGTCAAAAATAACCTTTTCAGCCCTCTGAGTAGTCCATATGCATAAAAGGATACAGCAATAGAGAGGGATGAAGGAAGGGAAGGGAAATTAGAGTAGGAGTGAGGGTAAGAGAGGGAGGAAGAGAGGAGGAGAAGGAGAAAGAGGAAGTAGGGAGAAGAAGAAGAGGGGGGGAAGAGAAAGTAAGTAAGAAAGAAAAGACAAAGGTGGTAGGTTTGAGGAGAAAGATTGCTGTACAATAAAAAAGATGAAAGGGAAGAAAGCCAACCCCAAACAAATATAAAGATATTAAGATAAAGAATGAATTGTTAAACTTTAAAGAATAAAAGAGAACAAATAGCAATAAATAGCAATAATTAGAAACACACATACAAACATACAACGTATTTTCTTTGAACAGAGTATTTGGCCGGTCCACAAATTTAAACAGTTGTAGGAGGTTAGCAGCCACCCCTTTCCTAGAAGAATGAAATATTTTGGGAAATATTAAAAAGGCAGAATATTATATTTCCCTGGATGAGAAATGGAGAAGCATATTTTACAGACAAAGCAGCTCCCACCTTCCTGCCCCCCACCCTTTGTTAATGGGCCAGAGGCAGAAAGTCAATCCTTTGTCAAAGGACATTTGCAACACAATAGCAACAGAAACTAACACAATGGGCCCCATCAAGCCATGTGATCCTGTTCACCATTAAACCATCTTTCCAAACAGTCTCCATGTTTCCAGTGTCTTTTTCCCCACTTGGAGCAGAACCCAGAAGGATATTTCTTCCAACACAGTATTTAGTCATTTCAATTAAATTTACAATTTCTATATTTCCTTTTTACCATATTTATTCCTCAACTATTTTTTTAAAAAACCAATATTACCCTTCATCCTCATCTCTAATCTTAATCAAATTCAATTTTTCCCTTCTATTCTATATTATACCCCTTTGCATTGTCATCTATTTTTATATCCATCCTCACATTGGTTAATTATGTAATACAGTTGTTTAATACAAATTCAACATTTTAATATAAATCAATTAGTTATATAACTATCTTTTTTGTATATTTATCAATATGAACATGAATATTCCTATTATTTCCATGCAATCCAATTTCTTACAAATCAATTAATTATATTTAATTATATTTTATTATAATTATATTTTATATTTTTATATTAATTAATTAAATTATATAATTAAATTAATATATATATTAATTTTATATTATATTAATTATTAATATATATAATTATATATTAAATTAATATAATTAAATATAATTAATTATATTTAATTATATTATATTATATTAATTATATTTACCAATAATAGATAGACAACACTGTCATCGTTCTTCTGTAAGTACTTGTGTAGCTCTTTTATTGTTTTGTGTTTTATTTTATTCTAATGTAAATAAGTAAGTGCACAAAATAATAAACTACCTTTTTGTATATCTTCTTTTTGTAGGTCATTCATTAGGGCAAAGAAGTCATGCCCATCCAGTCACATGACCAGGAAGCCACACCCACCCAGTCACATGACCAGGAAGCCAAGTCTGCCCAGTCACATGACCAGGAAGCCACATCCGCCCTGTCACATGACCAGAAAGTCACACCCACAAAATAAGCCATGCCCAGAGCAGTAATAAAAATTTTTTGGAACCCACCCATGGCTAGAATGATAATGAGATAGATGACAGATAATAGACAGATGAGAGAGAGAGAGAGAGAGAGAGAGAGAGAGAGAGAGAGAGAGAGAGAGAGAGAGAGAGAGAGATGAGGGAGGGAGGGAGGGAGGGAGGGAGAGATGAGAGAGGGAAGAAGGGGGAGAGAGAGAGAGATTATATAGATATAACAAATTTGGTCATAAAATATTAACTCTAGCTTTTGTATTTGCTCCTAATCAGGGTCAGATTGGTTACTTACTAAAAATTATGAATTTTACAACAGGAGATGATTTTAATAATTGATTCATTGAAATCTGGACTGTTTAATAACATTGAAAATGGAATACATAGTCATGGATTTGTTGATTCATGTACAATACTACAATAAAGAAACACATTTTATTCAGCTAGATATAAATCCCACTCTAGGATAGACTATGTATGAAGATTGAAAACTTTCAAAAAAAAATTCAACAGGTTAAAATTGCCCCAATACTTATATCAGATCACGCTCTGCTGATTATTATGTTCCAATTAGAAGAGATTATCCCATTTACTTGTAATTGGCATTTTAATACTATGTTATTATACAATGCAGCTGCAACAATTAATTCAAACTTTGAGGATTTTTTTGCAAGAAAAGAGTACAAATAGAACATCAATAAGAATAAGGTGGGATTAAGAAAGGCTGTATTAAGAGGGGGAATGTATAAACAAACATAGAACATAAAATAACTAGGTTGGAAGGGACCTTGGAGGTTTTCTAATCCAACCCACGGCTCTTCAGAAGATTCTATACCTATACCATACTGGACAAATGGCTGTCCAGTTTCTTCTTAAAACCCTCCAGTGATAAAGTAAATAGTAACTTTACTATTAGTAAATAAAAGGAGAGAATAAGATGATTTAGAGACAAGTAAAAGCTCCTCTCAATTCTTGCCAAACAAAAATACAAAATTCCAAACATAATAATGAAAATAAAAGTTCCAAACATGATAATAGAAATTATAGAATATTGGCAAATAAATTGAAAAACCTAAGGAGAAAAATGTATTAGTGCAGTTATAAACAGAAACTAACACCAAAGACATAAGTAAAGAATTCAAACATTTCTTCAACAACTATCACTAATAATATTATATAATCCATCACTAATAGGATAGAATAGAATAGAATAGAACAGAACAGAACAGAACAGAACAGAACAGAACAGAACAGAACAGAACAGAACAGAACAGAATAGAATAGAATAGAATAGAATAGAATAGAATAGAATAGAATAGAATAGAATAGAATAGAATAGAATAGAATAGAATTTTATTGGCCAAGTGTGATTGGACACACGAGGAATTTGTCTTGGTGCGTACGCTCTCAGTGTACATAAAGGAAGAGATACGTTCATCAAGAATCATAAGGTACAACACCTAATGATAGTCATAGGGTACAAATAAGCAATCAGAAAACAATATCAATATAAATCGTAAGGATACAAGCAACAAAGTTACAGTCATAAGTGGAAGGAGATGGATGATGGGAACAATGAGAAGATTAATAGTAATGCAGTATTATTATAATAGTAATAATATAAATTAGAATTTCCAGAATTAGCTCCAGAGGATATACTTTTTATTTATTTATTTATTTGTTTAAATTTCTATACCGCCCTTCTCCAATATAGGACTCAGGGCGGTGAACAGCCAAAATAAAACAAGACATACATACAAAACATACAAATCTAAATATACAGTTTATAGAATCTCCTTTCTCTATTTCAGAAACTCCCTAAGTCCTTAACACTATTCAAGACAGAAAATCTCCTCACACTGATTGAGGAGCCAGGGAAATTTTATGAAGAATTTGAAGAAGTCTTAATACCTGAAGTTTTATTTTTATGGAATACTTTCCACCCACTTTCCACCCCTTCCAGAGTCTTTGTAACACCTAAAATAATTCTGACCAGCTAAAAATTCTCAGGAAATGGCATCTTATAGATCCATCTCAATATATAGTATAAACCAGGGGTATCAAACTCAAGGCCCATGGGGTGCTTAGATCTGGCCTGCTTAGATCTGGCCGGGCCTGCGGGGCTATCCTGGAAACAGCAAAGGACCGGCCCGCAGTGCCCCAAATATGAGTGATGTTGATCTGGCCATGCCCACCCTGGCCACACCCACCTCAGCCCCCCAAGGTCAAACACAACCCTGATGCGGCCCTCAATGAAATAGAGTTTGACACCCCTGGTGTAAACTATACATTAAATTGTTAGCTGACCCTTTAAAATTACTCATATAGATCAATCTAATTTTATTCCAGATCAAAATATATCTATTTCTATCAAGAAATTATTAAATATTATCTAATTTAGTAAAATTAATGCTTTTTCTCTGGCCATTTGTTCTTTAAATATATTTAACAGAATAACAAAATTGGAAGGGACCTTGGAAGTTTTTTAGTCCAACCCACTGCTCAAGCAGAAAACCCTCTAACATTTCAGACAAATGGCTGTCCAATCTCTTCTTGAAAGCCCTCCAATTATGGGGTACCCACAATTTTTACAGTGAAGCCGTTCCACTGGTTAACTTTTCTCACTGTCAGGAAATTTCTCCTTAGTTCAAAGCCTTTGTTTCTTTGAAACTACAGTTTTCAAAACAAATATTAAACAAATTTAAATCTGGGACTAGCTTTTGTAAGATAATTCAATATATTCATGGACCAACTAGAGCCCAGATAAGACTTTGTGTCAGATCCCTAAAATTGATATTGCCAATCAATTGGGAGAAGGAAAGGCTTGGATTCGATTTAATAGCATTACCTGTTTCAACAGATATTTTACAACCTATATCCTGGCGCCAAAAAGCCCTGAGATCCTCTTAACGTGGAGGAATGTTTATGATAGCCATGTGGGTTATTTCTTTGTAAGCTAAAAAAAAGTGGGATAAATAGCTTCACCACCAGATGGATTCACAACTGGCTGACAAACCATACTCAACGAGTAGTCCTTGATGGGTCTAAGTCTACATGGAGAGAAGTAAACAGTGAGGTGCCACAAGGTTCCGTCTCAGGCCCAGTACTCTTCAATAACTTCATAAATGACTTAGATGAGGGAATAGAATTGGAACTCAGCAAATTTGTAGATGATACTAAGCTGGCAGGAATAGCTAACACTCTAGAAAATAGGTTCAAGATCCAGATGGATCTTGACAGACTTGAACACTGGGCCCTATCTAACAAAATGAAATTCAATGTAGAGAAAAGTAAAGTCTTACACTTAGGTAAGAAAAACCAAAAGCACACATATAAACTGGGGCAAATCAGGCTTAATAGCAGTGACTGTGAGAGGGATCTTGGAGTCTTAGTGGACAATCAGCTAAATATGAGTCAGCAGTGTGCAGCGGCAGCTAAAAAAGCCAATGTAATCCTAAATTGCATTAACAGAGGGATACAATCAAGATCAAGTGAGGTACTAATACCACTCTATAAAGCCCTAGTAAGACCACACCTAGAGTACTGCATCCAGTTTTGGTCACCACACTATAAAAAAGACGTTGAGACTCTAGAAAAAATGCAGAGGAGAGCAACCAGGATGACTAGGGGACTGGAGACTAAAGCATATGAAGAATGGTTACATGAACTGGGCATGGCTAGTCTAGTGAAGAGAAGGACCAGGGGAGACATGATAGCAGTGTTCCAATATTTGAGTAGTGGCCACAGAGAGGAGGGGCTCAAGCTATTTTGCAAAGCACCTGAAGGCCAGACAAGGAATAATGGATGGAAACTGACCAAGGAGAGATTCAACCTAGAAATGAGGAGGAACTTTCTGACAGTGAGAACAATCAACCCATGGAACAGTTTGCCTTTGGAAGTTGTGGGAACTTCATCATTGGAGTCTTTCAAGAAGAGATTGGACTGCCATTTGTCAGAAATGATGTAGGGTCTCCTGCTCAAGTAGGGGGTTGGACTAGATGACCTATAAAGTCCCTTCCAACTCTGTTAATCTGTTAATCTGTATATACAAATAGGAGATCCACCCCATGATTTAAGGCAGGGATCTCCAAATTTAACAACTCTAAGACTTGCGGACTTTGGACTTCTGGCAGTGATGTGGGGTCGAGGTGGCATGGGAAATATTGCTCCGTTCCCAGTGCCTATTTTCTAGCGTTTTGGTACCCTTTAGGTGTGAGGATCGGTCCTGGTGGGACCGGCAAGAAAGAGGGGAATCTTCAGAGAAGGTGCAGGGAGGTGCGGTCTCCCACCACACCAAGAAGGACCCTCAATCCAGACGTAGAAGAAGACAGCTGGCATGGCTGACTCAGAGGCCTGACATCCCGCTTGAGAGCAGCAAGAAGCGGAGAGTGAGTATGGTGTGAGATTCGGCGGTGAGAGCAGGAAAATAAAAGCTTCAAATTTTTGGATTATCAGAGAAGAAGAGTTCGGAGGGGCAGAGGACAGGAAAGAAAGACTCAGAGTGCGAACAGGCGGCAAACAACGAGGAGAGCAAAATGTGAAGAGGGCGAATCTCAGACCAGCAGAAGAACACCAGGGGAGTGGAAAAGGAGAAGATCGGAAGGAAAGTGAGTGTTCCAGGAAGCTGGGAAAGAGAAGTGAACTGAATACGAGGTTCTATTTCTATCCCTATTTTAGCTGCTCTAATGGAAGATGAAGTGTGGATTGGCAAAAAGTAAAGGACACATAAGAGTGACAGTGCAGATCAGAGATCCCCATTTTGATTACATTTGTGTGAAAACTAAAATTGCAAAAGAAAGACTATATCTGAACTATATCTGAACTTTTAAAACACACAAGAACTGAAAATACTGTGTACATTTATATACAACTTATATATTGATATATTTATCTATAGAATAATTTTTACATTTATAATTAACTAATAGCAAATTATTATTTTATTTATTTATTTATTTATTTATTTATTTATTTATTTATTTATTCAATTTATATGCTGCCCCTCTCTGAAGACCCAGGGCGGCTCATTGTCTTTTTACTTTCTCTCTCCTTTTCTCTATTTTTTCTTTCTCTCCTTTCTTTACCTCTACCTTTTCACTGGTTTATTGATTATTTAAAACAAATATTTAAAGTTAATATTAGACCTTGTTAATTGATAAATTAGTAACTATATAAGAATTATAACAATCAGATCATTAATTAAGGTATTCATGAATTTTCTTTCTTAATAGAATTTTATTAATCAAGTTAGTATTATATTATACAAAGAAGTTTTTTTTTTCTTTTTTGGGGGACATAATATATTATGAACTGAAGGGGACTAGTTTATAACTTAATAGAAGAAGATAGAGAAAGGAGGGAAGGAAAAGAAGTTGAATAGTAAAGTGGATGGTGATTTGGGAAAAGATAGATAGGATTTTAGGGGAACAATATAGAATACTAAAGGAAATGACTAGTACCACCACAACCACTGTGAAAATGGCAAAGAAAACTACCTCAACATTGATCGGACCATCGGCTTCCCCTGCAGCGCAGAGAACAATAGAAGGAATGTTCCCATCAGAAAAACAACCCCCCACTTCAAGTATGCCAACCATGAAGGCTACACTTGTAACAATTCAAGAGACCATGATCAAAATGCAGGAATCTATGACAAAGAACCATGAAGAAACAAGGAAGGATATGGATGAGATCAAAAGAGAAGTAAAAAGTGACATTCAAAAAATAGATGAAAAAATGGATTCAATACAAGAAATTATACAAAAAACGATCAACGAATAACAGCTATAGAGAAGAGAACAGAACAGACAGAAGAAAAATTGGACTCATTGGACCAGAAAATGATGAGACTAACTAAAGAACTGGAAAACACAGTGGCACATCTGGAGATGGAGAGAGCTGCATTCTATTTACGATTTCAGAATGTGGTCGAAGATAGAGAGGAGGACTTAACATTTGTGATCGCAGAAGTGATTGCGGAGGCTCTCCAATGGGATAAGGACAAAATAATAAATGAGCTGGATGAAGTCTATAGGGTCCACATGAACTATGCCAGACAATATAAATTACCAAGAGAGGTCCATGTAAGATTTGTGCGAAGAAAAGTAAGAGACTTTGTTTATAAAATAACAAAAAACGAACCCATGTTTTATAGAGGCAAAGAAATAATTACGTTAAAGCAAGTCCCTAAGAGAATAAGAGAACTAAGAAAAGAATTTTGGTTCCTAGCCACATTACTAAATAAACGGCATATACCGTTTAGATGGATAATACCGGAAGGAATGTTGGTGTCATGGCAAGGGAAAAAAATTAAAGTGGACTCACAGCACAGAGCACAGAACCTGCATGACCAAGTGATGGGCATAGAAGGAGCAAATAGTAATAGGGACATCAAAGGAAAAAGTGTAGATGGACGTTGAGCCCACAGATACTGAAGGAAAAGGAATATATAGAGCAAATGAAAAAGGAATTAGAGTTGTTTTTCAGAGATAATACGAAGGACCACACCTCTCTTCAGAACCTGTGGGACACAATGAAAGCTTATGCAAGAGAATTAACAATAGCCTACAATGCAAAATGAAAAAAAAGGAAAGAGAAAAAGAATATAATAATGTGCAGGAAGAGATCAAAAATTGGGAAGAAAAATTACAAGACAAACCTGGGGATGAGCAAATTAAAGGTAAATGGATAGCAGCTAAACATAAATTGAATATATTGGAACAGGAAAATTATGCAAAAGCATTGAAATTTATAAAACAGAATTATTTTGAACACACGAATAAACCAGGGAGGTGGCTTGCTTATAGATTGGGAAAAGAAAGGGAGAAAAAAACAATTCAGCAATTACAGGATAAAAGGGGTAAAATGCAATACAGCTTAGAAAAGAAAAAAGAAATAGCATATCAGTTTTTTCAAGAACTCTATGAGCAAGATAGAGTGACAGATGAAGAAATAAATAAATATTTAAGAGGAGAGGGAATGTCGACCTGTGACTCCTGAGGAAGTGGACAAGGCTGTAGGAGTGATGAGTTCCTCCACTTGTTTGTTGGACCCGTGCCCCTCCTGGCTGGCTCCAGGCTTTAGTTAACGTGTCCTTGAGGGAAGGGGCCTTCCCACAACCATTAAAGGAGGTGGTTGTAAGGCCCCTCCTCAAGAGGCCTTCCCTGGATCCAGCAGAATTAAAGAACTTTCATCCAGTCTCCAACCTACCCTTTGTGGAAAAGGTTGTAGAGAAAGTGGTGGCACTTCAGCTCCTGTGGTCATTGGAGGAAATGGATTAACTAGACCCTTTTCAGTCTGGCTTCAGGCTGGCTACAGCACGGAAATTGCTTTGGTCATGCTGATGGATGATCTCTGGCAAGCCCGAGATGGGGGTCATTCCTCCATCTTGGTGCTACTTGACCTCTCAGCGGCTTTCGATACCATTGACCATGGTATCCTTCTGGGACGACTAAGGGAGCTGGGAGTGGGAGGCACCGTGTTACAGTACTTCTCCTCCTATCTCTCTGGTCGATCACAGTCGATGTTGGTAGGAGGACAGAGGTCGACCCCTAGGCCCCTCGTTTGCGGGATGTCACAGGGCTCGGTCCTCTCTCCTGTCCTATTTAACATCTACATGAAGCCACTGGGTGAAATCATCCGATGATACAGGGTGAGGTATCAGCAATACGCTGATGATACCCAGCTGTATATCTCTACCCCGCATCAATTCAGGATGCGGTGGATGTGATGTGCTGGTGCTTGGAGGCTGTGAGGGTCTGGATGGGAGTCAACAGGCTCAGACTTAACCCAGACAAGACCGAGCTCCAGTGCAGCTCATGGAGAATTGGTGTAATGTGAGTGTACCTAGGTTCACCCACGACAGCTCGCGCGGCTGCGTTCTGGACCAACTGTAGTCTCTGAACACTTTTCAAGGGTAGCCCCATGTAGAGCGCATTGCAATAATCTAACCATGAGGTGACAAGGGCATGAGTGACCGTGAGGAGAGCCTCCTGATCCAAGTAGGGTCGCAATTAGTGCACCAGACGAAACTGAGCAAAGGTCCCCCTAGCCACAGCTGTCAGATGTTGCTCTAATCTTAGCTGTGAGTCTAGGAGGACACCCAAATTGTGAACCTGTTCTGAGGGGGACAATTTCTCCCCCACCCCCAGAACCAAGGATGGACAATCAACATAATCTTTAGGAGGCGATACCCACAGCCATTCGGTCTTTAAGAAAGCCCCCCAGAAGTGATTTCTGGCTTGAGTGGGCTGCAATGAAACACTGGATGAACCTGCCTAAGTGTCATAGGAAGGAGGAGTTCTACCGTGACAGGGTTTATGATTTTGATGATGGGGAATGGACCAATGAATTTTGGTCCCAGTTTCTTAGATGGTTGTAAGGATTGTAAAAACTTAGTGGATAGATATACGCGGTCCCCAACATTGAATGGTTTGGGTTCACAGCGTTTCTTGTCAGCTTAAATTTTAAAAGCTGCTCTAGCCTCTTGTAGAGCTAGTCTGACCACTGGCCAAGTGGTCTGTAGGTTGTTTATCCACTCCTTAAGGGAAGGGAAGTCAGGTTCCTTAGCTGGTAGCTCTGGCATGGGGTTAAATTCTTGTCTTGTGGCTACCTGAAATGGGATGAAACCAGTTCTACTGTGTACAGAGTTGTTGTAAGCTACTTCAGTAAAAGGTAACAGGTCAGTCCAATTGTCCTGCTGGTAATTAATAAAACATCTTAAATATTGTTCCAATACGCCATTCATTTTGTCAAAACCCCCCCCTTCATTTGGGGGTGGTGTGAAGAGGACAGCCCCTGTGCGGAGCCTAATAGTTTTAAGAAAGCCCACCAAAATTTGTAGGTGAGTTGGACACCCCTGTCTGAGATAATCAATTGGGGAGTTCCATGGAGGCGATAAATGTGGACTAAAAACATTTTTGCTAATGCCTTCACTGTTGGGATCTTCTGGCAGGGTATGAAATGGATCTGTTTTGAAAAGAGGTCCATTACAACCCAAATAACTATGTTTCCCATGCTTTCAGGCAGCTCCACTATAAAATCCATAGAAATTTCTCTCCAAGGTGCTGAAGGATCTGCTACAGTTTGTAAAAGTCCTGGGGACTTTCCTTGTTGTCTTTTTGCAGCCACGCAGGTGGGGCAGCTAGCCACACAGCTCTCAATGTCTTTTTTAAGGGATGGCCACCAGAATTGCTTTTTGATTAGGTGTAGCGTTTTTACAAATCCAAAATGTCCAGCTATCTTGGAGTAGTGGCATCGTTTCATAAGCTCCAATCTTTGGCTAGCAGGGATGTAAAGTTTGTTTTCAACGCAGGCTAAGTTGTCTTTGAGCAAACAAATATTTTTGTGTGCTTGGAACTAGACTTCAAGGGGGATTGTTCCCTTCTAAGAATTATCTCCATGTGAGGAGGGCCCATCATACTGCATAAGCCTCTTTCTCCCATATGGCCCATCTTTGCTCAGTTTCTGTCAATTTCTTGGATGTGTATGCACATGGTTGCAATTGTCCCTGTTCATTGTTTTGAAGTAGGACCGTTCCTACTGCCACGTCACTGGCGTCTGCTTGGATGACAAATGGTTGTTCTGGGTCTGGGTGTTTTGGGACTGGTTCGGCTGAAAATAGTTGTTTGATTTTTTTTTAATGCCGCTTGGCATTCCATGGTCCAGTTAAGGGGTTGTCTTGGTTTTGGTTTCCCCACCACCACCTTCATCTTTAGCAAGTTCGTAATGGGGAGGGCAATTTTTGCAAAGGCTGGAATGAATTGACAGTAAAAGTTAGCAAAACCAAGGAAACTTTGTTGTTGTTTTTGGGTTTGGGGCGGCTCCCAATCAATGATGGCTTTTACTTTTATTGGATCCATCTCTATTCCCTCGTGGGATATTCTATATCCCAGGTAGTCAATTCTTTCTTGGTGGAACTTGCATTTAGAGAGTTCTGCATAGAGTTTGGTGACTTGGAGTTTAGCAAGAACTGCTCGGACTAGTTTTATGTGTCCTGCTTTTGTTTCAGTGTAAATTAGAATGTCATCAGTATAAACTAGGACCCCTTTGAATAAATGTTCATGGAGCTCCTCGTTAATTAATTGCATAAACACGGCAGGGGCTCATTGTAATCCAAAAGGGAGTACTTTAAATTGGTAGCACCCCAGCGGGGTGTTAAAAGCAGTCTTCTACTCATCCCCTTTCCTAATTCTGATGTGGTAGAACGCCTCTCATAAATCAAGCTTTGAAAAGATTTTTCCTTTAGACAGGTGGGCCAGCATGTCCTTCATGAGGGGGAGTGGAATAATACTGGGGCTGCTATTTTTGGTCGGGTGGGTTTGATGAAACCCCTTTCTAGGTTTTGGTCGATAAATGCTCTGAGTTCATTGAGTTCTCTGGGGGACATGCAGTACATTTTTGATTTTGGAAATTTAGCCCCTGGTGGAATCTCAATGACATAGTCCATGGCGCGATGGAGTGGAAGTTCATCAGATGCCTCCTCGCTAAATACCTCAGCCAAATCCTGGTATTCTTTGAGGATGTTAGTGGGCTTAGTAGGGTGGCCGATCATTGCCATTTCCCTGTTTTCCTTTCCTTCCTCTTTTCCCTCTGGGATGTTTGTGAAGGTTACATGCCCCTGGAAATGTACAGTTCCTCTCTTCCAGTTTATTTTAGGGTTCCACTTTTGTAGCCACATGTGTCACCTTTGGAAGCCATATTAGGCCGGAAGCTTCCATGCTGCCACCTTCTCATGTGTGGGAAAGTAGGAGGGGGGATTTAGTAGAGGGGGTATCTGTAGACATAATAGCATTCTTCCTGTCAGTCAAGGTCAGGGCAATCCTGCATCTGGAGAAGGAGTGGTCAGAGTGATGTCTCGAGATGGGACGGCGAGTGATTTGAGCATGTGATCGACTGAGGAGTGAGGGGATGGTTTTGGGGGTTTTGATATACTGAGGGAAAACCCGGACCTCTCAGAATTATGTTTTCCCAGATGTGCCAGTTTACCTATTCTAGTGAATAGAACTTTGAAAAATGCTTGCTTCAGAGTCTTTACTTGGAGTTGGGTTTTTTTCTGGAACACTGACAATGTGAGCCCTAGGACCAGTGGCCATTCCATTCCTGGGGCTACTATGAATGTGAGGATCTCACTATGATCCCCCAGCTTCATTTGCAATGGTTCTGTGACAAAAATGGCTGGCTCCCCCCCCCTCCTGCTACAGTTCCACCTAGCTGGCAAAAAGCAATGGGGGTTTTCATTTTCCTTAGGTGAATTCCCAATCTCCCTGCCAGGATTGGGCTAATTAGGCATTGGGTGCACCCTGAGTCCAGCAATGCTGCTACTTCCTCCCCTTTTCCTTGGCTGGGGATAAAAAGTCTTCCCTCCCTCTCTGTCCATGGGGGGGTGGGTGGGAAAGGAACCTCTGAACTGGTGCTGGGTGGTGGGAATCTGACATCTGGAGGCTGATGAGCCAGGTACTGAAGACCAGATGGGGGCAATCCCACAGTCTCCCCAAAAAGAGAAGGGAAATCCTTCTCTGTGGGGGCTCCTGTCCTTTGGAACGAATTGCCCCCCGAGATGCAGAGGATTCCCGATTTACGCACCTTCCACTGGGCCCTCAAGATGCTTTTATTCCAACAAGCTGGGCTGTCCTAATTTTTAAATTTTTTAATCATTAACTCTTAATTTTAAATGTCTAAAATGGGTAGTTTTATTTTAATTAGATATGGGCCAAACTATTAATATTTCTTAAATTGTTTTTTAAATTTTATATCTGTGTGTTTTATTCTGGCTGTACACTGCCCTGAATCCTTCTGGGAGAAGGGCGGTATATAAATTAATTAATTAATTAAATAAATAAATAAATAAATAAAACATACGTTTTGTTGCTTGTGAGTGCTTCTGATGAGGAGGAAGAGAAGCACGGTGGGAGGAAGCTTGGTGGGTATCAGAGGGGCGGCAAGCACCTAAGGGTGGTTGAACTTCCCTGCTCACAACATCTTCACCTGAGAGCATCACTGGCAGCTGCTTCCTGCATCAGGAGGTCTGTGCTCTTCCCGCTGCCGTTTGGCCTCCTTGATGCACAGAGGCAGGAGGCAGTGGTTTCTTTTGCTGCCTGCAAGCTGTGGGCAGCGAGCAGCAGAGTGAGGAAACCAGTGATCTGCTGGCTGCCTCTAATCTGCAGTTTACTCGTGTGCATGTTTACTCATGAGCATGGTCCTTTGCAGAGAGGAAGGCCCACCCCTCTTCCCCACAATCACTTTTGTTCCTCTAAAAGACGCTTCTCCATCTCTGGCTCCAGGCTCAGAGGCCAAATGGTTGATGCAACATTGGGATCTGAAACAACAAAAATGGCAGCCATTGATTTCTTGGAGAATGAGGTCAAGACCTTTATGAATCTGAAATGTGGTTCAAAGTCTCCTGAGGGAGAGGAGCTATTCAGCCACTTTAGTCCAACATAAAGAACCAGAAATCAATTACTGGGAAGGACTAGAAAAACAAAAAATTGATCATTTTTAAAAAGTCATTTTACACTGTTGCTTGATGCAAAGTGAGTGCGTGGCTCCAGAGAAAATAGATTGCTTGGTATAAATTTGCATTGAAAAAAGTTTAACACTGTTTGCCAAAGTGCAATTAAGAAATTGTTCAGCTTTAACTTCCAGCAAGGAAGGCAAAGGATGCCAAAGGGCTCTCTTGCTGGAAAACATACTTGTATTTTCTCATAATGGAAAAGGTAAATGAAGGTAAAAGCTCCAAACTCAGAAATGCCAAACCACACGTGGCTCAGAGTCCTTTTCAACAAATGAGATAGGCAATTGGTCAAATACATAAATGTTCCTGGTTGTGCTACATTAGCACCATAGATTTACATTAATCTATGGTGCTACCGGGAGACTCAGTTTGGTCTGGTGGTGAAGGCTTCACTAAAACCAGAAGACGTTGAGTTCTAGTATCACTGTATGCCAAAAGCCAGCTGGGTGACTTTAGGCCAATCACTGGGAAGCTGGGAGTTTTAATCATGTTTTAGGTGAAAAAGCCAGCTGGGTGAGTTTGGGCCAATTTCCGGGAAGCAGTGAGTTCTAGTCCCACTTTAGGCATGAAATCCAGATGAGTAACTGGATCAATCAGCCTGAGACGGCAAGTTCTAGTCTTGTCTTATATATGAGAGCCAGTGGGGTGGGTCCCTCCAACCCAACCCACTTCATAGGGTTGTTGTTGTAAAGAAACTAGGAGGAGAAAGGAGCATTAGGTAAGTTCACCTCCTTGAAAATAAATAAATAAAATAAATATAGACCCCTGGATGTGCTGGCTCAGTGAGGGAAACAGAAGGGGTGGGTCTCAGGCAGGGCTTTGTCAGTCTCTTTCGGCTCACCAGGCAACATTTGTATAATGGGTGACCCCAAGTCCTTTCTGGTGTTCCCACTCTTCTGCCCCATCCCTCTTCCCAAGGTCCACTAATGAGCCCTCCTGATTCTTCTGGAATTTGCCTGGATAACCAGAGGTTATCCAGGCAAAGCAGAGAAGAGAGAAGCCCATGAGGAGGAAGATGGCCGAGGTGCCAGCTTGCATTAGTCATGCCTGGATCAATGAAACTGCACCTCTGGAAAGCCTGTTTTATAGATAGGGTTGCATCGACCTCGTGATCTGAAAACCTGTCCTTCTTTTGTCCCATTTTCCAAAAGACAACTAGACTTTCTTGGCTTTTTCCTTGAAAATCTGTAGAGATTATCAATCATCTAGGTCATGGTTATCCCAAAGGTGCTTTTTCAGGAGGCAACTGGACTTTCTTGTTTTTTCTTTTGAAGACATTTCGCTTCTCATCCAAGAAGCTTCTGACAGGATAGTGGGGAATGGAAGGATTTATATTCCTTGCAGATAGCTGGTCATTTGCATCCTTTTAGAGGGTCGTTGAAGTACTTGGAGACAGGAGACCTTAGACCATTTCTGACAGACAGCAGTCCAGTCTCTTCTTGAAAGCCTCCAGTGATGATGCTCCCACAACTTCTGAAGGCAAGCTGTTCCATGGGTTGATTGTTCTCACTGTCACGAAATTTCATACACATGGCCTTTACACAATGATATCTTGGAAGAAAAGAGAGCTTGCTGTTATTTCAGGGCTCTTATCAGAGAGATTGTCTCTCCTTCTTAATCCCTCTTGGCTGTGGATTGGTAAAATCTCAAGGTGGGCGAGGATGAGAAAAACATCCTGAGAGGTTACAAAAGAGGTCAAGGCAAGCCAGCCATGATAGCCTTTTCTATATATGTTTTCTACGTTATCTACCTGACTGTCTGTAGAGATTCTCAGTCATCCAGTTCTGACAGGATAATGGGGAATGGAAGGATTTATATTCCTTGCAGACAGCTGGTCATTTGCATCCTTTTAGAAGGTCGTTGAAGCACTTGGAGGTTTATCTGTGTCCTCAAGGTTACCTAAGTAGTGCTCCTGGTTCCTGTAGTCTGCCATTTTTCCTCTGAAAATCTAGTCCCACATCGTTCAAAGAGTGTCCATCCCAAATTGTGTAGCAGGAGACCCTATACCAATAGTCAGGGATGGCACCAACTAACTATATCAGGACGCCAGGAGCCACAGCTACTCAGTCTTGGACGGGCTGAGCTTGAGCCTGTTTCTCCCCATCCAGATCCGCACTGCCTCCAGACACCAGGACATCACATTAAGGGCATCATTGGGGTGGTCCGGGGTGGAGATGTACAGCTGAGTGTCATCAGCGTACTGGTGGAACTGCATCCGGAAACCACGGATGCTCTCACCCACCGGCTTCACATAAATGTTGAACAGAAGGGACGAGAGGACCGACCCTTGCGGCACCCCACACACAAGGCGCCTCGAGGTCGACCTCTGGCCCCCTGTCAACACAAACTGTGACCGGTCAGAGAGAAAGGAGGAGAACCACCACAACACAGTGCCTCCCACCCCTAACCCCTCTAACTGGTGCAGCATGATACCATGGTCGATGGTATCAAAAGCCACTGAGAGATCTAATAGGACCAGGACAGAGGAAAAACCCCTGTCCTGAGCCCTCCAGAGATCATCAACCAATGCGACCAATGCTATTTCCGTGCTGTACCCAGATCTGAAACCCGACTGGAACGGATCAAGATAGACAGCTTCATCCAGGTACTGGGGGAACTGTCGCACTACCACATTCTCAACAAAGAAGGAGGTTGGAGACTGGACAATAATTCGCTAAAACAGCCAGGTCCAGGGAGGGCTTCTTGAGGAGGGGCCTCACCACCGCCTCTTTCAAGGTGGCAGGAAAGCAACCCTCACTCAAAGAAGCATTGATAATCCTCTGGAGCCAGCCTTGTGTAACCTCCCGGGAAGCCAGTACCAGCCAGGAGGGACACGGGTCCAATAAACATGTGGCCATGCTAAGTCTACCCAGAATCCTGTCCACGTCTTCGGGAGTCACCGGGTCAAACTCCTCCCAGATAACACTCTCAAGACCTTCCTCCATCATCCCATCTGAACCTACCTCATCAGAATCCAAACCTTCTCGAATTTGAGCGATTTTGTCATACAGATACTGTACAAAATCCTCAGCACTACCCTCCAAGGGGTCTTCCCATACTCCCAGATAGAGCAGGGAGTGGGTCACCCTAAACAGGGTGGCCAGGCGGTTATTTGCAGACACAATAAGAGTGGAAAAGTAGTCAGACTTTGCCGCTCTTATCGCCACTAGGTAGGTCTTAATATGAGACCTCACCAGTGTTCAGTCAGATTCGGCCCGGCTGGCCCTCCAACCGCTCTCTAGGTGTCTTTTACAGTGCTTCATTTCCTTCAGCTCCTCGGAAAACCAGGGAGCCACCTGGGATCGGCACAGGGTCAGAGGCCGCAAAGGCACGATGCGGTCCAAAGCTCCAATGGCCGCCCTATCCCAGGCAGCCACCAGGTCTTCAGCCATGTCATGAGCCAGAACCTCAGGGAATGGCCCAAGCTCCGTCTGGAACCTATCTGGGTCCACCAGGCACCTGGGGCGGAACCACCTAGTCGGTTCCACCTCCCTGTGGCGAGATGTAGCAGTTTGAAGATCAAGTCAAAGGACAGAATGATCTGACCATGACAAGGGCTCGATCACAATATCCCCTATATCAAAACCATTCAGCCACTGGCCAGAGATGTTTCACCGATAGATGGCAGGTTGAAATCACCATGACCATAAGACTGGGGGTATCAACCGCCACCCCGGCTATCACGTTGAGCAGCTCAGGCAAGGCCGCCACCACATGGCCACCGTCACATGCCAAAAGCGGGGGAGCACGTGGGTCATGCCCATGTGTGCCCACACCCATAATTCTATGCGCCCTGCCTGCCTGCGCATACGTGTGTGACCCCCCCGCTCCCCCCACTTTTGGCATATGATGGCCTGGTGGGCCCAGTACACCTGTTTTTTGCTCTCCCCAGGCTCCAGAGCCTTTCTAGGAGCCTGTGGAGGGCTAAACGGCCTTCCCCCCCCGGACACCCTCCGGAGGTCATGGGACCGGACGGCAGCAAATGGGACATTTCCAGCCTCTGGAGGGCCTCGGGGGGGGAAGGCCATTTTCACCCTCTCCAGGCTCCTAGAAAGGCTCTGGAGCTTGGGGAGAACAAAAAATGGGCCTCCCCCCCCGAGGCCCTCCAGAGGCTGGAAAAAGCCTGTTTCCCTATTTCCAGGGGGCCCAGAAGTTCTGAAAATCAGCTGGCCAGCGCACACATGTGCGCTGGAGCTGAGCTCGCGTGCCCATCGATATGGCTCTGCGTACCACCTGTGGCACGCATGCCATAGGTTCGCCATCATGGCCCTATACCAGTGATGGCTAACCTTTTTGCCATTGCGTGCCAGGAGAGGGGGGGGCGGGGGAGGGTCACACATGCACATGTCCACGCGCATACGTGCACCCCCCCCACTCCTGGCACATGATGGCCTGGTAGGCCCATTTTTCTTTCTTACCTGGTTCCAGATCCTCTCTGTGTATCTGGGAAGGGCGAAAACAGCCTTTCCCACTCCCTTGGAGGCCCTACGGAGGCTGAAAGGGCCCATTTCCCAACTCTCAGTGGGAGAGGACATGACATTTTTTGCGGTCCCCAGCCTCCAGAACCTCTCTAGGAGTCTCTAGGAGCCTCTCTAGGAGTCTCTAGGAGCCTCTCTAGGAATCTCTGGAGGCTGGGGACAGGAAAAAACATCACTTCCTGTCCCACCGGGAGTCGGGAAATGGGCCCTTTCAGCCTCCATAGGGCCTCCAAGGGAGTGGGAAAGGCTCTTTTCGCCCTTCCCAGATACACAGAGAGGATCTGGAGCCAGGTAAGAAAGAAAAACGGGCCTTCCCCACCCCGCCCCCAGGCCTTCCAGAGGCAGGAAACAGCCTGTTTCCCTACTTCTGGTGGGCCCAGAAGGCCCGAAAATCAGCTGGCCGGCGCGCACATGCGCCCCAGAGCTGAGCTGGCGTGCCCACTAATATGGCTCCGCGTGCCACCTGTGGCATGCGTGTCATAGGTTCGCCATCATGGCCCTATACCATTTCTGACAGACAGCAGTCCAGTCTCTTCTTGAAAGTCTCCAGTGATGAAGCTCCCACAACTTCTGAAGACAAGCTGTTCCATGGGTTGATTGTTCTCACTATCAGGAAATTCCTCCTTATTTGTAGGTTGAATCTCTCCTTGATCAGTTCCATCCATCATTCCTTGTCTGGTCTTCAGTTGTAACCAGGAGCATTACTCAGGGGAGCCCAAAGACACATACACCTCCAAGTGCTTCAATGACCTTCTAAAAGGATGCAAATGACCAGCTGTCTGCAAGGAATTGAAATCCTTCCATTCCCCACTATTATGTCAGAGCTGAAGAAGCTTCTTGGATCAGAAGCAAAATGTCTTCAAAGAAAAAAGCAAGAAAGTTCAGTTGCCTCCTGAAAAAAGCACCTTTGGGATATCTTTGGGAACACTCTCGACTAAGCAGTGAAGTGGTAAAGCAGAAGATGTTCCCCAATGATCCTCTACATTCTGCAGAGCTGAAGGTGGTAGGAGAAAAGAGTAGAAAGAAGACCAGGTTTATTATCTGGAGAAAAAGCCAGTTGTCTGCCTGACTAAAAGAGAGAAAAGTCACCCTGATCCCTGTTAAGTCCTTCCTAATTCTAAATTAAGATGGAGTTGGGGAAATTAAGTAGGGTTGAGATTAGTACACATATCTATTAAACTCATATTAAGAATGTATTATGTACATTAATATCATGTACATATTAAGATAATCTCTTTCAATCTCTCTCTCATATGAATATGTATATTGTGTATATTAATATAACATTGTTATAATATTATATATCATATATAATATTGTGTATATGAATATAACAGGGAAATGCTCTCAGTTTGTAGTAAAAGACTTTTCTGGGCTATCAGGAGAGGAGAAACTGTAGCTGAACGCAGTGCAATTAGTTATATTCATAACTATAACTCATATCTTATACTAGTTAGATGCTGTTCCAGTGTGGGGCACATCTGCACACGTGAAACAAGTTCACATCACCTTCAATGAAGGTGACAGGATGTCTCAAACCAACACCAATTGAGAAAATATATCCTCTTGCTGCCATTGCCCCACCTAAGACCACGGGAGAAGTAGCAGCAGATGTCGAGAGAACTGAGCAAGAGAAACGGACATAGGCCCCAAGCCCACTGACTCAGATCTAGGAACAGCTTTATGGCAAGAACAAATATTCTTGAGGGTACTCAAGAATAAAATCAAATTAAAAAGAGGGAGCAAGGAGACCATCAAGCAAGGAATAGAGGAAGATACGGCTGAAAGATCTGACCTCCTTTATACTACTTGGAGGAGCTGGAATTGGGAGGGTTGGAGTGCCCAAGTGTGAAACCAATATGCTCAAGTGGAGGCTCTTCATGGATAACAACACTCTGTGGGAATGTGGAGAGAGACAGAACTTGGCCCATCTGCTGGTATGTCGGCTACTATCAGAAACATGTACAAGTAGTCATCAACTTACAACCACAATTAAGCTCAAAATTTATGTTGTTAAGTTTTGCTTCATTTTATGACTTTTCTTGCCACATTTGTTAAGTGAATCACTGCAATTACTCACATGGTTGTTAATTAAATCTAGCTTCCCCATTGACTTCGTTTGTCAGGAAGTTGCAAAAGTTGATCTCATGACATAAATGTCACTTGCCAAGCACCTGACATTTGATCACATGATCACGGGGATGTTGCAATGGTTGTAAGCGTGAAAATGGTCATAAGTCACTTTTTCAGTGCCGTTGTAATTTTGAAATGTCACTAAATGAACTGTTGTAAGTCGAGGACTACCTGTATCAATGATGACTTATTTTTGGCCAATGACAAAGCCAAGGAGAAGGAGGAGAGGCTGAGAAAATAAAAGTTTTGTTGACTATTATGTTTCCTAATAAAAGGATTAAAAAAGAACAGAAGTTGAGTCTTGCACTATTTTTCCTATCAAATCCTGGGGACATGGAAGATACTTAGGTCATACACAACTCTGTTTTACCATTTTACCATCAGTGGCCCACCTCCCAACAACCGTCCCCCCATCAACCAAAACTAGGCATCCACACCCCCAACTTCCTCCAGGTCCACTCCCACGGGTCTAAATGCAAACCACTTAATGCAAGAAGCCTCGCAAACAAAATGCCCGAATTCCTCTTGCTTCTAAGTGTGGCCCTATTCAACCTTATTTTTGTCTGTGAAACATGGTTGAATGTATCCTTTCCAGACTCCATTATTACAGTAAGTGACTATCATGTTTTCCTCTCTGACCATGATAATCGTAGAGGGGGTGGTGTTGCTATCTTCTATTCTATTTTACATTGTGTGAAAGTCAACTGACTCTCACACAATGTGCACACAAAATGGCCCTTGCAACAAGCAGGAACCTCAAAGAGTCACAGAGAGCTCAAAAAGCAACTATCACACTTTACACACAAAACAACACAAAGCTGCACAACCGCAGCTTTTTTGTTTTTGAGCTCTCTGTGAGTCTGTGAGGTTCCTGCTTGTTGCAGGGGCCATTTTGTGTGAAGTCCAGCTGCTTTTCCATTGTGTGTGAGTCAGTTGTGCAGCTTTTGTGTTATTTTTGTGTAAAGTGTGATAGTTGGTTTTTGAGCTTTCTGTGACTCTGTGAGTTTCTTGCTTGTTGCAGGGGCCATTTTGTGTGCTTTTACATTGTGTGAGAGTCACTATTCCTCAGCTTATAAGGCACCTTCTTTTCCCTTTTGCAGTAGCAGCCTTTGGTCAGTTTCTTCGCCAAGAAACCAAGACTGGCACAACAACCATCAGAATTGGCCTTGGGTGATCCAAAACCATCCCAAGCACCACAAGCACCACCACTTGAACTTGGAGAAAGCAGCAAGTCAAGTATTGAGTCAACCAAGCCCAAAATTGGAATTAATCTTCCTGACTGCTGGACATTGCAACAGCTGAGAAGCTTTCAAACAGAGGTGGTATTCAGACGGATGGCACAAACCATTGGCAGAAATTTGGCCAAGGTCACCAAACTGGTAGCGATGGCCAGCTGGATACGCCCCCGAACCGGTCCCCAGATCACCGCTCACTTGCCCTGCCCACCATGTTCGCCGCTGCCATGTTCTTTGCACACACGCATCCCATTGCCTTGCAAGCCCAATGGGATGCGCATGCATGAAGAACAGGGTGGCAACAGCAGCAGCTTTTTCTGTGACCCCTGGTAGCTGCCACAGCCACAAAGTGGCTCTCAAAGAGGCAGTGGCTGGGAGGCTTCTTTGCCAGTCACTTTCCAGCAGCGGTGACTGGCTGGGGGCTGCTGAAAACTCCAGTCAGCTTGCCTTCCAGACTCTGGACCAGCTGCTGCAGAAGGTAAGCAGCCCTAGCAAAGAGGCGGTGGTGGGGGAGGAAGCGGGGCTAGGTCTGGGGCCATTAGAGGAGGGGAAACAGGGGTGACTGGTGAAGGGAGGGCGGGAGTAGATAAGTGGAAATTCCAAAAATGTTCCTACCTTTTCCTGTGGGCACGGCTAGGTGGGGTGGGGAGTGTCATGTAACTGAGTGGGCATGGGCGTGAGTGATGTTATGTTGGCCATGCCCACTCAGTCACATCCCCCCACCTAGCCATGCTCACCAAACCAATAGCGAAAATTTTTGAAACCCACCACTGCTTTCAAGATGAGTATTGGGGACTGGAAGTTTCAAACAAGAAATTAGGTTGCAAGTACTGCAAGACATGAGTTCACAATAGAGAGCGGTGTTCATGTGTTCAAAGAATGGAAGCATTTCAAGATTGAGGCATCTGGGAAAAATAAAGAAGTGCAGCAGGTGTCTCTAAGGAAGAAAATGAGAGAACATTTCACATGAAAAGTTCACACCATTTGTAGAGATCAGGGGTGAAATCCAGCAGGTTCTGACAGGTTCTGGAGAACCGGTAGCGGAAATTTTAAGTAGTTTGGAGAACCGGTAGCAGAAATTTTGAGTAGTTTGGTGAACTGGCAAATACCACCTCTCTGGCTGGCCCCAGAGTGGGGTGGGAATGGAGATTTTGCAATAACCTTCCCCTGCCACACCCACCAAGCCACTCCCACCAAGCTACACCATGCCCACCAAGCCACGCCCAGAGAACTGATAGTAAAAAATTTTGGATTTCACCACTGGTAGAGATAACATACAACAAAGGGAGCAGTGGACAAGAAGTCTGAAAAACATTTAGGCACCACTTGTAAACTGTTCAAAACTGTTTACAGCTTGGCAAAAGCATGTAGACCAATTTCAAGCATAGAAGAATTGATAGAATTGCAAACTAAAAATGGAGTAGATCTGGAATAGGATTGCATTCAAGGCCAACAGTTGTGAAAATAGTTGAGTGCATTGCAAATGAAATTAAAACTGAAATGTTTACCAGCATTATTTCACAGAACCTGAAAATTTGATTGATCATTGATGAAGCCTCAATGATACCCTGCAAACCAGTTGTGAGTTTTTGTAAAGGTTAAGGACTCAGAGAGCCCACCAACAATTTTTGTCGAACTTGTTGAATTGAAGAAACAAGATGCAGAGACAATATGTTCTGCAGTTCTGGAAAGTTTATGTAAGGTTGGGTTTATCCAGAACTACTACAAAAAAATTTAATAGCGTTTTGCTCTAATGGTGCCAGCGTTAAGCTTGGGAGAAAATCTGGAGTGAGCCTAGAACAGCAAAAGAGTTTCCAAACATTTCCAAACAAACTATGTGAACCATTGCCTCCAACTTGTTTTAGATGACTCCATAAAGGAAATTAAGCAAGTAAATCATTTTAAAATATTTATTGATAAGATATGCTCTATTTTTCATCAATCCAATAAGACCCGAATTGGACTTGACTAAATATCCAAAGAACTTGACATTCACATCATAAAGATTGATAGAGCTTTTGGACCAAGATGGGCTGCCTGTAGTTTAAGGACAACTGTAGCTGTGTGGCGTGCTTATCCACCACTTCATCAGTATTTATATGCAAATGCAAAATACTCAGGTATGGCTGCCCATCTGGAAAATAAATATTTTTTAAATGATTTTGCATTGATGATTGATATTCTGGAAGAAATTTCACTTCTTTCAACTGCACTGCAAGCAAGTAATATGGACATCATAAAGGCTGAAAAACTGGTGAGAAGATCAATGAAAGCATTTGAACTGCTTACAAAGGGAAAGTGTCCATATGAAAGAAAAGTTGATGGACTAATTACTTCAGAAACCTTCAAAAATATAAAATTTGTAGAAAAACATTGATTTGTTGATCTTCATCGGGAAAGACTTTTAGAAAGCATCATAAATTTGCAGCAAAGACTAATGGACTGTGAACATTTAAAAACAGGTAGCCAATTGCAAGACACCACAAATAAATTACAGTTTCTACATTTTTTTGGTGCCAGAGTACTGAGATATTACAGAAGTAGTAGTTCCAGTGGTGGGATTCTGCTGGTTCTAGGCAGTTCGGCCGAACCGTTTGTTAAATTGCTGGCTTGCCCCACCCCTTGCCCCGCCCCTCCGCACGACTGGGCGAGGGGTGGGCGAGCCAGCAATTTAACAAACGGTTCGGTGTTTTTTTATAATTTTATTGGCCTCGCAGCTGCCGCGGGTCTTCAAAGAGCCGCCCTATAGCTGATCAGTGTTAAAAGCAAAGAAATGAGTAGACCGACGCCTGCACAAATAAATGGGTAGACCCAGTGGTGGGATTCTACTTCGGTAGAACCGGTTGTTAAGTAAAGTAGTTAAACCAGTGGTTGCTAAAGTGGGTGGTACCACCCCCTGGGGGGCAGTGGAATGCTTAGGGGGCGGTAAGACGCAAGGGGGGTGGCAGGAGGGGCTAAATGGCAAGGAGGATGGCCCCCACCCTTTGCCCTGTGCCTCGCAGCACTTACCTCCTTGCAAGCAAACATCAAGAAAAAACAGCCCCTTCAGCTTCAGCATCGGTTAATTAGCACAAGTTGATTAGATCGGCCTCCCGCCTCTCAGCTGATTTGCTCTCAGCTGTTTTGCCAGGGCTCTGTTGCTCTCTGCAAAGAGTGCTCGAGCAGATTTTTTTTCCCCTAGCCTAGCTATGCTGAAAAAGCGAAACCGAAAGTAAAGCAGGGTCTTTGCTGCAACGTGACAAAATGAGGCAAAGAGAGATTTCTTTTTCTTTTTCCTCACCAAAAAAGGTAGGTGCAAACAATGGGAAATTTAGGGCAAAAGAGGAGAGTTCAAGATTTTAAAACACAAAAGAAAAAAAGCTCTATTTAACTAGGGAATTGTAATAATTGAGATACTATTAATACTATATTGTGTTGAAAGCAGAAATGGTTAAGTTGTGGTTTGGGGGTTATGGGGGAAATTATTTGGTTTATTATTATTGGTAAATATAATTAATTGATTTGTAAGAAATTGGATTGCATGAAAATAATTGGAATATTCATGTTCATATTGATTAATATACAAAAAAGATAGTTATATAACTAATTGATTTATATTAAAATGTTGAATTTGTATTAAACAACTGTAATAATACATAATTAACCAATGTGAGGATGGATATAAAAATAGATGACAATGCGAAGGGGTATAATATAGAATAGAAGGGAAAAAATGAATTTGATTAAGATTAGAGATGAGGATTGAAGGGTAATATTGGTTTTTTAAAAAAATAGATGAGGAATAAATATGGCAAAAAGGAAATATAGAAATTGTAAATTTAATTGAAATGACTAAACACTGTTTAAATTTGTGAACCAGCCAAATACTCTGTTCAAAGAAAATACATAGTATGTTTGTATGTGCGTTTCTAATTATTGTTATTTATTCATATTTGTTCTCTTTTATTCTTTAAAGTTTAACAATTCATTCTTTATCTTAATATCTTTATATTTGTTTGGGGTTGGCTTTCTTCCCTTTCATCTTTTTTATTGTACAGCAATCTTTCTCCTCAAACCTACCACCTCTCTCTTTTCTTTCCTTCTTACTTTCTCTTCCCCCCCTCTTCTTCTCCTCCCTACTTCCTCTTCCTTTCTCCTTCTCCTCCTCTCTTCCTCCCTCTCTTACCCTCACTCCTACTCTAATTTCCCTTCCCTTCCTTCATCCCTCTCTATTGCTGTATCCTTTTATGCATATGGACTACTCAGAGGGCTGAAAAAGTTATTTTTGGCTGGTCCTCGCACTTTTGACCAGTCCTCGAACTTACGACTGTCCTAACATTTTATGGTTTTGCCCTATCTTGTCACCATGGTGAAGAGAAGCAGTTGTGAAATGAGTGACACGGTTGTTAAGAATGCTACAATGGGCATAAATGATGACCAGTCATAAGTGCGAAGACCGGTCAAAAGTGCGAGGACCTGTCAGAAATCACTTTTTTCAGGCCTCTGAGTAGTCCCTATGCAGATAGCCACGCCCACCCGGTCATGACATGACCAGCTAACCACACCCACCCGGTCACATGACCACCAAGCCACACCCCCAACTAAGCCACGCCCACAGAACCGGTTGTTAAAAAAATTGAATCCCACCACTGCTCACACCTGACTGAACCAGGCTGCCATTGGGAATTTTAGTTTCTTCCTGGCTTCACTCTGTTTTTGTCAGAGAAGTTAAAACACAATGTTCTGTATATAGCAAGGAATGATTCCAAAATTCTCCACAACTGAATATTCTCTACATTTTATGGAGGTCTTTTCTTTTTGTTTCTTTTCTTTTCTGAAGAGGAAAATATTTATTTATTTATTTTTAAATTTGTTTGCCACCCATCTTGCTGCAAGGCTACCATGGGCAGCATTTTGTGTGTGTGTGTGTGTGTGTGTAATAAAATCACAATAAAATTGCAATAAAAATTCAGGTTATGACTAAAATAAAGCTGTTCCATTACTCCATTTCTAAAATATATTTTATAGTTATATAGTTATATTTTTGAATTTTGCCCAGGACTGTTTTTTGTAACTTTTGATTCCTCAGATTTCACGCTCTTTCACTCCACGCAGGCCTTCCCCGTCACTCCAAATGTCTGTGTGCAAATCACTTTGGCGGCTTTGTTAGTGCTGATGCTTGTATAGAAATGATGGCATCAACATTTTCTTTTCTCTGGTACTTTAATATTTCGCACGTGCATTAATTTAAAAAAAATCTTAATGAAACCACACATACAATCACCTTGATTGCTTTGTTGTAGTGTTTAATCAGCACACATGCATACAAAATCATCCACTGGTAAGGTAAAAGATGCAAATGAAGGGACTGAAATCCATCAATCTGTATGTGCCACTTCCATAATTAATTCTGGAGATTCCTCTGGTTCTATTAGAATTGGAAAATAGAGCAGAGTGCACAATAAAGCAATAGAATAGTTGAGATGGCTTTTTTCCCCATATAATTTACAGCAGTGCTGCGATCATCCCTATAAAAAGGATAGTTGAACCAGATTCTGTCATTCAACCATGTCAGCTGAATCTGCACACCAAAACCCATCAAAGGTGAATCAAAAAATCCATTTTATCTATTTATTTATTTATTTATTTATTTATTTATTTATTTATTTATTTATTTATTTATTTATTTATTTATTGAATTTCTATACCGCCCTTCTCCCAAAGGACTCAGGGCGGTGAACAGATTAAGATTTCATATACATATATATATATATATATATGTAGGTCTTTGGTTATTCGGGTTTTCTCCCGTGTAAAATTGGAGGTTTCTTGGCAACGTTTCGACGAAGTCTCATTCGTCATCTTCAGGCTGGTGTTCTCGGCTTCGTGCTTCTAGGAGCAGTGTGTGTGATCGCAGCTGTTTCTTCCTTTTAACTGCCAGTGGGGGTGTGAACTGATTGGGTGGGAACTTGGCTGTGTTCTGATTGGGCAGAGGTGTGTTCTGATTGGTTGGGGGTTTGGCTGTGCTCTGATTGGATGCGGGGTTGGCTGTGCTCTGATTGGCTGGGTGTGTGTTCTGTTTAGGTGGGGGCTTGGTTGTGCTCGGGTCAGTCTGAGTAGCAGGGGGATTTGAGATGGCGAGCTGTGTTGTTGTTGTTTGGCTTCGTGTTCGTGGCCATGCTATCTCTTCATGGTGGGTGTCAGTCTGCTTCATGTATGGATTGGAGGGGTTTAAGGTGGCTAATGATGCAGCTGTGGTCTGGCTTCTGGTCCGGGGTCGTGCTTCATCATCAGTGTGGGTTCGAGTCTGCTTTCTGCGTGGATGTGTGGTGGCTACATCCTGTGTGGCTCTCGTGAGTGTGGGTCTGGTGTCATTCTTTGTGTTAGGGACTCGTTTGTCAATAAGGGCAGGTTTCCAAATGGCTGGTAGGTGGGAGGTATCATCTCATTTATTCATGCTGTGTGGACGTTTTTCTATCTCGATGGCTTCTCTTATTATTCTGTTGTTAAAGTGTTCAGTTTTGGCGATAGTTCTGGTCTTTTTAAAGTCAATATCATGTCCTGTGGCTTTTAGGTGTTGGACCAGGGAAGAAGTTGGTTCCTCTTTTCTGACTGAGTTCTTGTGTTCTTCAATGTGTGCACTTATTTCTTTTCTGACTGAGTTCTTGTGTTCTTCAATGCGTGCACTCATAAGTGCCAAGAAGTGCCAACTTATAAGTTGCCAAGAAACCTCCAATTTTACGCGGGAGAAAACCCGAATAACCAAAGACCTACATACAAACACCCGCAAAAACCTCAGAAAACATATATATATATATGTAGGTCTTTGGTTATTCGGGTTTTCTCCCGTGTAAAATTGGAGGTTTCTTGGCAACGTTTCGACGAAGTCTCATTCATCATCTTCAGGCTGGTGTTCTCGGCTTCATGCTTCTAGGAGCAATGTGTGTGATCGCAGCTGTTTCTTCCTTTTAACTGCCAGTGGGGGTGTGAACTGATTGGGTGGGAGCTTGGCTGTGTTCTGATTGGGCGGAGGTGTGTTCTGATTGGTTGGGGGTTTGGCTGTGCTCTGATTGGAAGGGGGGTTGGCTGTGCTCTGATTGGCTGGGTGTGTGTTCTGTTTAGGTGGGGGCTTGGTTGTGCTCGGGTTAGTCTGAGTAGCAGGGGGATTTGAGCTGGTGAGCTGTGTTGCTGTTGTTTGGCTTTGCGTTCGTGGCTGTGCTACCTCTTCATGGTGGGTGTCCGTCTGCTTCATGTATGAATTGGAGGGGTTTAAAGTGGCTAATGATGCAGCTGTGGTCTGGCTTCTGGTCCGGGATCATGCCTCATCATCAGTGTGGGTTTGAGTCTGCTTTCTGCGTGGATGTGTGCTGGTTACATCCTGTGTGGCTCTCGCGAGTGTGGGTCTGGTGTCATTCTTTGTGTTAGGGACTCATGTCCTATTGATTTTAAAAAGACCAGAACTATCACCAAAACTGAACACTTTAACAACAGAATAATCAGAGAAGCCATCGAGATAGAAAAACGTCCACACAGCATGAATAAACGAGATGATACCTCCTGCCTGCCAGCCATTTGGAAACCCGCCCTTATTGACAAACGAGTCCCTAACACAAAGAATGACACCAGACCCACACATGGCAAGAGATTAAAAAGCACTATACCAAAATTCCACGATGGTTATCGACAATGGAAGCACTAATATATCCCAACGCCATGGATATAGAGAAAATGAGGAGTTATAAAGAATTACTGAACAGTGAAGGAGAATTAGAGCCTTGATAGTACAGTGGTTTAATGCACCCTGTTATTAACACAGCTGCCTGCAATTTCTGCTGGTTCGAATCTCTCCAAGGCTCAAGGTTGACTCAGCCTTCCATCCTTTCTAAGGTAGGTGAAATGAGGACCCAATTTGTAGGGGCAATAAGCTGACTTTGTATAAAATATACAAAAGAATGAAGGCTATTGCTTAACGCATTGTAAGCCGCCCTGAGTCTCCGGAGAAGGGCGGCATATAAATCAAATTTTTTTTAAAAAATTACAAACAAGACAAGAATTACAAAACCAGGGTATAGACATTGATTGGTGGCCATACATGCAAATAGAATCAAGATACAAAACTGATCGGGCACAATTCGGATTCCAAAATGAACCAAATGAACTGGATAAAATATTACAAAGTACAGATGAGAAAATGATTACCAAAATTTATAAGTACCTACTAAAATACAAATTAGAAGAGGAGGTTGCCAAAGAGAATATGATAACATGGGCCAAAAATATAGGATATACTATTGAACTGGATAAGTGGGAAAATTTGTGGAAGATAAATTATAAGATGACATTGTCTATACCCTATAAGGAAAACCTTTACAAAATGTTCTACCGATGGCACCTCCCACCGGCGCGCCTGGCCAAGATGTTCCCAAATACGTCTCCAATGTGCTGGAAATGTAAATCACAGAAAGGGACATATTATCATCTCTGGTGGTCATGCTGAAGGGCAAAACAATACTGGCAACAAATTAAAATAACGATTGAAGAAATCACAAAACAAAAACTGGAAATGAGGCCGGAAATCTTTTTTATTGGGAATAATCACAGCACAATACACCAAAGAAATAAAATATCTGATCATCCATATCCTCACAGCAGCACGTATACTCTTTGCCCAACATTGGAAATCTGAACAGTTACCCACAGAGGACAAAATAATAGCTAAAATTACAGAATGTGCAGAATTGGATAAGCTCACAAAAGAAATACAAGAGAAAGATGATACTGATTATTATTTAGTATGGCAAAGATGGTACAGCTGGCTGGAGGCAAAAATAGGAATATAAAGATAATTTTTGACTATTCAATAGAAATGCATAGAAGTAAACAAGGAGTCAATTATATATATACATATATAACCATGTAAATATGTGAATGTAGATATAGATACAAATAGAAATATGAAAATAACCCACCATTGTAGTAACTTCTAAGAGTCAGTCATTGGACTGAATTGATGTTTGTCTGTTTTGTATGTTGTTTTAATGTATCTATGTTGGTTTGTTTTTTTTATTATTAATAAAAATATTTTAAAAAATGGCATGGATAAATGCCTTGTGGAAATTAAGGAATTGGCTCCAGAAGCCCCCACATGGCAGCTCAATGTAGCCCTGCTCATGGGATCAGAGCTCAACTTTTCAAGGCCTGTTAAAGCTGGGCTAACAAATTTGTCATTTCCTGACATGCAATTGAATGAGCATCCTGGAAGTGCCCATAAAAGTCCCTGTCGAATCCCACTCTGGGTTTCATTTGCAAGGTTCAGCATGGAAGATGCCTATGTGGTTGTGTATGAATCCTTCATTTTGGGGGGTCTTGGTTGAAATATGGGCCCAGTCAAGCAGCTGCATTAAATGTAAACCACCCATCCATAAAGCAGCAGAAACGTCTCAGAGCAGTTTTCTCCTGCCTGATGGACAAGCCCTTTTCTGGTTTATTTTATTTTGTTTTATTTATTTATTTGTCAAGCATATATAAGATAACAGGTAAAAGTATAAACATAATTTTATACATGAAAAGTGTAAGAGTAAAAAGGAATATTAGGACAGGGACGGAAGGCACGCTGGTGCACTTATGCAAGCCCCTTACAGACCTCTTAGGAATGGGGTGAGGTCAACAATAGACAGTTTGAGGTTAAAGTTTTGGGGGTTTGGGGAAGAAACCACAGAGTCAGGTAGTGCATTCCAGACATTGACCACTCTGTTACTGAAGTCATATTTTCTGCAATCGAGTTTGGAACGATTTACCTTGAGTTTGTATCTATTATTTGCTCATGTATTGTTGTGGTTGAAGCTAAAGTAGTCATTGACAGGTAGGACACTGTGGCGGATAATTTTATGTACTACACTTAGGTCAGACTGAAGTCGGCATAGTTCTAAGTTGTCTAAGCCCAAAATTTGAAGACTGGTGGAATAAGGTATTTTATTGCGGTTAGAGGAATGGAAGACTCTTTTCGTAAAGTATCTCTGGACTCTCTCAATTGTATTTATGTCCAATATGCAGTGCGGGTTCCAGACAGATGAGCTGTATTCGAGAATTAGTCTAGCAAATGTTTTGTATGCTCTAGTTAGTAGTACAATATTACCAGAGAAGAAGCTACGCAAGATTAGGTTAACAACTCTTAATGCCTTTTTGGCAATGTTGTTACAATGGGCTTTGGCACTTAGATCTTTAGAAATGTGTACTCCAAGGTCCTTGACAGAGTGAGGGTCATCTACAAGGTCATGTCCATCTAATTTGTATTTTATGTTTTAATTTTTTTTTTGCCAATGTGCAAGACAGAGCATTTGTTGATTGAGATTTGAAATTGCCACTTGTTAGACCAATCTGACACATAGTCAAGGTCTTTTTGAAGGGTAGTTGCATTATCAGTGCTGTTGAACAGTTTAACATCATCAGCGAAGAGAACACAGTTGCTTTTAATATGATTGCAAAGGTCATTTATGTAAAGTATGAAGAGTGTTGGATCTAAAACACTGCCTTGTTACCTGCCACTATTAACAGGTACAGGATTTGATATTTTGACCACTTGTCTGTTTGACAGGAAGCCAGCTATGCATTCATGTAGGAGTCCAGAAATGCCATAGGATTTTAGTTTTAGAAGTAATTTGTTGTGTACCACTGAATCAAAAGCTTTACAGAAGTCTATGTAAATTGTGTCTATTGCTTTGCCCTGGTCGAGTTGTGTAGTCCATATGTTTTTGCAGTGTAAGAGTTGCAGATTACAGGACAATTTTTTTCTGAAACCAAATTGTTTGTTAGAGAGTAGATTGTTTGTCTCTAAGTGGAGGGTAATGGATTGGTTTATGATTGATTCCATGACTTTGCAGGTGACGCAACATAAAGAGATTGATCTGTAATTTTCAACTAGGCTAGGGTCTCCCTTTTTGAAGATAGGGATGACCGTGGCTTGTGACCATTGGTAGGGCAAGGAGCTGGTATTGAAAGATTTTTCAAAAATTACGCTTAGAAGTTCTGCTATGGCAGTGGAAAGCTTTTTTAAGAAGTATTCACATAGTCCATCAGGTCCAATAGATAGAGATGGTTCCATAAAGAAGCTAGCAAGGGCTGCTGCCCTTGCAGTCCATGTGGGACAAGTTAAAGACAAGTATTGGTGATTTTCCCTGGCTTCATCTCCCCATCCTCTGAAAATCATTTACTGGTGAGAAAAAGAAAATTTCCCCGTCTCTCTAATTTGGGTGAGTGGGTTAGAGGACTGGCACATTGAATGGCAGATTCAGCCACCTATTTTGCCCAACTAGCCTTGCATCCCTTTCAAAAAAAGAGATAAACCAGGGTTTAGACACTGCCCATTTGAGGGACAGCCTGGCATGGCCAGATGTGGATTTTTATATCCACAACCTCAGTCTTGCCCTGGCTTCCTTTGGAAAGGCATCTGGGGCACCATGATGGAGAGGCTCCCTCCTTCTGCATCAACACAGAAGGCTCTTCTCCCTCTGGCAGAGTTTAATCTTTAAGCAGCCAATGGCCACCCCAGTCTGAAGTCTCAGCCTTAAGTGCCTTTACGAAACCCTTGAAGTCTGCCTAGGGAGATATCAGCCCCTTGGGACTGCTTTTAAAAGAGGCTCCAAGCCGCAGCTCCACCTGTGCACAACTAGGGCACTCAATTTGTATTAACCCTTTTGAAACTTCTTCACTCCAACTGGCTGTCAGAGGATCAGAATCCCATTGAATTTGGCCTGCCTGATACATGGATCGGGTTTCATCCAAGAATCACCTCAGGAATAGGGACACTACCTTGACTGCCTCCTCTTTTTATTCAGGAAAGTTGGGGCAGCCTTCGGTCAACTGTCCTGCTAACTAAGGAGGCCTGCAATGTTCCTTCGTTTCTTAAGCTTCATCTGCATGCATGATTTATTATTGTATGTGAAAAAGAAGTCTCCCCAGACTTGGATGGGATCTCAGGCTCTCTTGTGCCTCCTGCACCTTGGGCAAAACAATCACACAGGGAACTCTTTCCCAACAGACAGGAAAATTCATCTTAGACATGAAGGACTTAGCAAGTAAAAAATACATTTTTCTTTTCTGGCTCTTGCTTTCGGCAGCAGGTGATAGTCACCCATGGAGAACCAAGACCAATATCTCCCCTTCTCCAGGATCACCTGCTTGTGCCTGGGGGTAGCCCCTGAAGGAGCTGCAGGGGCTTTGGACTGAATGCTTTTATTGCACAGAACAGTTGGCTTGGTGCCTTGCAAGCAGCCACAAAAATAAAAGCAGACACAAGTCATTGCTAGCAATCTTGGTCTATAATGACAATACTTCCTATCCCCACCCCCTGCTTTGCCAATAATGCAATGTACATTTTTTTACAAGATCATTTTCAAAGGTAACCGCTTATAATAATACAATTTATTCTTTATGGCTGCAGGGCAAGGCGAGTTCTAAATGAGGCATGTCTTCCATTAGAACCCTACAGAAACAAACTAATAGGCTGCAGAGAAAACCATTTGTAAATGTTCCTATAATTCACATGATTCATTAAACAGAGATGGAAAATGATAGCATTTTCCCCAGAAAAAAATCCTTATGGAATTACATGCTGAGACAACTTAGCTCAACTCTTTATTGAGTAAGCATCTTGTCCTGCTGATGTAAAGATTATAAAGGCCTGAAGACATTGATGGTTTCAATTGCTAAATTTAGAAGTTGTTTTATAAGTCATGGTTTCCCCAGAAGACAGACAAATTTTTGATTAATCATGAGATCCACAATGGGCATCCATGGGCCACATATAGGCATCTAGGAAGCTGGGATGAACAACTGGAGCCATATCACAACAAGGGAGTTGAGAAGAGATTCACAAGGCTCTTGACAGACTTGAACATTGGGTCCTATTCAACAAGATGCAGTTCAATAGCAAGAAAAAGTCCTGCACTTAAGCAGGAAAAATCAAATGCACAGATACATGATAGGCAGTTCCTGGTTCAACGGTTGTGCTTGGGGGAGGGAACTAGGTGTCCTGGTCTTAGGTATAAGTCAACAGTGTGCTTTTAACATTAACAAGTTAATGTTGCATCAACAGAAGGATAGCATTGAGATCAAGGAAAATAATAACGTTGCTCTACACTAGAAAGGCCACACTTAGAGTACTGTGTCCAATTCTTATCACCACAATGCAAAAAAGATGCTAAGGTCCTAGAAGGACTGCAAAGAAGAGCAGCAAAGATGATTAAGTGTCTGGAGCCTAAATCCTATGTAGAATGGCTAGATGGACTAGAACAGGGCTGTCAAACTCCCTGCCCATGAGCTGGATGCGTCACGCACTGGCCACGCCCATGCTCAGTTTAGTGAAGGGGGGAAAAGTTCTGATATGTCACATGATGCTGACGTGACAATGCAAGTTTGACACCCCTGGACTAGATGTTTAGTTTAACAAAGAGAAGGCTGAAAGGAATTATGACTATACTCGAAGGGCTACTCTAGGGATGAGTGTGTAAATTTATTCCCCGTAGTATCTGAAGGATGGACAAGAAGCAATGGATGGAAGCTCATCAGTTGAATATAAGGAGGAATTTCCTGACAGTGAGAACTGTTCAGGGGGCCTCTTAGAGTTGTGGGGGCTCTATTACTAGAGGTTTTCAACAAGGACAACCATTTGCCCAAGATGGTATGAGGACTCCTGCCTTGATCAGGGGTTGGGCTAGGCTGGATCCTTCCAGCCCTAGGATTCTATGAGAACATTTCAAACTAAGTATCACAAAAGAATAAATCTGTAAGAGTGAGGCATTGATTGACCTTGATTGGCGTCACATGAGGCATTGATTGACCTTGATTTTCCAACTTTCCACTAATATGCTACAATTCTCAGAAGGTCCATCTGGCCACAGGCTCTGTTGGCTGGCACTCCTGTGAGTTGGAGGTCCAAGTTAGTGTCAGATTTGGGAAGGAAGGAGGGGAGGGAGAGAGGGAAGGAGGGTCAAATCTGGTGACATTTTTTGAATTTTTAAACAGGAGAGTTTACAAAAAATGGCAGCTCAGGGCATCTATGTAGCATACAAGTTTAATAAATTGTTTTTAACTAAAAAGGGGCAGGATTTTAATCATATAGTTCGGGCTGCCATATTGATTCTCTTAACTTCTTGAAGGTGCCCCTGTGCCAGGTACAACACTGAGCACAAGGAGCACTTGAAGCACCTCCGCCAAGATTATTCTTTGGACAAGTTTTCTATGGGAAAGAGCAATTCTCAAACCTCAAGGTTCTCAAGGTTTGGATTTCTCCTTAGTGGCAACATGAGCCCAGTTTGTTTGTCTGTTTATATGATGATGCTCAAGTCAAAAACAACAAGCCCCAAATGATAAAAGCCACATCAAGAGACCTCTTCCTTGACCGATGCTCAGGAAGAAGACATGTAAGGACTTGGGCAGACATGGGGTCCTTCTTTTCATTAGACTAAACATGTTTCACATGTTTCTGTTTCACAGAGCTGGATCTCTCAATCTAGTTCTGTGAAACAGAATTGAATGCCCTTTTATAGTCTATCCTAGCCATAAACAGATTTGTTGGGTTTTTTTCAAATTCTTTAAAATAGCAATAGTACTAGCAATAGCATTTAGACTTATATACTGCTTCATAGTGCTTTACAGCCCTCTCTAAGCAGTTTACAGAGTCAGCATATTGCCCCGGACAATCTGGGTCCTCATTTTACCAACCTCAGAAAGATGGAAGGCTAAATCAACCTTGAGCCATTCAGAATTGAACTCCTGGCAGTGAGCAGAGTCAGCCTGCAATACTGCATTCTAACCATTGTGCCACCACAGCTTTTTCTGAAAAATCAGTTTTTCAATCAATAACTGGTCCTTTGTTCCTCTCAAATTTCTGTAGCACCCTTTGTGTTCTACAGAAAGTAAGCCATTTCTTTTCAAATACCTGTGGATTTGATTTGCAGTTATGCCTATTGTATGTATCTTGTATGTTATTGGCAAACTGGTTATGGGTCTATAGTTTCCATGCTCATTTTGATTCTTTTCCTTCTGAATTAGGAATGTCCTTCCAACAGTTAGCCTGTTAGTTGTAATGCCTTTGTGCTTTTCCTTCTCTGCCAAAAAGTTCATTGAGAACTTGGTTATTTTTATTTACTTATTTATTAAATTTTTATGCTGTCCAAGTCCCTGACAAGGTGACTCTGGATGATTTTATTGGACTTCTATTCTTGGACTTATTCTACAGATAAAGCTTTTTAGCCATATTTTCATTGTGAAAAACAATTTCCTACTGGGGATACAGATCATTAAAAACCATTCACATCTTTTAATTACAGTAAAAATATCTTTAAAAAGTCATATATTTAAAATGTGGCATGAAGCACTTTAAAAACACTGTCTTATGAATGTTTCTTCCCTGAAGAAAGAACAGGATACAAATTATTCCTGGGAAAAAAGGAGAGAGAACAAGGAAAAAAATGTCCTTATTCTTGGTAAAAAAATTAGGACTGTTTTTCAGGGAAAGCAGGGTATGTGCCCAGAAATATAGGGACTCCCCCTCTGTCAGTGGGTTCCATGTGCTCTTGGATGCCAACATGGCTGTCACTGGCCAGAATTAAGGCTGGAACTTGTGAGAAGTAGTGGCGCTGCCACCGTTTCTTTCTCAACCGACTGAACACTGGCAAGAATTCTGGTGAAGTTTCTGCCAGCAGCAATGAGGAACTGCTGTTGTATCCATTTTGTGGACACCTACTCAAAGTCTTGTGTGTCTGGGTTTTTTCTTTTTTTAAAAAAGATGTATTTCTTGGAAGAGGTCCTTTGAGATATTTCTATGAAGCCTCATAAAATCATTGCAAGGCTATATAAAATACTTGTTTTGTTTTGCTTTTGTTTTAAAAAGCTTCTTTGGGGTCTCTTCGTTTTGGCTCTCAATCACAACTGAAAATTATCATTCTCATACTACTTATTTGAAAAGCCTTTGAATGAGCCCATTCAGCTACTGAGGGGCCATATGTCCCAGTGTGGGATTCACCAAAGTTACTGGTTGGTTTCCATGTACAGTATGTATCTACATTCCTTTAGAACCTTTTTAGAAATCCTAACCTGACAGCAGAAAAGGAGGACAGGAGGAAATGGAAGATGTGATCCCAGAACCACTAAACAATGCCTTTCAAAGATCCTGGAGCACCAGGGAACTACCAAAGGACTGGTAATTCCCTGGCAGAACGATCTGATGTGGTTCAAACCTACAAAAGGGGAAAAAATGGATCAAGGGGATTACTTGATGGGTCCGATGCTGCTAAACACCTTTTCAGGTAGCCTCACTTCCTTCAGAGGATGCTGCTTCCAGGCCTGGCTGGACAGAAGGCAACTCAAATGAGCCTTGGTGAAGGGGGTTTTTTGGTGAGTTTCATTGTAGCCTAGAATGGCAGGAGACATGCAATGTTCGGCTCCAGCTCCCAGGCCCAGGCTGCCTCCTAGCATCCACCCCATAGCTCTGACTTCTGGGAAAGCAGGCAGGCAGGCAAGGGTTAATTTTTCTTCTGTTCCTGTCCCCTGGATTAAATGAAGCAGAGAAAGCAGCACTATCATTAAAGAGCTCCACTAGTCAGGAGGAAAAGAAGAGGCTGTTTCTAATCAACAATGCTAACCTGATAATGGAAGGAAGCCTTGAGTTTAATGGCTTGAAACTTTCCAGCCAAGCTGACTCTCCGCTGATGTCTTCAGATAAGAGTGCCAGGTCCTCCATGCCATTAGATGCATCAGCAACAGCATCTCACTGCTTAATTCACAGCTTCAGGACATTTCATGCCGGGTCTGCCAAGCATGTGAAGAGTTGCTGGGACAGACGATCCCAGGAGGAGGAAGGAGTGAGTGCTGAACAAGAAATGGCTTCTGGGAAGGCAGACTCACAGCCTTCTTGGGGTGGCAGTGGGGGAGGCAGAAATGGGTTTACAGAACAGGGCTCTCTCTCCTTCAAACGGCAGCCCTCAAACTTACTCAGCAGCAAAACAGCAAGCAATTCAGCCATCTTGCACATAATCTGTTTGACAAGATTGATTATTTTTTAGCACTGCATGGGGAAATGTTCATCAGTTCATTTATACAATATTGCAGCTCAATCCTCCGCTGTGTCTGGTCCCAACTGACTTGAACCTGACAACTCTTTTGTCTTACAGAGCCAAATCTGCTCAACTATGTAGCACAGGGATAGCACATCGTTTGCTCATTGATTTCTGATCATTGTACTTGAGAATCATAGATTATTCTCTGCAGATGGCAAAAGAAATACTTATCAGGAGAAAAAATGGGATATCAAAGCAACAATTACTAGTTGGGGAAACATTTTTGATTTACAACTTGAAAGACTTGGACAATATGCCCAGTAACTCTAAAGATTCTTCCAACAAAAAATTTCCCAGGCAGAATTAATTCTGCAAGTGAGTTACATAATAATACATGCTTACATTTTTAAAAATATCCCCAATATTTTCCTGATCATCAGCGCTTTCTTTCCTACGGGGTGTTTGTCATTGGTCTTTGCCAAGACAACAAAATCCTTTCTCTGAAGCTTCTACAGATATGTCAGAAGCTTCCTTCTCTCTTGCCTCCCTTCAACCTTCGTCCATTTTGACAACCTGAAAAACTGGATTAGGGAAACAGGTGCAATCATAAACCCCCACCTGTCACTACTGCTGCATGTAAAACAAATGAAAACAATGGTGGGGGAGGGGTATTGAAAACCCTCTCATATCGAAGGCGAAGTTGGAACTGAGAGGAATGTGTGCAAAATACAGATAACGGAGATGAACTCCACCCTCCTCTCTTATCAACCCTCCCCATTTTCCACAGCAGGAACATATAATTTGGTACCTTAATCATAGAAATTGGAGTGGCAGCTGCCGCCTTTCGATGAGTTGGTTGCTGGAGCTGCCCTCCCCTCTCGTCTGCATCTAAAATGGAATCTTGCTTCCCGGGTGCATTTTCTCATCTGCTCTTTTTCTACATCTTGATGATGTGTAATGAAGGCAATTGGCAATAATGCATTACTGTAAAGCCCTGGTTGGTTTGGGGATGCACATTTTTTTCCCCTGTTTCTGCCCATGCTTAAGAAACTGAAATGTAATGCTGTTGTTTTTCTCCATGGTATCACAGTGCCAAGGAAGCCAGTTTGGCATAGCAGTTAAGGGACTGGGCTAGAAACTGATGGAACAGGCACCCAGCCTTCGGCACAAAGCCAGTTGGGTGACTTTGAACCAATCTCCCACTCCTGGGAAGAAGAAAATGGCAAGGGCGAACCACTCCCCAACCTCTTGACAAGAAAACTGCAAGGACTGGTCTAAGCAGTCAGAGGACCTGAAGGGAGGGAGGGACACTGAAGCAGGATCCACTTTGTGCCACAGAAGATCTGTCAATAACTTCTCAAAGAGCATTATAATACCTGGCCAAGAACCAAGCTCTTCATTCACCTTCTTCCAAGATGTGCTACTTTTGACAGTTTTTTCGGAAAACTAAACTAAGCAAGCCTTGGAAATTATTTAGAAATATGACTGAAGATAAAGTAAGATGTTCTTTCTTTCTTTCTTTTTCTTTCTTTCTTTCTTTCTTTCTTTCTTTTCCTTTTTCTATCTATCTATCTATCTATCTATCTATCTATCTATCTATCTATCTATCTATCTATCTATCTATCCCTTTTACCCAAGAGACAGATTTGCCTATAAGGACTTCATTTCTTATGAGTAGTTGTGCCCTAAGGCATTCACATCTATTTGGTTTTAGGCAGATATTGCATTAAAGGAATAAGATCCTGCAAAATGGGAGACAGTACTCACATTATTAAAATAAAAAGGGGAAACTTCAAAAAAAAAATTACCTTCCTTCCCATGCAGTCTTGATGGAAAGCCCCTGAACAGTTTGGCACCTCCAGTCGATGCAAATTGCCACCCTGAGAATCTCCACAATTTTAATCAAGATTATGGTTGGAGAGAGAACAATAGCTTCGCTCTGTATTGTGATCCCAGTGAAAATTGAGAGGTTTCTCCCGCAAATACTGTTTATTTTTAAAACATCCCAGCATGGTTGCTAACCAGACAGACAAAACCATGTGTACTTTGAAACTGGATAAAAGCATGCATTTTTCTTCAAACGTACATTTGGAAAGGAAACTGGATACATGCAAAATGCTTTTTATCACTGCGACATCTCAGTTCTGAAACTGGCTCAGGACAAGGGCCAGATGAAGGCTCAGGGTCTCCCTGTAAAGTTTTTATTGTGGCATATTTACGCTACACCTTCTTACAGAAACACCTGCCTGAAATTTTAGAAATGTGAATTGCAGGATGCTTTGCAAACATGATCAAATCACAGAGCGTCCCCTGCTCCTCAGCCCTTATCTTTAAAGGAAACGTAAAATTCTATGAATGTAGAATAGGAGGCTGGGAAAGGTGGGAATTCATACCCACACACACTCCTGCCCTCTCCCCCCAATTCCTCCCTTCTGTGTTACAAAGAGAGAACCATCAATGGAAAGGATTCCATGAGGGATTTAGGAAATTCTGACTTGGTAGAGACAAAGAACACATTTGTACACCTCTCTGAAGGGAATCTTACAGGAGCCGCCAGCTGCTTCCAGAATTGTAGTGAGATTCCCAGGAAGAAGTCTCCTCACAGTGGGGGACAAGTTGGTGGGGATCTTCTCTCTGTTCTCTCCTTCTTGCTCCTTGCTCGGGAGGGAAGCTTTCTTCTCCCCACCTCCAGCTAACAAGGCAGCTGTGTGGGGAGCCCTGGGCTTTTGAAGAACCTACACCTTGGTGGCCAGGTAGAGCAGCCACAGGGATGCCACCATTTGCCCCCCTGCTGGATAATTCCCAGGAAGAAGAAGCTTCTGTCCACAGAGGCCATCTGGAAATTGGAGAGCAGGAGATGACTTTCCATGCCAGCTCCACCACCCCACTCTGCAATTGCTAAATTCATATGCAGGCTCTTTGTGCCTCATAAATTTTCATCTTGGCATCGTTTCTTGTTCTCCTTTACCGCATTTTCAAAATGTAGGTTACCCCCTTTGCATTTTAAGCAGGCGCAATTGTATCTAATGCCAGGGATTTTATGGCCACTAAAGCGCTCCTCAGTTTGATGAACTGATCTCATGCGAGGTAAATTATGTCACTCATCGGCTTTGTCAGTAAATCAAGGGGTGACACTTCCCTGATTTGTAAAGACTGAAGGGAAAGATTCACGTGAAAAAACGCAGAAGGCAAGGTTAGATTAATAAGCAGTTTAAAGAAAATGTTCCCCTTTCAATGGATACGGTGCATCCAAAATCAATTCTGGCTCTCTGACATTTTGGAGACTTCTATCTGAGCATCTGTAGGAAGACTGTATTAAACATGTTATGGAAAATTCAATCCCAGGTTTTTTTGCTTTACAGTAATTGACAACATTTTCATGCCATTTGATGCTATGAATTTATATCAGCTCCCATCAATTCTGACCCTCGCACACACATCTAATTATTCTGCTTCAGTAGCAGCTGGCAATAGAAAGAAAAGTCCTGCTCCCTTCTTGGTCTCCTGCACAGCTCCTTCCAATACCTGAGCTAGAGACTTGCAGCCATTCCTGGCTGTGGGCAGAGCCAGTGCCAATTGATTGGGGATGCCCACATCTCCATTCTTTGTTTCTTGGAACTTTCTAACAGGATAGACAATTTTGCCCTGTTTTGCCTCCACAAACACAAATGGTATCCCTTCACCTGAGTCAGAAAATGCCTCAACCTCCTTCCATCCCAGTCCAATATTGTCAGCCTCAATTCTTCTCCTGGGTTGTGCTGAATAACTGAATCCTGGATCTTCAGAAAGACATTTGGGGTGCAATGCCTCTTCTACAGAACAAAAAGGCAGAAAGGAAACTTTGGTGGGTTTGATTTTGCAGTGGGCCGAGCAACTACAATTAGGGTGGTCCTGAGACTCTCATTTTAAAAAATTCTTATTAGTGGCAGACCTCCAAAGAAAAGCTGAGAAATAGAAGGCAGACAACATAGCCACAGAAGGTCTCCAGAAAAGAAGCACAAGAGAAGGCACCAATAATGGGCCCACTTTTCTGAGTTCCACAAAAAAGGCCACCTAGCCAGCAGCAGGGGATTGGCAGAAACTGATGCCCAAGACAATGCCTTCCCTGTTGGTTATCAGGATGCTACTATGATAGGAGCTTGGACAGTCAGGTGGAGAATTTTCAGACCCAGATTCTTGAAAGATAGATCTTGAATACATCTCCCTGGGAGAAAGGCTGAGTCTCCATAAAATGGCAACCAATGCCAACTTTATGCAGGGTTATTACAAGGCAGGGTTACAAGGCAGCTTCCAACATTTTTTGTAGATAGCCTTTCCTTTAGCATGGAATATAGAATAGAATAGAATAGAATAGAATAGAATAGAATAGAATAGAATAGAATAGAATAGAATAGAATAGAATAGAATAGAATAGAATAGAGCTGGAAGGGATCTTGAAGGCCTTCTAGTCCAGCCCCCTGCTCAAGCAGGAAACCCTATACCATCTCAAACAAGTGACTTTCTAGTCTCTTCTTAAAAACCTCCAGTGATGGAGCGCCCACGATTTTGAAGGCAAGCTGTTCCACTGGTTAATTGTCCTCACCGTTAGGAAATTTCTCCTTAATTTGTGGTTGCTTCTCTCTTTGATTAGTTTCCATCCATTGTTTCTTGTCCTGTCCTCTGGTGCTTTGGAGAATAATTTGACCCCCTCTTCTTTGTGGCAGCCTCTCAAATACTGGAATACTGTTATCATGTCACCCCCTAATTCTTCTTTTCTTTAGACTAGCCAGACCCAAAACCTGCAGCTGTTCCTCATTTGGTTTAGTCTCCAGGCCTTTGATCATCTTAGTTGCTCTTCTCTGAACTGTTTCCAAAATCTCAAGATCTTTTTTCTAGTTACGGTGACCAATATTGGTTGCAGTATTCCAGGTGTAGACTTACTAGGGTTTTGTAAAGCAGCACTAATACGTCATGTGATCTTGATTCTATGCCTCTGTTTATACAACCCAATATTATATTAGCTTTTTTGGCTGCTGCTGCACATTGCTGGCTCATATTCAAATGATCATCCACTAGGACTCCAAGGTCCATCACAGTTACTGTTTTTGAGCCAGATTTCACCAAATTTGTACTTGTATCCTTGCTTTTTCCTGCTTATATGTAAAGCTTTGGTTTTTTCCACATTAAAATTCATTTTATTGGATAGGGCTCATTGTTCAAGTTTGTCAAGACCTTTTCAGATTCTGAGTTTGTCTTCTGGGGTGTTGACTATTTTTTTTTTTTAATTTGATTTATATGCCGCCCTTCTCCAGAGACTCAGGGCGGCTTACAATGCGTTAAGCAATAGCCTTCATACTTTTGTATATTTATACAAAGTCAGCTTATTGCCCCCACAAACTGAGTCCTCAATTTACCTAACTTAGAAAGGATGGAAGGCTGAGTCAACCTTGAGCCTGGTGAGATTCAAACTTACAGTAATTGCAGACAGCTGGTGTTAATCACAATGCTATCAGTCTGCTGAGCCACCAGGCCCTGCCTGGCAGGCTATTCCTGCCAGCTTAGTATCATTTGAAAATTTGATGAGTTCCCCTTCTATTCCCACATCTATGTCATTTATAAAGATATTGAAGAGTACCGGGCCTAAGACGGAACCTTGTGGTACCCCACTGCTTACTTCTCTCCATGTGATATGTAGTACCATTAAGGACTGCTCATTGAGTATGGTTTGTCAGACAGCTACAAATCCATCTGATGGTGATGTTGCCTATCCCACATTTTTCTAGTTTACCAAGAAGTAGGTTGTGGTCTACTTTGTCAACTGCCTTACTGAAATCTAAATATACTATGTCCACAGCATTTTGCTGGTCTACTAATTTAGTCACTTTATTGAAGAATGAAATAAGGTTGGTTTAGCATGATCTGTTTTTAACAAACCCGTGCTGACTACTTATAACTTGGTTTTTAGTTGTTCACAGATCTGTTTTTTTGATAATCTTTTTCAGGATCTTCCCAGGTATTTTATTTATTTATTTATTTATTTATTTATTTATTTATTTATTTATTTATTTATTTATTTATTTATTTATTTATTTATTTATTTATTTATTTATTTATTTATTTATTTATTTATTTATTTATTTATTAGTTTTTTATACCGCCCCCTCTCCCGAAGGACTCAGGGCGGTGAACAGCCAAAATTAAAAAACATACAATATAAACATTAAAATACGTTTAAAACAGAATTAAATCCAAAATGGCTCCCCAATTTAAAACGCCTTACCCATGCCCCTATAAATAAGATGAATTTAAAATTTAAAAATTTAAAATTTCCACATTTAAAAAGGGGGAAGATTTAGGCCAGGCCAGCTTGATAAAATAGAAAAGTCTTAAGCGCGCGGCGGAAGGTGCGCAGATCCGGGATCCTACGTATCTCCGGGGGGAGCTCGTTCCAGATAGTAGGTGCCCCCACAGAGAAGGCTCTCCCCCTAGGGGCCGACAGCCGACATTGTTTGGCCGACGGCACCCGGAGGAGCCCCTCTCTATGGGAGCGTACTGGCCGGTGGGAGGCTATTGGTGGTAGCAGGCGGTCCCGTAAATAACCAGGTCCTAAGCCATGGAGCGCTTTAAAGGTGGTAACCAGAACCTTGAAGCGCACTCGGAAGACCACCGGGAGCCAGTGCAGCTCGCACAGGAGAGGTGTTACATGGGAACTCCATGTTGCTCCCATCACCACCCGCGCCGCCGCACTCTGCACCAGTTGGAGCCTCCGAGTGCACCTCAAGGGGAGCCCCATGTAGAGAGTGTTGCAGTAGTCCAGACGAGAAGTAACGAGGGCATGAGTGACTGTGTGTACGGAGTCCCGATCTAGATAGGGACGCAACTGGCGGATCAGCCGAACCTGATGAAAAATCCTCCCGGACACGGCCGTCAAGTGCTCTTCTAATGACAGCCGTGAATCCAGGAGGACACCCAGGTTGCGAGCCCTATTCGTGGGGGCCAATGATTCGCCCCCAATAGTCAGCAATGGCACTAGCTGACTATATCGGGACGTCGGAAACCACAGCCACTCGGTCTTGGATGGATTGAGCCTGAGCCTGTTCCTCCCCATCCAGATCCGTACGGCCTCCAGGCACTGGGACATCACTTCAAGGGCATCGTTGGGGTGGTCTGGGGTGGAGATGTACAGCTGGGTGTCATCCGCGTACTGATGGTACTTCACCCCAAAACCACGGATAATCTCGCCCAGCGGCTTTACATAAATGTTGAACAAAAGGGACGAGAGGACCGATCCCTGCAGCACCCCACATATGAGGGGCCTCGGGGTCGACCTCTGCCCCCCTGTCAACACAGACTGCGACCAGTCAGAGAGAAAGGAGGAGAACCACCTTAGTACGGTGCCTCCCACCCCCAACTCTTCCAACCAGTGCAGCATGATACCATGGTCGATGGTATCAAAAGCCGCTGAGAGATCTAACAGGACCAGGACAGAGGAGCAGCCCCTGTCCCAAGCCCTCCAGAGATCATCAACCAACGCGACCAATGCCGTTTCCGTGCTGTACCCAGGCCTGAAACCCGACTGGAACAGATCTAGATACGACGCTTCATCCAGGTACTGGGGAAGCTGTCCCGCAACCACACTCTCAACAACCTTCGCCACAAAATGAAGGTTGGAGACTGGACGATAATTAGCCAATATTGCCGGGTCCAGGGAAGGCTTCTTGAGGAGGGGCCTCACCACCGCCTCCTTAAGGGCGGCGGGGAAGACACCCTCGCCCAATGAAGCATTTATAATCCCCTGGAGCCAGCCTCGCGTCACCTCCCGGGAAGCCAGCACTAACCAGGAGGGACACGGGTCCAACAAACGTGGTCGCGTTCAATCTACCCAGAATCCTGTCCACGTCATCTGGGGTCACACCCAACAATCTCCGGGGCAGGGATCCTGCGAGGACAAAGGCTCTTCCGGACAATAGCTGCCATGACTCCATCCCTTCCCTGAAGTCGCGGCTGATGCAGTATCTGAAACCCATCTGGGTGCATCTCAGAGAGGGGAACCCTCCCTCCTGGCCCAGCTGGGTCTCAGTTATACATGCCAGGTCAGCCCCCTCCTCCAGGATTAAGTCCCGAATGAGGGGAGCTGTTGTGACTCCGGCTCCCGAGCCTGTCCTCATGGAGGAAGATGACTCTGAAAGTGATGGGGAGGAACTGACAAGGCCTCCCTCTCCAGGACCCTCCTTTCTGGCAACACCTCAGGTTCGAGCTGAAGGCCAGGAGGAAGCATGTCGGAGCACCCACTAATAGGGAGTGACGAAAATCAATCTTGGATTGATCCCAGGCAGTGTTGGAGGGAGAGTCGTGCGCAGCAAAGGAAGAGGTGTGGAAGGGCCAGAGATTGCTGAGTCACTGAGCCATGCCCCACAGGAGATAAAAGTGGGTGAGGTTGCTCTGCAGGCTCTGTGATGGACAAAAACTGCATATCATGAGCTTCGGATAGGATATTTTTTGGAATTAAGGCTTGGACTTTGTGAATGACTTCTTACTACTTTTTGAACTCTTAGTTGCCCCAGCAATGGACTACAGATACGCTGACTCCTGTTTCTAGAGGTGATAAGAAACTTGGCAGGCATTCGGATAGTAGTTGTCAGAATTTTTATCTGTCAAAGGGATTCAGGTCGGCTTGTAAAAATAAATTACTGTAGACGTCTTTTGCTCATGTGTTTGCCTATGTGAGGTGGGGGGACAGAATAGGAGCCTTGTTAACAACAGACCTGGCATTAAACAGCAGCAGCCTGAGGACAGGGCCCTGACATCCCAAGTCACCAGGTATAGGAGGTGAGCCCGGTGAACCAGAACCAAAGGGGCCAGAACAAGTAATCGCTTTGAGGTAGTGAGTCCTAGTTCCCCGAGAGCAGCCTATCCCTTGGCTCCCGCCATATCTACTTCTCCCAGTCATAACCATGATATTCCAGCTCTCCATCCCCTTAGAGATCCCCTTCCCCACCTCAGAGGCCTCCCACCTCCCCAGCAAGCAAGGCATCCCACTCATACCGAATCAGGGTTTCCATCTGAGCCCCCATCTGCTTCTGCTTGTACACTCAGCAGAGGGGACTCCATTCCCTGCCCCCAGCTCCCTCATTCTCCCCAATTCCAGCCACTCCAAACCCATTCCTTCCATTCTAATAATTAAATTCTAACCTATCCCTAACCCATTCACACCCACAAACATGCACATCCTCTCAGGATAAAATTAATATATCCAGCAACAAATGGATATTTTGCATCTCGTCGGCGTAATGGCAAAAAGTTCCTCCGAGCTCGCCCAGGCTTTGTTAGGGACAGTGATGGTGTTGTGATAAGACGGCTTCACCTCACCGGCTCACAGGAAGACTCCGTGCTTGTTGCAGCCCATGCCAGAGAAGAAGCGTTTGGAGTCCACCGCAATGGAAACTCGCTGTAAAGGCCTCCTCCTCCTCCGTTGCCTCCTCCTCCTCCACCTCCTCTGGGGGTCCCGCCACTGCCGCCCACCTCGTCTTCATCGGCGTCGTAGTTGTCAATCAGCCTAGCCAAAGCGTCGCGGAACTCAATGAGACCCCGAACCGTCAAGGCAATGGCCCGGCTGTTTTGGAGGCCCAAAGGCCTTTAATATCATCTGTGCAGTGCCTACCTAGGCAAGGGGAAAATCTTCACCAAACTTGACTTACGAGAGGCTTACTACAGAGTTCGAATTAAGGAAGGGAATGAGAGAAAAACAGCTTTTAACTGCCGGCTGGGATGTTTCCAGTTTAGGGTGCTCCCTTTTGGACTATAAGGAGCCCCTGCTTGGTTCATGCAATTAATCAATGAAGTACTGCATGAAAATTTATACAAGGGGGTGCTGATCTACTTGGATGACATCCTTATCTATACTGAGAACATGGACAACCATGTGAAATTGGTGAGGACTGTATTGAAAAAACTCGGGGTTGCTGAACTATACGCCAAACTCTCAAAGTGAGAATTCCACCAAGACAAAATTGATTATCTCGGATACCGCATCTCGCATGAGGGAATAGAGATAGATCCGGAAAAGGTCCGGGTGGTGTTGGAATGGGCCCCACCACGCACCCACAGACAACTACAGAGCTTCCTGGGATTTGCTAACTTCTATAGACAGTTTATCCCCTCATTCGCCAAAATCGCTCTGCCGATTACCAATCTTTTGAAGACAAAAGGAGAAGTAAAACCAAAGCCCTCCCAACCCCTCAAATGGACTATGGACTGTCAGGTGGCTTTTGAGAAAGTAAAACGCTTGTTTGCTGCTGAACCAGTCCTTAAACATCCCGACATTGTAAAACCATTTGTTGTACAGGCTGATGCCAGCGATGTAGCAGTAGGAGCAGTACTTCTGCAAATGAATGCAGATGGAAAGCTGCAACCCTGTGCTTATACTTCCCGTAAACTAACGGAGACCGAGAGGAAATGGGCCATATGGGAGAAGGAGGCTTTCATGGTGCGTTGGGCCCTGCTAACATGGAGGCAATTCCTTGAAGGGGCTAAGCACCCCTTTGAGGTGTGGACTGACTACAAGAACTTGGAGGCTTTGAAAGTGCCACATAAACTATCCCCAAAGCAAGTCCGTTGGGCTCAGCATTTCAAACATTTTAAATTTTCCCTGTGCTATCTTCCTGGAGGGAAGAACTTTATGGCAGATGCACTTTCCAGATTACCGCAGTACAACAGTACTAGAGAGGAAGTGTTTCGGCCAATCATCCCCTCAACTCAGCTGGCAGTACCAGTAACTACTCGAGCGCAGGCTAAGGCAGATCCAGCTTTATTGGGCGACTTGTCTAAGCGAATACAAGAAGCTCTCAAGACCGACGAGTGGTTTCGAGCCACTCAAATGAGTGTACACTGCGCGATGGTCTGGCTTGGGTGGGAGGCAAATTATATGTTCCCGCCAGTCTGAGAGCAACGATCTTACAGCATGCTCATGATGCCAAAGTTGCTGGGCATTTTGGATTTGTCAAAACTTTACATTTAGTCAAACAGTTCCAGTGGCCCACACTCAAGAAAGACATAGAGGTATATGTGGCTAGCTGCCCTGTGTGTGCCTTGGCCAAGAGACCTCTGGGGAAGCCACCTGGATTATTTCAGAGCGTTGCCAGGCCTGATGCCCCTTGGAGAGAGATCTCCATGGATTTTATTGTGGAATTGCCCAAAAGTGGGGGGAGCACAGTTATTTGGGTGGTCACTGATTTGTTTTCCAAACAAGTGCATTTTATCTCATGTCCCAAGATTCCTTCCACTAAAACACTTGCGAAAATGTTTGTCCAACATGTGTACAGGTTACACGGTGCCCCCAAGAGTATAATCTCTGATAGGGGTGTCCAATTTACCTCCCATTTCTGGAAAGAGTTCCTAGCACTAATAGGCTCCCCCCAGGGATTAAGCTCCGTCCACCATCCTCAGACAAATGGGGCTTGTGAAAGAACCAATTCCATACTGGAACAGTATTTGAGGTGTTATGTCAATTATCAGCAAGATAACTGGGCAGAGTTATTGCCATTCACAGAGGTGGCCTATAATAATTCCATACATAGCAGCCTTGGGTTCACCCCTTTCAAGGTGGCCTCCAGCCAAGACTTTGTGCCAATTCCAGAATTGCCCCAAGAGAATCCAAAACACCCCTCTCCGATTGATTGGATCAAACAGCTACGAGGCACATGGGCAGTAACTTGTAAGGCACTCGATGAAGTGCATCGAGCTCATAAAGCCCAGGCCAATAAAAAACGGGGTCAGGCACAAGATTATAAGGTTGGTGACATGGTCTACCTTTCCACCAAATACTTGCAAACTTCCTAAAAGTCAAAAAAAGCTTGGACCCAAATACGTGGGGCCTTTCCCGATAGTTTGGGCCATTAACCCAGTCACGTTTCAATTGGAGTTGCCAAAAAATTTATGTCGAATTCATCCGGTATTCCATGTCAGTTTGTTCAAACCCTTTGCGCCCAGACCAAGAATCTCCTCCTGTCCCCATTCTGATTGAAGGAGAACAGCATTTTGAGGTCAAGGAAATCTTGGATTCCAGGAAGCATCGTGGTAAGGTGCAGTATTTGGTGGCCTGGAAACATTTCCCATTGTCAAAAGCTGAATGGGTAAATAAAAAAGATGTTTGAGCACCAAAGAAAGTACAATTGTTTCATACCAAATATCCTGATAAACCTTGATCATTTACTCAATGTACATATTGTATATTGTATGTTTATATCCCTTTTATCTTTTCCAGGAAGAATGTCTCATTTGAAGGGGGGCTGAATGTCAGCCTTTCAATGCTTGCTTGTCGACTGCCATGGTAACAGGGGAGGGGGAGCTAGGAAGTTGCTAGACGGGGAAGCGTGCTGGAGGATGGGATGACAGGGGAAACGAAAGCGAAACTTAGCTGCAGTCCTGTTCCTTTGAAGCTGCTATCGAGTCAACGGTCCTGAAATTCCAGATTGATGACACTGCCAGACATGTGATTCCACCTGACCTCTGGAGGACCTTTGGATTAGATGATTTACCCTGGACAGTGGAAGGGGATGCTTTGTATATGTGATTTTCGTGCCTATTGCCTCAGATCTTGCTTTTCTTGGCTGCATTCAGTTCAATTTTAGTAAAAGTACCTTTATCTATGAAAATGGAGTTGGGGTCATTCTTTCCTGAAATCTGAAAGGAGGCACACCTGACACTCAGTTCTGCAGCCCTGCAGAGCTGGTTGAGTGATTTCTGGCAAGTTGGCGGGATGTGGGGCTTGCCTACATAACTTTGCCGGTGCTGCTGCCTCTTTGCCGGCATGAACAGCCTGCTGCTGCTGCCGCTTTGCAGAGGCAGTGGTGCCGGCAAAGTTATGTAGGCAAGCCCCACGCCCCACTGGTGCAGACCATGCCAGAAATTGCCTGACTGGCTCCAATGGGGTTTCTCCAGACCATGGTTGCAGTCACTGGCACCACGGACCTTCCCCCCCCTCAACCAGGACCTAACCCTAACCTTTCTCCCCACTCCCCCCATAAGGCAAACCCTGAGATTTACAGTGAGGCTGACAAGGGGAGGAGGAGGAAGCACAGGCAAAAAGCACTCAGAAGCAGCCGGTGGAGCACAATGTTAATTAACCATCTCAGAGAGATCTCAGCCTGTTGCAATTTTTCAAGCCAAAGGTGCTTAGGAGGTGCATGCGCATCCAGGAAGGGAAAAGGTGGCATAGAGAAAGGGGCAAAGGAGCGATGGCCATTGTCCCCCTCCCCTCTTTCTGGAAAACAGCCCCCTGCTTCTTGCTTTTCTCTGGGCCTACATCGCCAGGCAGAGAGCTCAACTTCAGGCACCTTGCAAATGTACCTTGGCCGCGACCAAGCACCGCCACCTTCCTGGCCCCTTTCTCAGTGATTCTCACTCAGGGGTGGGAAGAAGAGGCATGCAGGCTTTTTAAGGAGTTAACCTAGAGAGCCCTCCCGTCTGGCCACCTCTCCTCCAATGGAATGGGAGGGAGAACTCCCAATCCCTTTCCCAAGTAGGCAAAGAGAGTGTGTGATTCATAGTGCTTGGAATATTTTACTGTAATAGCTTGGGGATGGCTTCAGTGGTGAAATGTAAATTTTGTTACTACCGGCTCTGTGGGCATGGCTTGGTGGTGGTGGGTAATATGACTGAGTGGCCATGGCCAACTTTTTTTTTAAATTATTTATTTATTTATTTTATTAAATTTCTATACTGCCCTTCTACGTATGTCTAGCCTAAGGAAGAAAAGGATTAGCAGTGACACAGTAGCTGTCTTCCAGGGCTTGAAGGGCTGTCATAGAGATGAAGGGTGTCAACTTATTCTTTAAAGCACCAGAAGACAGGACATGAAGCAATGGGTGGAAGCTTGTTTAAACCTAGAACTTAAGAGAACAATTAGTCAGTGGACTAATTTTCCTCCCAGAGTTGTGTGTGTTCCATCACTGGAGGTCTTCAAGAAAAGATTGGACAGCCATTTGTCCAGGATGCAATAAGATCTCCTGCCTTGGGCAGGGCAGGAAACCTATTTTGTTCTTTTAAAACTAGAGGCAGAACTTCAAGAAAAGAGAGCAAGAAATTGTGTGCCACATAAGAGAAGAAAGAGACTATCATTGACTTTCAGATTCTGATTATTATCAGATTTCCAGGAAAAATGAATGTCCAGTTAGCAGATGGAGCATCTGTTTTCAGAACCATATATTCTTTGTAGAAATAGGAACAGCCACTTTAGCAAAGAACTGGATTGATATTTTTATATACATACATTTTCTCTAATACAATTGTTTGTAATTTCTCTGTACAATTTATGAAAATATTTTGCTTACTGAAAATCTTCAAGGAATCTCTAAGAATTTTGCATGTCCTTATAGCAAGTTTCCTTGAATTTTATAACAGCTAACTGCCATTTTGTGGACTGCAGAATCCTAATTTTCAATTTCAAGCTTTCAATTGGATCTCTTTTTTCTCCCATTCATTTGCAAGTTGTTAGATCCTCAGATCAGGACAACTAATTATTTTTTTCCCATACATTGACTAACTAAATGTTAATATTTAAAGCTAAAAGGAGATCTTCTACAATTTTAGCTTTTTTAAAATAAAGCTTCATTTACTTTATTTCCTGTGATACTGGTTCATCTCACAAGTGGTAGAAAGAATGATATTTCTAGTTGCATACCTGACTGGTATGAGACCAAGATATAGCATTATGGCAATTAACTTTTTTACCTTTTTAGTTGCCAGAATGGCAGCAGAAGGACACCCCCCTTCCCACACCAAAGTCAGGAGGAGGATACTGGGTGGGGAGTCTTATAGGTGGGGTCAATGAGAACTGCCCTATTGCTGCCCCAAATAACAGTCGGTGGGCTCAGGGTATGATGGCTCAGAGGGTTTCTGAGAGAGGAGATCAAAACCACGTCCACCCTATGGCTTAGCTATGCAGTCTCATTGCTCTTTTAAGAATAATTTGTCCCACATATGTTGGCATGATAGAATAATTGTGGGCAAACCCTGTAAGTCTTGGAAGTTGTTCTGGGACATTTTTTGATTCATGCTTCTGGCAGAGAATAACCTTCACAGACAGTTCCTTTTGTCCTAGGGATACTCTTTCAGCAAGCTTTCTGCCCTTCCCTGAAAAAAATAATAAAATATCCATGGAGAAAATATCCTAAGAAAGGATGGGTGTGCCAGGCAAGGTCTCTACAGTGACCTGACTCCTTTTCTTGTCCTAGAGAACCTAATTCTGATTTAAGGGCCGTGTGCAGCACTCATTACAGCAATCACTGTAAAACACCAGTAAGAAAGGAATGGGTGCCACAAAAGGCTAACCCCTTTTTAAGCACATGAAAGTGGTTCATTATTGAATGCGCTGTCCTATATTTTCCACATTATTAATTTTTCAGTATAGCTCTACCAGGAAGCGTGCAGTAGCAGCATAAAAGCTGCCTGTGGCTTCCTTTGGTTTTCTTTTTTTCTGTCAAGTCTGAAAGAGTCAGAAAAGAGGGGATTGAAGAGGTGGAAGAGGGGAGCAGCAGCAGAACCAGCACCTCTCCTTGAAATTAATCGTCTCTGAGCCTGCTTCCATTGGGTTTTTCTCGAAACTGGTATTGTGCTAAGTGGGGATGCAGTAATTTCTAGCCTACACCAGGAAACTCTCCACTTGCTTTTCTACTTGCAAGATTGGCAGCCAGCTGCCAGCCACAAAAGATATATCAATATGGAATGATTAGAAATAGGAAATTACTTTAGGAATCTTTCTTACAAAATAAACTAACAAAAGTAGCACAAGAGATATAGTGAGTACATATCTGGCTGTTCTACTTCTTTTCCCAAAGACCACATTTTCTGAAATGTTGTTCAACAATTGAAAGTCAAGGACATTAGGGGGCCCCAAAGTGTCACATAGGCCACTCTTTCATTGAGCTTTGTAAACATTGCATGGTATCATATTTTTCGGTCCAGTCCAAAGATGTGGGGTTTGTCTCAGCTCATGATGGGGTGAGCTTCTACTACCCAGAAGTCCACCAACATTCCCAACACTTTCCCCCAGAAGTTCCTTGATAGCAATGTAATGAATAGCCAGTAGAGATTGATTGGTTGGTTGGTTAGTTGGTTGGTTGGTTGATTGATTGATTTGTCAACAAGTACAAGGAAACAAGTAACAATATAGACATAGATATGGACATGGTTACATGAAAAAAAATTGGCACAAATAAAAGGAAATAAATAAACCAAACATAGCCATAAACACATAAAATGAGTACATATAGATGGGAACAGTAGGACAGGGATGGTAGGCACGCTGGTGCGCTTATGCACGCCTCCTTAGGGATCTCTTAAAAAACATGAAAGGTCCATGGTAAACAGTTTAAGGTAAAAGCTATGGGGATTAGAGAGACTAACAACAGTATCAGGTAGAGTGTTAACTACTCTATTGCAGAAGTCATATTTCCTACTCTATTGCAGAAGTCATATTTCCTACAATCAAGATTAGAGTGAATTACATTGAGTTTGAATCTATTGATAGCCCTTGTGTTATTGTGGTTGAAATTAAATTACTCATTTACAGGTAGGACATTTTGGTAAATAATCTTATGAACTAAGCTTAGGTCGGAATGTAGACGGCATAGTTTGAGGCTATCGAGGCCTAAAATTTCAAACCTGGTGGTATAGGGAATTTTATTTCGAGCAGAGGATTTGAGTACTCTTCTAGTAAAATATCTCTGGACCCTCTCTAATGTATTGATGTCTGAAATTCAGTGAGGGTTCCAGACAGGTGAGCAGTATTCAAGTATAGGTCTGGCAAAAGTTTTGTATACCCTAGTTTGAAGTATAGCATTACCAGAGAGAAAACATCGTAAAATAAGATTGACAACTCTTAATGCCTTTTTTGTAATGATGCTACAGTGAGCTCTGGGGCTTAGATCTTTTGAAATGAGTACTCCTAGGTCCTTGACAGAGTGTGGGTCAACTTTTAGATCATTTCCAGCCAGCAAATATTTGATGTTCTTATTTCTATTGCCAATGTGCAGAACTGAGCATTTGTTAGCAAATATTTGGAGTTGCCAATTGTTTGACCATTCAGATACATAGTCTAAGTCATTTTAAAGGATAATAGAGTTATCTGTGGTGTTGAATAGTTTAACATCATTGGCAAAGAGAACACAGCTGCTTATAATTTGATCACAAAGGTCGTTGATATAAAGCAGAAAGAGTGCTGGACATAGAACGCTGCCTTGGGGAACACAGCTGTTAATAGGTGCAGGATTTGATAGAGTGCTGCCTATTTTGACCACTTGTTGCCTGTTTAACAGGAACGTAGCTATCCAATTATGCAGGAGTCCAGAAATGCCATAAGATTTTTTTTTTAATTTGATTTATATGCCGCCCTTCTCCGAAGACTCAGGGCAGCTTACAATGTGCTCAGCAATAGCCTTCATCCTTTTGTATATTTATACAAAGTCAGCTTATTGCCCCCACAAACTGGGTCCTCATTTCACCTACCTTAGAAAGGATGGAAGCCTTGAGCCTTGGCGAGATTCGAACCCTGCAGTAATTGCAGGCAGCTGGTCTTAATAAGCTTAATAACCGGGTGCCTTAAACCCCTGTACTACCAAGGCTCTTATTTTAGTTTTAGAAGTAGTTTGTCATGCACTACTGAATCAAAGGCTTTACAGAAGTCTAAATAAATTGTGTCTATTGCTTTGCTCTGGTTGAGTTGAGAGGTCCAAATGTTTTTGCACTGTATGAGTTGCAGATTACATGACAATTTTTTCCTGAAACCAAATTGTTTATTAGAGAATAGGTTATTTGTCGCTAATTGGAGGGTGATGGATTGGTTTATGATGGATTCCATGACTTTACACGTGATGCAACAAAGAGAGATTAGTCTATAATTCTCAACAAGGCCGGGGTCACCTTTTTTGAATAGGTATGACTATTGCTAATGACCATATGTTGGGCAAGGAGCTCATTCTAAAAGATACTTCATAGATGGTGCTTAGAGGTTCAGCTATGGCGGAGGAAAGCTTTTTAAGAAAGAAGGCACATATTCCATCAGGACCAATAGACAGAGATGGCTTACATTTGTGTAGTGCCCTTATGACTGTATCTTCAGTAAAATCAATGTGGATTAGATCATTGCAATTGGATGAGGTATGACTAGGAAATGAGGGGGAGATGCCATTGCTGTTGACAAAGACTGAATTGAAAAAAGTGTTAAAGAGATTAGCTTTAACGGCATCATCGTTACAATCTTCACCATTTGGCCCTTTTAGAGGTGGGATGGTTTTTGAGTCTTTAAGTTTGGCGTTTACGAAATTATAGAAGACACGATTGGATTTCATGTGTAACAACCTTTCCTCCTGTTTGCAGTGGTAATTGGTACATTCTGTTTTTATTTGGTGGCATATGGTTTTGTATCAGTTTTTTAAGTTAGCTACATAGCCAGTTTTATTTTTCCACCAAAGGGATTTTTTTTTTATTGGAGTTTCCTTATTGACATGGTTAATTTGTTCTTTTTGGCTTTGGATGTTACTAATGGTACATATAAATTAATGACTCTTTGAACTTCAAGTAGAAAGGTGTTATAATAGTTTTCTGCAGTGTTGCAGACGTTGAATAGGATTTGCCAATCTAGAGATGAAAGGTCAGCAGCTATGAGATCGTAATTTGCTTTTTTAAAGTTGTATTTAGGAGTTCTATTATGAGATTCTTTGTATGGATATAAATTTAGACAAAAGTCAATCATGCAGTGGTCACTGTTGGAAAAAGGTTCTTTGATATGAAGGTTATAAATTGTGTTTAAACTGTTGCAGAAGATTAGATTGAGGCAGTTGTTGAATCTAGTGTTGTTAGATACCAACTGATCAAGTCCTAAAGTAGTGATGGCATTATACAGGGTTGTATGTATTGATTCAGTAGAGCACTCATTTAGGGTCCAATTAATATGGGGTAAATTGAGGTCACCAAGAAAAATAATGGGATGTGGGCATGAGGCTGTCCACATTAGTAAAGTAGTTAGTTTACTTGCATGATCAAGGTCATAATCAGGGGCTCTGTAACATAATAGGAAGCGAATTGTGGTCTTTAGTGAAAGATCACAGATAATGGTCTCATGAAGAACTAGCTCTTGTGATACTTGAATATATTTCAGATCTAGGGACTTTTTATAGAAGATGACAACACCACCTCCTCTTCTGATTTTGCAGTCAGACCGATGGACATGGTAGTCACTTGTAGTGGTAACAGAGTCTAAAAAGGATTTGTTAAACCACATTTCACAGACAAATATAATGTCAAATTGAGCTGTATTTAGAAAAAGAAAAAATTCCAGCATTTTGTTTGCGAGGCTTCTTGCATTGAGTAGTTTGTATTTAAGATCTATAGCGGTGAACCTGGATGATCTTGGGGGCATGCATACCTAGTTTTGGATGTTAGGATGTTGAGGTTGTTGATTGTTGGTTGTTGGGATGTTTGATTGATGGATTGTCGATTGTTGGTTATTGGGTTGTTGTGGTTGTAGGGACGTGAGCTGTTGCTTTTGTGTTTGATACATTCGTTGCGGTAGTTGATGTAAAGGTCAGTTTCACCATGATCCAGGCATCTTCTGAGCTCTGTGTGAAGCTCACGAGAGCGTGCACACTGTAATATTGAAAGGTCAGGCCACGAACGCAGTTTATTATGATTAATGTAGTTTCTTACAAGTGTGTTTATTGAGTGGATGAATTTATGTTTACTGGACTCGCTATTACAAATGACTCTGCAAAAGCGAGGAGCCATCGTGCCGCCATTGTTTTAGTGTTCAGGGCCATCACAGGAGATGTCAATAACTTCATCGGGAGAGATAGTCGATGCCGGAAAATTGATGATGATGCTGCAAACCCTAGTGATGTCATCTATTTCATTGTTGTACTCAAGTCCAAATAAGATTACTAAGGATTGAGATATCAGTAGTAGTGTAGCTAGTTCAGGCTGCGGTTGTTAAGATGGAGTAGGTTTTTGAGATGATGGGTTTTCACTTTTCTGCTTTATATCATCTTTATTGAGCAAAGCTACAATGGTGTTAAGGGATTTTTTTTTATAAAAAGTTTTTTATTAATAATACAAAATTAAAAAAACATTGGACATAGCGATGACATCACTGAATGGTGTAAAGGGATTTTAATTGCACTTCAGTGGTGTCAAGGGATGCTAAACAAGATTCAATAGAGATAACCCTTTCTTGCAGGGCATTGACATTGTCTAGTTTTGGTTTGCAAGATGGGCAGAGAAGTGGGAGTGCAAAATGGGAGGATGGGTGTCATGCCACTGTCAGAGTCTGAATCCAAAGGGGAAGAGGAATGTCTGCCAGAAAACAACCAAACTCAGAAAGCACCAGGGATCCATCATCCATCAATCCATCATCCTCACGCCTGGATTATTGTAATGCTCTCTACATGGGGCTCCCCTTGAGAAGCACCCGAAGGCTCCAACTGGTCCAGAATGCGGCCGCGTGGGTGGTAATGGGAGCAATGTGGCGCTCTCATGTAACCCCCCTCCTGCGCGAGCTGCACTGGCTCCCAGTGGTCTTCCAGGTGCGCTTCAAGGTTTTGGTTACTATCTTTAGAGCGCTCCATGGCTCAGGACCAGGGTACTTACGAGACCGCCTCCTGCCACCAATAGCCTCTCATCGACCAGTTCGCTCCCATAGAGAGGGACTCCTCAGGGTGCCATCGGCCAAACAATGTCGACTGACGGCCCCCGGGGGAGAGCCTTTTCTGTGGGGGCACCTACCATCTGGAACGGGCTTCCTCCGGAGTTACGAAACATCCAAGACTTACGCATATTCCGCCGTGCCCTGAAAACATTTCTATTCCAACAAGCTGGTCTGGCCTAACTCTCCCTTTTTAATTGGCTTTTAAACTGGCTTTTAAATTGGGTTTTAAACCTCTTTAGATAAATTTGGATGTTTTTAATCTTTGAGCATAAATTACTTAATCTGTTTCTTAACAGTTTTTAACTTCTATATGTATTTGTATTTATTATGGCTGTTCACTGCCCTGAGTCCTTCGGGAGTAGGGCGGTATACAAATATGAAAAATAAATAAATAAAATAAATAAATAAATAAATTTCAACCCTGAGTTACAAATATTCTCCTTTATCAAGAAGCAGCCTTCTCCAGGGAGGGAGAACTTTGCTCCACCTGCCCCATTTCAAGGCTTAGTCCCCTTGACTAAGCCTTGAGTTCTTCCCAAAACAGAGACCATTGCCCGGGAGGAAGCCTACAGCAAACCAAGGCTGGTCCTTTGGACTGGCTTTGAGCTCTGGTGGCTGGCACTTAATTAGCTTGCCACCAATAAATATCATTTAGAAGACCCAAACATTTCAAGCTGCTGAAAAACATAGATGATTTAATCATAGACCAACTTCAGCTTATACCAACCCAGAGATGAAAAGCAATAGAGCAGCTGTCTATGAATATTTTACAATGAAATTGCTTTTCCTCTTTTGCGTCCACAAAGGTGGCATCACAGTTTGAGCAGACAGAAATCCATCAGTGGAAGAAGGGCTGCTTGCCTTTCTGTAGTGCTTAGATCAGCCACCTCAATGGCAGCTGATTTTGTGATGGCCCTGAATTACAATTGCCCCCCCCCCAATACACACACACACACACACACACACACACTTCTGGAGCATCTGCATCTGGAACTGTGGAGTTGTACAAATCTGTGAAGGACAAATTACTTCAGCTTTTGGGAAGCAACCAAAATGAATCCAACCTTATTCCCTTTAGCCGATGCCAAAGGCTGTTTTCCAAGGATGTGGAAGTCAAGTGGCCATTTTGTATGACACTTAAGAGAGCCCAGTATTGTCCCCATGGCAAGATACAGTATTTTTATTTTTACCCATAATTATGGTCACATTTATATTGAACTACATATTACATAAAGAAAACTAGAAACCATTAAATAAAAGTTTGGAGCAAGGATGGTCTTATCATGGAGAGGAGGCTTGTGAATGATGTCTGTTTTGAGGGGACCGGGCAGGGGTCCTTGGATTTATTTGACTGTGATATCCCTCTTTCACGGCTCACAGTAAAATTTCCCTCTAGTTCTCCCTTCAAACAAATGATAAACAGAGCAGTCAGTTTGGCCATTGTGGCCACTGGACCCAGCCAATTGCACAAATGAGGCCAGCAGGCAACCTGTGGCTGCTGCTTCTAACACAATGGCCACCACCCTGAAACAAGCCTACTTGCAAGTTAGGACAGGATAAACAGGTAGAAAGGGCAATCACAAGACCAAGAGGGCTGAGTTGAATGTGAGGCCTGTTTGAATGCCAAGCCCCTCCCCCCCACCTCAGTCTTGGTAGCTGCTCAGAAAACATAAAAGTAAGAGGATGTCTGGCCTGCTATTGTTTTCAGGTCTGTAGAATGGAAAGAAGTGACATTCGAAATTCAGGATGGTGCATTTTGTCAAAGGGAGGGACTTACCTAGAAGGAGATCTGGGCATTATGGCAACCTGGCCTCTCTATGCAGCCCTGCAGCCCAGGAGCAAACAAACAGGAAGTGCCTGCTGTCATTCCTCAGAGAAACGCTGCCTTCAGCTGGTGAATCACAGCCAACCCCAGAACAATCAGCACGGAATACACAGAACCCGGAGGCCCTAATTCTGAAAACCCCCAATTTCTGTCTCCGGACTTGAAAATGGCTGTTCACGCATGATGTTCAGCCAGGTTTTGTTAATAAGTTAAGTTTAGTTTATTGTCATTGCGCCTCATACAATGAAATTAAATGCCATCTTCAGTGTACATTATAACTATAAAAATAAAACACAAACACACATCTTCACATTCTATACAATTGAATTGAATGGCAGCAGCCATTCAAACAACTATTGCTGGGTGCAACCTTTAGCAGAATAACAGAGTTGGAAGGGACCTTGGAGGTCTTCTAGTCCAACCCACTGCTCAGGCAGGAAACCCTATACCATTTCAGACAAATGGTTGTCTGATCTCTTCTTAAAAGTCTCCAGTGATGGAGCACCCACAACTTCTGAAGTCCAACTGTTCCACTGATTAATTGTTCTAATTGTCAGGAAATTTCTCCTTAGTTCTAGGTTGCTTCTCTCCTTGATCTGTTGCTTCTTGTAGATACATCATTGCCATCCTTCAGTCTCAAGAGACTATGGTATCGTGCTCTGGAAAGAGGTCCTAAAACAGCATCTAGTGTGACTAAAAAGGCCAATTCGAGAGTGGCCATCCCTTCCACACTGAGGGCAGATACATTCTGTCCCTTGCCCAGCCCCCAGATTTCGCTGGTTCCTGGACTGCCTCTTTGCCTCAACCTGCCGAACAAGTGTCTCTTCGAATTGCAGAAGGCCATGCTGCGTCTTTAGCCTCCAAGCTGAACGATCAGAGGTCAAGATTTCCCAGTTGTTAATGTCCATTCCCAGGGCCTTTAGGTCCCTCTTGCAGATATCCTTATATCGCAGTTGTGGTCTCCCTCTGAGGCACTTTCCCTGCACTAATTCTCCATACAGGAGATCTTTCGGAATCCAACCATCAGCCATTCTCACGACATGCCCCAGCCAGTGTAGACGTTGCTGTTTCAATAGCGTATACATGCTAGAAATTCCAGCACGTTCCAAGACTGCACTATTTGGAACTTTGTCCTGCCAGGTGATGCCAAGAATTCGTCAGAGACAGTGCATATGAAAGGTGTTTAACTTTCTCTCCTGCTATGCACAGAGGGTCCAAGACTCACTGCAGTACAAGAGTGTGCTCAGGACGCAGGCTCTGTAGATCTGGATCTTTGTATGTTCCGTCAGCTTCTTATTAAGCAATGCTCTCTTTGTAGGTCTGGAAAATGTGGTGGCCACTTTACCAGTGGTAAAATGTAAAATTTGTTACTACTGGTTCTGTGGGCATGTGTCAGCCTCTGCCTTTTCTGCTTTGGCTGCCATAGTAACGGGAGGGAGGAGAGCAGGTAGCATGTGGGGGGAAAGCATGCTGGAGGAAAACAAAACCGATAGTTAAGCCACCAGACTGTATCTTTGAAGCTGCCGTCGGGCCAACAGTCATGGCATTCCTGATTGATGACGCTGCCAGACGTGTGCTTCCACCTGACCCCTGGGAGACCTTTGGATTGGATGATTTACGGTGGACAGTGGGAGGGGATGCTTTCTATATGCAATTTTCACATGTATTGCCTTAGATTCTGCTTTTCCTTTGGTAGCATTCACTTCATCTTCTAGTAAAAGTACCTTTCTCTATAAACAATGGAGTTTGAGTCATTCTTTCCTGGGCTTTCAAGGAAGCACACCTGACATTAAGCAGAATCTGAGCTCCAGCCATCCCAGATAAACACCGAGGGGGCTGAACCCAAGATATGTCTGACCAAGAGAGTGAAGGAGACCAGATGGGAGCTGCTAGCTCTACTATAACTTCACTTCAAGCGGAGAAGGAAGCTGCAGAATGGATGGAAAACATTTGGCTGAGAGAGGAGCCAGAGGAAGCTAGATGGTCGAGGGGAGTAGGAAGGTTGCCAGACCTGGGGAGGACCCCCCAAGGAGTAACCAGCTCCAGAAGTCATAAGGGAGAGGCAGTGTGGCTGCAAGAGCAAAAGGAGAGCCTCATGATTGCTCAGGCAATGCAACTCCTCCGCGATGCCGAAGAAAGCCGGAAAAACCATGAGTCTTATGTATTCCCTGTGGGGAAGGGAGGAGACTACCCCAGACTGGATACAGAAGAGACAGCCTGTGGGGGAGAGGAAGAGGAATCTGGGGAAGAAACATCGCAGGCTTCTGGAGCTCAAGTGAGGGAGGCAGCAGCCCAGGGACCCCCAGCCTTGCAGGCCCCACCCCGCAGACACAAAAAGCCAAAAATTCCCCCCCTAACCAGAAAATATGATGGGAACCCAAAGACCTTGGGGCTTTTCTTGAGCCAAGTGTGGAACTACAAGCAGGACTGGGGGAGGATTACTTATCAGATGCGGCACGAGTGAGATGCGTCACGAATGTCTTAGAGGGAGTAGCAGCTGAATGGATGGTGGTCCTCCACAATAATAACTCTGCTGAGGAATTACAACCTGGTCATGGGGGCTCTTAGGAAGCGGTTTGAAGACCACCTAGCTGAGCGGAAAACGAGACTCAGAATGAAGGGTATCCAGCAAGGCCGGAGATTGGTGGCAGAATACACCCAAGAATTTTGCGAACCGGCACCCTACATGACAGGGTGGTCAGAAGCGGCCCTACTGGAGAGTTTCAAGGACGGACTCAATGAAGACATTGTCAGGGCATTGATTAATCCCATGTTTGGGGGTCCCCGAAGACTTGCAGAGTTGGTACGTAGTAGCTGAGGATGTGGAAATCGAGCTGGCCTGAAGCCGACTCCGAGGGGGCCGTGCAGGGGACCCGTCATCCCCCTTCTACAGAAAAGGAGCACCAAAGGCGGGTGCGGGGAGAGCGGAATTCAAACCAAAATCGAAGCCCTTCACGTGTTTCAAATGTGGAAAGAATGGCCATCGGGCCGCCGAATGTTTCTCCAAGCCAGTGCCAAAATCTACCGGCTCGGGACCAAAGAAGGCTGACAAAGCACCCACAAAAGCTCGCGAAACCACCCTGAAAGGAGAAGTCATTGAGTTCGCTCCCCAAAACCAGGGTGAGCTGGGAATTCCGACCACTGTGGATCACAGTGGGACGGACTCCAACTCCAACTCTGATGATCTGGTGAATCATACTGAGGGCCCCATGCTCATCCCCATAGAAATAAGGGTGCCGTCCACAGGGGCACATGCGCAGATGTTAGCCCTATTAGACTCTGGGTGCGCCAGGTGCATAATCAGCCTGAAAGTGGTGGAGAAAATGGGGTTGAGGCTAAAAGTGTTAAAAAGGCCCATTGCGTTCTGTCAGTTAGACGGATCAATAGCAGGAGGGGGCCCAGCCAGCTTTGTGACTGAACCCATTGAAATGCAATTGGGGGATCACATAGAAACCCTCAGGTTTATTGTGGCCCCTGGCATGGAACGACCCCTCATACTTGAACTGCCCTGGCTCCGTAGATGGAACCCACGGGTTAACTGGAAAATGGGGGTTTTGCGCATTTGCACCAGAAAACCGAGACTAGAGATTGAAGAAAACCCTCTGGAGGATGGAGTAGAACACGAAAGGGCAGAAGTGGCAATAGGCCACATCGAAAGGGAGGAAAAGATTCCAAAGGAGTATTGGGATCTCCGAGAAGTTTTTAGTGAAAAGGCCTTGGATGTGCTACCGCCCCACAGAGCTACGGACTGTACAATTGAAATACTCCCTGGGGTGAAGCTCCCTAAGCCTAAGATATACCCCATGACCCCTCGAAAACTAGGGGAATTGCGAAACTTCATTGATAAAAACCTAGAACGGGGTTTTATCCAACCAGCCAGACCAAGGGTGGCGGCGCCTGTAATGTTCCGAGAAAAGAAAGATGGCTCCTTTCATTTGGTAGTTGATTATAGGACTATCAACGCTATTTGCGTGGAAAACGTTTACCCCTTGCCGCTCATGAAGGACATGCTAGCACATTTAGGAAAGGGGAAAATTTTCACCAAACTGGACTTACGAGAGGCAAACTACAGAGTGAGAATTAAGGAGGGGGATGAATGGAAAACCGTGTTTAACTGCCCACTGGGATGTTTCCAGTTTCGAGTGCTCCCTTTTGGACTACTCCTGCTGTGTTCATGCAATTGATTAACGAAGTACTGCATGAGCACCTGTATAAGGGGGTGCTGGTTTACTTGGATGACATTCTTATCTACTCTGAGAGCATGGACGACCATGTGAAATTGGTGCGAATTGTCCTGAAAAAACTCAGGGCTGCTGAACTATATGCCAAGCTCTCTAAATGCAAGTTCCACCAAAGCAAAATTGACTATCTTGGATATCGTATATCACATGAGGGAATAGAGATGGACCCTGGAAAAGTTCGGGCAGTATTGTAATGGGCCGCACCACGCACCCGCAAACAACTACAAAGTTTCCTCAGATTTGCTAACTTCTATAGACAGTTTATCCCCTCGTTCGCCAAAATCATGCTGCCAATAACAAATCTTCTGAAAACAAAAGGTGAAGTAAGACCAAAGCCCTCACGAGCCCTTGAATGGACTATGGACTGTCAGGCGGCATTCGAAAAGTTGAAACAGTTGTTTGCTGCTGAACCAGTCCTCAAACATCTGGTCATGGAAGAGCCTTTTGTAGTACAGGCTGACGCGAGTGATGTGGTCCTAGGAGCAGTACTTCTGCAGAAGAATGCAGAAGGGAAATTACAACCCTGTGCCTATACGTCCTGCAAATTGTCAGAGACCGAAAGGAGATGGGCTATATGGGAGAAGGAAGCTTTCGCAGTGCGATGGGCATTGTTAACATGGAGACAATTTTTTGAAGGAGCTAAGCATCCTTTTGAAGTTTGGACTAACCATAAAAACTTGGAGGCTTTGAAAACACTGCGTAAGCTGTCACCAAAGCAAGCTTGCTGGGCTCAACACTTCAACCATTTTAATTTCACTTTACGCTACCTTCCTGGTGGAAAGAACTTCATGGGGGATGCACTTTCCAGATTGCCTCAATACAACAGTACCAAGGAGGAAGTGGTTCGGCCTATCATACCTTTGACACAACTAGCATCGCCAGTAACTACCAGAGCACAGACGAGGGCCGATCCAGCCCTCTCGGGCGATTTGCTTCAGAAACTACAAGAAGCTCTAAAGACTGACGAGTGGTTTCGAACCCACTTGAATGAATGTACACTCCGTGATGGACTAGCTTGTATTGGGACCAAATTGTATGTTCCAGCCAGTTTAAGAGTAATGGTGTTGCAGCAAGCTCATGACGCCAAGACGGCAGGACACTTTGGATTTGTTAAAACTCTACATCTCGTTAAAAGACAATTCTGGTGGCCTGCACTCAGAAAGGACATAGAGGCATTTGTTGCATGACTGTCATTAACCTATTTGCTAGTATTTTAGCAAAAATCTTGTAATCTCTATTTAAAAGTGATATAGACCTATAATTTTTTGGCTGAGTGTTGTCTTGTTCCTCCTTTGGAATCAGAGAAATAAAAGCTGTCCTCCAGGATGAGGGTACATCTCCTCCAGATTGTATGTTAGTAAAGAACTCTTTGAGTGGTCCCACCATTTCTAACTGTAAGTATTTATAATAAGCAGCTGTCAAACCATCTGTCCCAGGGGCTTTACCCACTTTCAACTGCTTAATTGCAAGCATGATCTCTTTGGAAGTTATTGGTTGATTTAAACCTTCCCTTTGCTCTCTTGTAATTATAGGAATATTCTCTTTCTGTAACTATCTATCTACATCTATACTTTGAATTTTATCACTAGCATACAACCTCGTATAAAATTCTAAAAATGCTTTTTTAATCATATTTTGCTGATAAACCTCTTTACCTTTATATTCTACTTTCTCTATGGTCCGTGACTTTTGTTTTTTCCTTAACAGATATGCTAACCATCTCCCTGGTTTATTAGCATTGCAAAAAGTATTATGTTTAGCATATTGCAAATTAGTTGTGACCTGATCTGCCATTAGCATATTAAATTGCCCTCGCAGTAAATTAATTGCCTCTTTTATTTTCTTGTCTGCTGGGTTCAATATCAAAGCTTGTTCTTTTTTTTTAATTTCCTCTTCTAAGTCCTTCTTTTTTTTTTCTTGTTTATGTCTATGTTTATTATTCAGATATATCAAAATACCCCTCATATATGCTTTACTTGCATCCCAAACCATTTCCATAGATATACCCTTATGCATATTTATAATAAAAAATTCTTTCATAAATTTTTTACATTTTTTTACATTTTCCTCATATCTAAACAGATTTTCATTTAACCTCCAACACCTCTTAAATCCCATTCCATACTCTAATTCCATCCAAACTGGACTATGATCTTGGGCAGATCTTTGTCTTCTTCACCCTAGAAAAAAGATCATTAGTAATTAATATGAAATCAATCCTAGAGAAAGATTGATGTTTATCAGAGAAAAAAGTAACGTCTTTTTCTTCAGGGTTCCTCTCTCTCCAGATATCTCTAAACTCCATATCATCCATCATTTCAAAAAACGATTTTGGCAATCTAGCATGCATTGAGATATTTTGCAAGAGGCCCTTCTTATCTTTTTTAGTGTCCAAAACTCCATTCCAATCGCCCAATAAAATGCATGATTTGTAATCCCATTGTAGTAACTTGGAATGTAAAAGCTTATAAAAATTTTCCTGTTGTTGGTTCGGTGCATATACTCCAATTAAAAGTATTTTTTCTCCTTTTATTAAAAGTTCAATTGCTATAAATCTTCCTTGATCATCTGCTTCAAATAATTTGGCAATTAAGTCTTTTTTTAGGTATAAAACTACCATTCTTCTTCTCGGGAGCAGATGCAACAAAATGTATACCTAACCTTGCATTTATTAAATATTTTTGATCTTTACTTCTAATATGAGTCTCTTGTAAACAGATTACATCATTTTTAAACTGTTTCAAATAATGAAATATTTTTCTCCTCTTTTGTGGTGAATTTAGGCCATTAACATTCCAAGTCAGAAATCTAGTTGCCATTCTTGGCCGCCTGAAGCTTTTGGAGCATCTGCTGGAAATCTCCATGCATTTTACTTTTTGGTCTTGCTCCTCCCACTGCTTCTGTTTTTATAGTTTCTTGCATCATCTCTAGTTGCTGCAATCTTAATTCTTCTTGACGCTTGGCTGCCTCTCGGGTCTGTCTTTGATCCTTAGGTTCTTCTATTTTGTTGAATACCTCCAAAGCTTGAGCAGTATTGAAAGTTGTATTAAATCTTCTTGAATAATCAAAGCTCCCCTTTGGGCCTGTGCCAACGATTCTTCCTTCTCCCCCTTTCTTGCCCCCTCTGCTTCCGTCTTCCTTCTAGCTTCCTGTGGGCATCCAGCCTTTAGCACATTGGTGTAAAAATCTCTTGCCTTCCACACTGAGTTAAGACGATATCTTTCTCCTGAATAGTTCACCACTAGTCTGGCTGGAACCTCCCATCCGTACTGTATCTGACGGTTTCTCAGTTCTTCCACCAGAAAGGCATAATCCCTTCTGGCTCTCAACATTTTGGGGGGAATTTCTTTCAGTATTAAAACGTCCTGCCCCTGCACTTGAAGTTTATTTTTAAAGGTGACTTGTAGGATTTCATTGTGTATTCTCCTTGTTGTAAAATAAACTACAATGTCTCTTGGTAGATGTTTCTGTCTGGCAACCCATGAATTGACATGGTAAATTTTGTCAATTTGCCATTCAAGATTTGCTTTTTGATCTCCCATTATCTGTGCAAATGCTTCTGAAAAGATCTCTCTCAAATTCTCTTGCTTATTTTCTTTGAGGCCTCTTATTCTCAAAGCAAATTCCATATCTCTATATTGTATCATTATCACATTGACCTCTGCTCTTTCCATCTTATTCTGGACCTCTCCCATTTTATTTTCCAAGTTCTCATTAGACTGCTTAATTTCTTCCACTTTTTCATCTATTGCTTCAATGTGTCCTGCCAATCCTTGTACTGCCATGATAATATCTTCTCTGATTTCTTGATTCCGTTTTTGAATAATCTCTTTAATTTGAACTATCTCCTCAGCAACATCTCGAATTTTATCCTCAAACACCGAAGTAATTTTTTTTTCTGTAACAGAGGCTTGTGTTTTAAGGGCTTCCTGCAACATTTCAAGTGTTAATATTGGTGATTCCGTTGGAACAGAGAGAGATTGCAATTTGGATGTTTGAGCTGGCAAGGTCCCAGCACTTTTGGGGACAATAGTCTTTACTTGTTTTGAAGCCATTTTTAGTTTCCAATTTGAATTTATTTAGCAGCCAGAACAACAAATCCACCAAATCCAAAAATTCCCAGTCTTTAAATAATATCAATCCTTTTTGTGAAAAATCACTGCTGTAGTCTTTTTAGCCTTTAATCTTTTTTTTTTTTTTTGAAGCAAAAATCTCTAATTTTGAACAGGGGCTACCAGCGCTAAACGAAACTTTCCTCTTTAACTTTCGCTTTCATGCCCCATTAAAGCTCAATCACCATCTTGGTTTCACTTCCTCCCCTTAATAAGTCAGAAGGAAATAATACACATTTGGAGTTAAAGTTCAGTATTTGCAGATCTAATCTCTCCTGTGTTTGCTCAGCCTGCTTCCGAATGATGTTTATTCCAAGCGTTGTTTGCAGGGGTGGTTGCGGCATCTTCTTCTGCTCGAAGCAGAAACGTCCCGGATCCGGAGCTCTGTCGGGCTTCCAGGGAGCTCTTACCCTTTGAGCCCCAGAATTGTTCCTGGGGCTCCTTGGGGAGCTCTACCTATGCCCGTCTGCTCTCTTCCTCCCCTTTTCCCAGGGAGAAAGTTTTCAAGCCACTAGACAGCTGATTTGCGCTGTTCTAGCAGCTTTACGAGATCGCGGGGCTGGCGCTCAAGAAAAGAGCGTCCTCAGTGCCTGCAGTGCCACCGGAAGTCCAAAATATAATATTTTGTTCTTGTTACATAATATATTCCATTATTCCTTTCTCCAGTCTGTCCGAATATGTATCTTTTCTATTTCAATGTCATCAAAGTTATGAGTTCTACGAAGTTAATTCTAAAGCTATTCCATATATGGTATCATCATGTCCTTCTTCTATTGCCACACCCTTCTTTTGTTGCCATGTTTATTAGTTCAGTTTTCATTGTTCCATTTAATTTCTTCTTTCTAATCTTCAATAAATCCTCCAGTGAACAGATTATGTATCCTAAATCAAGTCCTCGAAACAGTCAAGTTTAAATAACAAGCAACAAAGTTTCTCTTTTCAAGTAACAAGCAGCCTGGAATTTACACTTTCCCTTTTCAGCTGGCAACCATTTTATCCATCTCTGTCTTTTTCCTTTGCTTTTGAAGGCATAATTATTTCCTCTTCTCCTTCCTCTCTCCCAAACATAGTCCAATCTCATTTATCCACCAAAAAGTAAAGAAAAAATATATCCAGCTCTGTAGTCAAACATTTCCAAAAAGTCAGTAATTTATGTTATCCACCAACAGGTCTTTTGTCTTTGTGCCCCAATAGTTCTCAGCAGCTGTTAAGGCAGGGGCAGACTAATTGTAATTCAGCGTTTGTGGGCAGTTCCTGCCTGAGTTGATGTCCACTCACCTGGCATGCAAACTCCTGGCTCTGCTCTCCGCTTCTCCTCTTCTCCCCCTGAGCATTCTTGTATCCCAGTTGCCGTGGTCTCAGGGCAGCCGCCATGGCCGCCGTTCCACTGCAGCCGGCGCAGAGGGCAAGCCTCTGGCCCTGAGGAACCTGCCCGTTCCTCTCGGCCGTCTAAGGGTCCCTCTCTATCCCCCTGTCCCTACAGGGGGATAGAGAGGGACAGGACAAGATAGGTCCAATGACCTACTGGCGGGGGCTTGGCAGACAGGGTTTTCGCGGGGCTCCGGAGAACCCGCTAATTCCCCGTCTGTATCCCTGCGGCACCAACCGGAAGTCCCTGTAGCTTCGATGTCCTTGTGGCTATATGCTAATGCCAGGTCATCAGCATAAGAGAACTTTGTTGATACCGTGGGTGGCATATTGGAAATATATAAGTTAAATAGAGATGGGGCCAGAACGGAGCCCTGAGGAAGCCTGTTATTCAGGTGTCTTGGCTTGCTGATTTTGTCACCCATGATGACTTGAAAGGTCCTTGCTGAAAGCATGTTATTTATTAGGTGGCCCATAATCCTACAGGGGACAGCGTGGAGGAATTTGCTTAATAGGCCCTCCCTCTATGTATCGTATGCTGCTGTGAGATCCACAAATACAACAGATGTTTTCAATTTATTCTGATAGCTGCTTTCAATATGGCTTGTAAGACTAAGGACCTGATCAGCACAGCTCCGATAAGATCTAAACCCAGCCTGTTCAACTGGTATTTGTTCGTTAATTTTCTGTCCGATTCTGTTAAGTATCAACCTTTCAAGTAGTTTATAACAGACACTTAATAGAGCAATGGGGCGATAGTTTTTTGGCTTATTGCTTTCTTTTCCAGGTTTTAATATGCCGATTACCTTGGTTCTTTTACATTCTGGAGGGAGCTTACTGGAAGTTAGAATATCTGTATAAAATTTTGCCAGCCATTCTCTTGTGCAAGGTCCAGAATGGATGATAAATTCTGGCATTACTCCATCAAAACCAGGAGATTTTCCAGCTTTGACATTCTTCAAGGCGGTGTCTATTTCAGCTGCTTGGAAGGGTCAAGCGTATTCCTGGTTAGACAATCCCAGAGATTTTAGATGCTTTAGTTCTCTTTTCACTAGTTTAGTATGTTTCTTATCAGGGGGTGCTCTAGTTAAGTTGACAATTAGAGTTGCTACTTGATCTGGAGTAACCTCTTGTTGTTTATGTTGAACTGGTTGGTCTCCTCCCAGTTTCTCAATAAGCTCCATGCCTTCCTGCTTGAGTGTTTAAAATCTAAACCAGATATAGTTTGCTCCATGGGCAAGCAGCTTCCTGATAACACTAAGAAGAAAGATGCCATGGTAGTTGTTACAGTCACCCCTGTCACCTTTGACAGTGTGACGATATTTGCATCCCTCATGTCCTGTGGTACTCCACCTTCCCTCCAACAAAGACAGAAGATTTCATGCAGTTCAGAGGAGATTGCAGCACCTCAGAACTTCGGCAGGGATTTTATCTTTTCTGGGTGCCTTGCCAGAGGCAAGGGAGTCCAGGGCCGCATTTAATTCTTCTAAATACTAGATACATCAAACGTGAAGCATTTATGGCTAAGCAGGCTGCATGAATCAAATAAATATCACTATCCTCCCAATTTTGGCCAGTCTTGGAAGTTAAACAGGACTGGATCTGATTAATACTTACAGTACATTTATCAGGGAATCCCAGTGTCAGCCTCTATGATGTTTGCTTGCTATCGGCTGCCATAGTAACGGGGGGGGGGCTGTATAGATATTTGGGTGGGGGGAAGCAAGCTGGTGGAGATGTCTCATGATGTGTCTAAATAGGGAGGAAAAGGGAGGAATATTCTCATTGTCTTCTGCACAGTGAATGGATGTTGATAGCCAGTCAAAGTCAACCGTTCTGGCATACCAGATGGATGGGAACATCTGAAGATGCACCTCACATGACACCTTGGGGAGCTGGGGATTGGACATTCAGCCAGGGTCCTTGGTGGGAGGGATTTGGGAATACTTTCAATATGTAATTTTCGCACCTTTTGCTTCAGATCTTGCTTTCTTTTTGTTGCTATCAGTTCATGCTCAGTAAAAGTACCTTTCTCTACAAACATGGAATTGGAGTTTTTCTTTCTTGAGTTTTGAACAGAGGTATACCTGACATTAAGCAAGCCCCATGACCATCCAAATTGGAGTTAAGGGTGCCATCATCCAGTGCCCAGGGGAAGATGCTAACCCTTTTGGACTCCAGATGTACTAGGTGTGTAATCAGCCCAGAGGTGGTGGAAAAAAAGGGGACTGAGACTGAGGACAATGAAAGTGTCCATAGCGTTTTGCCAGCTGGATGGGTCAGTAGCTTGGGGGGGCAGCCCACTTTGTGACTGAACCAGTTAAGATGTGGATAGGGGACCACCGAGAGACTTTGAGTTTTATCGTAGCCCCTGGAATGGAACGACCCCTCTTGCTTGGACTGCCCTGGCTCCAGAAATGGAACCCTCCTATGAATTGGAGGAAGGGCTTGTTGAGCATCCACTCCACCCAGCAGGGGAAGGAAGGGGGAAAACCCTTCTGCATGGCCAAAGCTGTGAAGGAGTTGGCAGCAGTTGTGAGTGAATGCATTGCTGGGGAGGAAAAAAATCCCTAAGGAATATTGGGACCTCAGGGAGGCTTTCAGTGAGAGGGCATCAGATGTGCTCCCACACCATCGGCCCATGGACTGCAGCATAGAAATCCTCCCAGGGATGAAGCTCCCTAAACCAAAGATCTACTCCATGACCCCTCATGAGCTGGATAAGTTGCAGAACTTTATTGATAAAAACCTAAAACGGGACTTCATCAAACAGCTAGGCCATGAGTGGCCACCCCGGTGCTGTTCTGGGAGAAAAAAGATGTCTCTTTTTGCTTATGTGTTGACTACAAGAACCTGAACGCCATTTACGTAGAAAATGTTTACCCACTGCCCCTTATGAAGAACATGTTAGCTCATCTGCCAAGGGGAAGATTTTCACTAAGCTGGACTTGAGAGAGGCTTACTACAGAGTTTGAATTAAGGAAGGGGATGAATGGAAAATTGCCTTCAATTGCCCTTTGGGTTGTTTCCAGTTTAGGGTGCTCCCGTTCGGGTTACAGGGGGCACCGGCAGTGTTCATACAATTGATCAATGAGGTACTACATGAACATCTTTACAAGGGGGTCTTAGTCTAACTAGATGACATTCTTATTTACACTGAGACCATGGACGAACACGTGAAAATAGTGCAGTCAGTCCTGAAAAAACTCAGGACTGCTGAGCTGTATGCTAAATTGTCAAAGTGCGAGTTCCACCAGAGTAAGATTGACTATCTGGGTTATCGCATATCAAATGATGGGATAGAAATGGATCCAGAGAAACTCTAGGCAGTCTTGGAGTGGGTGCTTCCATGCACCCGCAAACAGCTGCAACTTTTCTAACTTTTATCGACAATTCATTCTCTCATTTGCAAAAATTGCATTACCCATTATCAACCTCCTAAAAACAAAAGGAGAGGCTAAGCCAAAGCCTGGCCAGCCCTCGAGTGGACCATGGAGTGCCAGGCAGCTTTTGAGAAACTAAAATGATTGTTTGCACCCTAGCCCATCCTTAAGCATCTTGACATGGAGGTCCCTTTCATAGTCCAGGCTGATGCCAGCAATGTGGCTGTGGGAGCAGTGCTACTTCAAGCAAATGTGCCTACACCTTCTGTAAATTAATTGAAATGGAAAGGAGATGGGCAATCTGGGAGAAGAAAGCTTTTGCTGTCCGATGGGCCCTGTTAACCTGGAGATATTTCCTCAAAGGGGCAAAACAGCCTTTTGAGGTGTGGACAGACCATAAGAACCTCGGGCCCCTAAAAACACCCCAGAAGCTGTTGCTCAAACAAGTCTGTTGGGCACAACACTTCAGTCAGTTTAATTTCTCTCTGTGCTACCTTCCTGGGGGAAAGAATTTTATGGCAGATGCTCTCTCGAGATTGCCCCAATATAATAGCACATGGCCGGAAGTAATCTGCCCAGTTATTTTTTTTTTTTAATTTGATTTATATGCCGCCCTTCTCCGGAGACTCAGGGCGGCGTACAGTGCGTTAAGCAATAGCCTTCATACTTTTGTATATTTATACAAAGTCAGCTTATTGCCCCCACAAACTGGGTCCTCATTTAACCTACCTTAGAAAGGATGGAAGGCTGAGTCAACCTTGAGCCTTGGAGAGATTCGAACCAGCAGTAAATTGCAGGCAGCTGTGTTAATAACAGGGTGCTTTAAACCACTGTAGTACCAAGGCTCTTCCTCGAATCAGCTGGCTACTCCTGTCATCACCAGAGCCCAAGGGAAGGGGAACCTGAACCTATCTACCAATTTAAGTGAGCAGTTAAAGGAAGCGCTAAAAACTGATGACTGGTTCCTATCCCACTCCAATGAGTGTACTGTTCATGATGGTCTCACATGGGTGGGTGCTAAGTTGTACATCCCCACCGGCCTGAGGGGAGCAGTGTTACAACAAGCACACGATGCAAAAGCTGCTGGGCATTTTGGGTTTGTGAAGATATTACACTTAGTTAAACGACAGTTCTGGTGGCCCTCACTAAAGAATGATGTAGAGGCATACGTCGCTAGCTGTCCTGTGTGTGCTTCTGCCAAGAGGCAACCTGGGAAGCCGCCTGGGTTACTCCAGAAAGTTCCCAGACTTGGAGCTCCTTGGAAGGAGATATCCATGGACTTTATTGTTGAATTACCCGAAAGTAGTGGAAAGTAGTGCTCCAAGCAGGTGCACTTTGTACCATGCCCCAAGATTCCCTCATCAAAGGTGTTGGCTAAACTGTTTATTCAACATGTGTATAGTGTCAAGTTTCCGAAAGATGCCCTAATTAATTCATGAGCCATGATCCAAACTTCAAAGGAAATATAGTGATTTATTTGGAGCACCATTCCGGCAATACTTGGATGCAGTCAGGACTGACCCCATGTAGATTTACATTCCCCTATGACCCTGTCTCTCCCCTCCCCCCTGGCCATGTCATAAATCACATTCTCCAATTAACCACTTTGGCTGGCTGTGAAATTCAACCCCTGATTGCGATCAGAAAAATGTATGGAATTCACTTCAGTTCTCCCTCCCTCCTGCTCATGGCAACTTGAAAGCTTTGCAAGTTGACATATAGGTTACATGGTGTTCCTGAATGAATAATTTCAGAGGGGTTCGGTTCACCTCCCACTTCTGGAAGGAATTCCTAAGGTTGTTAGTCTCCACCCAACGGCTAAGCTCCTCCCACCATCCTCAGACAAATGAGGCTTGTGAAAGGACTAACTCGGTGCTAGAACAATACCTCAGGTGTTATGTAAATTATCAGCAAGATAAGAGGACAGATTTACTACTGTTTGCAGAGGTAGTTTATAATAACTCTATATATAGTAGTACTGGTTTTACCCCATTCAAGGTGGTGTGTGGTCAGGACTTTGTGCCCATCCCAGAACTACCACAGGAAAAATATCCCTTTTTACATTTCACATCGTGGTGGTTGAGGAGAAAAAGGCAAGCAAATCCCATATGCCAGCAAGGGGTATGTTCATGTTATCCCTTGGCTTCATTAGTGGATTTTATCCCATGTCCTTTATGTCCCATGTATGCTGCAGCTGCCAAAAAAGCTAACACAGTCCTAGGCTGCATCAACAGAAGGATAGTTTCAAGATCATGAGAAGTGAATTTATACTGCACTGATAAGACCACACTTGCAATACTGCATCCAGTTCTGGTTGCCACAACACAAAAGGAGCCTGGTGGTGCAGTGGACTAAACTACTGTTAAAAGTAGCATTTAGCTGCCAGCTGCCTGCAATTACTGCGAGTTCAATTCTCACCAGGCTCAAGGTTGACTCAGCCTTCCATCCTTTCAAGGTGGTAAAATGAGGACCCAGTTTGTGTGGGCAATAAGCTGACTTTGTATAAAATAGAACACTGCTTAGGGGGCCCCCAAAAAGCCCTACTAAGCAGGTATATACAAAAGTATGAAGACTATTGCTTAATGCATTGTAAGCCGCCCTGAGTCTCCGGAGAAGGGTGGCATAGAAATCAAACTAATAAATAATAAATAAATAAATAAATAAGATGCTGAGACACTGGAAACTGTGTGGAGGAAAGCAACAAAGATGATAAAGGATCTGGAGGCTAAATCAAATGATGAACAATTGAGGGAGCTAGGTATGTCTAGCCTATCAAAGAGAAGGATTAGATGTGACAGTCTTCCAACGTTTGAGGGGCATTTGTCCTATTCTCCAAAGTGCCAGAAGGCAGGACAAGAAGTAATGGATGGAAGCTCTCCAATGGAAGGAGAGATCCAACCTGGAACTAAGGAGAAACTTCCTAACAGTGAGAACAATTAATCAGTGGAATCACTTGCTTTCCAGAGTTCTTGGAGCTCTATTGCTCCCAGATTTTGAAGAAAAGATTGGACAACCATTTGATCAGGATGGTACAGGGTTTCCCACTTGAGCAGGGGTTTGGACTTGAAGACCTCTGAGGTCCCTCTCAGCCATATGATTCTATGTTTTATGTCCCTCTGCCCCAGTGTCCATCCATGCTTCTTCGAATACAATATCTGGGCAGCGGATGAAGAGGCTTCCTGTGTTTTGGAGGCCTAGGCGAGATGCCAAACCTTTTCCTTCTCCTGGTCATTGCAAGAAAAGGCAAGAGAACTCTCTGCCCTGCAGACTCCTGGGTGAGATCTGGGGACTCCTGGCCTGAGGACTACACCCCCAGGCCATCTCTCAGGAACAATCCTAAGCAGCTCACAGATTCTGCTTCCAAAGGTAAACTGGCTTCAGGGAATTGCCTGGTTCATCCTTGCTTCTGCTCCTACATTCTACCCAGCTCAGAGCTGGCACATTCAGAGGGTTCACTTCAAAGGCAAAGGAGCCAGGATTGGGCTTGCCTCCCCTCCCTAATTCACCCCCTTCCTGTATACGTATTCCTCAACACTTGCAGATTTATTAATTAAAAGCATCTTAACATAAGCCCGCCTTGCTTTCCTTGTGGGAGACTTCGAAGCTTAGTTGTTTTATTAACAACCCCAGATCAAAGTGGTTAATTTATATGCATGTAAATAACAAAATGCACGAAGTCGCTCAATGAGGGACCGAGGAGTCCACGGCTGCTTTTGTATAATGCATCATCTGCGGATGGTGGGGAGTGTTTTCAAAACACAAAGGCATGTTCAGGATCAATTAGTTAAATACATTGCTTTATCCAGGAAAAACACTTAGAGGAACATGAAGGCAATTTTAGAAGAATCAAATTTACATTTTATTCACAGAGCCGCACTGGTGTCGGCTCTGAATGCCACAGAAAGTCTGGCTTTGCTGCAGTGGCAGCAGCTTCTGGGCAAGCTCGGGCAGTTCAAAGTTTCATTTCACACTGGATCTGGGTTTAGAGGTTTGTCTGAAATTTCTCCAAGGCTCTCAGGTTCTCTTTGTCCCCAGAGAGACCTGGCTCTGGATAAGGAAATCAGAATGCAGGAGGAACTTTTATTCAGTGCAATGCAACAGTTGCTGACTTTCTTCACAGAGGCCACACAACTGCAGGAATGGGGGGCTTTATTTATTTATTTATTTATTCAATTCCTATACCGCCCTTCTCCCGAAGGACTCAGGGCGGTGAACAGTTAAAATAACATACATATAAAATGTGAATATAAGATGATTAAGCCAATTTGGTTCATTGGTTAAGAATTTTCAACATAAAGATTTAGGAAAATTAGAAGAGATTTATGCCAGCCCGGCTTGGTGAAATAGAAAGGTCTTAAGTGCACGACGGAAAGTACGAAGATCTGGGATCATTCGTATCCCTGGGGGTAACTTTGATCTGGCTCCCCCAGCTTTGATTCAAGGAAGCTGAGCAAGGGCTGTGTGCACTAAGCCCTTCACATGGGCTGTCCTAGCCAGATGTTTAATCTGCCACTGTCAGATCTGCCATCTTCAGCAGAGTGCTTTGTTGGCATCCTGCCACAAATTGTTAGGGGGCTGGGGGGAAGAGGAAGTAGGCAATTGACATGTAGACAGTAGAGATGAGCCAAAGGGGCGGGGCTGACAGGTTTGAGAGAAGCCAAAGGTGTGAAAACCAACCTGTTCCAGTCATCAAGGCCGTGGAGTCTGGGAAAGGAATGCAAACTGCACCAAGTGGCAACAAACATTCAAGCGGTTACCAAAACAACTATAAAAGCACATCATTGGCCAAAGGCCAACTCATCAAGAGGCAAGGGCTGGAACAAAGGAGAAAAGTTTGTAATCTTTTGTGCTGGAACTTTAGTTCTAGCCTGATTTTACTGCAGCCAGTAATCCTTAGTAAAAGAAACTATCACTTCAACCAAATAATCAAGGGTCTTTCTTTCCTAAGGGCCTAGCTAGGGCAAGTCTGACAGCTACCCTTCTAAAGTGTTCTCTCTGCTTTTTCCTCCCAATCTTTCCTTTATGTACTCAGTTGGGAGACTTCTTCTATTGAAGGCAGCAGTTGGCTGTCACATCCAAAGCCCAACTGGAAAATCACAAAGTGGCTGAATTACCCCACACCTTTTAATTTTTTTTAGCTTCATATGGCATAAGAGAATACAGCATTAATGCATAAAAAGTCACCAAAACAGCAAATAAAATGTGCAGCAAAATATAAAACATCAGAGCAGTGGACCATTTTAAAAACACACAGCACAAGTGATGAATAAAATTATGTATAAAATTAAATTATCTACGAGCAGTTACTGGCATGGCTAAACCTATGGCTGGCTATATAGATTGTTTAGCCATTGGGCAGGGGTGCCATGCAGAGTAGCCTCCTTGTGGTCCACCCTGGGCGACGTGACTTTATCACAGCTAAATAGTCGACACATTCCAGCTGCTGGACCTCACAAGGATTTCCCAGCATAAAGAAGCAACATGAATATGAAAATAAAAACACACCTTTAATGAAAGTCTATAAATTATCCAGATTATGAGGTTCACAGAACATCTTAAACAAAATGGAATGAAACCCACTCAGCAGTGTTAAAAAGGGCCCAGCCAAGTAGGGGTCAACGGTGCTGGTCAGTCTGATCCAAGTTGCTTAAGGGTGCTAGCCAACCGAGCTGAGTCACCCTGGCCTGAATTCTGGAGTGACTCCTTCACCTTCTTCCTTCCTTTGTCTTCAACTCCCAAGGTCAGGTCTTGCCTAGGTTTCTTGCTCTGCTCAGCTCTCCACACCTGATGTGGGATGTTCTTCCTTCTGGCCTCACCAAGATAGGCCTCCCACTTTAAGGCCAGGGAGAGGTAGGGAGAGTTCCTGCCAGAGCTAAACTGTTAAGTTCTGGGTGAAGAATGGAGGTGAGGCCGGAGTGATTTCTAATAGTTCTTTATTCAATACTGCCTGTGAGGCAACAACTCCCTGGCTGACAGAGCTCCTTTTATATGAAACTGATCAGCCAAACAACCAATTAGGAGTGAGGATTTTCCCGCTCCAACAGAGGACCAGAATAAGAACTTCAACTGACAACTATACACTATGTACAGTACATAACACCCCCTCCCCACCAAGACGGAGCATTATGCTGATCAAATAACAATCTAACTAGGGGTGAAATATTCCCAGTTCAGACAGGATTGGGCGATCCGGTAGTGATGGTGGTGGGCAGTTCGGAGAACTGGTAGCAAAAATTCCTGGGGCCCCCGCTCATGCCCACACAATTGTCCGGTCACCTGCTTGCCTGCTTGGCCGTTTCTCGCTCACTCGCTCACTTTTCCTGCCACTCAGCACTTCCACTTCCACCAGTCGCTTTTCCAGCCACTCGGCGCTTCCTTCCGGCCCACCCACCCCACCCCTGGCCTATATAAGTTCCCCTTCCTACGCAGCCCAGCTACTTTGCCCAGAAGTTTGCCTGGCTGCTTGGACCTCGCCTTGCCTCGCTCTGACACCTCACTGACTGCTGCTCACTTAAAAAGGTAAGCATTGCCAGTTACGGCCTAGCATGCCACCCTCCCAATCCCCGGGCTCGTGTAGTTCACGCAGCTGCTGCAGTGGTGAAATCCAAATTTTTTTACTACCGGTTCTGTGGGAGTGGCTTGGTGGACATGGTGTGGCTTGGTGGACATGGCTTGGGCATGGCAGGGGAAGGATACTGCAAAATCTCCATTCCCTCCCCACTCCTGTGGCCAGCCAGAGGTGGTATTTGCCAGTTCTCTGAACTACTCAAAATTTCCGCTACCGGTTCTCTGAACTGCTCAAATTTTCTGCTACTGGTTCTCCAGAACCTGTCAGAACCTGATGGATTTCACCCCTGAGCTGCTGGGGATCATTTGTGGGCCTTGTGCTACCTCCCCTGGTTCCCGAGTCCCCGTGGTAGCCTGCCTGGCCTGGCTAAGCCGCCTAACTAACCACCCACCTTCCCCCCAGCCTCCAGTTTGCTTACCTTCGCTCTTCAGAAGTTTGGACCAAATCCCAAGTCGCTGGTCGCAACGCCTGCCTGGCTTTGCTTGCTGCAATCCTGCAATCCATTGCATCAGCAAGCAACTGAATCTCCCTGCCTGCAATCAAGCTCTATCTGCCTGCCGGCCTGCCTTGTCCCTTCAATTCGATAAGTAACTGGGTTTTTTTTTCCCTTTGGGAGCTTTAAAAAAATAGTCAATTGGGGTTTTTTTAGTTGTTGTTTTGTAGACCTAGCCATTTAAAGTTTAGGAACTTTTAAATTTAGCTGCTTTTATATAAAAATAAAAATAAAATAATATTTGTGCAGCTTTCTGAGATTTTGTGTGTTTCTGTAGTGTTTTACTCTAACTACACAAACACACAAAATCTCAGAAAGCTGTATGTGGCATTTTGTGTGTGTAAAGTGTGAAAGTTGGTTTTTGGCCTTTTGTGGCTGTGTGACGTTCCTGCTTGTTGCAGGGGCCATTTTGGATCTAGCACAGCTGCTTTTACATTGTGAGTGAGCCAGTTGTGTTGTGTTGCATTGTGTTGTGTTGTGTTGTGTGAAAGTTGGTTTTTTGGGTTTTTTGAGGCTTTTTGTGTGCTTTTACATTGTGTGTCATCAGCTAACAAAGCTGCTTTTTTTTTCTTTTTGCAGTAGCTGCCACCTTTAACAGGAAGGATGAAAAGGCAACAGACTTTGATGGGTATCTTGGCCAAGAAACCAAAACCTGAACAACCACCAGCAGAAGTGGAACAAAAACCATCCCCTGTGACACAAGCACCACCACCTGAAACTGGAGAAAGCAGCAAATCAGAGTCACCTGCCACATCCAAAATAAGAAGTATTCTTCCAGACTGCTGGACCATGCAACAGTACAGCTATTTCCAAGAGTAGTATGACGGCTACTGGGTTGTACATACTGTGCAAAACATGGCTTAGCAATGGAGAGCAATATTCATGTGTCCAAAGAGCAGAAGCTTTTCAAGATTGAGCCAACTGGGAAAAACAAGGAAGTGCACCAGGAGTCTCTCTGGAAGAAAATGAGAGAACATTTTGTATTGGAATTGCACATCATTTGTGAGAGACAACGTAAAACAAGCTGAGCAGGAAGCCATAACAAAAGCAATGGACAAGATTTCTGAAAGGCAATTTGGCACCACTTCTAAAATGTTCAAAACTGTTTACAGCCTGGCAAAAGCATGCAGACCAATTTCAAGCATAGAGGAATTGATAGAATTACAAACTGAAAATGGAGTAGATCTGGAAGTAGAATTGCATTCAAGGCCAACAGTTGTGAAAATAATTGAGTGCATTGCAAATGAAATTAAAACCCAAATGTTTTCCAGCATCATTGCATGGAATCTGAAGATATGTCTGATCATTGATGGAGCCTCAACAGTATCCTGCAAACCAGTTCTGATAGTTTTCTTAAAAGTTGAGGACTCAGAGGACCCACCATCTATTTTTGTCGAGCTTGTTGAATTGAAGAAACAAGATGCAGAGACAATATGTTCTGCAGTTTTTGAAAGTTTACATAAGGTTGGCTTTACCCAGGACTACCTACAAAAAAATTTGATAGTGTTCTGCTCTGATGGTGCCAGCGTTATGCTTGGGAGAAAATCTGGAGTGAGCACCAGAATAGCAAAAGAGTTTCCAAACATCATCATATGGCACTGCTTGAACCATCACCTCCAACTTGTTTTAGATGATGCCATAAAAGAAATAAAGCAAGTAAATCATTTAAAAAATTTTATTGATAAGATATGCTGTATTTTCCAGCAGTCCAAGAAAAACCAAATTGAATTTGATGAAATATCTGAAGAACTTGAAATTAACATCATAAGGATTGGTCGAGTTTTTGGGCCAAGATGGGCTGCCTGTAGTTTACGGGCAACCATAGCTGTGTGGTGTGCTTATCCTGTGCACACCACATCAATATTTTCTTGGGAATGCAAAATACTCAGGTATGGCTGCCTATCTGGAAAATAAATATTTCTTAAACAAATTGGCGTTGGTGATAGACATTTTGGAGGAAATTTCACTTCTTTCAATTTTTTTTAAATTTTTCAAATTTCACTGCAAGCACGCAATACGGACATAATAAAAGCTGAAAAACTGGTGAGAAAATCAATAAAGGCATTTGAACTGCTAACAAAGGGAAAGGGCCCATACAAAAAAAAAGTTGAAGGACTAATTACCTCAGAAACCTTCAGGAATATAAACTTCATAAAAAACCACCGATTTGTTGGTCTTCATCAAGAAAGACTTGATACAAAGTATCATCAAAAATTTGCAGAAATGATTGATGGACTGTGAACATTTAAAAACTGGGAACCAACTGCAAGACACCACAAATAAACTACAGTTTCTACAGTTTTTGGTGCCAGAGTACTGGGATTTTGAGGAAATAGTTGTTCCATGGGCAGCAGCTAAAGAACAACTGCGCACATTTAGTGACATTTTCAACTACAACATTGACATCAATGACTATAGAGATTTTGTGGAGAATGATTTAAAAGATTCGAAGAGGTATGCAATTCCTGACAGTATCAAAAAAGCAACAGATATTGTCAGAACAATTGCAGTGAGTTCTGCAGAAGCGGAAAGGGGTTTTTCTAAAATGAACCTGATATGTTCAGAGAGCAGAAGTCGCCTAGCCGTTCCCAATCTAACCAACCTCATGACCATCAGCATTACTGGACTACCTCTTCCAAAATGGGACCCTATTCCTGAAGTGAAAAAATGGTTCAGAAAATACCATTGCTCAGCCAATGATCTGCGCATCAAGTGCAAGAAAAGTGGAAGTGAGGAGAGTGCCACTGAAATAGCTATGTGGAAACATCTCAAAGCTAAAGATGACTAACAATTTTATGTAAGTATTTATGTACCTCTTTTATTGTTTTTTTATTGTTTTGTGTACTTCTGTTATTCTTATTTACATATTAAATGGTTAAATTTGGTATATCTTGTTATATCTCCTTGTAGGTCATTATTATCATTGGTGCAAGAAGCGACATTGAAGACAACACTTTTATTGCTCTTATGTAAGTATTTGTGTACCTCTTATTGTTTTGTGTACTTCGTTTATTATTTAAGAATTTATTGCATGAAATAATTGGTATATCTTCTTTTTGTATGGCAAAAAAGGGCAAAGAAGTGACGTCAACTTGGCCACCCCCACCTGACCACCAAGCCATGCTCATCGGGTCACCTGACTACCAAGCCTCACCCACCAATTAAGCCATGCCCACAGAACCGGTAACGGAAATTTTTAGATTTTACCCCTGAATCTAACATATGTAGTCTTTTAGGTAGGCAGGGCGGTGATGTGTCTGTCCTGACCTACGAGGTTCCATCTCAAGACCAGTAGCTCCGGAGCCTTGACTAGGCGGAGTGGCTGACACTGCTTCAGGTACAGCTTGTGGCAGCAGCAAGGGGTTGGTCACTTGTGCTTCTACCACAAAGGAAACAGGGTCAGCAGGCATCTGTGCCTCACCACAGTCCCTTGTCGGTAATGTTGGTGGTGGTGGCGGCTGAGTTGATGGGTCCTTAGACGGGGTTGTCTCTGGTGGAGTCCATTCTGGCTGGCAGCAGATGGAGGTTCTGAGGTGGCCATACAGTTGGTCGATGTGGCAGCACCACAACCTGCCATCTTCAAGTGCCACCCTGTAGGAACATGGCCCAGTAACATCCTACATTCTACATCCTACCCAGGCAGGAATCTAGGAAGGGCCCCCGTCATAGTTGTGGGCATAGACAAAGTCACCCAATGAGAATGACCAGAGCTGGTGCTCAAGTCTGTAGGGACCTCCAAGGAGTAGTCTAGGTACAGCCAGTCCAAGTCAGTCTGCAGATGGTGACCCATTAGGAGTTCAGCCAGACTTCTGTTGGTGGTGGAGTTTGGTGTGATGAACTGGACCAGGAGATACTCAGCTATCTGTGTTTGCCAGTCCCCCGGGCTCATCCTTGTCAGTGCTTCCTTTGCTGATCGGACCATCCACTCAATCTGCCCATTGCTAGCAGGATGGAATGGTGCACTCAATGTTTGATGAATGCCATGGCCCGCCAGGAACAGCTCAAACTGGCTTGATGTGAGCTGTTGTCCAAAATGAGGATGTCTGGCAGTCCGTCGGTCACAAACAGCCTTCTAAGAGCCTTGATCATGGCATCCGAGATGGTTGATGTCAAGCCATTTTGAGTAGGCATCCACAACTACCATAAAGGACTGTCTATGGAAAGGCCCTTCAAAGGGTGTCTTGGGCGCTTTCCACTCGTGTGCTGGAGCGGATGGGGGGGGGCTGGCCTTGACTCTTGGCAAGGCTGACAAGATGCAACCCAATCAGTGATTGCCTTGCCTAAGTTGGGCCACCAGACAAAAATGCGGGTGAGTGCCTTCATCTGCATGATGCCTGGGTGGCCTACATGAAGAGCTTCCAGAACTGGCCATTGCAGTCTCTGGGGTACCACCATAAAACTTCCTCAGAGTAGGCATCCCAGTTGAGCAGACAGCTCATGTTGCCAGATGTGGAAGGGAGGGACTCTGTGCTGACTGGCACCTTCAGCCACCCCCTCCTCACCCAGTTGAGGACTTGGGCAATGACATGATCCTTGGCGGAGTGTGCAGCGATCTCCAATGCTGTAATGGGGCTGGATGGCAGGTCTTCAATTAATAAAATAGATGATGCTGGAGCCAGATCCTCAACAACAGTCGGGAGCAGACATTGGCTGAGTGCATCAGCATGGCTAAGTGCCTTACCTGGCCGATGCAGGAGGTAGTAGCTGTATGCAGCTAGGAACACAGTCCAGTGCAGCATGTGAGGGGACAAAACTTGTGCTGTTTGGTGGTCCCTGGTGAGCAGGCCCAGTAGTGGCTTGTGATCAGTCACAAGGTCAAATGGTTTGCCATAGAGGTATTCATGGAAGCGTTTGACTCTTGCGACCACACCAAAGCTTCCTTGTCCATCTGGCTGTAGTTTTGTTTTAGCCAATGACAAGGTCCATGAGAAGAAAGCAATTGGGGCCTCTCTTCCATTTGGGAATTGGTAGCTTAAAACAGCACCAATGCTGAATAGAGAGGCATCGCAGGTGAGAACCAAGGGAAGATTCTCGTTGTACTGCACCAGGACGCTGTTTGAAGATAGTAGCTCCTTGACAGTGGAGAAGGCAGCAGCTTCTTTTCAGCTCCAGGACTAAGACATCTTCTTGTTGAGCAAGCAATGGAGAAGCTCAGCTATGGAAGCTTTGTGCAGCAAGTAGACGCTGTAGAAATTTAGGAGTCCCAAGAACATCTGGAGTTCACTCTTGTTCTTGGGTGTGGGAGTTTCCGGGATGGCTTGGACCTTTGCCTGTGTAGGGTGTACCCCAGAGGCATCAATAAGGTAGCCGAAGAACTCTTCCTGTGGAACAGTGATCTTGCACTTTTCTTTTTTTAACTTTGAGGCCAACTTCCTGGAAACGGGTTAGTACCGCTCACAGGAGTCTGTCAAGGAGTTCGGCACTGTTGGCTAAGACATCATTGAAATAGGGGATGACACCTGGGATGCCATGCAAGAAATCCTCCATCAGGCTCTGCAAAAGTCCCGGTACCACGCTCACCACAAATTGCAGCCGGCGACATCTAAAAGCTCCTCGATATGTTACAATCATCTGAGCCTCAGCCGTGGCATCATCAACTGGTAGCTATTGGTAGGCTTGGGCAAGGTCCAGTTTAGCGAAGACCTTACCCACACCCAGAGAGTGCAGCAGATGTTGGACTACGGGCACCAGGTATGCATTTTGCTGTAACGCTTTATTTAATGTACATTTATAGTTTGCGCAGATGCAGATAGAACCATCTGGCTTCACTGGGGTCACAATTGGAGTCTCCCATTTTGCGTGGTCGACCAGTTCCATGATTCCTTAGCTGATGAGCTTGTCGAGTTGCTCATTAACCTTTGAGCGCAAGGCAAACTCTTTTCAACTTCATTTGGATTGGAACAACCTGGGAGTCAAATTTGAATGAGATGGGTGCGCCTGTATATCTGCCCAGGTTTCCATCAAAGATGTCTGCAAAATTTATCTATCTATTTATTTATTTATTAAATTTTTATACCGCCCTTCTCCTGAAGGACTCAGGATGGTGTACAACCATATTAAAACAAACATATACCCATAAAATTTAAAAACAATTAAAATAAATTAAACTTTGGCCCTTATATTAAAAACCTTATATTAAAAAACTACAGACACCCAATTAAAATTCATTTTCTAAGCCAGCCCGGCCTGTTTAAACAAAAGAATCTTAAGAGCATGGCGGAAGATACGTAGGTCGGGGATCCTGCAAATCTCCAGGGCATCTCAGTGCAGGCTGGTGACCCCCAGGGGGAGGGCCTTCTCTATGGGGGCACCTACCCTCTGGAATCAATTGCCCCCAGAGATAAGGAGAATCCAAGACCTCAGTGACTTCCGCCGTGCCCTTAAAACCTTCCTTTTCCAGCAAGCTGGGCTGGCCTAATTTTTTAAGTGTTTTTAATTGTTTTGTTTATTGTTTTTAATTAATGGGGCCAAATTTATATATATTTTTAATTGTATTTTAATATTTGTACTTGATGTTTTTACTTGGCTGTTCACCGCCCTGAGTCCTCAGGGAGAAGGGCAGTATACAAATTCAAAATAAAATAAAATAAAATAAATTCCAGAGGGCAGGTGCCCCCACAGAGAAGGCTCTCCCCTGGGTGTTGCCAGTCGACATTGTTTGGCTGATGGCACCCTGAGGAGTCCCTCTCTGTGGGAGCGTATTGGCCAGTGGGAGGCTATCGGTGGCAGAAGGCGATCTTGTACATACCCAGGTCCTAAGCCATGGAGCGCTTTAAAGGTGGTAACCAACACCTTGAATCACACCCGGAAGACCACCGGGAGCCAGTGAAGCTCACGCAGGAGAGGTGTTATATGGGTGCACCATGTCGCCCCCATAATTACCCGCGCGGCTGCATTCTGGACCAGTTGGAGCCTCCGAGTGCTCTTCAAGGGGAGCCCCATGTAGAGAGCATTACAGTAGTCCAGATGGGACATGATGAGGGCATAAGTGACTGTATGCAAGGCGTCCCAGTCCAGAAAGGGACGCAACTGGTGTATCAGGCAAACCTGATAAAAAGCTCCCCTGGCCACAGCTGTCATATGGTCTTCTAAAAACAGCCGTGCATCCAGGAGGATGCTCAAGTTGCGAGCCCTCTCTGAGGGGGCCATGATCTCACCCCCAATAGTCAGCAATGGAGCCAGCTGGCTATACCGGGGCGCCGGAAACCACAGCCACTCGGTCTTGGAAGGGTTGAGTCTGAGCTTGTTTCTTCCCATCCAGTTCTGCATGGCCTCCAGGCACCAGGACATCACGTCAAAGGCATCATTGAGGTGGTCCGGGGTGGAGATATACAGCTGAGTATCATCAGCGTACTGATGGAACTTCACCCCGAAACCACAGATGATCTCACCCAGCGGCTTCACATAAATGTTGAACAGAAGGGGTGAGAGGACCGACCCTTGTGGCACCCCACAAACAAGGCGCCTCAAGGTCGGCTTCTGTCCCCCTGCCAATACAAACTGCATATGGTCAGAGAGGAAGGAGGAGAACCACCGCAAAACGGTGCCCCCCACTCCCAACCCCTCCAATCAGTGCAGCATGATACCATGGTCGATGGTATCAAAAGCTGCTGAGAGGTCTAATAGGACCAGGACAGAGGAACAACCCCTGTCCCGAGCCCTCCAGAGATCATCAACCAATGCGACCAATGCCATTTCCGTGCTGTACCCTGGAGCCCGACTGGTACAGATCTAGATAGACAGCTTCCTCCAGGTACTGGGGAAGTTGTCACGCCACCACACTCTCAACAACCTTTGCCACAAAGCGAAGGTTGGAGACTGGACAATAGTTCGCTAATACAGCCGGGTCCAGGGAAGGCTTCTTGAGGAGGGGCCTCACCACCGCCTCTTTCAAGAAGGGAGGGAAGAAACTCTCACTCAAAGAAGCATTAATAATCCCTGGAGCCAGCCTCGTGTACCCACCCAGGAGGCCAGCACCAACCAGGAGGGACACGGGTCCAATAAACATGGGGCAGCGCTAAGCCTACCCAGAATCCTGTCCACATGCTTGGGAGTGACAAGGTCAAACCCCTCCCAGATAACACTCTCAAGACCCAACTCCGTCACCCCATCTGAATCTACCCAGTCAGAGTCCAAGCCTTCCCGAATCTGAGTGACTTTGTCATGCAGGAATTGCACAAAATCCTCAGCCCTACCCTGCAAGGGGTCTTCCCTCATTCCCAAATGGAGAAGGGAGTGGGTCACCCTAAACAGGGCAGCTGGGCAGTTATCTGCAGACGCAATAAGAGTGGAAAAATAATTAGATTTTGCCACTCTTATCGCCACTAGGTAGATCTTAATATGAGACCTCACCAGCGTTCGGTCAGATTCAGAGCGGCTGGCCCTCCAATCGCTCTCCAGGCATCTTTTCTGGCACTTCATCTCCCTCAGCTCCTCGGAAAACTAGGGAGCCAATTGAGATCGACACCGGGTCAGAGGCCGCAAAGGCACGACGCGGTCCAAAGCTCCAGCGGCTGCCCTATCCCAGGTGGCCACCAGTTCTTCAGTCGAGTTGTGAGCCAGAGCCTCAGGGAATGGCCCAAGCTCCATCAGGAACCTATCCAGATCCATCAGGCACCTGGGACAGAACCACCTGGTCGGTTCCGTCTCCCTGTGGTGGAGGGTAGTGGCTTGAAAGTCTAGTCGAAGGAGTGAATGATCTGACCATGACAAGGGCTTGATGGCTATATCCCCTAATTCTAGATCATTCAGCCACTGACCAGAGACAAAAATCAGATCCAGAGTGTGTCCCCCCGTGTGCGTGGGGCCTTGAATTAACTGGGTCAGGTCATGGCTGTCATGGAGGCCATGAACTCCTGAGCCACCTCTGGCATTTCACTGATGGATGGCAGGTTGAAATCCCCCATGACCATAAGTCTCCACCGCCACTCCTGCTACTACATTGAGCATCTTGGGCAGAGCCGCTGCTACATGGCAGGGAGCCAGGTACGCAATCAGCAAGCCCATCTGCACCCCACGAACTTCACAAGGAGGGACTCACATCCGGTTATCTGAGGTACAGTGGCCTCCCTCGGACAAAGACTTTCCTTAATAATCTCTGCCACTGCCCTGCCCCTACCCTGAGCCCTCGGCTGATGGAATGCACAGAAGCCTGGCAGGCACATTTCAATGAGGGGAAATCCCCCCTCCCGGCCCAACCAGGTCTCCGTAATACCCGCCAGGTCAGCACCCCTCTTTTGAACAAGATCGTAAATGAGAGGGGCCTTATTAATCACGGACCTGGCGTTGCACAACATCAGCCGGAGGCCCAGGCCCCGAGGGTCTGTGCAACCCGGGGAATGAGAAGTGCATTGGGGGCCAGAGTGTGCAATCGCTCGCAAACAGCGAGTGCGCACTCCCGAAACCTGATATGGCCCCCTGCTTTCGCCATATCTGCCCCTCCCACCCACAGTACTAATCAAACAGCCCTCACCCTCATCCCCCTGCACCCCCTCTGAACTCCCAAACCCCCCCTCCTGCCACGACCGTCAGACCAGCTATGCTTCCCTGTGGCTATATGGATCCCTCCAGATCTCTCCACATAACCAACTACCCCCCTCCCGGAACCCCTTAAAATTTTATCTAAAAACTTTCCCAAAAAGCCCCTTAACCCCCTTCTCACAAAATACCACCTCTCGGGGTTCCAAAACCCATCATCAAGATAGGATCTCGATAGTGTGGAGGGCCAGACCTGTGAGAGGGGGGAGTCTCGCAGTACAAAAAGTTCCACTGCCGAATACATCAGATAAAACTAGGATGGGGCTAGCAACTAGATAGGGTCAGGGCTAAAAGTCCTGGAACAGAAAAGAGTCTCAGTGTAGGAAGAACCTGGCCTCCACTGCCCTCTCATGGCAGTGGGAGGAGTCCAATGCTAATTCAAGTCACTCGGATGGAAATTTCCAGGCCATCCTCTCATGGTGGCCGGCCCAGGTGGACATGGGATTAAAAATTTGATGGTCCATCTCCTCTGGTGATAGATGTTCATAACAGCCAACTCCCTCAGTACCTACAGCGTATTGTCCAGGTCACCATCGGACATAGGGGGGCTCAGATGGAATTCATGCAAAAACAGCAGAAGCAGAATGATAACAATCCCACAGGAGGAGAGATGTACAGGGAGAGAGAGATTACAACCAGATACAGACCGGAGGTGGCTGATCACAGGGCCAGGGAGGGGGGGAGGAGGGAAGGCCATCCAAGGCAGCCTGATAACCAATCCTTGGCCGTCACCGGCCTCTCCAGCCCCGAGTCTTTGCACAGTCTGCACAACCCCAACAGTCCTCCCAGCAGCCATGCCTCCAATCTTCAACCCCTGATCACAGTAGGGGTTAACAGGTCCTGCAGGGCCAGACTCCGAAAATGGGCTGACACCCTGCATGATTCCACCATTTTGATGACAAGCCTCGGTGTTCCTTTCCTTCAACGCCAGCAGCTGATGGGCCTCTGCTGTTCCTCTCCTCCAACACCAACAGCCATCCGGGACCACCCGCCATCAGCCATCACTGCCCTCCACCTGGTTGTTGTGCATTGTCATCGGTGCCAGCCACACCCAGATTCCCAGCGTACCCCAGTACACCCCCGAAACGTCCAAAAACATCCAAGAACGCCCAAAAATGTCCAAAGACCTCCAGGGGTATCCAGGGCCAGGAGGGAGCTCCCTGGTCACCACTGCCGACACCACCACACCGCCGCCGCTCCGACCACCGCCGCCTCAGCAAACAGGAAGAGAACAGTGGTGCCTCCCTCTGCTCACTTTCTCCCAGCCGCAGCATTCCGGAGGGCAAAAAAGCCCTCATCAGGCTGGGAAGAGGCTCCCCTAGCTGGGAATGGGGCTGCCGGTGTTCATCGCAGCCCCAGAAGACCCCTACCAGCCAGAAAGCCGCCCATCCCTAGTTGCGACCTAGGCAAGTGTCACCATCTTCAGGCATGCACAAAAGAAATGGCTAAAATCAGACATTAAGGCTTCGATATCAGAATCACTGATGGAGTTGATGCCAGTGATTCCCAGACCCTGGGAGGAGAACCAGAACCTAGGAGATTCAGTAGGGAGCCGTCCACTATGAACAGTCACAGTGGGTCCGAAAAATCCTTGAAAGATACTTTAAAAGTGCCAGTTCTGATGACAAGAATGCTATTCCTCTGGTAGTCTCAGAGATGAATATGGTTGAAGTCCAATTGTCTTTTTGATATTCTTGGCATTAATCTCTTTAGTGTGCTCCAGGAGATGATGGTCATTGAAGATCCCGTGTCCACCTCCATGCAGCAAGGAGACCCCTGAATCAGGATGGTGACATGGACCTCTTGCAAGAGGAGAAGCTGGCTTGACCGATGACTGCTTCTGCCTTACAGGTGCCTCTGGAGATGGTGAAGCAGTCCTCTCCAAGACACTGTTGTTTTTTCTGCATTCTTTTGGGGCACGTTTCTAGGCTCACAGGGGTGAGCTATCAGTTCATTTGCACAACAGACTCTGCCCAAATGTCCTTTCTTTTCACATCTTTGACAGGTGGGGTTCTTGAACTTACATGCCATTCGCAGGTGATTGCCACCACAACCAACACATGCTGTTTGCCTCTTTTCTGTGGCCACATTCCTCCCCTTGGAGGATTTGAGGTGATAGACATCATCATCCTCATCTGCTGATTCACTGTGGTTAGTATCTTCATGGTGCACAGTGACTGGTTTCCGCGATGCTGATGGGCTGTTTGATTTTTGAATCTCAGTCATTGACTGATTGGACATCTCAGCTGCTTGTGCCTCGTTGAGCACCCTCTGCAGGGTGAGGTCTGTTTTTGCAAGGAGTAGCCACTGTAGCTTGACATACCTCACACCACAGACCACTCTGTCCAAGAGAGCATCATCTAAGTCCCTAAACTCACAATACAGGGCTGCCTTTCAAAGGATTGTGTATTTGTTGATGGATTCACCTTCAGCCTGATTCTGACGATGGAAGGCATGCTGACCTGTGATTCGCGAAGATTTGGGCACATAGAGAGTCTGTAGCTTGCTCTGCAGCATGTCCCATGGTGCAGACTAAATGGCCAGAGGAGAGCCCTGGCCATCTCAAAGATTCTCTGGGCCGCAGACGTTTAGGAAAAGCGTGCTTTTCCTGTTGTCAGTGATCTCAGCAAAGTCATTGGCTTTGAGGAAGCAGTCGAAATGAGCAAGGCAGGAGTCCCATGTCTTAGAGGCTGGGCTGTATGGGGCAAAAGGCAGTAGTGCAGCTATTATCCAAGAAACCGAGTGGTCTATGGTCAACTGTGGATCAGCTCCAGTGATTCAGGTCTGAGTGGGCCAGCTCGCAGTGATCGGCTCTTTGCATCCTCAGTTTCCATTCGATCCCACCTTTGTCACCAGTGTTAAATTCTGGGTGAAGAATGGAGGTGAGGCCAGAGTGATTTCTAACAGTTCTTTATTCAATACTGCCTGTGAGGCAACAACAACTCCCTGGCTGACAGAGCTCCTTTTATATGAAACTGATCAGCCAAACAACCAATTAGGAGACAGTATTTTCCTGCTCCAACAGAGAGCCAGAATGAGAACATCAAGTGACAACTATACACAAGACATATACAAGACATAATATAAATAGCTTAGGGCAAACTTGTTCCAGGGGTTCTGCAGCTCATGACGTGTTCTTTGTGTGGCTGCCATCTTATTGTTTTGAATTTGGTTTGCTGGTTTCTTGTGCCATGTAGATACAGATTAACAGAGTTGGAAGGGACCTTGTAGGTCATCTAATCCAATCCCCCGCCCAAGCAGACCCTACACCATTTCTGACAGATGGCAGTCCAGTCTCTTCTTGAAAGCTTCCAGTGATGAAGCTCCCACCAGTTCTGAAGGCAACTTCTGTTCCATTGGTTGATTGCTCTCACTGTCAGAAAATTTCTCCTTATTTCCAGGTTGAATCTCTCCTTGTTCAGTTATCCATTATTCCTTGTCTGGATCTTGAACCTATTATCTAAGGTGTTGACAATTCCTGCCAGCTTAATCTCAGCTGAAAATTTGGTAAGTTCCCCTTCTATTCCCTCATTTAAGTCATTTATTAAGATGTTGAAGAATATGGGCCTAAGACGGAACCTTGTGGTTCCCCACTGCTTACTTCCCTCCATGTAGATGTAGTACCATTAAGGACTACTCATTGAGTACAGTTTGTCAGCCAGTTACAAATCCAACTGATGGTGATGCTATCTATCCCAATTTTTTCTAGCTTACCAAGAAGTAGGTTGTGGTCTACTTTGTTGAATGCCTTGCTGAAATCTAAGTATATTATGTCCACAGTATTTCGCTGGTCTACTAATTTAATCACTATGTTGAAAAATGAAATAAGATTGGTTTGGCATGATCTGTTTTTAACAAGCCCATGCTGACTTCTAATTATTACTTTACTTGTTTCTAGGTGTTGGCAGATCTGTTTTTTATTATCTTTTCCAGTATCTTTCCAGGTATTGATGTTAGTGTCAACTCGCAAATTTTAATTAGGGCATCAGTCAGAACCCTGATAGCTAGGCTGATTGGTCTGTAGTTTCCTGAGTCTGATTTTTTTTTCCTTTTTTGAAGATGGGAACCACATCAGCTCTTTTCCAGTCCTCTGGTACTTCCCCGTATGTATGGTTGAACATTGATTGGTTTTATTAATCCCATTCTGAGGTACCACAGGCTAAAAATATTTATATAGACGTTGATAGTCCTGCCTGCCTGCCTGCTAATGGAGTCTATCTCCTTTTCAAGAGAGTGTACAAAACATTCTGGTAAGAATAAGGGCCATGTACAAAATGTTTAGCTACTCCATTTCATTTAAAAAACAATTTGCTTCACTAAGGCATTGGCTTTCCCTCCCTTTTTCTAACTAATCTGGAAGTAATCCATTTATTTTGTCATTGCTCCCCACTGTTTTAACAGCCCAGCAAAATGCCTCCAAGACTTTCAGACTACCCTTCAAGGCTTCAGACTTGCTGATTTTCAGAAAACAGGGAAAGGTGCCTTGTTCTAAATGCGCTGGCAAAAGGCCACTCTTCTGAAAGCTTCTTATTGCTGTCAATGGGAGGCCGAGCCGCTCTTTTCTGCTTCCAATTTCTACTCACAAGTGCCTGCTGCCCCCAGGCCCTCTGAGGAAAGGCTCTGTTTGAAAAGCCCCTTTCATCGCTGCCCTTTCTCTCTGCTGCCCTTCCTGCAATCTTCCAAGTGGCAAGACAGGCTGCCTCCATTTTTCATCCCTGGGGAAGAAAAGAAGAAATGAAACAAGCAAATGGATTTTTCATTCCAGGCTCATTGATGAACATTTCTTTTTTAAAATCCAAATATATCCAATATGTGTAAATTGTGCTCATCAATTTCCTTTTTCTGGGGTCATTGCCTGGAGAATGCAGATGGCCCCCAGCCTTTCTCCAGAGCGACATTTCTCAAACCCAGATTCAGACAATCATTTGTAGGCTGTATCTTCTCTGTGTTGGAAGAGGGGGCACAATGGGAGCAAGACCCTACTCAGCCCAGCTACAGGAGAAAATGCAGGAAGCCTGCAAAAGCAGAGAGGACCCACCAGAATGTCCCCAAAATGGAGGGAGGAAAGAAGGGAGAGAAAGCCCTATCAAAGAAGTAAATGACTGCCAGGCAGAATCACAACCCTCCAGGAGGGAAGGGAAGTACTGATAGCCATCTGGCAGCCCTATAAAAAAAGAGGGAGGGAGGGAGGAAAGAAAGAAGGAAAGAAGGAAGGAAGGCAGGAAGGAAGGATGGGTTATGGAGGAAGAATGCGGCAAGATGGGATGGAGGGAGGAAGGGAGAGAGAAAAAAGAGGAAGGGATGGAGAGAGAGAGGAATAAAAAGAATGGGAGGGAGGAAGAGGAAGGGAAAGAAGAAGAAAGAGAAGAGAGATAGAGAAAAAGGAAGGAATGGAACAAGGAAGGAAGAAGGACAGAGAAAGTGGGGAGGAAGAGGCATGGAGAGAGGCATGGAGGAGGAAGATGGAAGAAAGAAAAGTTGCTCCTTTTTTCTAACTTTTGTCATCCAAAAGGTAGAGAGTCAGCTATACTGGACTTAATCCTTACCTGCTGAACTTGCAAGTACTTTGAGGGAGAATGACCATGTCATATTGGAATTCAGCATAGTGCAGGTGCAAGCAATAGAATAAAGTCAAGCAAACAGTGTTAGACTTTAAGAAAGCTGAATTCAACAAATTTAAAAGGAGAGCTTGGGAAGGATGAAATGGATGAAAATCTTAAAGGGGAAAGCAATTCAATTTCTTTTTAGTTTAGCATAATAACACTGAAGAAGAGCTCTCTGATAAACTGAAAGACAAAAAGGACAAGAATAAAAAAACGGAGAGAGGGACACATACCTAAGTCAGAATACCAGCAAATAGCCTGAATCTGCAAAGTTAACTTTGGGAAAGCTAAGGCCAGAATGAACTAAGGTTTGCAACAAATGTTAAAAATAAAAGTTTGTTTCAACATGTAAAAAACAAGAAACAAATCAAGGAAATTATTGGTCCACTAATGGGAGAAGATGGCAAGGAGTTAACGGATAGCAGTAGAATAGAATAGAATTCTTTATTGGCCAAGTGTGATTAGACACACAAGGAATTTGTCATGGTGCATACACTCCCAGTGTACATAAAAGAAATGATACATTCGTCAAGAATCATAAAGTAATGATAGTCATAGAGAAACAGTCAATATAAATCATAAGGATACCAGCAACAAGGTTACAGTCATACAGTCATAAGTGGGAGAAGATGGGTGATAGGAATGATGAGAAGATTAATAGTAATGCAGACTTAATAACTAGTTTGACAGTGTTGAGGGAATTATTTGTTTAGCAGAGTGATGGCGTTCGGGGGAAAAACTGTTCTTGTGTCTAGTTGTTCTGGTTTGCAGTGCTCTAGACCATCGTTTTGAGGGTAGGCGTTGAAACCGTTTATGTTCAGGATGCAAGGGATCTGTAAATATTTTCACAGTCCTCTTTTTGACTCGTGCAGTATACAGGTCCTCAATGGAAGGCAGGTTGGTAGTAATCGTTTTTTCTGCAGTTCTAATTATCCTCTGAAGTCTGTGTCTGTCTTGTTGAGTTGCAGAACCAAACCAGACAGTTATAGAGGTGCAGATGACAAACTCAATAATTCCTCTGTTGAACTGGATCAGCAGCTCCTTGGGCAGTTTGAGGTTTCTGAGTTGGCACAGAAAGAACATTCTTTGTTATGCTTTTTTGATGACATTCTTGATGTTGGGTGTCCATTTTAGATCTTGAGATATGGTAGAACCTAGAAATTTGAAGGTCTCTACTATTAATACTGTGTTGTCTAGTATTGTGAGAGGTGGTAGTATGGGAGGGTTTCTCCTAAAGTCCACCACCATTTCTACAGTTTTCAGTGTGTTCAGTTCTAGATTGTTCCGGTTGCACCACGAGGCTAGTTGTTCAACCTCCCGTCTGTATGCGGATTCATCATTGTCTCGAATGAGACCGATCACTGTTGTGTCATCTTGCAAACTTCAGTAGTTTAACAGATGGATCGTTAGAGATGCCGTCATTGGTATACAGAGAGAAGAAGGGGGAGAGCACACAGCCTTGTGGGGGCCCCTGTGCTAATTGTACAGGTATCTGATATGATTCTGTTTAGCTTCACCTGCTGCTTCCTGTCTGTTAGGAAGCTTATGATCCATTTACAAGTGTGTTCAGGCACCTGTAGCTGGTTTAGTTTATTTAGAAGAATGTCTGGAATGAGTGTACTTTATGTTCTTATTTTGGCTGTACACCGCGTTGAGTCCTCAGGGAGAAGGGTGGTATATAAATTGAAAATAAACAAATAAATAAATAAATAAATAAATAAATAAATAAATAAATAAATAAATAAATAAATGTATGTAACCAGGTTTCAATAAAGCATAGAGTAGCTGCACTGTGAAAAACAGAATTGCATCTGTTTAAAAGGAGTATTTCATCCATCTTGTTAGCAAGTGAGCATATATTTGTTAGGAAGGCAGAGCAGTTCTATTTCCCCAATTTCTTAGCTTGTTCAAAATTCCTGCCCTTTTACCTCGTCTCTGTTTCCTCTGTTGGTTTTCTTGGTAATCCATACCTCTGGGAAAATTGCTTCTTCCTGTGTTAGAATCACCTCTGTGTTTATAAAGAGGGGGGTGGGGTGTGAGATCACAGAAAGTTGCTCCTTAAAGAAACATTGCTTAATTCTTAGGAGATGGTCTCGTGAGTAACAAATCTGTAGTGGGGAGCCACTCCAGATCCTCATTCCCTAAATGAGTTTGCCCCACTCAATGGGGGGGGGGAGGCCAAAAAGGGGAAGCCAAAGCCATCCCCAAGCTATTACAGTAAAATATTCCAAGCACTATGAATCACACACTCTCTTTGCTTACTTGGGAAAGGGATTGGGAGTTCTCCCTCCCATTCCATCGGAGGAGAGGTGGCCAGACGGGAGGGCTCTCTCAGCTGCTGCCAGGTTAACTCCTTAAAAAGCCTGCATGCCTCTTCTTCCCACCCCTGAGTGAGAATCACTGAGAAAGGGGCCAGGAAGGTGGCGGTGCTTGGTCGCGGCGCGTTTGCAAGCTGCCTGAAGTTGAGCCGACTGCCTGGAGATGTAGGCCCAGAGAAAAGCAAGAAGCAGCAGGCTGTTTTCCAGAAAGAGGGGAGGGGGACAATGGCCATTGCTCCTTTGCCCCTTTCTCTATGCCACCTTTTCCCTTCCTGGGTGCGCATGCGCCTCCTAAGCACCTTTGGCTTGAAAAATTGCAACAGGCGAGATCTCTCTGAATTAACATTGGGCTCCACCAGCTGCTTCCGAGTGCTTTTTGGCTGTGCCGCTGCCTCTTTGCAGCAAACCCTGAGGCAAACCCTGAGGTTTACAGCGAGGCTGGCAGGGGGAGGAGGAGGAGCTGCCACTGCTTCTGCAAAGAGGAAGCGGTGGAGACAAAGAGGCAGCGCTGTTTTGCTGGTGCAAATGGCCTCCAACGTGGATCCCATCGATGGCATTAGCACATCATGTTAAAAGGAACTGCCCAGTGGGTATGTGCATGCTGGGAAATAAACTTCCAGTTTCCGATGCACACATGCGCATCAGCCAGCTAGTCTTCTGGTTACTGGCAAGCATGCGTGCACGATGATCAGGTGGCCGGCTGATCTTCTGGTTTCTGGCACAGCTGCATGCGTGAAGGCCTGCTGATCGTCACACGCACATGTGTGCCAGTAACCAGAAGACTAGCTGGCTGGTGCCTGCATGCACTGGAAACCCGGAAGAGGAATGGGCGCCGCCACATGTACCAGGCAACACAGCTCCGTGTGCCACTTGTGGCACGCGTGGCATAGGTTCGCCATCACGGGTATAGGGTCTCCTGTTTGAGCAGGTGTTTGGACTAAAAACCTCCAAGGTCCTTTCCAACTCTGTTATTCTGAAACCCCAAATCAGAGTCTTTCTTCAGCTGAGTCAGGCCATAGAATGGGAAGCCTGCCCTGTCCTGGGAAGGGGGCCTTGGGGATCCCTCCCTTTGGTAGTGTTGGAAAAGAGCAGCTGATGGCTTCAAAAGCAGGGTCCATGAGATGAAGCCTGAGAAGGGGGAAAATTAGGATGACAGCATTGAGCATTAGCAATAGATCCGCCAATCGGGCAGCAAGGGATCTCCAGAATTTTTGGTCTTGGGCGAGAACTTCAGCGTCTTCCCATGTGATGTTTAGAGTCTTTCAGTCTGATATGAACATTCTTTGTCATTTATTTCGAGCGTGTCCTCTTGATCGTTTGGCATTGGGGGTGGGGGTCCATCTCATTCCATCCTAGGGATTTAGTTGTTTTCCACACAGAGGACAGGATGGCAGCAGGCTCTGCAAATCCCAAAGCTTTCTTTATTCCCCTGCCATCCCCATTCATTTCCAGAAAGTCCACTTCCTTCTGCTTGGGGCAATTTCCTTGCTACCCTGCACCAATCCTGCCCTGTTAGTCCAGCTCTCCACAGGGCTGACCTTTCCTAATGTTTATTCCTGAATGAACAGCTTTTTTTCAACTTGACTTTTATTCTCTTTTTTAATAATATTTTTTACTTATATATAAATATTTTTAAAACAGTATATTGTCCACACATTTCATTTTACTAAAACAAACAACAGATATAGTAACAATGATAATAACAATATACATAGTAATTATAGCAATATTAATAGTTATATTAGCTTATTTATAATCATATTCATTATACTAGCATACTTATAGTCATCTTTTACGTGTACATAACAATAATCTTCCTTCATCTAACCTCTACCTCTTATGTCTAACTATTGATAAAACCTATCCCATGTTGAGTAGTACTTTGTATCTTCTTTATCTTACATTTTCAGTGTCAGTCTATCCATCTCTGTACAATCCAATAGTTTCCAAATTATGCTTTCATCTGATGGGGTGTTCTCATTTTTCCAATATTGTGCAAATACGTACACTGCTGTCAATAGCATTAGGTATATAGTCTCTTTATCATAGTTGTATGGTATTATACCTAACAAAAATATTTCTGGCTTTAAATCTACGTGCTTTCATTCTCTTGATAAGGTCTCTCCCAAAGTGCCAAACACAGCAGACGCCATCTTCTGTTTGGGGGCTCAGGAAAGAGGCCTCCTTGTGACCCTCCCCACCTCTTGCAGCTTCCAGAGTGTCTTATGTAAAATAGCACTCCTGCGGGGTTTGTGCTACTGTTCTTTAATCTGACATTTAAATGGATTTATGCATTTGATGGGGTGGTATTAAAAATAAATTAGATTAAAATGGATTCTCCATAAAAGAAAGGAATTATGTCTCAAAGTACACAATGTTTGAGTCTGGTTGGATGTGCAGGAGGGCCCCAGCAGGCTGAAGAGTGAGATCTCCAAGCCAAAGATATATTTTAAGCATAAATCCTGCTCTGCAATAATATCTCCTTAATTTGAAGCAGCAGAGTTGAGAGTACATAGAAATGAACAAAGTGATCACTAGAAATCAGCATGGATTTGATAAAAACAGATCATGCTAGAAAACCTTTTTGCCTTTTTCGATAAAGTGACTAAAGAGACACTAAAGAGACGTCTAGAGCGATGCTGGAGGACCAGTAACTCCGAATCTGACCGAACACTTTTAAGAGCCTTTATTAGGACTTATTTAGTGGCGATACGGGCGGCAAAATGCTCACATTTTTCCGCACTTATTGCATCTGCTGATTCACGCCCAGCCGCCCTATTTAGGGTGACTCGTTCCCTCCTTAATGTAGGGGGAGTGGAGGAGCCCTTGCAGGGTAGAGTTGAGGAGTTTGTGCAGTTTCTGTCGGATAAAGTCGCTCAGATTTGGATGGACCTGGACTCTGATTGGGCAATTCCGACCGAGATGATGGGGGCAGGTCTTAGTCCCATTGTGTGGGATGAGTTTGAGCCTGTGACTCCTGAGGAAGTGGACAAGGCTGTGGGTGCGATGAGTTCCTCCACTTGTTTGTTAGACCCGTGTCCCTCCTGGCTGGTCTCAGCCAGCAGGGAGGTGACACGAGGCTGACTCCAGGCTTTAGTTAACGCATCCTTGAGGGAAGGGGCCTTCCCGCAACCATTAAAGGAAGCGGTTGTAAGGCCCCTCCTCAAGAAGCCTTGGCTGGATCCAGCAGAATTAAAGAACTTTCGTCCAGTCTCCAACCTACCCTTTGTGGGAAAAGTTGTAGAGAAAGTGGTGGCACTTCAGCTCCTGCGGTCATTGGAGGAAACAGATTATCTAGACCCTTTTCAGTCTGGCTTCAGGCCTGGCTACAGCATGGAAACCGCTTTGGTCATGCTGATGGATGATCTCTGGCGAGCCCGAGATGGGGGTCATTCCTCCATCTTGGTGCTACTTGACCTCTCAGCGGCTTTTGATACCATTGACCATGGTATCCTTCTGGGATGACTAAGGGAGCTGGGAGTGGGAGGCATCGTGTTATGGTGGTTCTCCTCCTATCTCTCTGGTCGGTCACAGTCGGTGTTGGTAGGAGGACAGAGGTCGACCCCTAGGCCCCTCGTTTGTGGGGTGCCTCAGGGCTCGGTCCTCTCTCCCCTCCTATTTAACATCTACATGAAGCCACTGGGTGAGATCATCCGATGACACGGGGTGAGGTATCAGCAATACGCGGATGATACCCAGCTGTATATCTCTACCCCGCGTCAATTCAGTGATGTGGTGGATGTGATGTGCCGGTGTCTGGAGGCTGTGAGGGTCTGGATGGGAGTCAACAGGCTCAGACTTAACCCAGACAAGACCGAGTGGCTGTTGGTATTGCCTCCTAAAGACTATGTTGATTGTCCATCTTTGATTCTGGGGGGGGGGAGAAATTGTCCCCCTCAGAACGGGCTCGCAATTTGGGTGTCCTCCTAGACTCACAGCTAAGATTAGAGCAACATCTGACAGCTGTGGCTAGGGGGACCTTTGCACAGGTTCGCCTGGTGCATCAATTGCGACCCTACTTGGATCGGGAGGCTCTCCTCACAGTCACTCATGCCCTTGTCACCTCACGGTTAGATTATTGCAACACGCTCTACATGGGGCTACCTTTGAAAAGTGTTCGGAGACTACAGTTCGTCCAGAATGCAGCCGCGCGAGCTGTTGTGGGTGCACCTAGGTACATCCACATTACACCAATTCTCTGCGAGCTGCACTGGCTCCCTATTGGTCTCCAGGCACAATTCAAGGTATTGGTTATTACCTTTAAAGCCCTACATGGCTCAGGGCCAGGTTATCTTCGAGACCGCCTTCTGCCGCATAGCTCCCAGCGACTGGTAAGATCCCACAGAGTTGGTCTCTTCCGGGTCCCGTCAGCTAAACAATGTCAGCTGGCAGGCCCATGGGGGAGGGCCTTCTCTGTGGCTGCCCCAGCTCTCTGGAACCAGTTACCTCCTGAGGTCCGGACCATCCCCACCCTATTGGCCTTCCGAAAAGCGGTGAAGACCTGGCTTTTCCGGCAAGCCTGGGGCCGTTGATCTCGCTCTTGTGATCTGGCGAGATCTGGCCATGAATGGCGTGAATGAGTTTTTAATGTTTTTAATGTTTTTAATTTTTAATGTTTTTTTATAATGATTTTTTAAAATGTATTGTGAGCCGCCCTGAGTCTTCGGAGAGGGGCAGCATATAAATTTAATTAATTAAATTAAATTAAATTAAATTAGTAAATCAGGGAAATACTGTGGACATAGTTTATTTAGATTTCATAAGACATTTGACAAAGTAGATCACTTACCATATTTCTTGTTAAGACAGAAAAATGTGAGATAGACAGCATCATCACCAGGTGCATTTGTAACTTGGCTGATCAACCACACTCAACATGTAGTCCTCAATGGAACTATATCTACATGGAGGGAAGCGTGCATGGGGTACCACTGGATACAGTCCAATCCCTTCTTTCACCAAGAACCTCTAGGATAGTGAGGGCAAACCTTTTTGGCATCACGTGCCCAAAGCAGGGGGAGCGCAGGGGGGTCACGTGTGCACATGCCCACACCCAAAATGTAATGCCCCCATGTGCCCCACCCCCACGCATGTGCGTGTGACCCCCCTGCACTGCCCACCCCCTGCGCATGAGACTGCACCACCCCACGCATGCGCGCATAACCCCCATGCCCCGTTTTGGGCCTAGCAGGCCTCCCTGACCAAAAACGGGCCATGGGGGGGGTTGCACTGCACACCCCATGCCCCATTTTGGTGCTAGCAGGCCTCCCTGAAGCCTCCTGGGACCAAAAATAGGAATGGCATTGGCTCTCTCCTAACGGGAGAAGATCAGCACCCAACTCGGAGACTCACCGAGAAAGGGGCCAGGAAGGTGGCGGTGCTTGGTCACGGCATGTTTGCAAGCTGCCTGAAGTTGAGCCGTCTGCCTGGTGATGTAGTTCCAGAAAAAGCAAGAAGCAGCACCTGTGGTATGCGTGCCATAGGTTCACCATCACAGCTCTAGGATGTGTTCAATTAAATTGTGAAGACAATGTCCTTCCCTCTGCTGATTCTTCAAAGATAGAAATAGAAGGTTCCTTTTATCTTTCCTTGGGAATTGTGTTTCAATAAGTAGACTTAGAGCATGTGGGGGCATGAACTGTAGAGCATGTGGGGGCATGAACTCTGAACCCTTTAAAGTAACCATATCATGCTGGGGGAAAGAGAAAAGGAACAGATATGATGGAATGTGCACCTGCAGGAGCAGAGGCAGAGTTTTGGCAACACAGAGCTCTTCCAGAGAGAGGCCCAAATTAGACAAGGCCCAGGCCTGAGATAGGGAGTGAGAGGACTGAGTTTGGCAAGAGTCTGTCCATTAGGGATATCAAACAAATAAAGGATTGAACTTGATTGGATCTCACTGTCTGATCTCTGATCTCCTTTGAATAATTGCAGAGAAATGTAGCACATGTGCTTTTCCACCTTCTGGAAACAAATCAAAGCCCTGCTCAGCCCTAAACTTTTAGAATGTTATTTTTTTAAAAAAAATACTAAATACAAATGAATACAAATGCGTACTTCACCATTGTCCTTGTCCTTGTCTGCATGTCTAATGCCATTATTTTTTCCTTCCTAGCATTTTTTCTGCAAGTGCTGGTCTGCTTTTTTTCAGACCAATCTGGTGTTGATCCACTAGTTGCTATCAGAATTTACCAACTGGCTTGTCACCCAGGTCTGATGTTCTGGGCTGAAAGAAAGAGACTGGCCTAAAGTTACCAACTAGTTTTCATGTCCAAGCTAGGACTAGAATACACCATCGCCTGGTTTCTAGCCTGGTGCCCTAACCACTAGGCCAAACTGGTTCTGTCTAATGCCTGCATGAGCCCAAGATAAACAATGTGAAGAAGTATTACTTATATTGGGACATTATTGTTGGTGCTGCCATAGGAGAAACTGGGCTTTAACACATTCAAACATCTAGAGCCTTTTCTCACATTTTGTCCAAAGCCTTCTGGTGCTTCAATTAATAAATAAAAATCACATGCTTCCTTAGACCCTTTTATTCCAATAACATGCCTAGGGTTGCCAGGTGTCCACTATTTGAGCGGACAGTCCACTTTTTTCACATTATGTTCACTATTTTTTTTCACAAAATAGTGGACATTTTTTTATTCAAAAGCTTTATGGTGAAATGGTACGTAATCTAAAGCTGTACAGTCTAAGAGAATAAGGATAGGAGAATCGTGTTTTGTCTTTTTTTTTCATAAGTTAGAATGAGACAAAGATTGAATATCCATTGAACTCGATTCTCCGAAAAAATTAATGATGAGATTAAAATAAAAATATATTATAAAATTATGTACAGTTCACATTTTTAAAATGTATTGTAGCTTGTGTCGACTGACCTAAAATGGCGTCGAGTGATGAGAGTGACAGCGGCGAGATTTCGAATTCTTTAAAATGAAAGAGAGGAGTGTGCAAATACACCAATGCCTGGGAAGCTACTTTTGCATGGATTACCAACAATGAAACCGACAGAACAAATACGATGGCCTACTGTAAATTGTGTCAGAAATCGTTCACAATTGAATATAATGGTATAAAAGCTGTCACACAGCATGCAAGCACAAAAAATCATTAGATAAGGAGAAAATAGCTTCCAGCAACAAGCGAATCAATTCGTTTTTCATTGTTAAAGACTCCTCTTTCAGTGAGAAAGTCACTGTAGCTGAAATGGCTGAAACTTACCATGGGATCAAACACCATATTTCTTTCCTGGCTCAAAATTGCAGTATTAAGTTAATGAAGCAAATTTTTGATGACTCAGAAATTGTAAAAAATATGTCTTTTTTATTTATTTATTTATTTTTTAATTTGATTTATATGCCGCCCTTCTCCAGAAACTCAGGGCGGCTTACAATGCATTAAGCAATAGCCTTCATTCTTTTGTATATTTTATACAAAGTCAGCTTATTGCCCCCACAAACTGGGTCCTCATTTCACCTACCTTAGAAAGGATGGAAGGCTGAGTCAACCTTGAGCCTTGGAGAGATTCGAACCAGCAGAAATTGCAGGCAGCTGTGTTAATAACAGGGTGCACTAAACCACTGTACTATCAAGGCTCTTGTGGCTCTTGTCTTGTGGAAGAACCAAATCATCAGCTATTGTCAATGAAGTTTTGTATCCTTTTTCTATTGAGTTGGTTCTCAATTATCTTAAAACTGGAATTCCATTTTCTCTCTCCACTGACGCATCAAACAAGGGAAATCGCAAAATGTATCCCGTTGTTGCACAATATTTTACTTGTGAAGAAGGACTGTGTGTGAAAATTTTAGACTTTTATGAGGATTCTTTCGAAGATTCTACATCAATAAAAAATCAACTGTGTCAAGTTCTTAGTGATAACGAATTGGAAATAAATAATGTTTCAGCTTACTCAGCAGATAATGCATTGGTCAATTATGGAGTGAACAAATCTGTTTACCAAAAATTATTGCTGGAAAATGACAATATTGTAGCTGCCCATTGCAATAATCACATTTTACACAACAGCGCAAAAAATGCATTAAAGCAGTTATCTTTTGATATCGAAAATGTAGTGCTGAAGGTTTTTGCCGAATTTTCGAATTCTGTGAAGAAACGAGAAGAGTTGAAATCATTTTTTGAGTTTTGCGAGTCAGAATTCCATGAAGTTTTGCGCCATGTTCCAACACGTTGGTTAAGTTTGTTTAAAGCGGTCGAAAGACTTCTTTTAAACTGGATACCTCTAAAATCGTATTTTATTTCTCTTGGATCTGATGAGTGCCATAAGGTTATCTGGAACCTTATTTCGGATCAGGAAAATGAACTCGCAAAGGACGATGAACCAACAATTTCAGAATTGTATTTATATTTCACGCATTTCTTCATGTCAATAATGCAAGACCCCCTAGTGAAGCTGGAAAGCAAGAACATTCTTGCATATGATCTTCACATTATCATGTGTAAGCTGCATGATTCTTTGCAAAAAAAATACGATGAGCAGTTTTTTGGAATGAAAGTTTTATTTGCCTTACGTAAAAAGCATTTGCCTGAGAATGCCGTGCAAAAGTTCAAGAAAGAAGCCAACAGCGTGTATCAAAGAGCCATTGCGTACCTAGAAAAGTGGTATAATTTCACCGATTCAGTATATGAGACGCTAAGTTGTTTCAATCTAATTGATCGCAATAATCCTCTAACTTTAGAAGAAATGACGAACATCTGGTTATTATCACCATGGCGAGAAGAACTTCCACCCAGCACTCTCTTTGATGAAATTTCTGCCTTAGAAGAAGTTTATGTTCATCTGCAGGGCGATTCATCCCTTGATAAGTGGACGTACTTTTTCAAGAAAGAGCCAGCTCCGAGTTTACTGAAACTGTTCCAGTATTGTGCATCAATTCCGGTATCAAATGCAAACGTTGAACGAATTTTCAGCGTCATGGGAAATTTGTGGACTGACGAACGTAACCGACTGCTTGTACCATCAGTTCAAAGTGAACTTTGTATATTTTTTAATATTTCTCAACGTTGTACTGAAATTAAAGAATTATTCCTTAAACACAAAGAATTGATCAAAGCTGCGCAGTCAAATAAAAAATACACACGACAGCAAAGTAAAATGTAATTTAATGTTTTACATATTATTATAATATATTTGATGTTTTGAATTTTAAGTAAAGTTTTGAAGTGATTATTTTAATACGTGTTAAAATGTTTGTAAGAAAATATATAATTTAATTGTAATTTTTTTTTTTTACTACTTAAACCCCCCCCCCGCCCCCCTGGCTTCTCCGCTATTTTTTGGAAGCAGACCTGGCAACCCTAAACATGCCTGCAAAGGAATCTGCTTCAAATTTTGTTCCCTGTTGTTCCCCTTTTCCCTGGATATGGTAGATGCACAGATGCCCTCTGTAAGTGGGGCAAAATACCTTCACCAAATTTGAGGCCAAAAAACAAACTACCTAACACATAATGAAAGAGTGCCAAAACAGAGCTTTTGCTGATTTCCTGGCTGTGACAAATGAAGTAAAAAAAAAAAAATTGCAACTTAGATATACATTTGTAATCTGTCTGTTAAAATTTTGGATTTTACATTCTATGTCTTGTATTTATCCCCATGTTTCTTTTTACTGAAATATGATGTGAGTGTGCCATACGATAAATAAATAACACCCTGGATAAAAATAAAGTTGGTGGCAAATTTGAAGTCTCCTACTCTAGTCTAGCAGACCTCCGACCTAATCTCAAGTCATTACTTGAATGGATGTTGCTTCTCAGATATACATCCTTAGCCAGACTCTTTGATGGCTTGTTAAAAGGCCCTAAAGCATGCCTTTAACTAGGCTATTAATTGCTCATTTCTGTTGTTAGTTTTAATGTTTTTTAATTGTTGTTTTAAGTGTTTTTAATGTCTCGGGGTCTAGGTTTTTTTTATTATCAACTGCTAACAGCCATCAATAGCAGGCTGTGATAGTAGGTGAGACAGAGCTTGGGAAACTGGCCAAGAGATGCTGCCTAGGAAGCAGTCAGATGAGAGACAGCCTAGCCTGCAGCTGGACAGCAGGCAGGAGGAAAGGCTCAGAAAGGGCACCCTTAGTTTCTCAGGCTCTAAAGGAGGTAGTGGAAAATTTGTACTTTCACACTTGCAAGTTTCTAAGTATAGCTTTACAATAAAGTAGAATTAGCTCGCTTGGTCATGTTACTGCCTGGTCTTCCTGGGACACAGGCTATATAACATATTTAAGAAATAAGTTGAATACATCCTTTGGAAGACACCCATTCCAAGCACTAAACAGTAAGTATCAGGAAAAATTCAGAATAAATAAAACACCCCGATTTTCATGCAAATTCCAAGAGAAAAACGTTTGCTAATATTTCCCATTTGAAAAACCCAACATTGAAATAGTAAAAATAGTTCTCATTTTAGTTTATCATCCTTTTTTCCTCTACACCCAGAAGAAACTCCCACCCTTTATGAAAATTCTCCCTAATGTTTCAGATGCAATAATGTGTTTAGCAAAGACCACAAATCCTCTATTAAGAGACATACCTAAAACACACATACATATACAGACATATTACCCACTCACAGCAGGGTGCCTCAATTTTCAGGCAAATAGATTTAAAGATTCTGTCATTTACATTCCAAAATTGATAAAAGAATTGAAAATGTCTGGAACACAGGTTAACTTACAGTAATTATTACTACCGCTGCTCCAAAAGACTTCTTGACTTCCCACCAAGGAAGCATTCTATCAAGCATTGGACATAATCTTGACAAGCAGGGATTTACACAATTTCTCTGCAAGCATCCTTACCCATCACTCCCAACTCTCAGATTTGAAGGATCCTGGATTATGTGTAATCAGACCTAGCTATCTGGGGATGAAGGAAATTGTGCCTCCAGCTTCAATAGGGGAAATCTGATCATCTTCAAGGCCCCTGGAACAAGACCACAGGCTGACTCCACACAGACCAAAACTGCAAACCAACATTTAAGATTAAAGATCAACAAAGTTTTTGACAGGACTAAAAACATTCTACATGTAGTCCTTGACTTATGATCACAACTGAGCTCAGATTTTCTGTTGTTAAGCAAAACAGATCTTAAGTGAGTTTTGCCCCATTTTCTGACATTTCTTGCCACAGTTGTTAAGCAAATCACTGCAGTTGTTAGAGACAAGATTGTTAAGTGAATCTGGCTTCCTCGTTGACTTTCTTTGTCAGAAGGTCTCAAAAAGGGATCATGTGACACTGTGATGCTGATAAATACATGCCACTTGGCAAGTGTCCAAATTTTGATCATGTGACCCTGGGATGTAGCAACAGTTGTAAGTGTGAAAACAGTCATAAGCCATTTTTTTTAGTGCCATTGTAATGTCAAATGGTCAGTAAGCAAGTGCTTGCAAATCAAGGACTACCTGTAATTAAGAACATGAGAACCCAGCTTTATCACACACACACACACACACACCATGGGCATATGCACACCACACTGCCCTGCCCAGTGGAGGTTTTCTGCTGCTGATTTTTTCTTAAGGACCCACAAATTGTCCAAGGTCTACCTAAGGAATGCATATTTCTTGATGTTCCAGTTTAGGAGCTTTATCGTTATTTCTAATGGTGGGACTTATTTTTCTGGTTAGTTGGCTGCCTTTGGGCACATTGAGTTAACAGTCATTAGAAGTACAAATCTGGAATGTATGAGCCAAACTTTTATAGCTACCTGTCCAATTTCTTTGGGTAGTAAGTCAAGGTAACCTACCAGCCATCTGTTCTAATTGGACATGCTGCCAACAGAGGCATTATAAATATGCAAAGCACCGAGAGCGGGAGAAGCAACTTCCTGATGGATTATCTGGATAACAATACTTCTAATTTTTCATTTGTTTATGTGATTTGCTGCAGTGAATAAAGTATTGGGGTGGCATCTGGAGGAGCTGAATTGAGACAGATGAAATGCTTTAGAAAAAACCAGCCCATTGCAACAAAACAGCTTGGTCTCTCTGGCTCAAACCCTTTCATTCTTTCAGGTTGCCTTTGAAAAGATTTGAGGTAGGCAGAGAAAGAGATGGAGATGTTAACCTTCCTCAGCTTTTCCAGTGCATTATTGGTTACAAAGCATGAGGCCAGCATTACCTAGCATGTGTCCTCTGCCTCAACTCACCAAATCCTGGAGGAATAGTACTGGATAACTGTATGGAAGTTGAACTTCAACCCATTTGAAGGCATCAGGTTGAAAGGGGAAATTAGATTATTCTTTTGTACAAACTCCATTAAAATATGCTTATTCATTGTATTTACATCTTGCAACTAAGAATTCAAGGTGGCTGGCTTCAGTATCTCCTCTGATTCTATCCCCACAAAACTCCTGAGAGGCTGGTGGGACTAAAATAAATCCAAGTGGGTCAAGCACCCCAGTCAAAGAGGTATCTGAACTGGGACCGTCTAGTCTCAACAGTAGTGAGAGGAATCTGGGTTTCCTAGCTGGCCGTCACTTAAGTGTGAGCCAGAAGTGTGCTGTAGATGCCCAGAAAGTCAACACATCCCTGGGCTGCATCAACAGAGGGATAGCTTCCCTGCCAACTCCTTTAGAACTCTGGGATATAATCCACTTAGTCCAGGGGATTTGAACTTCTTTGGAGTGGATAGGCATTGTCTTACTATTTTCTTATCTATTTTGACTTGTATTCCTAGTACCACTTTGATAGGTTGAACTAATTTTTTCTTTTGTGTAAAGACAGATTTAAAAAACGAATTAAGCAGTTCTGTTTCTCCTTCCTGATGGCGACCTCCTTGTCATCTTCTTGTATGACCAGAGAGGTATGTTGTCTCCCTGGAGCAAAAATAAACGATGTGGCTGAGAACTTAACCAAAATAATTAGGCCCACAGATTACCTTTCCTCCTCCTTCATATAGGGATGAAAGACACAACAAAGAACCTGAGTATAATATTAAGAGATTATAAGCAACTAGGTAATAAAGTTAAGGAGCTAGGAGCACAAGTAGTGTTCTCAACAGTACTCCCAATAAAAGGCCAACACCCACTGATGGGAAAAAAGAATTCTATAAATAAACAACTGGTTAAAGTGTTGGTGTCACCAAGAAAACTTTGGTTTCCAGGACCATGAACTGCATTACTTACACAAAGAACTCATGGCAAGGGATGGCTGCACCTCAGAAAAACAGGGGGAAATGTACTGGGAAAAAGACTGGCCCAACTCATTAGAAGGGCTTTACTAAAATTGAGGGGGGGAGGGTGAGCAATCTTTAGAATCTCTAGAACACAAAACCAACCATAAATCCCAAGAAAACAAATCAAACAATGAGGTAGGGAGTGATGACAAAAAAGAAAAAGTCAAACAACAATTAGGAGTTGCAGGAATCATACCCATGGACAGACATAAAAATCTTAAATGCTTATATGCAAAGCTTGGGTAACAAACAGAGTGATCTAGAAGCAATAGTACACGAGGGTAGGTATGATATAGTTGCTATTACAGAAACCTGGTGGGACAAAACCCATGCCTGGTATGTACTGATGGATGGATACAAATTGTTCAAAGAAACAGATCTACAAAAAGAGGAGGTGGAGTTGCACTATATGTAAGAGATCTCTACATATCTACGAAATGCACATGATCAAAGATAAAACCCCTCCAGAATGTATATGGGTCAATATAAAAGGAAAAAAGAGTGACATTGCCATAGGTGTATATTACAGGCCACCCAACCAATCAGAAGAAATAGAAAAACTCTTTGCCAACCAGTTAACAAATGTTTATAGGAAACATATCACAGTAGTAATGGGAGACTTTAACTACCCAGATATCAATTGGGAGACAAACTCTGCAGTGAGTGGGAGATCAAACAGATTCCTAACCAACTTAGCTGACAACGTTGTTATCCAAAAGGTAGACAAGGGTACTAGAAGTAGAGCTATAGTGGACCTAATTCTATACTGGACCTAATTCAATGAAGAAGTGATAGAGGGAGTAGAAGTTGCCAGAACCTTGGGTGAAAGTGACCATGTCATACTGCAATTCAATATAATGCAAACACAAGCAATCGAAAATAATCCAACCAGTGTCTTAAACTTTAAAAGAGCTGTTTTTAACAAACTCAGAGAAAGCCTAGGAAAGATTCCATACCTGAAAATTCTAAAGGCAAAAACAACTCAAGAAGCATGGGAAACTCTGAAAAATGTGATCATAAAAGCCCAATCCGGCACAATACCATTGAAAAAGAAAAACAAGAAATCAGGGTGGGTGGGGTGGGGAACTTCCGGTTGCAGCCGTGGTGAGAATGGCTGGAAAATAGTGGGCTCTGCCAAGCCCCACGAAAATCCAGTAATCGCTGCTGAGAAACCCTTCGGGGTCTTAGCCTCCTTGTAGGGGAGGTGAAGGAAGGAGAATTCTCTTTGCAATAACAAAGAGAATATAAAAAGGAAACTCCTAAACTTAAAATAGCTGTGAATTAATATACGGAGAAAAAAAAAGAAATTACTTTTTTATTTGAATTTTTAAATCTCCTGGATTTATTGGTGTCAGCTGTTTTTGACAGATTGCTTAGCATTGGATTTGGGAATAAGAGAGCCATCTACTGGAGAAAGAGAAGTATTGCAATGCTATAGCTGCAGTATATTCAATGAAAGCTAATCTAATACACACAAAGTCTAATACACAGAATAGAATAGAAGCAACAACATCTAGTGAATAGCCTGATCTTGACTCTGTTGACGCTGTTGTTAGAAGACAACTGGAAAATCTGAGAACATTCAAAGGTGTTTTTTTTCCTCCTTTTGAAGAGCTATAAGAGGAACTAATTTTCAAACAACTAAATCTTATTAAAATTGTCGATTGGATTATGGATTGGAAAGATTGGAGAAATTTAGTGGATTAATTTGGATTAATTTGGATTTGGACTATTAATGCTATTTAATATAATATTCTACAAGGCAAAAGAAGAAAAAGGTCAGAAGAAAAGAGAGAAGAAGGAAATAAGACTGTAAAATTTGGACAATTGGGAGATATATAATTGGGGAACGATAAGGCTCTAAACTATTATGAAATAAAATGAGGGGGTTTGGAGGTATAATTATGGGATTAATGTAATTTGATTAAGCAGGAATTTCTTAAATATTGAAATACTGGAATAATAGAAAGATACTTTAAATAATTTGTATTAAATTACTATAAAATGGATTTAGAGATGTATGAAGAAATATTGTTTATGTTAAAAAAATTTGCATGAATCTTTAAGAGACAGCAAAGAGACAAAGGGATTATTTAAAGATACAGAAATGAATGTAGAAGCTACTCAACAACTGGGGGAAAAAGAGGAACACGATACTCAAGAAATAGATAAGAAACTAGAAAAAACAGGGGAAGGGGGAAATAAAAATGAGAAGCAAGAAGTTAAGAATAAAGAGGAGAAAAGATTAATAAGTAAAAGACAATTACATAACCTCTCAATTTACAATGGTATAGAGAGAAAAGAGAAAAACCTTTTTTAAAAAAACAAAAGGAAATCTTGTGGATGGGTGTTCAAACAATGCAACAGAAAGGGACAAAAGGCACCCAGAAGAGAAAGATTAGTAGACACAAAAAAATTAAAAAGTGATATAAGATTCTAAGAGAGAGAGAGAAAAAAATGACCCAAAAATCAATAAATGATGGAATTTTAGAAAGACCAAGAGATTATGGATAATGTGAAAATATATTAATAAAATGAGGAAAATAAGTTTAGGTTAGTAGATGGTAAACTAAGAGTAGATAATTTAACTATAGTATTAATGTTAACAGTGTGTTAAAAAATATTGTGAATTTAAAATATTAAGGATTAGAAATAGTGGGGATTTTGAGATATACTCCTGTGATGGATTGAATATTGTTAATAAATTGATGTTATTAGTAATCCTATATATTTGGAATATTTATGCTATGGTGGAATAATGAGTGATTTTTAAAATATGGAAGAATAGTATTTGCTAAGGGATAACAAATACAAGGTGCAAAGAAATATTATTTATGCTTAAATGAATCAATGAAAGAAAAAAGAACACTTGACGGCTGTAGCCGGGAGGTCTTTTTATCAGGTTCGCCTGATTCGCCAGTTGCGTCCCTTTCTGGATCAGGACTCGTTAAAAACGGTCACTCATGCCCTCGTCACTTCACGCCTGGACTACTGTAATGCTCTCTACATGGGGCTTCCCTTGAGGAGCACCCGGAGGCTCCAGCTGGTCCAGAATGCGGCCGCGCGGGTAGTTATGGGAGCAGCATGGTGCTCCCATGTGGCTCCCCTCCTGCGCGAGCTGCACTGGCTCCCTGTGGTCTTCCGGGTGCGCTTCAAGGTCTTAGTTACCACCTTTAGAGCGCTCCATGGCTTAGGACCGGGGTACTTACGAGACCGCCTTCTGCCACCAATAGCCTCTCACCGCCCAGTACGCTCCCATAGAGAGGGGCTTCTCAGGGTGCCGTCAGCCAAACAATGTCGACTGGTGGCCCCCAGGGGGAAAGCCTTTTCTGTGAGGGCACCCACCATCTGGAACGAGCTCCCCCCAGAGATACAGAAGATTCCGGATCTGCGCACTTTCCGCCGTGCCCTCAAAACATTCCTGTTTCAGCAGGCCGGCCTGGCCTAACTTTCCCTTTATATTGCTTTTTGATTTTATTTTAAACTGGGATGTCTTGAATTATCTAGGACCAGAGTGTTTAGTATATTTTAATTGGTTTTTCTTTTTTATTAACGTTTGTATTACATGTATTTTTATCGTTCGCTGTTCACCGCCCTGAGTCCCTTAGGAATAGGGCGGTATATATAAATTTAATAAATAAATAAATAAATAAATAAATAAATGGGAAAATGTAAAAGGAATGTGAAATGAGACTAGCATTGTTCAAAGTTGGAAGATTAGAACTCCACATGTTATTTATATTATTATTGTTAACGTTGTATAAAAAAGACTTGACCCAATCAATGCAATGTCCAAAAAATATGTATGTTTATATTGGAAAAAATAAAAAAGAAATATTAAAAAAAAGAAATCCAAGAAGAAACCAGCATGGTTGCACAAAAATCACTCTGATAAACTGAAAGACAAAAAGGACAAGTACAAAAAATGGAAAGAGGGACACATAACTAAGGCAGAATGTCAGCAGATAGCCAGAACCTGCAAAGATGAAATCAGGAAAGCAAAGGTTTGGAATGAACTAAGGCTTGCTACAAAAGTCAAAGATAATTTTTAAAAAGTTTCTTTAAACATATTAATAACAAGAAAAAAGTTAAGGAAACAGTCTGTCCACTAAAGAGAGATGATGGTAAGGAAGTAACAGCCAGTAGGAAGAAAGCAGAGCTGCTTAACTCGTTCTTTGCATTGGTCTTCACGCCAAAAGAAACTATAACCCAACCTACCAAAAACATAATTGTAAAAAACAGACTAGAAATAAAAATTAAAGTAAGCAAGAACATGGTAAGAGAACACCTCTCTGACCTTGATTTATTTATTTATATATTATATTTATATACCGCCTTTCTCCCGTAGGACTCAAGGCGGTGTACAGTCAAGAAAAACATAGACACACAAACACCACAAAATTGCTAATTAAAATTTCCACTTAGTTTGGTCAATTAAATAAAACTCAGAATTAGATAACATTTAAAAAATCATTCGCATGTTTGTATGTTTAGCCCTGCCTGTTGGAACATCAGGGTCTTGAGGGCACGGCGGAAAGCACGAAGATCAGGGATATTCCGTATCTCCGGGGGCAGTTCATTCCAAAGGGTTGGAGCCCCCACAGAGAAGGCCCTCCCCCTGGGAGTCGCCAGTCAACATAATTTGGCTGACGGTACCCTGAGTAGTCCCTCCCTGTGAGAACGAACTGGTCGGTGGGAGGCTATTGGTGGCAAAAGACGGTCTCGTAGGTACCCAGGTCCTAAGCCATGGAGCGCTTTAAAGGTGATAACTAACACCTTGAATCGCACCCGGAAGACCACCGGGAGCCAGTGCAGCTCGCGTAGGAGAGGTGTTACATGGGCGTAACGAGCTGCGCCCATAATCACAAGCGCGGCTACGTTCTGGACCAGTTGGAGCCTCTGGGTGCTTTTCAAGGGGAGCCCCATGTAGAGAGCATTACAGTAGTCCATACGGGAGGTAACTAGGGCATGAGTGACCGTGCGCAAGGCGTCCCGATCCAGAAAGGGACGCAACTGGCGGATCAGGAGAACCTGATAAAAGGCACCCCTGGCCACGGCCGTCAAATGATCTTTTAAAGATAACCGTGAATCCAGGAGGACACCCAAGTTGTGGGCCCTCTCTGTGGGGAGCAAGATCTCATCCCCTATTGTCAGCGATGGTACCAGCTGACTATACTGGGACGCCGGAAGCCACAGCCACTCGGTCTTGGAGGGGTTGAGTCTGAGCTTATTTCTCCCCATCCAGATCCGCACGGCCTCCAGGCAACGGGACATCACAGCAAGGGCATCATTGGGGTGGTCTGGGGTGGAGATGTATAGCTGTGTATCATCAGCATACTGATGAACACTCACCCCAAAACCACGGATGATCTCACCTAGCGGTTTTACATAAATGTTGAACAGAAGGGGTGAGAGGACTGACCCTTGCGGCACCCCACAAATAAGGTGCCTCGAGGTCGACCTCTGCCCCCCTGCCAACACAAACTGCGAACGGTCAGAGAGGAAGGAGGAGAACCACCGAAGCACAGTGCCCCCTATTCCTAACCCCTCCAGCCGGTGCAGTAAGATACCATGGTCGATGGTATCAAAAGCCGCTGAGAGATCTAATAGGACCAGGATAGAGGAGCAACCTCTGTCCCGAGCCCTCCAGAGATCATCCACCAATGCGACCAATGCCGTTTCCGTGCTGTATCGTGACCTGAAGCCCGACTGGAATGGATCCAGATAGACAACTTCATCCAGGTATCGGGGTAGTTGTCGCGCCACCACACTCTCAACAACCTTCGCAACAAAGCGAAGATTGGAGATTGGACGATAATTTGATAATATAGCCGGGTCCAGGGAAGGCTTCTTGAGGAGGGGCTTTACAACCGCCTCTTTCAAGGCGGCGGGAAAGACACCCTCACTCAGAGAAGCATTTATAATCCCCTGGAGCCAGCCTCATGTAACCTCCCGGGAGGCCAGTACCAACCAGGAGGGACACGGGTCCAATAAACATGTGGCAGCGTTAAGCTTGCCCAGAATCCTGTCCAGGTCCTCAGGAGCCACAGAGTCAAACTCTTCCCAGATAACGCTCTCAAGACCTGCCCCCGTCTCCTCCCCTGGATCTACCCATCGGAGTCCAGGCCTTCCCGAATCTGAGCGACTTTATCATGCAGGAATTGTACAAAATCCTCAGCTTGACCCTTTAAGGGATCTTCCCGTACCCCCACCTGAAGTAGGGAGCGGGTCACCCTAAACAGCGCAGCTGGGCGGTTCTCTGCAGATGCAATAAGAGTGGAGAAGTAGCTAGACTTCGCCACTCTTATCGCCACTAGGTAGGTCTTAATATAAGATCTCACATGTGTTCGGTCAGATTCAGATCGGCTTGTCCTCCAATCACTCTCCAGGCGTCTTTTCCGACGCTTCATCTCTCTCAGCTCCTTGGAAAACCAAGGAGCTAGACGAGATCGGCATTGGGTCAGAGGCCGCAAAGGCACGACGCGGTCCAAGGCCCCAATAGCCGCCCTGTCCCAGGCGACCACCAGGTCCTCAGTCGAGTCGTGAGCCAGAGTCTCAGGAAATGGCCCAAGCTCCATCAGGAACCTTTCAGGGTCCATCAGGCACCTGGGACGGAACCATTTGGTTGGTTCCGTCTCCCTGCGGTGGGTGGAAGTGACTTGAAAGTCCATGTGAAGGAGAGAATGATCAGACCATGACAAGGGCTTGATGTCTATATCCCCTATTCTTAGATCATTCAGCCACTGATCAGAGACAAAAATCAAGTCCAGAGTGTGATTCCCCAAGTGGGTGGGGCCTTGAACTACCTGGGTCAGGCCCATGGCCGTCATGGAAGCCATGAACTCCCGAGCCGTCTCCGACATCTCACCAGCAGATGGCAGGTTAAAATCCCCCATAACAATAAGTCTGGGGGTTTCCACCGCCACCCCGGCTATAATGTCGAGCAGCTCAGGCAGGACCGCTGTTACGTGGCAGGGAGCCAGGTACGCAATCAGTAGGCCCATCTGAATCCCCTGACCCCACTTCACAAGGAGGGACTCACATCCGGCTATCTGAGGAACAGTGGCCTCCCTCGGGCAAAGACTTTCTCTAATGATTGCTGCCACTCCCCCACCCCTTCCCTGAGTCCTTGGCTGATGGAATGCATGGAAACCTGGCGGGCACATTTCCACAAGGGGAACTCCTCCCTCCTGGCCTAACCAGGTCTCCGTAATCCCTGCCAGGTCAGCACCCCCCTCTGAAATAAGATCATGAATGAGGGGGGCTTTATTTACCACTGACCTGGCATTACATAACATCAGCCATAGACCCAGGGTCTGAGACTCTGAACAACCCGGGAAACGAGCAGTGCTTTGGGGGTCGGAGTGGGCAATCACTCGTAAACATCGAGTGCGCACTCCCAAAACATAATATGGCCCCCTGCAGCCATCATATCTGCCCCTCCCATTTACTATACTAATGCCCATCGCTTCATCCCCCTGCATCCTTGTCAGATTTCTGTCCCCATCCTCCCCACCATGATTATCAGACCCATTACCCCTTTCAGTGGATTTATGGATCCCCCCAGATCCATTCCCACAATCCCTCCCAGAACCCCTTAAAATAGAACTTAAAGATTTATCTAAAAAAACCCAAAGCCGTCGTTTTTTTGCAAACCACCTCTCAGGGTTCCAAAACCCGTCCTCAAGGGCGGCCCTTGATAACTGAGAGGGCCAGACATGCGAGAGGGGGGAATCTCGCAGTGCAAGGAGCTCCGCAGTTGAATACATCAAAGATAGGAGCGAGTTGAAGGAGATGAAGGATCATTTTCTTCTAAGAGTGTTAGAGATGGTTAAGACAGGTAATTTAAAATAAGGGAGGAAATAGATGTAAAAGGGAGACCAGTATGTTACAAATGTCAATACATCGGAACATCATCGCCCTCTCACGACGATGGGAAGTCTTGTGGTTGTAGTAAGTCCATCCAAAGGAGGTGGGGATAGAGGTCTCAAAGGGTCGTCCTCTCACAGCGACCAAATCATTTGAAACAAACAAAGAGAAGGTGGTCTATCTCCCCATAAGCCAAGACTCATGATGAATGTAAGTGACCACACCTGACAGATTACATCCCAGATTTAAGGATTTAAGGATTTTTTCCCACAGAAAAAAACAAAAAAACACCAGGAGCCACAAAACTCTTCCCGTGCCTGACTATTTCTTGAGTGGGCATATGTAGTTGAATTAAATGTTCTGTTTTCTTCTGAAACTTTTCTTTTCCTGGATTTATCCATGGTTGGCCTACCAGGGGTTGAAAAGCTCAATAAATTGCGTGCCAGCAGGTGTCACACATTGGTGGTTGTGACACATATTTTGAGTGAAAGGGAGCCACAGCAGAGGGGTGAAAGAGCCACATGCAGCTCCAGAGCTGCAGGTTGCTGACCCCTCTTTTAGGGTATTAGCTATTCCTGCCAGCTTAGTATCATCTGCAAATTTGATGAGTTCCCCTTCTATTCCTTCATCTAAGTTGTTTATGAAGATATTGAAGAGTCCTGGGCCTAAGATGGAACCTTGTGGCATCCCACTGCTTACTTCTCTCCATGTAGACTTAGACCCATTAAGGACTACTCGTTGAGTATGGTTTGTCAGCCAGTTGCGAATCCATCTGATGGTGAAGCTATCTATCCCACTTTTTTCTAGCTTACGAAGAAATAGGTTGTAGTCTACTTTGTCAAATGCCTTGCTGAAGTCTAAGTATATTATGTCCACAGTATTTGGTCTACTAATTTAGGCACTATGTTGAAGAATGAAATAAGATTGGTTTGGCATGATCTGTTTTTAACAAACCTGTGCTGACTGCTAGTTATTACTTTACATGTTTCTAGGTGTTGGCAGATCTGTTATTTAATTATCTTTTCCAATATCTTCTCAGGTATTGATGTTAGGTTGATTGGTCTGTTGATGGAAATTAAGCAAGGAGAGAAGCAACCTGGAATTAATGAGAAACTTCCTAAAAGTGAGAACAATTAACCAGTGGAGCAGAAGTTGCCTTCAGAAGTTGTGAGTGCTCTGTCACTGGAGACTTTTAAGAAGAGATTGGACAGCCACTTGTCTGAAATAGGGTCTCCTGCTTGAGCAGGGGGTTGGACTAGAAGACCTCCAAGGTCCCTTCCAGCTCTATCCTATCCTATCCTATCCTATCCTATCCTATCCTATCCTATCCTATCCTTCCATTAGTGGACTGATCGTTACTTGACTTTTTCCCCCTTTTTTTTACATGTTGAAAAGACTTTTTAAAAATTATTTTTATACTTGTGGCAAGTCGTAGTTCATTCTGAGCCTTAACTTTCTTGACTTTATCTTTGCAGATTCAGGCTATAAAAGTAGTCCTCAATTTATGACCACAATTGAGCCCAAAATTTATTTTGCTAAGTGAGGAATTTGTTAAGTGAGTTTTGCCACATTTTACAACTTTTCTCGACACATTTGTTAAGTGAATCACTGCAGTTCTTAAATTAGTAACATGGTTGTTAAGTGAATCTGGTTTCCCTATTAACTTGGCTTATCAGAAGGGTGCTTGTCATAAATGCAATTCAGTTGTCAAACATCCAAATGTAAATCACGTGACCATGAGAATGCTGCAAATGATCATAAGTCACTTTTTTCAGTCCATTTTAACTTCAAACGGTCACTAAATGAACTGTTGTAAGTCAAGGACTACCTGTATGCTGGCCTTCTGCTTTAGTTATGTGTTGCTGTTCCCACTTTATATACTTGTGCTTTTTGTCTTTTGGTTTATCAGAGAGTTTGTTATACAGTTAAAGGGACTAGATATGTCTAGCTTATTGAAGAGAAGGATTAGGAGTGACATGATAGCTGTACTTGTGTGTCTGCCACAGGGAAGAGGGGCTTGACCAAAGCACCCAGCTCAGAACAAAAAGGCAGAGGTGGAACCTCATTAAAGAGAAACTCAGCCTGGAAACAATAGGGTAGGATAGGATAGGATAGGATAGGATAGGATAGGATAGGATAGGATAGGATAGGATAGGATAGGATAGGATAGGATAGGATAGGGACAGGGACAGGGACAGGGACAGGGACAGGGACAGGGACAGGGACAGAATAGGAAAAGAACAGAACAGAATAGAATACAAATGGAACAGAACAGAATAGGAATGGAACAGAGCAGAACAGAACAGAACAGAACAGAACAAATTCTTTATTGGCCAAATGAGATTGGACACACAAGGAATTTGTCTACGGTGCATAAGCTCTCAGTATACATACACGCAACAAAGTGATAAATCATAACTCATAAAATACCATCATATAACCAACAAATGACAGCCATAAGATTCCAACAGGAGTAGGCAACAGGAAAGATGAAAAGGATAATAGTAACACAGTCCTGCTACATAATGAAATATCCTTAGGCATAAGACAAAGACATTAGGCATTAACAGAGCAATGGAGAAGTATTAATTTCTGAGTTAATTTTTACTCTGTTAATATAAAACAGGAATTCTAATGTAGGAAATGATCCAGTTTCTACATTACTATTCCATGCCTTCTGCATATTCTTGTACATCAATGTAATAGTAAAACTTGAAAGCTTGTGATGATGGCACTCTCTCTCAAAAAACAATCCAGAACGGTGCTCCCCTCTATTTTCTGTTCCACTAATCTGTACTTCTGGTGTTTTTTTTTAAAAAAAACAATCTTTGTGTATATTAGAAATCCATGCAGAAACAAATGTAAAAATCAGTATACAAATGCCATCTTGGAATTAATTAAAGTTGAGGTTTATTTCTTTTGATTAGAACTCTCCTGATGGACCTCTCTGACAAACCTTGAGCAAATCTGATGCAAAGACGTGTTTCACAGTGGATCAGATGACTTAAGTTCTTTGGGAGTTTGGAGGCACTCTTTCTCAAAGATTAATCTGTGTTAATCAATTCACCAGTGTGATTGAGTCTCTGGAGGGTCACCAGACAGCAGTTTGCTTTTTGCCTTTGGCTGCTCCTTTCCCTGTTTCCCTTCCAAGACTGATTCTCAGCCTCAATTTCTTTGGGCATATAAAAAAGAAAGCAGACCAGAAAGGTGTGTAGAAAGGCAGGGGAATGGAAAATATATAGAAATGTTGCTGATATAAAAGCAAATGGAAGCATGGAGAGAGAGTAGGAATAAAGTAGTGTTAGATTCGGTGATAGAAGAGATGGACACAGTTCTTCAGTAACAACAACTCTTTAATAGTAGACCAGTACAACCCAACAACTTGCTTGTCTGACAGCATCCTCTTTTATAGAGGGTTGCCAGATAGCTTAGCCAATGAGATTCAAGTATTTTCCCGCCTATTTGGAGGACCTGAGTGAAGCCTGCAGCTCACTTCCTTACTTCCTTATATGGTATATAACACCCCTCCCTTCCTAGAACAAATTTACATATTTACAAACGTAATCACGTAAGTAGGCGGGGCTAGTGCAAGCTAGTGCAGGTCCAACCCCTCTGGAGATCTTCGCTGGAGTCTTGGTTCCACAGGTGGGTGTTCAAACTGCACAATCGGGTTTGAGTTGGTGTTAGACATTGGATTTAACAGTTTAGTACAGTCAGGGCTTGGCTGCTGGTCGGTTTGAGCTAGGTCTGGTGTTTGGAGTGGCGAATTAGCAAATTGGCCTTGGAGTTGGTCCAAGTGCCGATGCCACAATCTTCCGTCCTCTAACTTAATTTGATAGGAGCGAGGACCAGATATTCCTACTACCGTGCCAGGAATCCAAAGGGCGCCCCTGGTATAATTGTGGGCATAAACCTTGTCCCCAATCTCGAATTTGTGATTTTTTCCAGTTGAATCGGGTGGTGTTTCTGCAATGTAATTTGGGTGCAATCGATCCAATTGTGATCAGAGTCTCCTTCCCATGAGGAGTTCCGAGGGGCTTCTGTTGGTGGCTGCACACTGAGTAATGTGCTGTACTAATAAAAATTTATCAATTCTGGCCTGCCAATCCGCTGGTCCCAGTCTAGCCAAGGCTTCCTTAGTAAATCTCACTAATCGTTCAGCGTGCCCATTACTGGCCAGATGAAATGGTGCCACCAGGGCCTGTCTGTTGCCCAAGTCAGCTAAAAATGTTTCAAATGGGACGGCCGTCAATTGTGGGCCATTATCTGAAACTAGTACATCGGGGAGGCCATGTGTGGCAAACAGCTTTCTAAGTGCCTTGATTATGGCCTTGGCAGTGGTCGATGCCATTAGAATTACCTCTAACCACTTAGAGTAAGTGTCCACCACAATTAAGAACATTTGCCCCTTTACTGGCCCCGCGAAGTCAATGTGCACCCTGGCCCAAGATGCCTGGGTGGGTCTCCCATGTTTTTGTTGGGGCAACGGGTGGAGCCGGTTGGAATTCCTGGCACGGGGAGCAGGTAGCAACCCATTCTGATACGTCATGATCCATTTTAGGCCACCAGACATAACTCCTGGCCAGGGCTTTTATCCTGACTATCCCAGGATGCCCAACATGCAAAATTTCTAACACCTCCTTTCTTAGCTTGGCAGGTATGACCACCCTTTCCCTCCATAATAAGCACCCTTTTAACACAGATCATTCATTTCGGCGTGAAAAATAAGGCTGTGCTGATTCTGACAATGGTTTGCCGGATCAGCCCCTCCACACATATTTTAAAATTTGAAATAGTTCAGAGTCCTTAGTAGTAAGTCGAGCAATTTCAGCTGCGGTGATGGGACCTGCAGCAATGTCCTCAAGCAGGAGGACCTGGCAGACTGGCGCAGGGTCCTCAACCAAGGCAGGCAGGAGGCAATGGCTAAGGGCATCTGCATGCCCCAGGGACTTTCAAGGACGGTGGACAAGCCGGTAGCTGTAAGCAGTGAGAAACAGCGACCAGCGCACCATCCGGGGGGGAGGGGCAGTATGTTTGGGGTCAGACAATTGCCAGCCATCAAACCCAGCAGGGGCTTGTGGTCCATTACAAGGGTGAAATGTCTGCCATACAAATAGTCATGGAACCGCCAGACCCCAGCAACTGCAGCCAGTGCTTCTTTTACCAGCTGGCTGTAATTTCACTTGGCAGCAGACAATGTGCGTGAATAGAAAGCAAGAGGAGCATCTTGGCCACTAGGAAGCTGGTGGCTGAGGACAGCCCCAACCCCGAAAGGTGAAGTGTTGCAAGTCAAAATTAGGGGCAGGGAGTCACTGTAATGCACCAATACACTGTCAGAAGTCAGCAGGTTCTTTACGGTGGTGAAAGCAGCCGCCTCAGCCCGGCCCCATACCCAGGAAGCCTTCTTTCCAAGCAGCCTATGTAAGGTTCGGCAACAGTGGCCTTATGCCTCAAAAATATGCTGTAAAAATTCAGCAACCCTAGAAAGGCTTGTAGCTCCCGCTTATTTTGTGGGGTGGGGACATCCCTAATGGCGGCAATTTTGGATTTGGTTGGGTGAAGCCCCACCTCCCTGAATCTGGTTAGGACAGTCCTCAGGCAGGCGAATAGGGTTGGTTTATCTGTAACAGACACCAGGACAACATCAAAATAGGGCACCATCCCAGGGATGCTCTGCAAAATCTATTCCATGAGACTTTGGAACAGTCCTGATGCCACGCTGACACCGAATTGCAAGCGGTGGCATTTAAATGTGCCCCTGTGGGTGACAATAGTTTGTGCTTCAGCCATGCTGTCATCAACTGGCAACTGCTGGTACGCTTGCACAAGATCAAGTTTCGCAAACGTGGTTCCAGTCCCCAGTGAGTGCAGTAATTGCTGAACGGTGGGAACAGGATAGGCGCTCTGCTGCAAGGCCTTATTGATTGTACACTTGTAGTCTGTGCAGATGCGGACTGAACTGTCAGCTTTGACTGGCATGACTGGTGGTTTCCCAACGGGCATGATCCACCGGCTCAAGGATTCCCTGGGCAATTAACTTATCTAGTTCCTTATCAATTTTAGGCCTAATTGCAAAGGGTACCCTTCTTGGTTTAATCCTAATTGGGGCCACCTTGGGATCTAGGCTGAAGGAAATAGGCATTCCCTTGTACTTGCCTAGGCCGTTGCTGAAAACATCCTTGAACTCCTTGACGAGGTCATCGGCGCCATCATCTGAAATGGTGTTGATTCCTGTTACTCCCATGCCCAGGGCCTGGAACCAGTCCAAGCCAAGCAGGCTTGGCAATGCTCCTTCAACCACAGTGCTCTCTAAGGGGCCTGCGAAACCCCTAAATTGAACTTTCTGCTGCCTATTACAGGGACACGGTTCCCCTGATAGTCTTTTAGTTGTATTCGTTGGGACCTCAAGTCCTTCTTTTTCAAGGCCGGAATTGTCTTTTTCATAGTGTCCCAAGCACCAATAGTCAGAGATGACCCTGTATCTATTTCCATCTCACACTCTGTCCCTTTGATCAGGACGGTAACGTGGTTTTTTTGCTGTCGATCTGGTTTGTCTCTGTTAGCCACAGGAGGCTTCCTTCTGCTTGGGCTTCCATGGTCATGGTCTCCTCTTCTTTACTGTTTCAGTAGCGGCAGGTTGCAGTTTAGCCCTGAATGCAGACAGTATGCTTGCACAGCAGACTCTGGCGAGGTGCCCCTTACAGTCGCACCTCTGGCATACAGTGTCTTTAAATCTACATGCTGCTCTGGAATGGGGGCCTCCGCATCCTGCACATGGGGGTTGTCTCCTATCTGCATCATGGTATGCTTTTTTCCTTTCATCTTGGAGTCGGTAAATGTCATCTTCATCTCCCAATGACTCAATTAGCTTGGTGCTCTCCTGATGCACTGCGGCGTTTGGGCACGAAGTTGGCACGTTTCCCACTCTTTGAAGGGCTGCAGCTGACTTCTGTGAGTTCTCTGCTGCTCTGGCCTTGTCTAAGGCCATTTGTAGAGTGAGGGCTGGCTTGGCTAACAACCGCCGTTGTAAACTAACATCCCTTACTCCGCTGATGAGTTGTTCCAACAACACATCCTCCAGCTCTCAGAACTCGCAATATGCGGCGGCTTTTCTGATTGCCGCTACATAGTGGTTCACTGACTCCCCTCTTCCTGCAGTCTGTGGTGGAATTTGCACCTTCTTACGAATTTCAACTCCGTTGGAGCATAATGAGCTCATAGTGTGTTTTGTAGTGTGGCCCACGGTACCGCTTGAACCGCAGCTGGTTCGACAAGTGCCTTCATGTCAAACACATCCATTCTGCAATAGCTAAGGAACAGTGCTCTCTTTTGGTTGTCAGACAGACCCAGGAGGTCGTTCACCTCCATGAAGCACTCGAAGCGATTCATATAGGAATCCCAATTGTCGAGCGCTGTGTTGAATGGAGCAGGTGGTGCGTATGCAGTCATCATGCTGGCAGAAGTTGATTCTGCAGGCAGCGGGTGATGCTGGTTAGGCTTCGGCTCTGCTGGGACTCTGGTCTACTTGTCCTGCTTCTTCCGATCCCACCTTCATCGCCAGTGTTAGATTCGGGATAGAAGAGACGGACACAGTTCTTAAGTAACAACAGCTCTTTAATAGTAGACCAGTACAACCCAACAACTTGCTTGTCTGGCAGCATCCTCTTTTATAGATGGCTGCCAGATGGCTTAGCCAATGAGATTCAAGTATTTGACCACCTATTTGGAGGACCTGAGTGAAGCCTGCAGCTCACTTCCTTACTTGGTATATAACAAGTAGCATTCTTTTTTCAAGTTAAGAAAGAAGAAAGTGTTTGATGCAGAATAACAGAATACCAGAGTTGGAAGGGACCTTGGAGGTCTTCTAGTCAAGCAGGAAACCCTATACCATTCCAGACAAGTGACTGTCCAGTGTCTTCTTAAAAATTGCTGGTGATGGAGCACCCACAACTTCTGAAGGCAAGCCATTCCACTATTTTATTGTTCTCACTATCAGGAAATTTCTCCTTAGTTCTAGGTTGGTTCTCTCCTTGCTTAATTTCCACCCATTGTGTCTTGTTCTGCCCTCAGGTGCTTTGTAGAACAATAGAATAGAATAGAATAGAATAGAATAGAATAGAATAGAATAGAATAGAATAGAATAGAATAGAATAGAATAGAATAGAATAGAATAGAACAGAACAGAACAGAACAGAACAGAACAGAACAGAATAGAATAGAATAGAATAGAATAGAATAATTAGAGGTCTTCTAGTCCAATCCCCTACTCAATCAGGAAACCCTATACCAACTATATACCAGAATAATTTGACCCCCTCTTCTTTGTGGCAGTCCCTCAGATATTGGAATACTGCTATCATGTCCTCGAAGTCCTACTTTTCACTAGACTAGATTAACCCAATTCCTGCGATCCTTCCCCATATGTTTTACCCTCCAGACCCTTTCCAGAGTCTCAACATCTTTTTTATATCACGGCAATGCCAGGAACTGCATTTCTCCCCCAGGATGGGATGGGCTTTGCAGTACTCACAAGTGTTTCCAGGTTGTCTGAAGCTTAGCTGTAAAGGGAGGGCAGGACTTCAGTTGCACTATTGTGACAATATCTTGACTTTTTTGACCTCCCATCCTTGGGCAAGGCAGAAGATGCTCCCAACAATTGATATCTGGTCAGAGGCAAGGGAAGCAACCTCTGCCAGACTGACTAGGGTGGTCTCTATGGGGAAGATACGGTGCTCAACAGATGCCTCTTGCCCAGTTGAAGCTAGGTCAACGCCTTTCCATAGTTGGAAAAATGTCTGAAAAAAGCAGCAAGCTATGGGGAAGTGTCAAAATTGGGAATTCAAAGCACACAGTAACTGTGAGAGGGACCTAGGAGTCCTAGTGGACAGTCACTTATATATAAGCCAGCAGTGTGCTGTGGCTGCCAAAAAAAACCCAATGTAGACCTAGGGCTACATCAACATAGAGCAGCATCAAGATGTGATAATATCACTTTATATTACACTGGTGAGACACACTTGGAATGCTGCGGTCAGTTCTGGTCATCACAATGCAAAAAAAAATTGCTGAGGCCCTAGAAGAGCAGGAAAGATGATTAGGGGTCTGGAGGCTAAACCATATGATGAATGGCTATAGGAACCGTTCCTATAGTATGTATCAGGGCTGGGTTCTACTTATTTTTATTACCGGTTCGCATCATGCCTGTGCGATGCTTCTGCGCACGCGCAGATCGCTTCTGATGATGTCCGGGTCAGTGGGTGGAGCCTCCCACCGGTTTTACTACCGGTTCTATAGAACCAGTCCGAACCAGGGGCAACCTACCACTGGACCCAATACTAAGTATGTCTAGCCTAAGAAAGAAAAGGATTAGGGGTGACATGATTATGGCCTTCCAATACTTGAGGGGCAACCACAAAGAGGTGGGGGTCAACTTAGTCTCCAAAGCTCCTGAGAGCAGGACAAGAAGCAATAGGTTGAAGCCCATTAAAAGAGATTCAACTTGGAAATAAGCAGGAATTTCTTGACAGTGAGAATATTTAATCAGTGGAATAGCTTGCCTCTTAGAGTTGTGGCTGCTCCATCACTAAGGGATGGTATAAGGACTGCTATCTTGAGCAGGGATACTGAATTGTGTAATTTAAACTCACCTGTTCTCTGGGCTGCAACACTCATTTGACTGTGTCCATCATAGCCGCCATCTTTTTTTTCATATGCTGCAGATTCTCCTGTATCCCAAGAATGTTTGCCTGCCTGGAAAGGATGAGAAGTTCCCAGTTTGATTGAAAAGGGTGTTTTTGCTTTGGAATGTGCCATATCATGATTTGTAGTTTTTAGGATTCGGTGTGAATATTAATGATGATGTCATATTTATTATATTGTTCTTGTCCATTTTAACTGAAATTATTAATTCAGAGACGTTTTGATTAGCAGTCCTTTAAATAATAACTAATAATTCAGCGTGGGAACCACTGTTGTCTGAAAATGCTACGTTGTGTAATTCAGCTGTACCTACAAAACCTCCAGAAGAAGAGAGTCAGCATCAGAGCTAGCAAGAATTCTGAGCTCCCAGGCATTTGAGTTGCTAAAGTTGAAATACCCGAAGGCCTTGAGTAGCATTTGATCATCTTTGGGGAACGGGGTGGGGGTGGGAGGTGCAACAGCAGTAGGCTTGCTTAGGAGGAACTCAGGTTTCTGTCTGCTCTGCTTGCATCTGCTGAGCAATTTCAAGCAAGCACCCTCTGCATGTTTCCTATGTAGCCAGTTCCGGGTCTTTGCAAAGCGCTATCCTAATTGATCCAGGCTCACTTATTTTCATACAGTGCTGCACTCCAAAGGAGCTTCGCTCAGCAGGAAGAGCTCAGTTTTAGACAAAACACTTCATCCATTTGCTTAGAAGCTGCAGGAAGAGAGAGTTACTTTAGATCAGATTAACTTAAAAATAAAATAGCAGTGAAAGGATGCATCAAAATTAAACATTACATCTGAAACAATATACAAAACACATGCAATTTTTTTGTAAAACATTCCATTGGAGCACTTGTTTAAGTTTCATCCTAGCCCGTACCAAATGTATTCCACCACATGAAATCTCAATCTCCCGATCATCTATTAGGGGACTGAGATAGCTACCCTCTGTTCTGCCTAGATATTATATGGAATTGAGAAAAGCATGCAGACTCTCTCTTTCTTTAAAAAGACCAGCACTGATGACGTTACGTAGTTTGGGTAATGAAATGTCTGCAACAAAACAACCAAGCTCAGAGAGTGTCAGGGCATTGATTAATCCCATGTTTGGCTCTGGGACAAATCACCCTGGTTTAATTAGAGGATGGATCGAGGCCTCTCCAAGTTGCAATATTCTGAAAAGAAACGCGAAGAAAAGTTCTCTAATAAAACTCATTTATTTGTTATAAAGAAAATAAAACACCTCACTAACTAAGAGAAGTAATTGTTACATTTTGGCAAGCGAGGTCTCCTGCCGGTACAGCCGGACCTCTCTGGCAGGAGAACAAAGGAAAGAGTGTGAGAAGGAAGTGAAAGAATGTGGGTGGATGGACATGTGTAGTAGCTTTTGATAACAATTTTTTTTTATTGAAAAAGTTTTCAAATACAAATTTTCCCCCCTTTTTTTCCCCCTCTCCCTCCTCCTCCCTAACCCCCCCTCCCCACCCATCCCCCCTGTGACTTCTTCATAACAAAAAAAAAACCTAATTCATAACAGATTACTTACTCCCTCCTCTAGATATTGACCTTTGCTTACTAAAAATATTATTAATATTATAACATCCCCCTTTATCCATACATTTCAGAAAAGAGAAAAGAAAGGGGAAAAAAAAAAGACATTATACTATGACATTATAGAATAACTTCTCCACTTTAAAACTATACAATAAGTCCTACTTTAACATTTAATCTTCTATATATATTAGTATAACATTTCAAAGCGGCCTTCCCCATAAAATCTAGTTTAACATTTATTCCACTCTATCCATTTCCTCCACTCCCCTAAATATATCACTTAAAAATCCCTTTTCTTAGACTAATCAATCTACTAACTAGCTTATTCACCCACTATCATGCAAAATTACCATACACAACATTTCTTAATATCTTTGAATCACTGCCCACACTACTTAAAAATATATGTCTATATTTTCCATTATATCTAAATAAAAAAAAAAGAAAAGACAATGACTTTAAATTTATAATCCATATAGTATCTTCTTTGAGGTCTTTCCACTGGATTGGTAGAACCAACATCCATAATCGGGTAACATAGCTTGCTGGTGCAACAGTTTATTCAGGATCTTCAATCATATCTGCCCCCATCAGTAGTAAATATCTTCTTATATGTATAAAAGTAAAAACAACCACCCGAGTGACATTATAATTATATTCCATATAGTAATAATTGTGGGTTTCATCAGGATTATTAATTCCCATCATCGTAGTGGGTAACAACCCGATCTTCTGCATGCCCCAGCATAATTCTCTTGCCTTGTAATTCAAGATAATATAATATGTTTATCAACACAAAAAGAAATTCCAAAATGGATAATTCAAATCCATCAGTTTAAGGCTCGTTTCACGTCCCCAAATTACGGCCATGCAGAGATCTGCCACAATCCTCAGGATGATATTAACCAATACGTCGCCTCTTCTGTGTTTACACATAATCAGTCATATTTTAAAGTCACTGGCTTCACTGTTGCCTAATTTAGAAATTTCTATTTTTATGCCACCTATTTCTTTTTTTCTTTTCTTTTTGTGGGTTTGGTTTCCATCCTGGTTTCCTTTCTACAAATTGTGTATCATCTGGTCGGATTTTATTCTGCTTTGTAGATTGGTCTTGTTGGTTTTGTTTTTGTATCTCATGTTTCTTTTTTATCCCTTGTATATCCCCTAATTGGTTTCCATGCTTATCCTTGCCTTGATAAGTCATCACATTAATGTTAGATGCCACTTCTCTCAAATTTGTAGATAGTCCAGCTGGGGTATCCAATAAATCCAAAGGCAATTCATCTGGTACAGTCTCTGTAATTCGATATTTTACCTTTATTTCCGGCTCCTTCTGCTTATCCTGTATTATACCTGAAGATGTTAAGTTCATTTTCAACCTATTTTGATAAAATTCTTCCGCTCTTTCAACAGTATTTAGCTGATATCTTTCTCCTTGGTATCTAAATATAATACCAACTGGGGCGTCCCACCTGAATGGGATATTTCTCTTTTTTAACTCAATCACCAGAAAACCAAATTTCTTCCTTTCCATCAATATCTTAGGTGGGAGTTCCTTGTAAATCCAAATCTTTCTTCCATACAATTGCAAATTAGAATTGAAGGAATTTTGCACGATATTATTCCTAATTTCTTTGTCTGTAAAATAAATCACCACATCTCTAGGCAATTGCCTTTGCTTGGCAATCCAGGAGTTAATTCGATAAACTCTGTCAATCCTACAAAACACTTCGTCAGGTTGAACCTTTAGAATCCCAGCTAGAAATTCAGAAGATATTTTCCTTAAATCCTCTCTATTATTTTCCTGCAAACCTCTTAATCTTATCGCATATTCTGTGAAATTATATTGTACCATTAAAATCTCTTTTTCAATCTTCTGTTGCAGATTTTCTGCATTACCATACTTTTGATCAGCATCCATTTTAGGTTTTTCTTCTAAGCTATTATCCTGAGTGTTTGTCAAATCATTTTCAATTTTTTGAATTCTATTGTCCAATTTATCTTGAATTTCTTCCATTTTAGACTCTAGTACATTAGTATTTGTGTCCAACTGTATCATAAATTCTGTAAAACCATTAGCCACTTTTGAGAGTTTTTTCTCCAAAAAATCAAACTTAGATTTCACCAATTCTTTAATTTCCTGCTTAAATTTTTCAAGTTGCTGATTCACAATCTCCTCCCTTCTTTCAATCTCCTCTATAAAAAATTCTATTATATTAAAATCAGGTTTCTGAGACTGAAGAGTTAAGACTTGTTCCTTTAAGTTGTTGGTGGGGGAATCCCCCCCCCTTCTTGTTTATCTAACTTTATGAGTCTCAGTGCCATGTTTCCGCCCAGGCAGGCTTTGTTAAAAAAAAAAGCAAGAAAGACTTCTTTCCAATCAACAACAATATCAGGTCTCCAAGGGAAAAAAAAGGAGAAAAAGACACAGGAGCGAAGTTTTGTCTACAAATGTAGCCAGTGGTATTTATTCCGCTACATTGTAGTAATAAAAAATGGAAGGACTTTCCCTTTCAGCCTCTCCTCCAGCCGACGCCATTTTAAAAGGCTTTTTTCCCTCTTTCTTTTCCTCCTCTCTCTTAAGTAATTTTTTTTTTAAAAAAATCAGTAAAATACTTGCAGTTCAGTATTACAGGTCCAGCTCACATTTTCTTTGAGTAGTCTGTTAAATTTGCAGGCTTGCTTTTGATGCCTGGCTCTGCATTAGCAGAGGTCTCCCAAAGCCCGGAGCGGCGACTGGGGATGCGGGGCATCTCATCCGCTCCGTCCCAAAAGTAAAGGAAAAACTTTTGGGACTCCGCAGAGAGTTCTACCCACCCCTGCCAGCTCTATCTCCGTTTCCTCATGGAAACGGAGTTTTTTCGAGCCGCCATTCCGTTGTGAAGGCGGCTCTGACAGGCGATGGAAGCTGACGATCCCAAAGGAACGTCTGGCAGCGACAAACAGCAAACTGGAAGTCGGCTTTTGATAACAATTCTTGGCAAGGTACGGAAAGTCTGATAGTCCAGAAATAATTGGCTCAGCTGGTAAATAAAATAACGCAGTGACAGAGAGCACCAAGGATCCCTGAATCACCACGATGTAGGAAGAGATTCCTACACAGGAATGTACACATCCTATGTTCTGCACAGAGGATGCTAAAATACCAAGCTGGTCTCAAGAGTAGCACCAGGCTTTAGAAATGAGGCAGAAACCCTTTTGGATTCTATTATTTGAAGGAGAAATAAGCAAGCGATATACAGTGCTGTGGGAAGCCATCCTCACCCCCAGAAAAATGAAATATTTCAAGGAATATTTAAAAAGGCAGAATATTATATTTCCCTAAATGAGAAATGGAGAAACATGTTTTTTTTTAGAGGCAGGAAGCAGACTCAGTCTTTCTTAATAGCCCCCAGCAGATACTTTGTGCCCATCAAGAAAGATTGGGCCAGCCTATTCAGAAACCAGCCCCCAGGCAGAAACTGAGGAGGCCACCTTTTAGAAATGCAGATTTGGTAATCCATTCAAGACAGGATATTTTGAAACTAAGGCAGAATGGTAGGTTTAGAAGCAGCCCAGAGCAATCCAAAGCCCCTTCATTGCACTATCCCCAGAACAATCCAAACTTCACCTGGGAGCTCAAGATAAATACCTAGGATTTGCATTTCCTCTTTTGCCCATAGAGCCACCTATGACCCCTACATAACCCCTACATTACCCCATAGGAATCTGACAACAGCCAATAGAATATTAAAGGACATGTTCTTGCACAGGAACAGGAAGCTCAAATACAAAGCCCAAGGAAGGTATAAAAAAATCCCACTCTCAACTCCATTTTGTCAGCTGCAGCAGAACCACAAACTGTTCAACATTAAACTCTCTCTCCAATCAGCCTCCATGTTTCCAGTGTCTTTCTCCCAGACTGGAACTGCATTTTTCTTTCAACAGTGCAAATAAACAGGCATGGAATTCAACTGATGATGATCCTGTGTTCATTCTGTGCTGAGGCCTAAACTCTCTGCTTATTCAGGGAGACCAAAATCAAGTTGGCACTAGCCCTAACTGCATGGATATTTTTATTTGCAAGTCATCTGCAGCTTAAGGCATGGCTTGCAAACTGGGTGATTTTGCCTTATTTTGCTTCTATGTAATTCCCTTGGTACTTCCTGTAATGTGAATAAGGTAAATAAAATAGGAATCATACAGAGTCAGCTACATGGACTCTAAAGGACCCTCTCTATTCACATTATTATAAGGGAAAAACGTGCTTAGCCCCATGAACTCTAAAAGACCCTCTCTATTGTAAGAAAGAAATGTCCTGGTTTGGAAGAACAATATTTGTTTGGAAGATTACACTAAGTCAGATAAATTACATCCTGGATAACATATATATCTTCTGAAGGGGCCTAGTTGTCAAGGACATCCTGGATAATATATATATATCTTCTGAAGGGGCCTAGTTGTCAAGGATGTAAGGACATCCATATGGAACCAAGGAAGACATAAATCTATGCATCAGCAATCACAGAACTAATAAAGGATGTTTAGCTACGATAATCTTATGAATTAGAAAATAATATAGGAATTTAGTAATTAGGAAATGTCAATTATCTTATAATGGATGTATGTTAACCATATATGGAAAACTGCTGTGCCAGCAAAGTCCTTTGTCTTGGATATGTATAAAAGCAGTCCTACCAGGGCTCTTTCTTTGTTCAGATAGCAAGAACCAATCTGCCTCTGAACCTTGCGCAATAAAAACTGTCTCTGGCTGACCCAGGAATGTTGTTTGGTCCTATCATTCCATATCACCTGCATCAACTCAGGAAGTTCGACTGCCCCAGGAGCTGCTGATTCAGTTTTACAGAGAAATTATTGAGTCCATCATTTGTACTTCTAAAACTATTTTAGAAGCTGTGGTGGAGCAGTGGTTGGCTGCCAGCAGTTTGGCAGTTCAAATCCCACCGGCTCAAGGTTAACTCAGCCTTCCATCCTCTCGAGGTTGGTAAAATGAGGACCCAGATTGTTGGGGGCAATAGGCTGACATTGTAAACCGGTTAGAGAGGGTTGTAAAGCACTGTGAAGCGGTATATAAGTTTAAGTACTTTTGCTAATCTGGAATGGTGTGGGGTTTCCTGCCTGGGCAGAGGTTGGACTAGATAACCTCCAAGGTTCCTTCCAACTCTGTTATTTTGCTATTTATTTGCTAGTGCTAGCGTTATTTGGTTTGGTTCAGAAGCCAAACATACAAACTCCAACAGATAGAACTGCAGAAAGAACAACTGCAACAGCCTGCCTTCCACTGAGGATATTGCATGGGTCAGAAGGAGGGCCTCTCCCATCATAAACTGATTCAACTCCTCCCCTTGGGATGGTGCTAACCCTAACCCTAACCCAAAGCAGCTAGACACAGCGCCAGTTTTTTCCCTCATGCTATCACTCTGCTGAATACCTAATTCTCACAGTTCTGTCTAATGTCTATATGCATTTACCCATGTAGTATGGCTGTAGTATTATTATTTTTGCTTAGCGCATTGTAAGCCGCCCTGAGTCTCCGGAGAAGGGCGGCATATAAATCAAATCAAATTTAAAAAAAATTAAAAATTTATTCCTTTTATTATTTTCTTTTTATTGGGATGATGATGATGATGCTTTGCATATATACTTCCATATCAGAGACAAATTCCTCATGTGTCTAATCACACTTGGCCAAATAAAGTATTCAATTCAATTCAATTCTGTATAGAGGAAAAGCAGTTTAGTCCAGTGGCACCAATGCTGGCTTGCTAGTATTGCAGCAATACTGAAGTAGGTTTAAGGCAGGGGTGAAATCCTATCAGTTCGGACAGGTTCAGACGAACCAGTAGTGATAATTGGCATTGGTTCGCCGAACTGATAGCAATCATCTCTGGTGGCCCTGGCACTGCCCACCCGGTTGCCCACTCAACAAGCTGCTGCTTGAGCAGGGAGGAGGACGCTGAGGAGGAGAAAAGGTTTTGCGCCAGGCAGCTGGCCCTACAGTGGCGGCTTGAATGGCCCAACTAAAGTTGTGCTCGCCAGTGAATGTTGGCATGGGGGCCTCGGCTGCAGCGCTGCTCCAATCAACCATTCCAAGCCCAAGCTGGGCTGGCTGCTCCATCCCCACCGGCAGCTGGGCGATGCTGCGCATGGGGCATTGAGTGTCTGTCGGCTGCGTGGCTCTTTGTTGGTGGCCAGCCCGGAGAGGAAGCACACGGCCTTGGCTCTGTGCTTGAGGAAGCGAGGGGGAGTGGCGTGACAGCGGCTTCCCTGCTCCCTGTGGGCACCATGGATGAGTCCAACAAATGATGCATCCACCATTGCCCTGAGAGAAGCAGAGAAGATCGCCGCTTGCAAGCAGGCAAGCAGAGGTAGCAAGCGTACGCCATGCCATGGAAAAAATGAGAGGCACTGTTGTCCTGCAGAGCCTGCTGCTGCTTATGGGGGGGGGCGAAGAGAACGGCGAGACTCAGGGTCAGGTGGAGCTGGCTGACTCAGGGCTGCTCAGAAGCTGCCCCCGCCAGAAGTTTGGGTGCCTCAGCTTCAGATCGCTCCCTCCCTTCCTCACACATACACGCAAAAACAGAGGTTGAAGAGCTCTCTTGCTCTCTCTCTCCAAGCACCCCATGCACAGCCCTTTTTTTTTTTTTTTAATTTGATTTATATGCCGCCCTTCTCCGGAGACTCAGGGCGGCTTACAATGCGTTAAGCAATAGCCTTCATTCTTTTGTATATTTTATACAAAGTCAGCTTATTGCCCCCACAAACTGGGTCCTCATTTCACCTACCTTAGAAAGGATGGAAGGCTGAGTCAACCTTGAGCCTTGGAGAGATTCGAACCAGCAGAAATTGCAGGCAGCTGTGTTAATAACAGGGTGCATTAAACCACTGTACTATCAAGGCTTTGAGGAAAGAGCATGCATGGCTGGGCATGTTTGGCTGCAGGAGGAGGCCTGGGTGGAAGGGAGACTTTTCTGCAGCATCCCCCTCCCCTCTTTTGATCGCCCTGTAAGGGGAGGGCTCTGCCTTTGCAGAAACAGGGCAGGTGGTTTGTACGGAGGATTGGTGGGGTGCACGTGCAGCCCTCTGAGATGGAGAGCGGGGCAAGAAAAGGCTCCGAGGTTCGCTTTGGCATTAAAGCCAGATGGCGGAGGGAAACTCAAAGTGTTGGGGGATTCAGAAGGGCAGAACATGCTTCAGAATGTGCAGCTCCTGGCTCTAACAGGATTATGGGTAGGCTGGGGTCCTCCACGTGTTTATTGGACCCTTGTCCCTCCTGGCTAGTTTCTGCAGCCAGAGAGGTGACTGGAGACTGGATCCAGGCTGTTGTCAATGCTTCATTAAAGGAAGGGGTCTTCCACGCTGCCCTCAAAGAGGCACTGGTTCGACCCCTCCTTAAGAAGCCTAGCCTGGATCCTGACGTTCTTAACAACTATCATCCAGTCTCCAACCTTTGCTTTTTAGCGAAGGTTGTTGAGTCCATGGTGGCGCAGCAATTCCCTCAATTCCTGGAGGAAACAGACTACCTCGATCCTTACCAATCTGGTTTCAGGCGTGGTCACAGCATGGAAACGGCATTGGTCGCCCTAGTAAATGATCTCTGGCGGGCCAGGGATGGGGGTTGTTCCTCCATCCTGGTCCTTCTTGACCTCTCAGTGGCTTTCGATACCATTGACCATGGTATCTTGCTGCAGCGGCTCAGGGGGATGGGATAGGAGGCACTGTTTTACAGTGGTTCTCCTCTTACCTCTCTGGTTGCTTGCAGGCTGTTTGGGCAGGGGGTCAGGGATCCTCCCAGAGGCCCCTCACTTGTGAGGTGCCTCAGAGATCAGTTCTCTCCCCTCTGCTCTTTAACATCTACATGAAACCACTGGGTGAGATCATTAGTGGTTTTGGGTGAAGTATCATCAATGTGCTGATGATACCCAGCTTTACATCTCCACCCCTGACCACCCTAGGGATGCCCTTTCCGTGATGTCCACTGCCTGGAAGCGGTACGGGTTTGGATGGGGAGGAACAGACTCAGACTCAACCCTTCCAAGACTGAGTGGCTGTGGATGCTGGCATCCCGGGATCTGGAGGTTCCATCTTTAGTGATCGGGGGAGAGACCCTTACTCCCTCTGATAGGGTCTGCAACTTGGGTGTCCTCCTGGATTCTCGGCTGTCCTTGGATGATCATCTGATGGCCGTAACCAGGGGGGCCTTCGCACAGGTGTGTCTTGTGTGCCAGTTGCGCCCTTTTCTAGACCGGGATGCCCTTGCCACGGTCACTCACGCCCTCGTTACCTCTAGGTTGGACTACTGTAACACCCTCTACATGGGGCTGCCCTTGGGATGCGTCCGGAGGCTCCAGTTAGTCCAGAATGCAGCCGCGTGGGTAATTACGGGGGCTTCTCGATACTCCCATGTAACACCTCTCCTGCGTGAGCTGCACTGGCTGCCGGTGGTGTTCCGGATTCGTTTCAAGGTGCTGGTGCTTACCTATAAAGCCCTTCATGGCTTAGGCCCGGGGTACTTGCAGGACCATCTCCTGCCGTTCTCCCATCGTCCCGTGCACTCTCACAGAGTGGGCCTCCTCAGGGTGCCATCGGCCAAACAATGTCGGCTGACGGCCCCCAGGAGGAGAACGTTCTCTGTGGGAGCCCCGACCCTCTGGAATGGATTGCCCACTGAGCTCAGGACAGCCCCCGACCTCCTTTCCTTCCATCGCGAGCTGAAGATGTGGCTCTTTCGTCAACTCAACTGATCCATTGGGTGTACACTGTTATAATTTTAAACTGTTTTAATTGGGGTGTTGATTTTAATTTTATCTTGTTCTGATTTGCATTGGAAATTGTCATTTTGTAAGCCGCCTTGAGTCCCTCGGGAGAAAGGCGGCATATAAATCGCAATAATAAATAACAGTGAGTGATGTGAGTGATGTCAAGTTGGCCATGCCCACTGGTCACAAGACCACCAACCACGCCGACCAAGCCACACCCACAGAACCAGTAGCGAAAATTTTTAGATTTCACCAGTGGTTTAACGTAACCTATCTCCATTCACTGATGCTTTTCTAGATCAGTATTTTGCACTAAGCAGGCACGAAAGTTGCAAAGACAGTAGGAGTTCATTTTTTTCTCTCCATCCTCCAATTGCTGATGGAGGCAGCAGCCATGAGCTTCATGCTTCATGTTCTGTTTAGCAAATTTTCTCAACCAGAGAAAACATATTAAGCCATCTTCTCTGGAGGACTTTGAGCTCTTTCACATCTTCCTTTTTAATGAGCTCTTGCAGGTGATTGATGGGACACAAGAACATATTCATCATTGCCCTTTAGGTAGCTCAGCAGCTCTCTGATGAATGAAATGGAAACTCTCCTGTATCATAGCAAGCAACAAAGCCTTGTTTACCCGCAGGAATGAGAAAGAAAATGGATTCTCAAGGAGGCTCCTTTTCAGAGTATATTAGCTAGCTCTCAGAGGAAATCATCAGAGTGGGCTACATGTTCTGTCTAGTGATTTTAAGAATTGGTCCATGCACAAGGCACAGTGCTCAGTGGTTAAGACATTGGGATTGTCAGCTGGGTTTGAGACCCAAGCAACAGGGTGAGTTCCCACCTTCCTCCTAGCTCCTGCCAACGTAAGAGTTCAAAAGCATGCAAATTTGAGTAGATAAATGGGTACCACTTGGTAGGAAGGTAACAGCACTCCATAATGTCATGCTGGACACATGACTGCAGACATATCTTTGGACAGTGCTACCACAATGGCCTTGAACGGGAGATGAACACCCCTTATAGTTGGCAATGACTAGCGAACAAAATCCACAAGGACTCCTTTTTATCATGCACAAGACCTTCTGACATGTACTCCAGGATGTACAATGTGCTTCACAATGTAATCCAGGATAGATATTGTAAGCCATATGCCAGTTGAATTGTCTGCCTACTGAATTTATGAAAGATTTAAATTGCACTTTGCTCTGCTTATCATCCTTCTCTTCAAAGAATGCTCTTTTCTCCATATAAGTACTCAGAATACTTGGATGTTGCTTCAGGTATCCTTGTCTAGGATCAAACAAGGATTTTAAAAAAACTGCAGTGGGGAGTGTCAGACTCATTAGTGTTCATTAATGTTGGACTTCAAGGCACTGAATTTTGAGACAAGGAGAGAGGGGAAAGGGAATGTGGAAACCAGTCTAATATGAAAAAAAGTATAACTCCTGAAATTCATCACTTCTCCGAGCCAATTTTTAAACAAACCTGTTCAAACAGGCTACAGGTAATCCTTAACATACAACTGGTCTCTTTACAAACATTTGGAAATGATGAGAGGCCTGGAATGAGTGTTTTCCAGTCCATAAAGCTCTGCAGGCCATTATAAAACATTGTGCCACACACACACACAACTGTATTTGGGGTACTTGGCAACCAGCTCCCCTTTACAACCAGTAAGAATGGGTTTGCATTTACAAATGTAGTATTTGCTTAGCAACCATGGTGATTTGTTTAAAAACTGCCACAAAAAATTAATGATCAGATCCAGTCACATGGGTGCCTTGACTTATGTCTAGTTCCAATTGCAATTGTAAGTTGAGAATTACCTACTGGTATATAGATGAGAAGCCAAAGATTTCCATGAGTTCTGCAGAATTCCTTTCTGAGCTGAGAAAGGATACGGATCTTGTAAACAGATTTGGGAAACGTTTGGACTAAACATACAGGAGTAGTTGGGGCTGGACCTGACACACTTTTAGAGTGAGAAAAATAAGACGCCTCACATGGGCGGGGGCGGGGGCGGGGGGGGCAGGGGCTTTTATTTGTTTGCTAGCTTCCTATCCTGCCATCACATCCCAGCTTTTCTCCAGAAGCACCAGGTGGCTAAGATGTTGACCTCCCTGACCTCGTGTCTTCCCAACATCAGCCCACTAAGAAGGAGGCTGGACTGAGCAAGCCACCCAGCAGGGTTTCTCAGGTTCTTCTCCGGGAACTTCACTGTGGCATTGCAGATGGGCATCTCCCAGTTTGCTGCCAGTTATGATTCAACATGATTCATTAGACTTGTATCACAAGTACCAGAGTATCACGAGGGCCAAGGTGGTATGAACTGTTGTTACCTGAGACCACCTCTGCAGCACACCCAAAGTTCCTAATTTTCAAATGCAGTTTTACTGAGGACTGTTTTCCCAACCTCTCATTGACCTTCAGGACATATTATATTGCCACTCAATAACTCCTCTCTTGCAGGACAAATCATCTGAATGAGTTGGTCTTTTTTAAATTTGGCATTCTGCATGATTCTGGGGTGTCTTGCCAGGGACTCAGGCAGGGGTGAAATCCAGCAGGTTCTGACAGGTTCTGGAGAACCAGTAGGAGAAATTTTGAGTAGTACGGAGAACCAGCAAATACCACCTCTGGCTGCGAACCACCAGACTAGGGTGGGAATGGAGATTTTGCAATATCCTTCCCCCTGGAGTGCCGAGGGAATGGGGATTTTGCAGTATCCTTCCCCCCGGAGTGTGGAGGAAATGGGGATTTTGCAGTATCCTTCCCCTGCCATGCCCACCAAGCCACATCTACAGAACCGATAGTAAAAAAAATTGGATTTCACCACTGGACTCAGGTATGTGATGGGGATTAATAGTGCCATTTTGCCTGTTTCACCAGGTAATATACATTCAGCAGGGAAGTCTTTAGTCACTCGGCTTCCTAATGCTAGCCATGCACAAGCCCAGTGGCATCCATGGGGTGAGCCAAGAGCAAAAGGGCAAGATGCCGGTTGCAGCAGGGGGATCAAAGTCCCACCCTTTTAGCATTTATTTGATTTTTAATCCAAGTGACTCTGTCACAAGTAAATGCCTTATTCTTTATTATGTAAATAGTACATGACCAGGATATCAGGGGTTAACTTATTCTTCACTACTTAATATATTCATATTTAACCACTCCCATATCCAGCTCCACCCCATGTATATATAAGGAGCTGTATGCATTCTTTCTGTGCTTCTATCTGTGATTATTCAGTGAATATAGAATGCCTTCTGTAAATAAACAGTGCTTTATTTGAATATCTAATTCTTAATTCATTTATTGAGTCTGATCCTGAAAATATCGTAACAATCTGGTAGCAGAGGATGGTTGAATTGACTCAACAAAACTTTAAATATGTCTGAGAGAGAAAACTCCAGAAACAAAAGAGAAAGGCCCAACACCAGGGCATACAGCAAAGAAATGGAAGCAGATCAAGAAATAATCGATGAGTCCACGAATGCAATATCGAGAGAATCTGAAGACTGCACTACTGACAACGAAGAAATAATGGATGAAACTGATGACCAAGAAGAAAACGAAATAGAAAACAACGAACTCAGGTCAGAGATACTAAAACTCTTAAAAAGCCAAAAGAACGATGAAAATCTCATCGCGAACCTCCAAGACATATTAAAAAACAACGGAGCAGCGAGAGAGAAGCACATCGTTACGGATAAATCTAAAGACTCAAAAACGGTGAGCGATCTGCCTGCAGATAAAAATACAGCGAAAAAGAAAACTAACAGTCCCGCGCAAAATTTTGAATGGCAGCCATCTTGGTTTCAACAGACCCCTAAGATGAGTGAAGCAGAGCCAATCAGAAAGCAGGATTCAAAATATGTGGCGCGAAAAGCCTTACTCGATGCAAGAAATGAAAGGGAGAAAATTTACACCTCAGAAGAATCAGACACAGAAATCGAAGAAGCTTCAATAGATAAGCGGGTAAAGTCAGCAATGAAAACGCTCTTTGCAGCTTTTGGACCAAAATTGAAAATCACTAAAGAATCAACGAAAAGCAAGCAAACATCTCAGAATCTACCCGCTTCTATCCGAACGACGAGAACACCGACGCCTGAACCCAGAGAGCCCTGCAGATACCACCCCACACCACAGACGATCCCAAGGACCAGCATCCTCAACGAAAGAAAGCGAGCGCCTGCTATCACCAGGACTCCCAAGATCGAGCCGGAGACCGATTCCTCGGAGGAAGAGCAATGCGGGGGAGCTGCAGCAGCGAGAACCTCTCACGACGGCTTTAGGAGCGAAATGAACAACGCGCATGTGCAAGACTACGCAGACAGCTTCGGGGGACATGAGGAACGAAGAGAACCATTCAGACTCATTGCAAGCATACCTACGCCATTTTGCAACTTTCAACATTTACAAGATCACGGACTACCCCCAGTTGTAAGTAATGGATCCAACAATATTGGGAATTTGCCCAATGACTTCCCAAAACTGAGAATAGATGGTATTAATTTACAAGAATGGTGTCAGCAGCTCCAGGTTGTCTTTCTAAAAGAAAACTTATTATTTTTTATTACTAACCCCCCAAAAAGACCTTGGACTCTAAAATTGGACTGCCTACACCATAGAGCATTTTTCTTATTAATTTCCAGTATATCTCCTGCCATGTACCACAGTATTAAGCAAAATCTGACTGTCTCAGAAATTATTCAATGCATGTTTAAATTGTTTCACAGTGAAAGTGTAGCCACTACAATAAGAATGTCTAAAGATTTCTTCTCAGCTAGGATAAAGCCAGGGGTTACCATAAGTGAACACTTAATATCTTTAAACAAAATTAGAGCAGAACTGCATTTAAGGGGGGAAATAATTTCAGATCAAACAATGAAGAGTGTTATCATTAACTCACTAGACCCATCGTGGAATAACTATATATCTCATTTAGAGACAATCAATTTAGGATATTTATCCATAGAAAATCTATCTAATAAGCTAATAGCTGAAGATAATTCAAGGAGGAGTCGTTGTAACAATCACATGGAACATAAACAATATAAGAGGGTAGCATTTCAAGAAAGATATCATGAACCAATTGGATGCCACAACTGTGGATCCAAGGAACATAATAGGAGAGATTGTCCTAAACTCCTCAGAGATAGACAAAAATCAGACCATAGAAATAGATACCACAACAGACAGTCATCAATTGATAGACATAGATATAGAAGTCCACCCAACTATAGAGAACATAGAGGGGGCAGGGATAATTCAAAGGATAGAAGGTCTGGTTCACTGAATGGGTTAAACAAACATGACAACACTAACATACAACAGACAGAAGACAACGATTGGCTTATCGATTCTGGAGCAACTAATCACACTACAAATAATAAAAATATATTATCTTCATTTGTAGAAGATAAATTTGTAATTAAAGTAGCTAATCAAGAAAAGGTCCAAGTCATAGGTAGAGGGAATATAACTTTACCTGGCCTAGGAAAAATAGAGGGGGTATTGTTAATACCTGAAATACCTCATAACATACTTAGTGCAATAAAACTAAGCAGAGATTCTGACATAAATATTGTGTTCTCAAAAGGAAAAGCAACATTAGAGAAAAACAGAATAAGCATAGGTACTGTGGTTACTAAAGGAGGTCTACCTTATTTAATGACAAAAGAGAGATGGTTACACAACATTGATTCCAACATGGAAGATAACGATAACATAAATAATGGAGACAATAGTAATAGTGACAATGAGGAACATGAGATTATTCATAATCACAAAGACACACCCAATGACAAAAAACCTAAAATTGGTAAACCAATTCATGATGAGTGTGCTCATGTCTTACATAGGAAATTAGGACATGCCAGTTTTCCTGTAGTACAAAAGATGACTGAACATGCTGAAGGTGTTAAAATAAAAAATTGTAAAAACTATTTGGAATGCTCAGTATGTAAATCTACAAAACTCAAAACTAGTCCCAAACCCAGAAAGTCAACAAGATCAACCAACAAAATTTTTGACTTGGTACACATGGATCTAGTTGGTCCATTAACACCGTCAATCACATATAGAAAATGTTATTTTCTAACCATTGTGGATGACTATAGTCGTTATGGGTTTGTCTATACACTAAAGCACAAAGATGAAACTTTTCAGAAATTTAAGGAGTTTTACAAACATGTAGAAACACAACATAATATTAGAATAAAACAAATTATGACAGATAGGGGATGTGAATTCATGTCAAAAGAATTCTCCCAATGGCTAAAAGACAAAGGGATGTTACACTACACATCTAGCCCTTTCTCTGCGTTCCAAAATGGAGTGGTAGAGAGAAAGAACTCAACATTACAAACCATGATTAGATGCACATTAGAAGATGCTGGCTTAGGTAAACAATTCTGGTCAGAAGCTTTACAATATTCCAATTATACACAAAACAGAACTTGGTCCAGCATTGTTAACAAGACACCATATGAAGTAATGTATAGTAGGAAACCCAAAATAGCACACATGCACATATTTGGAGTCACTGCAGACGTACACATACCTAAGCAATTGAGACGTAAAGGTGAGAACGTATCCAGAAGACTCAGGTTCATGGGATACGAAACAGGCACAAAAGGGTACAGATTTATCGATAATAATAACAAATTTATAGTTTCCAGAACGGCTGTATTCCATGAACAGGCCAACTGGTCTAAAATACATCTTAATGAAATATTCCCAAACACTAATACAGACACTAAACATCAAGAAAAAAAGACTAGAGAAGAATACAATCACAACTCACATAAAAACAAAATCAAAACACGGACAAACAGTCAACACAAAATAAAGACAGATTCATTAACAAAAAAGGAAGCAAGGTATTTACATGACAATGATAGTAAACCAGGAAGAACGATCAGAAGTAACAGAAATTAAATGCCAAACAAATACAAAGATTATGTAATGTATATGGATGGAGAAACATCAACACCAAACACATACGAGGAAGTGTTAAAACTTCCCCCCGAAGAAAAGAAAAAGTGGGAATCAGCCATGACTAAAGAGATGGATAGTTTACGAGAATTAAATGTATTCACACCTACACCTGCACCTAAAGATAAAACTGTTATTGGCACCAGGTGGATATATAAAATCAAAAACTTAGAAGGAGGCAACACCTTATACAAAGCTAGACTAGTTGCACAAGGTTATGCACAAAAATATCCCGAGGATTACACAGACACATACTCTCCCACAGTAAGAACTGAGAGTGTTAAAACGGCTCTGGTTATAGCATCAGCACTTAACCTTGATGTATTCCAATACGACATACAGACTGCATATCTACATGCAAAATTAGATAAAGAAATATATGTAAGAGCACCTCATAGTCAATACACAAACAAAAATGAAACGTGGTTGCTAAACAAAAGTTTATACGGGTTGAAACAATCTGGCAAACGATGGTATGAATGTTTAGTCAAAGTACTCAAAACTATGAATTTCAATGCTACTACTGCTGATAACTGTTTCTTTGTCAAAAAAGAGGGTGATTCTCTAGAATTTGTGTTAATTTATGTGGATGATATTTTGTATATAGGTAAACTTAAAGAGAGGAGAGAGACATTTGTAACAAAACTAAATGAACATTTCTCTTTGAAATCGCTAGGTAAGGTAAATAAGTATCTTGGAGTTCAAATCAGTAAAACAAAAAGGGGATTCAAACTTTCTCAAAGAGATAAGATTATAGAACTTCTGAACAAATGTAACTTAAATAATGCTAAGCCCTGTGACACTCCCATGCAAACTGATTTCTTGAGGAACACGGATGAATCATCCCCTGAATTTAAAGATAATACACTTTACAGATCAGTCATCGGTTCCCTTCTATATATTTCCAATTGGACTAGACCTGATATTGCTTTGCCTCTCAACTTGTTGTCTAGGCACGTCAGCAAACCATTATTATATCATTGGGAAGCTGTCAAAAGAATATTAAGATATTTAAAGAATAGTTTAGACTTCTGTTTATTATTGGAACCCAATAATGTCAAAGAGCCCATCCTCACATGTTATGCCAATGCGGATTGGGCTGGCAATACCACATGTAGAAAAAGGACATCTGGCTATATATTTTTCCTTAGCGATTGTCCAGTTTACTGGTATACTGGTAAACAAGATTTAGTAGCCACCTCAATGACTGAGGCAGAATATGTTTGTCTGTCTAAAGCCTCAAATAACCTCATATAGTTTAATGACTTATTGTCAAACACTTGGAAAAAAACCTACATTACCATTTATCATGCATGAAGATAACAAGACTGCTATTGAAATATCTAGATCTGATGCTATTGGACAAAGGTCCAGACATATAGATATAAAATTCAAACATGTGAGGCAGTTATCTCAGGATGGATTTATTAAAGCAGTTCATTGCGAAACATCAGAGCAAATAGCTGACATATTGACAAAGCCTTTGCCTTCTAAGCAGCATAAATACTTGACTTCTAAGTTACAAGTTTTATATTGTTCTGAATCTGAATGTAATTGTTGTAATATATCAAATCGGCATTTAGAGGGGGATTTGTCACAAGTAAATGCCTTATTCTTTATTATGTAAATAGTACATGACCAGGATATCAGGGGTTAACTTATTCTTCACTACTTAATATATTCATATTTAACCACTCCCATATCCAGCTCCACCCCATGTATATATAAGGAGCTGTATGCATTCTTTCTGTGCTTCTATCTGTGATTATTCAGTGAATATAGAATGCCTTCTGTAAATAAACAGTGCTTTATTTGAATATCTAATTCTTAATTCATTTATTGAGTCTGATCCTGAAAATATCGTAACAGACTCTTTGATGATGCTGGATAATTTACACATATAAAAGAAAACAATACATTGAAAAAAAGCACACTGGAAGGACAAATCGCTCAGACCAAGACCAAACCTAAATTGCATATAGACTACAGAATAATAGAGTTGGAAGGGACCTTGGAGGTCTTCTAGTCCAACCCTCTGCTCAGGCAGGAGACCTTATACCATTCCAGACAGGTGGCTGCCCAGGCTGTATTTAAAAGCCTCCAGTGATGAAGCACCCACAACTTCTGAAGACAAGCCATTCCACTGGTTCATTAAGTCTTGCTTGTCCTCAGACCCAAGCGGAGATGCTTATACCTAATCGACAAAATCTTGCTAGACCCCTTAGAGTAGGGCCTTTAGCTGTTTAAGTGCTCTCTGCAAAATCCAAAGGGAAAGATCTATAATTCAGCCTCGGCTTTATTGCATCCAATAAGCCCCTCACCTCCCTGGGTTACCGGTCCCACTGTGCATCTGTATCATATGGGCATTTAAGGTGACAGGCTATTATCCTCCTCTTTGCTCTCTGGCAGTATGTACAACCAGGTTTGCTTCTCTTTTTCTTCCCTGCCAGTCAATGTTTTACTGCAGGAAGCTTTCAATGGAATCCAAGAGGGACCATTGGAAGTGTTAGGAATCTAAGCTGGAGCAAAAGTCTCAGTATTTTTTTTTTCCTCCAAGGAGCAACAATTGGGACATGTCAACAGAAGTGACCACATTTTGATCAGAGGTAGCAGCAGGGGGAATGTGTTTCTTGCATGCCCAGGCCTTGATTTGCCACATCTCAGTTATAAACCCCATAGATGCTTGCTTATTCTCCAATTTGAGGTGCAGCTGGGCAGAGGGGGGAGGGAGGCAAACTCCCCCAGACTCTCCTGTCTTTCTCAACCCAACCCTATGTCCATTTGGGCTTCGACTGTCCTAGGTGGAAGACTGCAATGGGGATATAAAATCTTCTGTTTACTGGCCTATGGCCTCTCACTTATGACCTGTTTGCACATATAAAAATATTTGTGTACACTTGAAATGTTTATATTCCATTGATGTCAGGTTTAGATTGATCCAAACCACTGAAACACAAAGATGCAAGCAAATGTATGAAATGAGAGGGCAGGGAGAGCCACTCCTTTCAAGCAACCTGATTTGGAAACTATCAGTTACGCCTAGTTAAAAAAAAAAAAAAAAAAAAAAACTTAGCTTTAGCCACGATGCAGGTTTGATGCGTTTGAAAGAAAAAAAGTGAAAGGCAAAAGGCAGGGAGAAGGGGAGGGAGGCGCACCAACCCTAATCCCATTTGCCGTGAAAAGGTCACACGTTCCGATATGAGTAATTAATTTCCTTCGCACAATGTTGAAAAGGTTAACCTGATTTGAGAGGAGCACTTGCATTGGAAATGCCTCGTGTACCTTGTTAAAAGAGCCCAATTACTGCCCTGTGGACCAGAGGAATCTTGGCAATATGCTAATAGGACCGCAAGAGGGAGAAGACAAATGACGAAGAGAGGGCCAGAAAGCAAACAGGCTGTTTCGCTTTGAGACAGAAGTTCTCTTCAGAAGTTCACAAACACACACATATTATTATTTATTTATTTATTACATGTATTTATATGCCGCCATTCTCCCAAAGGACTCAAGGCGGTGATCATAAATTAAGAAACATGTACAATAAAATCCCATTTTAAACCAAATAACTAATTAATAATAAATAATAAAACCCAGAATCAGTCATGTCAATACTGTCACAATGAAGACTGGATGCCTGCAGAGGGGCGGGGGGATCCCAGTTTACTTTCTGTTCCCCCTGAAAGGGTCCTGACGGAAGGCAGAAACCTGGAACATTAGAACTCTTCAGGAGCTACATGAACAACCCCTTTTCCCAACATATGGTGGACTAGTGAGAGCAGATCGGACACAATGGAAGGGCCAACAGGCTCGTCCCTCTACCTTTACTGATTCTAATCGCATGGAAAATGAGATCCAGAAGAGGCAAGCAAGCTGATCGCCCCCACCTACTGACCTGTGAAGGTTTCACAGAGGGTTTATTGGTTTGCTTGTTTGTTTATTAAATTTATATGCTGCCCATCTTTCTTTGGGAGGCATATAAATTTAATAAATAAATAAATCCACTGTGGGGCCTGTACAGACCAATAGGTGGTGGTGGTCAGCTTGCCCTGCCTCTTCTGGATCCCAGTTCAGGCATTCATCTGCCTCTCCCTCCATTCTCCCTCTGGAGCCTCAGGCTTTAGGAGAAGGACAGAGAGCAAGAGCACTTCCTGCCAGGTTGGAAGACCTTCCATACCCACCCACCCACCCACCCTTCCAAACAGCTGAGCAGGCAAGAGAGAGGCCGTGCTTTCTTCCTTGGTTTCTCTTATTAAGAGGAGGGGGCAAGCAAGATGACCCCCATTCCCCCTCTATGCCACTATGCCATGTTTATGTTCAGACTAAACAGTGTGTCTTATGTTCTTTTTCTTAAAACATGCACAGACACAAATACAAATCAATAAATGTATTAATTCCTTTAAACATTGTTCAGAATTGCCAATTTGAGTTTTCCAAGACCCTGAATCAGCTGTGAAAATCAGCTTGCAAGAAGCCTGGAACCTTCCCCAAGCAGGGGGGGGCAAGGGTTACAGATTGGGCTCCTTCATCTGGGGAGTCTCAAGGTGGGATCAGCTCAGGGACGGTGCTGGAAAGAGGCAGTTGCAGTGAGCAACTGGGCAATTTCTGACTATCGCTGAAGCTTGGCATGTGGGAGAAAGCCCAGTCCAGTGGTGTGATTCAGACGGCTTGCACTGCTTTGGGAGAACATTAGCTAACTTTCTGAGCAGTTGGGTGAACCGGCTGTTGGAAGAAACAGCCTTTTGTTTTTCCAAATTTACAGAGTTAATCCTGTCAGGAAGGCAGGAAGGAGACATTCTGGTGTGCCTCTGTGTGTTGTTTCTAGCCTAATCCTTGTCTTTATTGCCCTGCTTAAGTGTTTTCAGAAACTGCCTCTGCGGTTAAGCCTTGTTACATTGTAAAAGCTAATGGTTCTTGGCAATATGCCCAGACTTTCTGTAGCCTGAGCTTCTCCAGAGTCTTTTTTTTCTTTGCTGATACTTTTATTAGGGGCTTTTCTTAAAGGGGGTGGGTTGTTTTAAGCTATTTACACTGCTTTATTAGTTTCTGGCACTCTCCTTTTGGGGTGTACTTCCAAGAGGCAGGATTTTTTTTCAGAGTGGCCAAGGTACATGATTGTTCACTGATAGTAAGACTTTTTTAAAAAATAGGAGATAGGGGTGTGGATCCCTCCAATTTATTTTAGTTTTCTCTCATGATAATAAGGCTTAGTAACATGGCATGTCTGTGGCATATACTAATTTTATTGTGATCCTGACAAGTTTGGGAGGGCAGAGACTTGAACCTGGGTCCCTTATATACTTCATTAATTTGTCTCTTTAGCTCGGCATTTTGTAGCTCAAGTGTGCCCACCCACTTCCTGGAGAGCTTAAATGAACTCTCTGCTAAAGGGTTTCACTTTATGAGCAAGAGTTGGCTGCTGATAATTGTTGCATTTTAACTATTTTAATTCCTCAAGGTGCTCTGGCACCCTGCCTGATTTGTAACTCTGGGTATTGCTGATGAAAAGGAAGGTATTCAGATAGAATGGTTTAGGTTTCCATCATGGCTGTGTGACTGTCATTGATCTTCAGTGTGTTTCTAATTTCTAATTTCTAATCTAATGATTGGTATTTAGGGCATCTTTTTGCAAGCAAAGAAGCTTTTTGTATTTTTGTACAGGTAATCCTTTATTTACAACAGTTCATTTAGTGACCATTGAAAGTTACAATGCCACTGAAAAAAGTGACTTATGACCGTTTCTCATACTTACAACTGTTGCAGCATCCCCATGGTCATGTGATCAAAATTCAGATGGTTGATAGCTGTCTCACATTAATTATAGCTGTAGTCTCCCAGGGTCAAGTGATCCCCTTTTGCAACCTTCTGACAAGCAAAGTCAATTGGGAGGCCAGATTCACTTAACAGCTGTGTTACTACCTTAACAACTGCAGTGATTCAATTAACAAATGTGGCAAGAAAAGTTGTGAAATGGGGCAAAATTAACTTAATAAATTTCTCATTGAGCAACATAAATTTTGGGCTCAATTGTGGTCGTAATGTTGAGGAGAGGCCAAGTGAGGAGAGGCCGGGCATGACAAGGAGTGTTTGGGAGGAGAAGGGAAGGTTGAGGCAGGACTGGGCATGGTGAGGCGAGGTGCCCCTCGACATGAGTGACATTGAGTTGGCCATGCCCGCCCAGTTACATGACCAGCCAGCCATGCCTACCCAGCCGGTCATTAGGACAGAGAACCGGTTGTTAAATTATTTGAATCCCACCATTGGCCCAGTGCAAGATAAAGACGCAGCTGGGATGGCTCCCTTGAGTCCCTGGCCAGTCAGCCACTAGTCATCTCCCAACAATGATTTTTCTCCAGGGCAGGGTCAGGAGGCCACTGCAATTTTAGGTTCGTGTCTGGATGACCTCACCGGGATATTTCTCACTAGGGTAAGAAGATTAACCTCCTAGAGATCCTGTGGGGGGAAAATAAGGAAAAAAAGGGGGACAGAGTGCCTGAAGTGTCCTTCCCAGGACATTTTTTACATAGAAATTGAGGGTTGTTATTGGGTGAGAGAGGAAGTTCAGTCAACAACTCTGAGAGAGACAACCATCAAACTGCCCTTCCAGGTTTGGGGGGTGGAATTGCGCAGAAATGTCAGACTCAGTCCCATTTCCAAGCACAGGTTTGAGGCCCCACCATGCCAGAACATGGTCAAGCAGCTGTGAACCAAGGGGGAGAGACAAAGCCCTCATCCCACAGCCTTTCCCCCAGCTGCTGTATCCAAGGTCTCCAAGGCAAGAGGGGCATTAGCAGCAGCTGCAGGCCTAGAGTCCCAGGAAGCCATTAGCGGAACATTAAGAGGGCAATTGTCCCTTTGGAGCCAGGAGAAGCATATTAGGAGATGGAGAGGGGCACACTGAGGAAGCATTCCAGTGGGAAGCAGGACATCTGTCTCTCAGTGCAGTTTTAATATTTACTTCTGTTGATGAGAATTCGTCATGCTCTATTACAATTCATAGAGTTGTATTTCCAAATTTTATGCATCAAAATACATTGATTTATTGCATTGAAGAGGAGTCTTCTTGATCCCCCTTCTCCTTCTCATATTGTCATAAATGTGGCCAGTGAGGCTCATCTCATGCTATTAATGTGCCTCATTTAATTATATTGTCTTGCAGGAGAGATTTGGGGGGAAGTTTTCTTTTTAAGAAAACAGAGGATTTAAAATGGATAAATCCACACTTGTGGGCCTCCTCTTGTGCTGCAAGTGAAGAGCTCTTGATCAAAAAAATGTGTAACTGGCACACATCGTCTCAAAGAAAGTAACAATTATACAAACTCTTCAAATGAAGGATGATGACCAGGAGCATCCTGATGGTCAAAGTTTGGAAAAGATGATGTAAACCACCAGCCAGCCACAACTGCAGGAGGAATTAGGAAGTTTCATATGAAATATGAAAGAAATAAAAGGAAGTTCTCAAAATAAGTTACCAGAAGTACAATTGCACACATACCAATGTAGGAAGTTAGGGATAGAGGAGAGCAAGAGTATGTTATATATTTTGGATTCTGAGTTACCTGGCACAGATGTGGGATGAAATGAGCTGGCCCTGGTTGGCCAGCTCAGAGAAGGGCTTACTGAAGATCTGAGAGATGAACTGGTGAAGCAAGGCACCCCAAATAATTTGGATGGCCAGCCAGAACAGTTGAGGCAGGGAAGAAATGATAAGGAGAAAAGGCTTATAGCACTGATGGCGAACCTTTCTTTCCTCGGGTGCCAAAAGCGTGTGCATGCGTGCCGACACCCATCATGCAATGCCCCCCACAGGCCCTGCCCCCTATGCATGTGCCTGTGACCCCCCTGCTCCCCCCACCCCCACGCATGAGCACGTGATCCACCCATGTTCCCCCCGCCCCCTGCGTGTGCAACCCCCATTTTGGTGCTACCAGGCCTCCTTGAAGCCTCCTGGAACCAAAACAGGGTGTGGGGGGCGTTCCGCACTCCCAACCCCCATCTTTGTGCTAGCAGGCTTCCTTGAAGCCTCCTGGAACCCAAAATGGGGCACGGGGGTGCCGTACCCCCCAACCCCCCCCATGCATGTCTGACGCCCCCCACCCCACGCATGTGCGTGCGACACCCCCAACCCCACACATGCACGCGTGTCTCCTGGCAGAGACCCGAAAATCAGCTGGCCGGCGGGAGGCGCGTGGGCATGCACAGTGGAACTGACCTGGGCCTCGGCTCATGTGCCCGCAGAAATGGCTCCGCATGCCATAAGTTCGCCACCACGGGCTTATAGCCTACTTTCTCCATGGCCTCCCTCCCGATGCCTCGGAATCCAGTGCAGGAGAGCCCGTGTAAATCAGAGCAACCAGAGACGTCTTCTTATCAGGAGGAAAGCAAAGAAAAAGGGATTTGGGACCTGTGCTTTTACTGTGGAGCTCTCAGGCGCTTAGCCGGATCACGCACAATGAAATCTCAAGCCTTGGACAAAGTAGCAAGATGGAGGAGCATGTAATCAGGGAGCCAGTTTGGTCTAGTGGTTAAGGCACCAGGCTAGAAAGCAGGAGACCCTGCACGTTCGGCCTTAGAAAGCCAGCTGGGTGACCTTGGGCCGGTCTCTCTCTTTCAGTCCTAACCCGCCTCACAGGGTTGTTATTGTGTGGAAAATGGGTGTGGAGGAAGGAAGAGGAAGTTGTGCTGGATATGTTCACTGCCTTGAATAAAAATAATAAAGGCAGGATACAAATAAATAAGTAAATGTAGCTAGTAAGTGCCCAAATCACTTCAAAGCAACAGCATTAGGAAACTTTGCAGGTCCCTCTCTCAGGGACAGGGACCTTCTGACAACTAAGATAGCTCAGATGGCTGACAGCAGGCAAGCATATTTATTATCCCTGTGACTGTTTGTTTAGATCCAGGCCAGAAGGTCTCTGCCGTTGTGGATTCTGGAGTAACTACTAATTTCATCGATATAAACACAACTTGAAAGACTCGTGATGGTCAAGAGAATAGACGGACAGCTCTTCCCAGGGACTTAGCTCCACCTACCATCCAAGTAGCAGTGGGGCTGCCAAACGTGCCAAGACCTGTGCTGTTATGTAAATTATCAGCAGACTAATTGGGCCGAGCTCCTGCCTTTCACAGAAGTGGCGTATACCAGTGCACAGCAGCACAGATTTTACCACTTTCAAAGTGGCCATGGGGACCGAGTTCATGCCCGTGCCAGAGTTTCCACATGAAGCTCCATCCTCAGAGTCATTAGCTGACTGCATGGATACTCTAAAAGCCACTTGGCCCGCCAGGCATGAATTACTAAATAAAACCAGGGAAAGCCAAAAAAGGCAAGCAGATCAGAAAAGCACCACACAAAGCAAATTTAGAGTAGGGAATAAAGTATATTTGTCCACCAAGTATCTAAACCTGAGACAGCCTTGTAAAAAGTTAGGTCCCAAATACACAGGGCCTTTCCAAATCAATCGGATCGTGAATCTAGTGACGATGGAGGTGAAATTGCATCTGGTCTTTTCAAACCCTTTTGGGATCTGGCTTGAGGCCAGTCAAAGAACCACCTCCTCCTGCCATCCTAGTTAAGAGAAAGAAGCACTATGAGATCAAAAGAATTCTCGACTGCAGATACCACAAGGGAAAATTACAGTACCTAGTACTAAAGTCTATCCATTAGCAGATGCTAGTTAAGAAGTTTCACATTAACAGCCCCAATAAGAAATGCAGAAGTAGTTGGGTTGTAATGATAATATGTATATATGTTTATTGTTGTTTCAAGTCTACCCTTCTTCTGAGGAGTCAGCTTGTCAAGACTGACTCAAACCTTCACCTATATTCCACTTTACTCACAGCTTGACAAAGAATGGGGGGGGGGGGTTGGATTGGAATGCACGGGTGGGGGGGAATGGCATCTAAGCATCATTGGTTCCCATAAAACATTGCTCCCACCCACCCCCAGCACACCCAGAGAAGATGTCACAGCGTGGTAGGCTGGTTCCCATAACAAAATGAACAGAAGTGATTGGTGGACATAATGGACTGTGGTTGGCCTGTGGGAAAAGGAGGAGTGAACTATGGGTGCTTTTGTGTGGGAAGCCCAGAGCTGGTTTCGCTTCTTCTGTGCCAATGTGGATTTATTCAGTAAAGTTTATACTCAGTAAAATAATGTCCCAGGAGTTTCTTTTTTGGGATTCGCCAACAGGACAGTTGACAGTGGGCTGATTTTGCAGCCCACAGACTCTCTGTAGCGGACAATCCAAGACACATAGAATTTATACCTCTCTACATAACTGCTTCCTTGCAAGTGCCTGTTGTCTTTGGGATGGAGTGGCTACCATTATGCAGTCCAGATGTAGGATGGGCACAAGGGAACCTTACATCCTTATTCCCAAAATGCCAGCAACTCCAGTGACAACTGCTGCGAGTTACACTCAGAAGTTGGTGTAAGTTAAGATAAGAGCAACTCAGCAGATAAAAAGCCTGGAAGAAAAAAACTTAAGATGAATGATTGGTGGTGTCAGATGTGTTTTGCCTGGAGAAATGTACATGATAGCTCTTTTCAAACACTGAAAGAGCTGTGATGTAGAAGACAGAACAGAATTGCTCAGACCTTTTCCCAGAATGACAAGGCAAAAAAAAAAAAGGTGTTTAAATTATAGGAAAGTGGATTTGGGTTGGATATTAGGAAAGATATTAGGAACAGATCCACAATAGAGCTGTCCTTCATTGGAGGCACAGTAGTCCTTGATTTACAACCATTTTTTAACTGTTTGAAGTTACAATGGCATTGAAAAAAACAACTTATGACTGTTTTTCACACTTACAACCATTGCAGCATCCCCATGGTCACATAATCAAAATTTGGATGCATGGCAACTGACTCATATTTATGACAGTTGCAGTGTCCTGGGGTCATGTGATCACGTTTTGACCCTCTGACAAGCAAAGAAAGCCAGATTTAACAACTGTGTTATTAAATTAACAACTGCAGTGATTTAACAACTGTGGCAAGAAAAGTCATAACATGGGGCAGAACTCACTTAACAACTGTCTTGATTAACAACAGAAATGTTGGACTCAATTATAGTCATAAGCCAAGGACTACCTGTATTCAAACAGGAGCTGAATAGCCATTATTTGAGTTCCCATAGTAGTGTATCCTTTCTCTAAACAGGAATAAATAATCTCCTTGCATTCTAGGGTCGGAGTTGAATTTCAAAGAATTTCCTTCCATTTATTATTCTGGACCAACATGAAATATACTTTGAAGAATAGATTATTGTCATTCGGATTCACATCTTGTTGACCTCCAGCTGTGCTCTAGGTGTCTCTTGACACATTTCATCTCCCTCAGATTTCTCAAAAAAAACCACAGGGCATGCTTGGATCCATGGAAAAGAGAGACTGTATGGGCACAATCTCATTTAAGGCCCCTGTCATCCTCTCTTTCCAGATGACAACCAGGGCCTCAGCTGAATCATGCCTCAGTCTATTGGAAATAACTCCCACTTCTCTCTAAAAGACATCCAGTTCCATCAGTCCTGCATCTTTGTGTTGGGGGGATAGTACCAGAGAATCCCATGTTTACCAGGGAGTGGCCTTATCATGGCAGGAGAGCCACAGAGAGCTCCCCCAATCCCAGATCATGTTGGCTTTGTTCCAACAAGAAAACCAGGTCAGGTGTGCGACCCCTGTCCTGTGTTGGGCACTGGATGACCCGGGATGGGCACAATAGCCATGAATTTCTGAGCAGCCTCGGGCTCTATCCCAAGAGAGGGCAGACTAAAGGCCCTCAGGACCATAGGCCTGGGCAACTCCTCTGACAACCAAGAAACAGAGTCAAAGATCTCAGGTAGGGAGGTTGCTCATTCCATAATCCTCTGTACAAAAGTTTTTGTCCAAGATGGTGGCGCCGAAGGCTGCCTCGATGAAATACTCTCTAATGGTTTCTTTATTTTTTATTATTCTCTGCGATTCACTACAGATTTCATGCCCACGAGACCATCTGCTAAGAATTAAGCAATGTTTCTTTAAGGAGCAGCTTTCTGTGATCTCACTCCCCCTCCCTCTTTACAATCACGGAGGAGATTCTAACACAGGAAGAAGCAAATTCCCAGGCAGTCCAAATGACCCGGTTACCCCCACTGTCCGGGAGCTCAACTATGAAGTCCATCGCAATCTCCTCCCAGGGCTTTGTGGGTTCGGCTACAGCCTGGAGAAGTCCAGGGGGCTTTCCTGGTCGGTATTTCATGGTGGCGCAGGTGGCACAGCTCCTCACATAGTCTTCCACTTCATTTTTCATCTTTGGCCACCAGAATTGCCTCCTAGTCAAATGGAGGGTTTTTAAAAACCCAAAGTGACCTCATAGGCGAGAATCATGACTTCTGTTTAGTACCAGGAACCGCAGGCTGCGGGGCACATAAAATTTAGTCCCCTTCCAGGCCAACCTGTCCCTTAGGGTGAGGTCCGCCTGGTTTTCTTTGAACCAGGGATCATTAGAGAGAGCCGCTTTTAGCTCCGCTGTCAACTTGAGCCTGAGTGGCGTAGGAGGCTAATGCCTCCTACTAAGGCAGCATTTAACATCCAGCTGCCTGCAATTACTGCGAGTTCAATTCTCACCAGGCTCAAGGTCGACTCAGCCTTCCATCCTTTCTAAGGTGGGTAAAATGAGGCCCCGGTTTGTGGGGGCAATAAGCTGACTTTGTATAAAATATACAAAAGTATGAAGGCTATTGCTTAACGCATTGTAAGCCACCCTGAGTCTCCGGAGAAGGGCGGCATATAAAAATAAATAAATAAATAAATAAAAACTTTGTCTTCGGGGAGATTTGAACCCTGGCGCGTTTGTGCTCTGGTGAGGGCTTGGGTGGTTGATTGAGTCTCTGAGATCATGGTGTGAAATACCTCTTCCCGTCAGCTGTCAAATTGTGGTTTGCGGGAGAGAGAGTCAGCCAGAAGGTTCTTACCTCCTGGGATATATTTCAGGTTAAAGTTAAAGCGTTTGAAATATTGAGCCCAATGGACCTGCTTTGGATAGAGCTTCCTCAGGGTCTTCAGAGCCTCGAGATTTTTGTGGTCAGTCTAAACCTCAAAAGGCTCATCCACCCCCTCCAGGAAGTGCCTCCAGGACAGGAGAGCCCATCGCACCGCAAACACTTCTTTTTCCCATACCGCCCATCTGCGCTCAGTGTCCGTTAACTTCCTGGATACATAAGCACATGGCATTAGATTGTTCTGGGGGTCTCTTTGTAGTAGAACAGCCACCACTGCCACATCACTTGCGTCCGCCTGAACCACAAAGGGTTTAGTTGGGTCAGGATGCTGTAGGATCGGCTCCACTGCAAATAGGTGTTTTAATCGTTCAAAAGATTTTTGGCAGTCCATTGTCCAAGCTAAGGGCTGGCTAGATTTTGGCTTGGTTGGAGATGGGCCGGTCTTCAGCAATTCTGTCAAAGGGAGTGCGACCTCAGCAAAGGAAGGGATGAATTGTCTGTAAAAGTTTGCAAACCCCAGGAAGCTCTGGAGCTGCTTATGGGTGCATGGGGGCTGCCAGCCCAGTACTGCCCTCACCTTATCTGGGTCCATTTCGATGCCCTTATTGGACACCCTGTATCCCAAGGGCTTCCTTATGGAACTCGCATTTGGACAATTTTGCATAAAGTTTGGCTGCTAGGAGTTTTTTCAGCATTTGTCTGACCAATTTGACGTGGTCTTCCATGTTTTCGCTGAATATGAGAATGTCATCAAGATAAACAAGAACCCCCTGATATAAAAGCTCATGCAAAATTTCATTGATCAGTTGCATGAAGACCCCTGGGGCCCCCTGGAGTCTGAAAGGCATGACCCGGAATTGGAAGCTGCCCAAGGGGCAGTTAAAAGCGGTCCTCCATTCGTCTCCCTCCTTTATGCGAACTCGGTAGTAGGCTTCTCTTAGATCTAGCTGGGTGAAAATTTTCCCTTTCGATAGGTGGTTCAGTAAGTCTTTCATCAGTGGGAGGGGGTAGGTATTTTGTATGCAAATAGCGTTCACGGATCGAAAATCAATACACAACCTTAAGGTGCCATCTTTCTTTTCTTTAAATAATATTGGGGCGGCCATGGTGGATTTCGCAGGCTCAATGAACCCCTGGCTAGGTTGGTGTCAATGTACTTCCTCAATTCAGTCATCTCAGCAGGTGTCATGGAGTACATTCTAGGCTTTGGCAATTTAGCCCCTGGTTGTAATTCAATGGCGCAGTCTGTGGGCCGGTGAGGGGGGGAGGAGGTTACATTCTTCCTCACTGAAAGCTTCAGCCAAGTCTGCATACACCTTAGGGATTTGGTGTTCACCTGGAGGCCCATCTGATCAAGCCACTGCTGCTGTTTCTGGCTGCTGGTCATTTTGGGAAGGTTGGTGTTTGGGGGGAGGGACAGAGGGTGTTGGGCCAACCCCTATCCTGATTTTTCGGTATCCATCTTCCCATGTGATGGTGGGGCCCCATTTGTCTAGCCAAGCCAGGCCTAGTATGATAGATTCTGACATCTTTGGGGTTACTATAAATCATATAAGTTCATGATGTTTGCCCATCTCCAATCTAATCAGTTCAATAATATGAGTGGAAGGGACTCCCCCAATTAGCGTGCCATCCACCTGGTAAAATTTAATTGGTTGTTTTAAGGGTGTTGTTCTGATCCCCAGTTGTTCTACAATCTTAAGACCGATTAGACATCTGGTACAGCCGGTATCTATTACTGCTGGGAGTTCTGTTTTGTTTCCTGTTTCTGGCAGGACTAGTTTTACTTTAATTGAGAAAGGGGTGAGGGGTGCACTCACCATTGGGTCTTCATCCCCGCTGGGCTTGTCGGGAGGTGCTCCTGTAGCCGGAGAGTCCCCCCTCTATTCAGTGGGGAGGGGATTCTCCACGGCTTGTTTGGCAAATTAGCCAGTTTCTGGGGCTTTCTTTGGAGCCCTCTTCCCTCGTGCAGCTGTGGCGGGTCGTTGTTGTGGAACTGGGGCAGGGGCCAGGTACTCAGAAGCTCGATGCCCTATTTGTCCACAGCGATAGCATTTAATCAGCCCCCTGGTGGAGGGGGGTGAGATTTGCAGGTTTTGAAATGGGCTTTTTAGCTAACACCATACGAGGTGGCTGCTGTGCTGGGGTTTGGCTGGGGGGGGGTGGACTTCTCTGTCTAGAGCAATGGACATGGTATACCACTCGTGGAAACGCTCAGGCACTCCCCAGATCCCACAGGCTTTTCTGACTTCTGGGTCGATGGCTTCCTTGAAGTAGTGCAGGAGTAGGCGGTCAGGCCAATGGCCCAGATTCCCTGCGACTTGCCTATACAAAGTCTTTCATCAGTCGATTACCTTGCTTCATGACTTTTAGCGTGGCTTCATTTTCATTTACACGGTCTGGGTCGTCAAAGCGGGACCGGAGCAGTGTGATAAAGCCATCGATATCATACAGTTCAACAGTGCCCTCATCATGCAGCTGGGCTATCCATTCAGAGGCCTCCCCCTCATTCATCCCATCTGAGATTGCCGACACCAAGTCCCGTTCTGATTCGTATTGCTCCCCATACTGATCAACGTGAGCCCAAACCCTGCTGAGGAAATAAGCTAGCTTGGCTGGCGTCCCGTCAAAAGTTGCTCTGACGCGGGGTGGTTGGGGGAGGGGGCTGGTTGCTGAGTGGGGTGGTTGGGGGAGGGGGGCATTCCAGCCGGTTGTTGGATTAGTCCCCCCTGTGGTGGGGGCCCAGGGGGATCCCTGGAAGCTTGAAATAGAAGGAGCAGGATACTGGCCCTGGATCCATCCCTGGCCGGGACAGAAACCCCATCCAAGCTGTATGTTCTCAGCAGGAGGTAACGAGAAGGCAGGCTGGCAAGGGGCCCCGAAAGGGGTTTTTTACATTTCGTATGCCGGCTGAGCCTGATGTCCCATTGTTGCAGGATTGGAATGCTGCGCTAATCCTCTTGTTTGGCCTCTGGATGGGTAAGGGAAGGTCTGCGCCCTACTAATCCCCCCTCCATGTCCTGGATCAGGGAGGGTGAACGTTGGTTTCGCTAGCCTCCAACTCACCTCCAGGGGTAGGGAAGGGGGGGTGAAAGTCCCCACTCCCATCCTCCAGTCTGGCTCACGGGGCGACTTCTTTTCCCCCTCTTGGAGCTGGGTCAGAGTGACAACTCTTCCAGGAATCTGACGCCTCAGCAGCCTCCATGGCTCGTCCCATTTCTTCAGCAAGAGAAAGCAAGGGATCAGCAAATTCTTGAGCATTCGGCCCCCTGGCGAGCCTCCCTCCAATTTCTCCTTTCTCCTCCATCTTCACTAAGTCTTTGCATCACCCAGGGTTTAGGTAGATCCCTTACGGGGTGCTGTTAGGTTTAGGGAGAAATTCGGGATAATGTCAGCGTTCCAGAAAAAAAACCCTCTCCAAGTAAAGACACAGAAGCAAGCATTTTCCAAAGTCCTCTTTACTAGAATAGGCAAACTGGCACATCTGGGAAATCCCGAATCTGAAAAGCCCGAGTTTTCTTTCAGTAAGTCAAAGCTCCCAAAACCATCCCATTTCTCCCCAGTCGGTCATATGCTCCAATCACGTCCGTTCCACCTCGACTCAGCCCCTGACCTTGACCGATAGGAAGAATGCTATTATGCCTACTAATTCTCCTCTCCTAAATCCCCCCTCCTACTTTCCCACACATGAGGAGATGGCAGCATTGGAGCTTCCGGCCTATTATGGCTTCCAAGGCTTCCAATATTAATATATTGATTGGGGTTTGGGGTTTGATGTTGCTAATTTTCAATGCCCAAATTTGGTTGCTGCTGTGGAGATTTGCAAAAAAGAGGTTAGAAATCATTTGCAAACTACACACGGCCATTCCTAAATTGGACAATACTGAGCTAAGACTGAGTTTTAGCCAGTCATAACAAATCTCCCAAGATTCAGGAGAGGTTCCAGCAGTTGCATTGTTTTGCAAAACAAAACATTGTTTTGTTTCTGGCAGAGATTTGCTTGCTGTTTGTGTGTATATGTCCCTCCCTCCCTCTCTCTCTCTCTCTCTCTCTCCCACCCCCTCCATGTCTGTCTCTCTCTCTCTCTCTCAGATAGACAGACAGACAGACATGGGGGGGGGAGAAAAAGAGTGAAAGAGACTCCCTTTAGAACACAGTACATGAAGAATCAACAGTGCAGGCTGAGCCTTCCCAGACAGCTGCTTGTTGCCTTGAATGCCAATTCCCAGGAATAAGCAAAAACATCCCAAAAGGCTTTACAAGGATTCTTCACTGCAGGTTGCAAAGCCCTTTCCCAGGTGTGTGTGTGTTTTTTTTATTTTCTTTTTCTCTGCTTTATCACTGCTTATTGATTACCTGATCTATGTAATTACAATCAGAACAGCTGGGATTTCAAGCCTGATTGGCTTCAAATTAGAAATCCATGGCTTTTGTTGGACTCTCACACCAAACTATTATGACCGAACGTCATTGTGTCTGGCTTTCTCGCTTACTTTTCTTTTTGTGCACATATTTTTCAGAACCCAAGTACCTGACCACAGCAATTCCTACACCTCACCCTTTATGTATAGTCTGGGCCTTACAAATGTTTTGCACATGTGCTACACCTTGTGGGGGGGTGGGGGGGGTCAGGCTCTGCACACATTACAGGCCCCTCATTCATCTTTTGTGATAACAGAACCCAGAGCTTACAAAGGGCTTTTGTTTTATTTTTATTCTTTGCAACATGCTACTTTTGGAAGGCGCAGCACAAGAGGTTGGCCGGCTACCTGGACAGGCTGGCCTTTGTACTGGTGGACACTGGTGAACAATCCAGCAAGGTCAGGGCAGACACTGAAGATATGTGCAGAAGCTGATCAAGGGCGTCTTTGCTGGATCTAGGGCCTGTTTATGAGTTATTCATAAGCACATAACAAAAGCAATGTTTTTGGTATCATTTTGTAAGATTCCTGATAAACTTACACCCCCAATTGGGACCGGGATTGTCATCAAAATTCAATGCAATTATAAAACAAGGCATTGTGTGACCACAGCAATTTATGACAGCAATCCCAGCACTCCACATTGTGGTTGATAACTGAAAATTGCAGGTCATTAAGTGAGTACCCACTACAATCCAAACCAGCTCCAAACCTCAGTAAAATAGAACACAGAACACAGAATCCTAGGGCTGGAAGGGACCCTAGAGGTCTTCTAGTCCAACTCCCTGCTCAAGGCAAGAGCCTTCTACCATCCCAAATGGTTGTCCAATCTATTTTTGAAGCCCTCCAGTGATGAAGCACCCACAACTCCAGGAGGCAAGCTAAGAGACTGTCTCAGTTCTCCCCACCCACCTCTCTACCCCAACATCTCTGCCCTTCGGCCACAGTGCCCTTTACCTTGTAAGGTGGCAGCCGGCCCCAGAACCGCTTGTCTCTAGGGCCATGCCGCAAGAAGCCACAGCCACCCCTGCTCAGCCACAGCCACCCTTACCACCTTGCGCTCTGCCACCCCAGCTGACCAACACCATTTTCTTGCTGTTGCTGCTGATGAGGCAGGCTCAACCCTTTGCAACAAGAAACAAGAATGGTTTCTCAGGAAAGCAGAGAGCAGAGGAGCCACTTGTCCTTGTATATGGGCCCCAAGCCCCTTTCCCTGCCTCAGCCGGAGTGGGAAGGTGAGTGGCAGGAGAAGGGGCTTCTCTACCTGATGAGCCTTGAAGGTTAAAAGTCATTGGAGAGAGGGTTGCACCTGTGTGACACTTCAGCCCAAGAATCCCACTTTCATCCATGAGGATGTCAACTTTTCCCTTTGTCAACTATTTTCAACTGTCAATTTGAATGGAAATTGTTTTCTTTAGAAAGGAAGAACTTCTCAAGCGGGCAATAAGTCTCCTTGGGCATCATAATTACATGGCAAAGGAAATCTATAAGGATACCTAATGGAAATCCAGATGAGAAGCAAGATAGAAGAAATTATGGCTACTAGGACTAGGGTTGGTTTGAATACCCAGATCAGAAGGAAAATTCCAGTCATATCATTAGACTGTGTTGAAAGAACTGTCCATCTGGGTGCAATTCCAAGTGTGGAGAATGACACTGGAAACACAGAGGCTGCTTGGAAGGATGGTTTAATGGTGAAGCAGAACCATCAAGCATGTGTGATTCTCGGAAGAACACATGAAGGAGAGGGAGGGAGGGAGGGAGGGAGGGAGGGAGGGAGAGGGAGAGGGAGAGATTGATTTATACCCTCTCTTGGGCCCCGCCTTTGAGCTTCCTGTTTCTGTCTAAGGGCAGGTATCCCATTGGTTGCTGTAGGGGTCATGTGCAAGTCCTAGGAGTTTGTCTGAGATAAGTCTGGTTGAACTGTGGGCTAATGTAATGTCCCTAGGTGGGTAGAGGGCTAATCGTATCATGTCCTGAGGGCCATGTCTTAATCCCACTGTCATCCCTGACACCCATCACCCCGGAGCTGCAGGGAGCTGCTTTGTCTTTAAAAACATGCTTCTCCTTTTCTCATCCAGAGAAATATAATATTCTTCCTTTTTAATATTTCCTAGAATATTTCATTCTTCTTAGAGGGGTGGGTGTTAACTTTCTTCAATTGGAATAGATTTTTTTCCACACCGGTTTAGAAAATCAAACCCATTCAATTTTCCCAACAACAGATGAAATCAACGATCATCCCTCACCCGCCACAAATGCCCAACCTTAGTTGACAATTTCCTTTAAGGCTCCTGGAGAAAGATCTGGGGCCCCCTCCTGCCCCCCCCCCACTGCCACCAATACTCCCTATACTGTATTTTTCTTGCAGAAGCAAATCCAAAGATATCAGCTAATTGATCGCAGGAGGCTGAGAGGGCAAATCTAAGCAATATTTTTTTGTCCGGGTGGCTTCCAGCCTTTACCTTAACATCTGAAAGAGACCTGGCAGTTGGCGGGGAAGGGAGCAACCATCCCACTTTTCTTTCTGTAAAGGTAGCAAAGGAAAGTAGATTGGCTGCGGGTGAGGCAGGAGGAGGGGAAGTAATGCTTTCCCGTCTCTCTTTTAAATAGGTCTCTCAGTTAAAAACCACTCCCGACTGCAGATTAGTGCCTGGCTCTATAGGTTTTCCAGAGATAAGACCTGGGGATTGATTTCAATTACTAAAGTGGATAAATGGAGGCACTCGCATCACCTCCTCCTCTTCGTCCTCATCCTCCTTGAGGAGAGGATTAACCCTCCAGAGGCCGGCGCCAAAGAAAAAAGGCAGGCCTCTTCCTTGAAAGACCCTGCCTCGCTCTCCCCTTGCCTCCTTTCCCCAGACGGCCGTGGGAGTAGCAATGTTAGCACTATCTCCAGAGGGTTTAAATCCCCGCCGAGAGAATCAGGCAGCTGCGAGAGGCTTACAAGGAGCTCCAGGAATCTGGTGCGGGATGAAAGGGCTGAGCTGAAGCACTGGCAAACCTTGGGCCAAGCTGAGGCAGCTGAAAGGACTGGGCCAAAGGGGCCTTTCAAGACAACACACACACAAACACACACACCTTCATGGATTCCTCTTCCATTAGAAAGGAACAAGGGAGAGGGTCTGGGGGCTAAAACGTATGAAGAAAAGTTTCAGGAAAAGAAGGACTAGGGATGACATGATAGCAATATTTGAGGGGCTGCCCCAAAGAAGAGGGGGTCAACCGATTCTCCAAAGCACCAAAGGGCAGGACAAGAAACAACAGATAGAAACCAATCAAGGAGAGATCCAACCTAGAACTAAGAAATTTCCTGAAAGTGACAGTGAAGTGTTGGGCTCAATTGTGGTTGTATGTTGAGGACTATCTGTAAACCTAGGAACTGCAGTTCCTTCAACTGCCCTTTTGTCACCCAGGCTGCTAAGTTAGGGAAGTGGTGAAGATTGGCTGACTTCTTTGCCTTAACCACAGGAGCTCTGCAGGGTCAGTTCTACAGATAAAGTAAGATAAGATTTGGTTCTCCTAAATTGTCTACCAAGTTGTCAGCAGAAGGATTGGGTGAGCAGTAGGTCCCTTTAATGAGGACAAGAGATCCATCACTGAAAAAAACCCATAGAAGTTTCCCCTGAGGTCCTCTTGGGGAGAAGTCAGGGAGACTGCAGACCCCTGGAAGGAGGGCTGTTGTCAAGCACAGGAAATCAAGAAGCAAGGTGGTTTAAACAAATACAGATTTATTGCACACTAAAGCTCTCTACAAGAATCTGAACTACTAACAGTCAAAGCAAATTGGTGGTAGATAAGAATCAACAGAATTCAAGGAGGGCTGGATTTAGATCTCTTGTGACGCAAAGGGATTCAACACTGGTGACAGCTTGACCCTTCCCTTGGGCTCAGCCTGGCCATCTCCTACAGCTGTACCCCCAAAGGCACATCCAGTCATCCAGTCTCATGGCCACCCTGTCATTTGACCTGACAGGGCCATTCCAGATTTGTCAATTGTTGCTTCATCTCTGAACCCAATAATTGAGAACTGAACAAACTATACATTTGACAAAGCATACTTTTGACATGCCTTTTTCAGGCCCAAACAGACAGCCTCTGAATCGGACAGTGTTACTCATTTCAGCAAAGGTTTCTTCATCCTGTTTCAAGCTGTTTCTGCATTTTTAAAGAGATGTCTACAATATCATCAAACTGGGTTAAATTTTCAGTCTGCTACACTTAAAGGCTGTTGTGTCTTGCAGGAGTTTTTGGAGAAAGGAATTTTCCAGCCCATAAAAAAAAGCCACAGTTTTAATTGTGCCTATCTCTGGGTAAGTGACCTGGAGCACTTCAGAACAATAGCACTAACACCTAGACTTAAATATCACCCCATAGTGCTTTACAACCCTCTCTAAGTGGGTTTACAGAGTCAACCTGCTACCCCCAACAATCTGGGTCCTCATTTTTCCAACCTTGGAAAGATGGAAGGCTGAGTCAATCTGGAGCCCCATCAGGATCAAACTCCTGGCAGTAATCAGAGTCAGCCTGTAATACTGCATTCTAACCACTGTGCCACAAGGGCTCCTGGTGTAAGAAGCAGTTACAAGGAATGAAAACCAGCTTCACAATTTTCATCCTCGTTTGCCCAGAAAACATCAAGTCTGGAAGAAGAAAAGAGAATGTCAGCATTCCAGAAACCCCCCCTCCCCCCAACTCCAAGTAAAAACTCTGAAGCGAGCATTTTTCAAAGTTCTACTTACTAGAATAGGTAAACTGGCACATCTGGGAAAACCCGAATCTGAGAGGTCCTGGTTTTCCCTCAGTAAATCAAAACCCCCCAAACCATCCCCCCACTCCTCAGTCGATCACATGCTCCAATCAACCGCCGACCCATCTCAAGACCTCACTCCGACCACTCCTTCTCCAGATGCAGGATCACCCTGACCTTGACCGACAGGAAGAATGCTATTATGTCTACTAAATCCCCCCTCCTACTTTCCCACACATGAGGAGGTGGCAGCATGGAAGCTTCCGGCCTAATATGGCTTCCAAAGCTGACAGAGTAGCTGTATTTGGCTGAAAAGCTTGGCTGTGTCAGCACAAGGTTGCTTTTTTCCTCCTTTCTCCTCCCTGCCCTCTGCTCCCCTTCGATGTAGAAGGAGGAGAACCGTCATTTTGACAGGTGGTAGGAGAACCTTAGGCAGAGCAGCTCCCCCACATTGGCCCAAAGCAGCCAAGAGATCCAGAATAATGTAGCACAGAGCAAGTACTTGAAAATCTATGAAAAGCTGAATACAGGTAGTTTTCAACTTACAACCACAATTGAGCCCAAAATTTCTGTTGCTAAGCAAGACAGTTGTTAAGTGAGTTTTTCCCTATCCTACAATCTTTCATGCCACAGTTATTAAGTGAATCACAGCAGTTGTTAAATTAGTAACATGGTTGTTAAGTGAATCTGGCTTCTCCATTGACTTTGCTTGTCAGAAGGTCACAAAAGCGGATTGCGTGACCCTGGGACACTACGGCCGTCATAAATATGACCAATTGCCAAGTGTCCAAATTTTGATCAGGTGACCAATTGTTGCAATGGTCTTAAATGTGAAAAATGGTCATAAATCACATCTTTCAGTGCCACTGTAACTTCAAATGGTCAAACTTTGAGCTTTGAACGAACGGTCACTAAATGAACTGTTGTAAGTTGAGGTCTACCTACATATGAAAATTAAATCATAGTTTCCAATTCCTGGCTGGAGAGGAACACTTCCTCCTCCCTACCCACATTCTCCCTGCATCTTGAAGCTCTCCTGGACCTCCAGCAGTCACTCTTAGCTGACCTAACCGGGATTGGGATACTCAGTTCCATTTATTTATTTATTTATTTCCAATTTATATACCGCCCTTCTCCCTGAGGACTCAGGGCGGTGTACAGCCAGAATTAAGAACATGAAATACAAATATTAAAAAACAATTAAAATATATATAAATTTGGCCCAAAAATTAAAAATCACAAACCAATTAAAACATTTAAAATTTCTTCTTAAACCAGCCTGGCTTGCTGGAAAAATGGGTTTTAAGGGCACGGCGGAAGGCGCTGAGGTCTTGGATTCTCCTTATCTCTGGGGGCAACTGATTCCAGAGGGTAGGTGCCCCCACAGAGAAGGCCCTCCCCCTGGGGGCCACCAGCCTACATTGTTTGGCTGATGGCACCCTGAGGAGGCCCTCTCTGTGGGAGCGCACAGGTCAATGGGAGGTGGTCGGTAGCAGCAGGCGGTCTCGAAGATAGCTAGGCCCTATGCCATGGAGCGCTTTAAAGGTGATAACCAGCACCTTGAAGCGCACCCGGAAGACCACCGGGAGCCAGTGCAGCTCGCACAGGAGCGGTGTTACATGGGAGCGCCATGCTGCTCCCGTCACTACCCGCGCTGCTGCATTCTGGACCAGTTGGAGCCTCCGGGTGCTCTTCAAGGGGAGCCCCATGCAGAGAGTGTTGCAGTAGTCAAGGCGAGAGGTGACGAGGGTTGAGCTTGAGCCTGTTCTTCCCCATCCAGATCCGCACAGCCTCCAGGCACTGGGACATCACTTCAAGGGCATCATTGGGGTGGCCTGGGGTGGAGATGTACAGCTGGGTGTCATCAGCGTACTGGTGGTATCTCACCCTGAAGCCACAGATGATCTCGCCCAGCGGCTTCACATAAATGTTGAACAGAAGGGGCGAGAGGACCAATCCCTGCAGCACTCCACAGATGAGAGGCCTCGAGGTCGACCTCTGCCCCCCTGCCAACACAAACTGTGACCGGTTGGAGAGAAAGGAGGAGAACCACCGCAACACGGTGCCTCCCACCCCCAACTCTTCCAGCCGGTGCAGCATGATACCATGGTCGATGGTATCAAAAGCCGCTGAGAGATCTAACAGGACCAGAACAGAAGAGCAACCCCTGTCCCGAGCCCTCCAGAGATCATCAACCAATGCGACCAATGCCGTTTCCGTGCTGTGCCCAGACCTGAAACCCGACTGGAATGGATCTAGATAAGATGTTTCCTCCAGGAATTGTGGAAACTGTCGCGCGACCACACTCTCAACAACCTTCGCCATAAAGCAAAGGTTGGAGACAGGATGGTAGTTGGCCAATATTGCCGGATCCAGGGATGGCTTCTTGAGGAGAGGCCTCACCACCGCCTCTTTCAAGGCAGCAGGGAAGTAAACCTCACTCAACGAAGCGTTGATAACACCCTGGAGCCAGCCTCGTGTGACCTCCCGGGAAGCCAGTACCAACCAGGAGGGACACGGGTCCAGTAAACATGTGGCCGCACTAAGTCTCCCCAAAATCCTGTCCACATCGTCGGGAGTCACAGCATCAAACTCCTCCCAGATAACATTCTCAAGACTATTCCTCGTCACCCTGCCCTGATCTACCCAGTCAGAGTCCAAATTCCCCCGGATCTGAGCAATTTTGTCATACAGGTATTGTCCGAAATCCTCTGCCCTGCCTTCCAGGGGATCCTCCCGCACTCCCAGATGGAGCAGGGAGCGGGTCACCCTAAACAGGGCGGCCAGACGATTCCCTGATGATGCAATAGAGGCAGAAAAGTAATTAAACTTTGCCGTCTTTATCGCCACTAGGTAGGCCTTAATATGCAACCTTACCAGTGTTCGATCAGATTCAGCGAGACTGGCCCTCCAACCGCTCTCCAGGCATCTTTTCCGGCGCTTCATTTCCCTCAGCTCCTCAGTAAACCAAGGAGCCGCCCAGGATCGGCACTGGGTCAGAGGCCACAAAGGCACGACTCGGTCCAAGGCCCCATCAGCCGCCCGATCCCAGGCAGCTACCAGGTCCTCGGCCGAGTCATGTGCTAGATCCTCAGGAAATGTCCCAAGCTCCATCTGGAACCTATCAGGATCCATCAGGCGCCTGGGGCGGATCCATCTAATTGGGTCCGCCTCCCTGCGGCGGGAGGGGCAGCAGTTCGAAGATCCAGGCGAAGGAGTGAGTGGTCAGTCCATGACAAGGGTTCCATGTCTATATCCCCTATAACAAGACCACTCAACCACTGGCCGGAGACAAAAATCAAGTCCAGAGTGTGACTCCCCTGTGAGTAGGGCCATGAACTAACTGGGTCAGGTCCATGGCCGTCATGGAAGCCATGAACTCCTGAGCCATCTCAGACGTTTCACCAACAGATGGCAAGTTGAAATCACCCATGACTAAAAACCTGGGTGTATCTACTGCCACCGTGGCTGTCACGTCGAGTAGCTCAGGTAGGGCTGTTGCCACGCGGCAGGGAGCCAGGTACGTAAGCAACAAGCCCATCTGAACCCCACAACCCCACCTCACATCCGGCTATCTGAGGCACAGCGGTCTCCCTCGGACCCAGATCCTCGTTAATAATAACCGCCACCCCCCCCGCCCCTCCCCTGGGCCCTCGGCTGACCCACTGACCCTATTGTCCTCAGCTTGACCCGCAGGAGAGATAGGACTGCTTTCCCTCTTTTGTCAGGTGTTCCCCTTGCCAGCCACCCTCCCTTCTGTCCATCCTGTTGCTTGGCAGTCTCCTCATTTGGTCACGGGGTGTCTCCCCCTTGGCAGCGTGTGGACCTCGTTACCCCCAAGGAGTGATGTGGCTTCCCCCTGTCCTGTGACGCCTCTTCCCACCTTAGCTCTCCCTGTCGGGAAGCGCCAGGAACTGTTATTGCTCCTGCTGCCTCTGCAGGATCTCCAATATGCTCCAGGCTGTGTTTTCTGACAATGGCATGACTGCAAAACCCTTGGCAGGGCTCTCTGCTGGTTAATAAACCACCTGAAATACGTATTTTTCTGCAAGAGAATAGAGTGGGCAGCATGTAAGAGGCACAATTGTAAAGAGAAATCATAGCTTGCTCAGAAGATTGGCTAGGAAATTAATTTCCCAGTGGCAGGAATAACACGGTTTGGTGGTGACAGGCATGTCAAACGCCGAGGACAATTTGCTGATCAAATTGCATTCAAGATCCAGAGAAAATGAATTCTATGAAAACATGAAGAGCCTTTTGTTGAGGAATCAGCCAGGCATCTCTGCTGCTTGACAAAGATGTTCAGATGTTAAGATTTGCACTTTGCTTCTGCAAACTATAAGTAATTAAACTATATAAAGCAGTTGCAATATCAAAATGCCTCCCAAGTATTGTCACATTGTTTTTTTAAAAAGGAAATTTCACCAATTACTTTCTTTTTCATTTTTTTGAAAACTTATTTATAATTCTATTTCTGTTTTGTTATAGTTTAGTATCTAACCTGGGATGTATAATTTACAATCTAAGTCCCCCCCCCCACTTGTCAAGCACTGCCAATTCTTATAAATTAAAGTTAAAAGTTAATCTTAGTAGTTTAAGATGGAAATGGGTGGAGTTTAAGAAAAACAATATTTTTTGAACTTCATTCTTTCTGCTTTGCCCTCCTATCCCTATTCTCCTACTCTATCACAGAAAAGACTGAACAGCCATTTGTCCAGAATTGTGTAGGGCAGACAGTCACTTGTCTGAAATGATATTGGGTCTCCTGCTTCGGCAATGGGTTGGATTGGAAGACCTCCAAGATCCCTTCCAACTCTGTTATTCTGGTCAAACAAAAAGAGGGGAATGTGAACAACTGAGAGCAGGACTCCATCTTTGAACCACCCACCTACCTCCCCCCCCCCCGCCAACCATACTTTAAGCATTCTTGGCATGGAAAGGAACCCTCCCCAAACTTTTCATTCTCCAAAATACCTTGTTCACAGGAGGGAAAGATGCACAGGGTGTGGGCACACCGAGGCACAGAGGAGGCTTTGCCACCACATTAGACTAAAACTGCAGAGGAATGTGAGCAGTGATTCTCACTGCAGAAGAGGCCAGAAATTCACAAGCACCTTTGCTCTGTATCAGAGGTGGAGATCTAGGGCCCTTTTATGAGTTGTGGACTTCAACTCCCAGAATTCCTGAGTGCTGAATTCCATTCTGGCTCAGGAATTCTGGGAGATGAAGTCCACAACTCATAAAAGGGCCCTAGATCTCCACTCCTGCTATAGAGGCAGTAGTGCTCAGAAGCAGAATCCAAACTCCAGGGAGGGTCTCAGATTAGGGCCCCTCCCACTTGGGGGCTCTCAAATTCAGAGAAGGGGCATCTTAGAAAAATCTTGTCTGAGAATTCCACATCCCAGATTTAGGTCCAAATTTAGACCGTTCCCACGTTGCATGACTTTCTAAAAATAGATTTCGGAAGGACCAATAATTCTGTTCCTCCTCCAGAGTAAGCACTCTTTAAATGAAAATAACATTTACAAACATTTTAATCTGACTTCACAATGACAATTCCTGGCCTTTTTTCAGTGCAAATTTTGTTCCACCTTCAGTGGAAGATGAAAACTCCAGCCAAAGCTGGTCTCTTGGAGCACTGATACATGGGAGTTCATAAATTATGCCAGTGGCAAAGCTCTTTAGGTTGCCTGACAATTAAGTAATGTTCTGATAACACTCCTCTTTGTTTCCATTAAATGAAAATGCCTTTATTTTCTCTGAAAAGGCATATTTTTTAACAATAAGATTCACCAGTTCCCAAAGCTCAGTTAATTAAATCTTCCCCCAGCAAACCGTTATAGACAAGCGAGGGAGACGGTTTCCCTTTCGTTGCACAGACAACAGAGCTGGGCTCTAGCCAATGCTAAGCTGCTTTGATCCTTTCTCACAGCAACGGTCCCATCGCTCTGCAAAACTCCAAGCATAAACTCCCAAATTAACATCACTCACCAGCATTAACCTCCAGCCAAAGATGCTGCTTATCAGTTACAAATGTCCACTATTTAATTAAAAACTGTATTTTTGTGAGCAACAATGCTCTGAATCTCTCTGCTGCTTTCCCCCCCAGCTTTGCCAAGTTATTCCCTGGTTAAATTGTGGCAATCTATTGCAAAGTGTATTCCTTCCCTTTTTTCCACTGTTTACAGAATAGAACAAAATAACAGAGTTGGAAGGGACCTTGAAGGTCCTCTAGCCCAACCCCCTACTCAAGCAGGGCACCCTAGACCATTCCTGACAAGTGGCTATCAAGTCTCTTCTTAAAAGACTCGTTTTCAGGCACCCACAACTTCTGGAGGGAAGCTGTTCCATTGGTTCATTGTTCTCACTGTCAGGAAGTTTCTGCTTAATTCTAGGTTTGTTTTCTCCTTGATCAGTTTCCATCTGTTGCTTCTTGTCTTGCCTTCTGGTGCTTCGGAGAATAGGTCAACCCCCTCTTCTCTTTGGCAGCCCCTCAGATATTGGAACACTGCTATCCTGTCACCACTGGTCCTTCTTTTCACATACCCAATTCCTGCAATCATTCTTTGTATGTTTTAGCCTCCAGCCCCTAATCATTTTTGATGCTCTTCTCTACATTCTTTCCAGAGTCTCAACATCTTTTTTATAATACGGTGACATGATGGATTTTATAAAATGTGCAAGGAGCAAAGGGGTAATGTCTCTAAAAGCCTTGTTTTGTGTTTGGGAGGATCCAACCCAGAGTTCTGCATGGCACTTTCAGCATTCCTCCTTTCTAAGTTAAGAAGATGCATCAAAGGTCCTTCTTCCCAGTCCTGCCATTCATCTTTTCTTTGCAGGGCTTCAGGCATTCTCACAGTGTGCCTGAGGATTGGGGGTAGAAAGGAGAGAGGACCTAATAAGAAAAGAAGATACAATGCTCTGGTCCTGGCTGTTCCATGCTAATGATTTATAGGGTCTGTCCTGCAGCCATCACCATGGCAATATTTCACTAATGAAGGAGTCTGGCTTTGCATGGACTCAGCACTGGCTGCACAATATTCTAATACTCTATAAATCCTAGGCTAGAAATGTTCCCAGGCAAACATCAGCCTAAAGGCTTTGGGCTTCCCCATTCCGCATTTGCACCAGCTTCTGCAGAACTTCCCAAATATTTGTTGACTCACTAAATAGACAGTCTGACTTGTTTTTTCTCAGAGACACACCAAGCACAAGTGAGGTTAATCCTACCCTTTCCACAAAGGCTCAGTGGTGGTGTGTTTGTGTGTCTCTGCATGTGTGTGTGTGTGTGTGTGTGTGTTTTCCCACAAAAGGTGCAGAGATGAGATAAGGCTTGGAATTGGACAGCTCACAGCCAATAGCTCCAAGTTGCCAGGGCCCAGGCTTTGCCTGTACTCCTCAAATGGCTGTTCCTGCAAGATAACCTAGCACTACAATATTCGTATTTTGGGGGAGAAAACAAGGGGGAAGTAGATAAAGGACAAAGGATGTATACAAATCTTCCTCTTGGTGAATGTTTGAGGCTGAAGATTTCTCAGTCAACAGTCATGAATAAGAAACGAGCAGAGTAGGGAGACAATTCCATTTGATCACCTCGCTTGGGTTGAAATGGACCCAAAGCTCATCCAACAGCCTCTCCGTAAAATTGGTGGGATGTCTTTCAAATTTCAGTTTTTTCCTAAGGGGTGGGACTGAGTGCCTTGGGTCTCCTGCTCGAGCAGGGGATTGGACCTCCAAGACCTCCAAGGCCCTTTCCAGCCCTGTTCTATGTCTTATCAGAAGCCAAATATTTTAATATTATAAGCCATGCAATAATAGCTTCCAATGTCCATGTTTCTTCTTTATATCAGTCATATTTACAGCAATTGTCATTCACAGCAACAATGACACTAACTGTGACCTTTGGAACAGGCATTGGACAGGAGGCAGACAAAATTTGCATGCGACAAAAAATTAAACTATTAAACTATAACTTTTCACCTGACGTTTAAATGAACATCTGCTCATTTAAACTACTGTGGGCATGAATCCCTCAGAAGAAATGGAGTAGCCTTCATAGACAATAAAAGAGTAGGAAAAGCAGTACTGGGATACAATCCTCAAAATGACAGAATGATCTCAGTTCGAATCCAAGGCAAACCATTCAACATCACAGTAGTCCAAGTTTATGCCCTAACCACTGGTGCTGAAGAGGCTGAAGTTGACCTACAACACCTTCTAGACACCTTCTACATTAACACCAAAAAATGATGTCTGATGTCCTTATCATTATGGGGGATTGGAATGCTAAAGTAGGAAGTCAAAAGATAACCGGAATAACAGGCAAGTTTGGTTTTGGAGTACAAAATGAGGCAGGCTGATAGAATTTTGTCAAGAGAATACGATGGTCATAACAAACACTCTTTTCCAACAACCCAAGAGATGACTCTACACATGGACATCACCAGATGGTCAACACAGAAATCAGATTGACTATGCGCTTTGCAGCCAAAGATGGAGAAGCTCTATACAGTCAGTAAAAAGAAGACCAGGAGCTGACTGTGGCTCAGAGTATGAGCTTCTCATTGCAAAATTTAGGCTTAAATTGAAGAAAGTAGGGAAAAGCACTAGACCACTCAGGTATGAAGTAAATCATATCCCTGATGAATATACAGTAGAGGTGACAAATAGATTTAAGGAATTAGATCTAATAGACAGAGTGCCTGAAGAACTATGGACGGAGGTTCGCAACAAGAGGTAGCAACTAAAACCATCCCAAAGAAAAAGAAAGGCAAGAAAGCAAAATGGCTGTCTGAGGAAGCTTTGCAAATAGCTGAGGAAAGAAGAGAAGTGAAAAGCAAGGAAGAAAGATACACCCAATTGAATGCAGAATTCCAGAGAATAGCTAGAAGAGATAAGAATGCCTTCTTAAATGAACAGTGCAAAGAAATAGAAGAAAACAATAGAATAGGGAGGACCAGAGATCTCTTCAAGAAAATTGGAGATATGAAGGGAACATTTCATGCAAAGATGGACATGATAAAGGACCAAAATGGCAGGGACCTAACAGAGGCAGAAGAGATTAAGAAGAGGTGACAAAATTACAAGAAGAACTATACAAGAACAAGTTTAACATCCCTGATAACCACGATGGCATGGTCACTGACCTTGAGCCAGACATCCTAGAATGTGAAGTCAAATGGGCCTTAGGAAATCTGAGCAAGAACAAAGCTAGTGGAGGAGACAGTGTCCCAGCTGAGCTATTCAAAATCTTAAAACACGATGCAGTCAAAGTGCTATACTCAAATTGCCAGCAAATTTGGAAAACTCAACAGTGGCCACAGGATTAGAAATCAGTCAGTTTACATTCCAATTCCAAAGAAAGGCAATGCCAAAGAATGTTCAAACTGTCGCACCATTGCACTCATTTCACATGCTAGTAAGGTTATGCTTAAAATCCTACAGGCTAGGCTCCAGCAGTATGTGGATCGAGAACTACCAGAAGTACAGGCAGGATTTTGAAGAGGCAGAGGAATTAGAGATCAAATTGCCAACGTACACTGGATCATGGAGAAAGCTAGGGAGTTCCAGAAAAACATCTACTTCTGCTTCATTGACTATGCTAAAGCCTTTGATTGTGTGGATCACAACAAATTGTGGCAAGTTCTTAAAGAGATGGGAGTACCAGACCATCTTACTTGTCTCTTGAGAAACCTATATGTGGGTCAAGAAGCAACAGTGAGAACTGGACACGGAACCACTGATTGGTTCAAAATTGGGAAAGGAGTCCGGCAAGGCTGTATACTGTCACCCTGCCTATTTAACTTATGTGCAGAGCACATCATGAGAAAGGCGGGGCTAGATGAATCAAAAGTTGGAATTAAGATTGCTGGTAGAAATATCAACAACCTCAGATATGCAGATGGCAGAAAGTGAAGAGGAACTAAAGAGCCTCTTGATGCGGGTGAGGAAGGAGAGTGCAAAAGTTGGCTTGAAACTCAACATTAAGAAAACTAAGATCATGGCATCCAGCCCTCTCAATTCCTGACAAATAGATGATGAAGAAATGGAGGTAGTGACAGATTTTATTTTCCTGGGCTCCAAGATCACTGCAGATGAGGACTGCAGCCAAGAAATTAAAAGATGCTTGCTCCTGGGGCGGAAAGCTATGGCAAATCTAGACAGCATACTAAAAAGCAGAGACATCAGCCTGCCAACAAAAGTACGCATAGTCAAGGCGATGGTTTTCCCAGTTGCAATGTATGGCTGTGAAAGTTGGACCATAAGAAAGGCTGAGCGCCAAAGAATGGAGGCCTTTGAACTCTGGTGCTGGAGAAGACTCCGGTGAGTCCCTTGGACTGTAAGGTGATCAAACCAGTCAGTCCTCAGATCACCCCTGACTGCTCTTTAGAAGGCCAGATCCTGAAAATGAAACTCAAATACTTGGGCCACCTAATGAGAAGGAAGGACTCCCTGGAGAAGAGCCGAATGCTGGGAAAGATGGAGGGCAAAAGAAGAAGGGGACGACAGAGAACGAGGTGGCTGGATGGAGTCACTGAAGCAGTAGGGGTGAGCTTAAATGGACTCCAGAGGATGGTAGAGGACAGGAAGGCCTGGAGGAAGGTTGTCCATGGGGTCGCAATGGGTCGGACACAACTTCACAACTAACAACAAAAGTTAATTTTGATGCTTCTGATAGAAACAAACAAACAATACTATTTAAAAAATCAACCTAGCTAAAAAGATGGGGAGGGAGGGGAGGGAGTATGATGGGTGGGTGGAGGATAATTCACACTCACACCAGTTAAATAGCAATGTGTCGAAAAAAGAGGGGGGAAGCAAATATGTCTTGAACTTTCAAACTTTTAGTATGTGTCAGAATCTGAGTCTCAAGGGGCAACTCTTCATACAGGGAGAGGAGAATCTTCAGGACCATCATCTGGTGGACAGAGCCAGCCCCCATAGAGCCCATAGCCCCCATCAATGGACATTCCCAGTGCTATCCTGTTCCTGCTTACTTCAAGGGGGATTCACTCTGATGAGGATCAGGGCACCTCAATGATTAGCAGGAGGGAGAGAAAAATGTCTCAGTTGACTGTGGGAGATGGATTCCAATTCCTCTCTGCAGAAAGTACCCCAGAATGAAGGGAAAATATTGATTGCCCATTTTGGGACAGTGACATCTGCTTAATTAGTACATTATTTCTTTTTGCACAACATGAAGCAATGATTTATTAGGCTGTAACTAGTTACAGAGTTTAGTACTTTGGAAGTTAAAAATGTAAACCATTTCTTTGTGTTTACATAACTTTTCACTGTGAAAGATTGGTGATGTGATCTCTTAATCCAGCTTAAACTCACTCATAAAAGCTCTTTGGGACAAAGAGTTCCTGAGGCTGGCCCTCAACATCCAGGCTTTTGGTGAGGCAGAGTAGAATCATAGGGCTGTAAATAAGGAACGTAGAGTTATAATGGCTGAGTCTTTGATCCTTCATACATCAAAAAGATACAAAGTTAAGGGATAAACAAATAAAAAACAGATTTGAAAAAAGAAAAGGCTCAGGAAAGAAAAAAAGGAAAGTGTAAGAAAGAAAGAGGAAAAGAAGGAAAACTGAAAAAGGATGATTTCCAACTTTCTTTGATACAGATATAAGTACAAAATATATCAAACTCTTACTCTAAGATTAACATTTGTCTACATTATTACCATAATTCAATATCTACTCATCAACTTTTAATTTCAGTTTCTCACAAAAAGTTCAGCAATGGTTCATATTGCTTTAATCACTATTTGTTAAGGAAACTACAACTTATTTATTTAATTGCACCAAACTCTTAAATAAATAAATAAAACAGGAATGGAAAATCCTAAATTCTAGTCTAGACCCATGCTTCTCAACTTTGGCAACTTTAAGGTGCATTCAATTCTCAGAATTCCCAAGGCAGCATGAAGTTCATCCATCTTAAACTTGCCAAGACTGAGAAATACTGATATACAGAGAGGGATTTTTCCACTCCTCTTTTACTGGTTCTTACTTACTTATGAGCAATCATCATGCAAAATCCTCACTCCCACCCCATCCCAGAGCAACCACCATTCCCTCATTAATCTGCTTTCCAGCTCCGTTCTCCTGCGTGCAGGGCAACAAAAGAAGAACATGTGACTACCAGTTTGAAAAAAAAGTCAGACCTTCTGACTGGGGGGGGGGGGAGTTAGAAGGTCTGATTGAACTTTTTTTTTTTTACTGGTAGTCACATGGTCTTCTTTTGTTGCCCTGCATGCTGGAGAACGGAGTGGAAAGCAAGGTTAGTGAGGGAATGGTGGTTGCTACAGGATTTTGTAGGAGGCCATCCAGGCTATCAGAGGCCCTGCGGGCCAGTCCTTTGTTATTTCCAGGCCAGCCCTGCGGGCCGGATCTAAGCACCCCATGGGCTGGATCCGGCCCAAGGTGATTGTGTTTGACACCCCTGCAGTAAGGTATGTCTGCATCATCTGTTTTGGACAAACCCATGTTGGCTTCTGGTTATAATTTTGCTTGCTCTATGTGTTCATTGCTTGATTGTTTTTTCCAGGATCTTTCCTGGTATTGATGCCCAGTTGATTGGTCTGTAGTTTTCTGGATCCATTTTTCCCCTTTTTTGAAAATGGGAATCATGTCAACTTTTTTTCAGTCCTCTGGTAGTTCCCTGGTTCCCCAGGATGTTTGAAAGATCCACCTTCTCCCATTAGTGGACCGATTATTTCCTTGATTTTTTTCTTGTTTTTTACATGTTGAAAGAAGCTTGTTTTATTATTTTTGACATTTGTTACAAGTTTGTTCTGTTTTGACATTTGTTAATTTGTTCTGTGCCTGTTAGGTTCATCAGGAATCTATTCGAACTCCCATTTGTTGCAGAGTTTGTCTCCCAGTTGAGGTCAGGATAGTTAAAGTCCCCCATTACAACTGTGGTGCGTTTCCTACAAATGTTGGTTAACTGATTAGCAAAAACGTCATCTGTTTCTTCTGCTTGGTTGGGTGGCCTGTAGTTTACACCCATTCTGTTTTCCTTTTATATAACCCAAATGCATTTGAGAGGGTTTTCATTTTTGTTCTCTTGCGTTCCTATACAGGTATAGTTATTTCTCATGGCATTGGACCTGGATACCTTCGAGACCGTCTTCTGCCACCAGTAGCCTCCCACCGGCCAATCCGCTCCCACAGAGAGGGTCTCCTCAGGGTGCCATCGGCCAAGTTATGTTGGCTGGCGACACCCCGGGGGAGGGCCTTCTCTGTGGGAGCCCCAGCCCTTTGGAATGAACTGCCCCCGGAAATTTGTAAAATCTCTGATCTCCGTGTATTTCGCTGTGCCCTCAAAACCTTGTTGTTCCGCCAGGCTGGGCTATCAAGGTAAAGATTTTAATTGGGTTTTAAAAATGGGATTTTAAATTTGGGGTTTTAAATTGAGCCTATCATTTAATAATTTTAATAATTTTAAATTTTTGTCTGCCTTTGTGCTTTTAATCAGGCTGTACACCGCCCTGAGTCCTCCGGGAGAATATATATATATAGTATAGTGCAACTCCACCCCATCTTTTATTAGGTCTGGAGTTCTTTGAACAGTTTAAATCCCTCTAGTTGTACATTTCAGTCATGGATTTCATCCCACCAAGTTTCAGGAATGGCAATGATGTTGCATCTGCTCTCATATACAAGAGTGATTTCAAATTCTCCCTGTTAATTCCTCATACTTTGGGCACTAGCGTATAGTCACTGGGGTCTCTTTCGACCCCAGTGCTTGGTTTCTATATCTCCTGCTCTATGTCTGAGCTCCTTCTTTCCCTTCCTTCCTTCGTTCCTTCCTTCCTTCGTTCCTTCCTTCCTTCCTTCCTTCCTTCCTTCCTTCCTTCCTTCCTTCCTTCCTTTCCATTTGGTTGATTGCTCTGAGTTTTGTGCTTGTGCTCCAGCATTTAAAAATGCTTCATGGTTACTCTCAGAAGTGAATTCTTTAAAATAAATAATGTCCCACTTCAGTTTTTTCTTTCTAAGTAGTTGCCAAGTCTCAGATGCATTCGCAACTAATTCAGCTTCTTCATTTGCAGCAGGTACATTTCAATTTCATCGATGAATTCAAGCTTTCTCCTTACTAGACCTTGACTGAGTCAGGCAGTTCTGCCTGTCTTCTCTAATTTCCGCTGCTTTCATGCAGAGGAATTTGGGAGGTGCTGAAAAGCAGGTTGAAGCTTCCTCTAAGATGTTGGAAGCTCAGAATGCTGCTTTGAGAATGGACTTGTTATTCAGAATCAGTGAGCAGCTGATGCAGCCTGAGAAACATAGAAAACTGATGGCAGAAAAAGACAAGTGGTCCATCAAGTCTGCCCTTTGAGGTTTATTGATATATATATAAATATAAAATTTATATTTGTCATGAATGAGACTGCTTGAGGGCTCCTGGATTGGAGCTGAAAGGTGAAAGGAAAGCAGTATGCTCCCTCCCAGGTGCTTTGACAGAAACACACACACACACACACACACACACACACACACACACACACAAACACACACATATATATGTAAGTTTTGGTGTATTTGGGTCTTTTCCCGTGTAAGATTGATAGTATCTTGGCGATGTTTCGACGAGGTCCCACTTGTCATCTTCATGCTGGTGTCTTTGGCTTCGTGCTTGTGCAAGGAAAGCGTGTTCGGAGCTGCCGTCTCTCTATAAATACTGATGGGGAGGTGTGGGGTGCTGGCTTTGTTGCTGTGAGCGGGTTGGTTGCCTGTGTTGTTACATCTTGATTGGTTGATGGAGTTGATGTTTGCAGATTAGTCAGCTGTTTCGTAACATCCTGTGTGGGTGAGGTCCTTGATGTGTGCCCATTAGTCTTTTGTGTTTTAACGACCTGGGTTGTTTGGGTGTGTGTAAAAAGTATTTATTGCTTGTGCAACGAGCAGAGCAGAAACACACAGGGAAGGAGATAAACGTGCAGCTCGTGTGAGAAAAATACTTTATATACAAGATAATAAGCAGTCTCGGTGTAGGTAAAACAGTCCAAGGTCATAAACAGTAATATCAGTCCAGTAATTATCTTCCCTTACCAAAGCAAACAGACTTTAGTAACTCTTGGTATACAGTACCATATAACACCAATCAGCAGAAAGACGCAGGAAGCAACAGGAACAGGCACAATCAGGAACAAGGAACACTTCTCTGCGCTGCTTATTTATGCACTGTAGCCTAATTACAGGGTTCAGCAAACCCTGATTACGTGGCTCAGTTGTTTCTTAAAGAAACACATATATTGCCTGACCAACAAGTTAGGAGTAAGCTACAAGCTGAACCTAACATTCTCCCCATTGGGCAGGACAATATACATAATAGATACAGAAACAAAAATACACATCCAAATCATACATTATACAGTGGTATCAGTTACGTTTCAGATTCTTAATCCAAATCTTTCACAACAATTGGTGTGTTTAATGGCACCTTGCGCTTTGGTAAAATTATCGGCAATATTGTCCTCTGATGTGCAATATTCCAATGTAATCATGTTATCCTTAACACATTGCCGAACATTCAGATAACGTATATCAGTTTATTTAGTCCTTGTCTTTACAGCAAGATTCGTTGCCATTGTAATGGCTGCCTGGTTATCTTCATAAACCGTAATAGGATAGTCCATTTTGAATCCAATATCTTCCATCAACTGTAAGATGTGTGTTAACATCCTGAGTTCTAGTGCTCTAGGTTTGGTGAAGATGGATCTGGTGAGGATGATAGATCTGGTGAGGATGATTGGTGGTGGTGTCATGTGGTATCTTGGGTTCAGTGTTAATCTTCGTGGCTGGGACTCTTTTGTTGACTAGGGCTAGTTTCCAGATCTCCAGTAGGCAGGAGGTATTGTCACGTTTATTCAGATTATACCAGATTATACCAGATTATTATACCAGATTCAAACCCAAACCCATCCCATAGATGAAATACAACCACCATCCAGAAGCCAGACCACAGCAGCATCACCAGCTGCTTGAACCCCCTCCGATCCCCACACAAAGCAAACTGACACATGCCATGAACACATGGCTAGACCTCAAACTCGGAGCCAAACCAAAGCCCGGGATGTGGCATCACAGCCATCTGCTCAGGACATTACATCAAAAAACTCAGAATATCACTAGAACTCAGGATGTTAACACACAGCCCATTACCCAGGTTGTTAAAACACAAAAGACTAATGGGCACACATCAAGGTCCTCAGGATGTTACGAAACAGCTGACTAATCTGCAAACATCAACTCCATCAACCAATCAAGATGTAACAACACAGGCAACCAACCCACTCACAGCAACAAAGCCAGCACCCCACACCTCCCCACCAGTATTTATAGAGAGACGGCAGCTCCGATCATGCTTTCCTTGCACAAGCACGAAGCCGAAGACACCAGCCTGAAGATGATGAGTGGGACCTCGTCGAAGCAATCCAAGATACTATCAATCTTACATGAGAAAAGACCCGAATACACCAAAACTTGCATACCTCTATCCGTAAAAATCTACGAAAACACACACACATATATATATATGTTTTCTGAGGTGTTCGTGGGTGTTTGTATGTAGGTCTTTGGTTATTCGGGTTTTCTCCCGCGTAAAATTGGAAGTGTCTTGGCGATGTTTCGACGAAGTCTCATTCATCATCTTCAGGCTGGTGTTTTTGGCTTCGTGCTTCTAGGAGCAATGTGTGATCGCAGCTATTTCTTCCTTTTAACTGCTAGTGGGGTGTGAACTGATTGGGTGGGAGCTTGACTGTGTTCTGATTGGGTGGAGGTGTGTTCTGATTGGTTGGGGGCTTGGCTGTGCTCTGATTGGCTGGGGGTGTGTTCTGTTTGGGTGGGAGCTTGGTTGTGCTCGGGTTAGTCTGAGTTGCAGGGGGATTTTAGCTGGTGAGCTGCGTTGCTGTTGTTTGGCTTTGCGTTCGTGGTCATGCTACATCTTCATGGTGGGTATCAGTCTGCTTCATGTATGGATTGGAGGGGTTTAAAGTGGCTAATGATGCAGCTGCGGTCTGGCTTCTGGTCCGTGGTCGTACCTCATCATTGGTGTGGGTTTGAGTCTGCTTTCTGCATGATTCTGTGGTGGTGACATCCTGTGTGGCCCTCGTGAGTGTGGGTCTGGTGTCATTCCTTGTGTTACTGACTCGTTTGTCAATGAGGGCGGGTTTCCAAATGGCTGGTAGGCGGGAGGTATCATCTCGTTTATTCATGCTATGTGGGCGTTTTTCTATCTCGATGGCTTCTCTGATTATTCTGTTGTTAAAGTGTTCAGTTTTGGCGATAGTTCTGGACTTTTTAAAGTCAATTTCATGTCCTGTGGCTTTAAGGTGTTGGACCAGGGAAGAAGTTAGTTCCTCTTTTCTGACTGAGTTCTTGTGTTCTTCAATGCATGCACTTATTCTTTTGTTGGTTTGTCCGATGTATGTGGTGGGGCAGGCGGTGCATGGGATTTCATATACTCCTTGATTTTCTAACTCAATTTTGTCTTTGGGGTTTCTTAGGATGGTGGATATTTTTCGGTTTATGCAGAATGCTGTCTTGACGTTGTGTTTGTGGAGGATCTTGCTGATTCTGTCTGTGGTGCTGTTGAGGTGTGTGAGGAAGTTGTCCAGTTTTTCTTTCTTGTGTGGCCAGATTATGAAGCCCTCCTCCCATACATAAAAGGCACCACAGTCAGCAACCAGTGGTGTTGTAAGGTCTGCCAGAATTCTTCCTTCTTTGCAGAGAGTGGCTAGCAATAGGGAGAGAGAGAGGACCGAGCCAGAAGACAGGCTGAGATCTCAACTAACAATCAAGGGTGCTGGGATGCCTACCAGAATCCTTTCCCCTCTACAGCAGACAGATAATAATAGAGAACCTGAGAAACTTAGGCCTGTAACATGTAGCCAAACAGCCAGGATGAGGAAGCAGGAAGAAAAACTGCTGTCCTCCAATCACAACACAGAGTTACAGGCTAACCAGCATATGTCAGCAGCAGCAAACATAGAAAAGCGACAGCTCTGACCTCGCAACACACCCACCGCTTCTAAACTAGATAAGAGCCTGAAGATGACAGGGTTGTGAGCCTGTTGAAACATTGCTATAAAGAAAAAACTTTTAAGGTACTGGTAGGATTTTAGCTAAGGTTTTAAAGGACCTTGCAGAGTGCTCTGTAAGGATTTTTAATAGATTTTAAACTAGGATTTTAACCAGAATTTTAAACATTTTAACTAACTTATTTAACATGACGTGGGAAAACACCCAATATTTTAATTTTTTGCATATACACACCTGCTTTATTCTGGTGTCTGGTGTCATTCCTTGTTACTGACTCATTTGTCAATGAGGGCAGGTTTCCAAATGGCTGGTAGGCGGGAGGTATCATCTTGTTTATTCATGCAAAAAGGAAACAGCTGTGATCTCACATTGCTCCTAGAAGCACGAAGCCGAAAACACCAGCCTGAAGATGACGAATGAGACTTCGTCGAAACGTCGCCAAGACACTTCCAATTTTACGCGGGAGAAAATCCGAATAACCAAAGACCTACATACAAACACCCGCGAACACCTCAGAAAACAAATATATTCCTTTACCACAAAGAGCTTCCAGCCTCTCCCCATAAATAGGTCAGACTTCTAAAGCAGCTCCCAGATTTCTCTTGCTTACCTTAACAGATCCTGGAAAGACTCTGAAACAAGGACAACTACCCAATTTCAGACTGACCAAGATCTTGGCAATATAATAGTCCCACGTAGCTCACCCTCCAAGCAGCCCCCTGGCTACTGAGTGGTGGCTACAGAGAGTCCAAGCTGTGGGAATGCTGCATGCCTCCACTCTATGACAGTGATATTGGAAACATTCATTTGGTTTATGCCTTCATGCAAACTTCCCCTGTTTTGCAGATTCAAATCTATGCATGAACTGAAACTTAAGATTGTTGGTGTCCAAAATCCCCTCAAAGGGCTTACCCTGCAACACAATGATCTGACGGGGCCGTTGGGATGTTATCGGGGTAGTGATGGCAGCTATGATAGAAGTGGCTGGGCCAGTAGAACCAAAGCCACCTTCACCTCTCTCCTTTTGCTCTCCCCCTGCTGGGACAAAATAAAGTAAAAACAGGAGTTGGGCATGGCTAGTATAAATGGGCAAAGTTTGGGACAAATTGGTCCACAATTGAACATAAATTATCCTGGTGTAGTCTGAATCTATCACTCCGGGAATGACAAAAATACCTTTTTTACCCATGCTTGACCATGGAAGGACAAGCCCTACATAATTTTCTGTTAGAGGACCTGATAATTGGGATGGAATTACTTGAACCTCCCAAGGAAATTTAAAATTCACTTCCTCCTGCAGTATCAAATCAATACCAGCACTACCTTTTGTAGCTGCAGGAGTATTTTCTATTGCTGATATTCTTTCTGTTTGTCCAGTACATGTTACGGGACAAACAGAAAGCATATCATCAATTTCTTCTATATTTTCCCTCCTCCCCTTTATCTAACTGTTGCTCTAAAACCTGCCTAATGGGTGTGTACAGCGGCCATGGAACAGCAATAGAACTTGCTCCTTCAGGAGGAGCTGATGGTTCAATTGGAGATGGTTTCAGGGTGACAATTTTAACTTGATCATAATCAGGCGGAGGGCTTGTAGTTAACTGTTGCCCTGCTGAACCATCAGAGCCAAATTTTTCTATTGCTTGACAGCATTGATACCATCGATGTAATATTTGCACTGGAGCCCGGGGTTCAAGATGTAAAGTATGCCCTATCTTTGTCCAATCAAGTAAACGGAGCGTCCCCCATTCCGGATACCAGGGACAATGTTTCCCTATATCTGTCACCAGCTTCCTTATGTCAGCCTCAGACGTCGTCATGCCAGACTTGTGCAAAAGGAATCGGAGTTCCTGCACATGTGTTTGCTGATGTTGAGATAGATTGCAACCCATGCTTACCACTGAGGGATCCCGTAGGATGAAGGTGCACTATTCCAGACAATGATAAGTATGTTGATTGTTGCTTCCCATGGAGGGTGTCCCTGTTCGGGCACCAGATGTAGAAATCAGGGTCCAGTCATTTGCTCTGTGCAAAGATGTCTCTCTCCTTCGCAGCGTTTATTGCTTTTTATACAGTTTTTTACAAACAGAAAAGGCAAACCAGCAACAGTTTTTTAATTGGTAGATACTATTCGCTCCCCTTAAGATGCCATCTTCCTGATGGTGAAGGCAAGGTAAGATAATGCAAATCAGAGCCAGAATGAGATCATACAAGCCGCCTTGAGTCTTCAGAGAAAGGCAGCATACAAGTTGAATAAATAAATAAATAAATAAATAAATAAATAAATAAATAAATAAATAAATAAATAAACAAACAAACAAACAAACAAACAAACAAACAAACAAATAAATACAAGCAGGCAAGATACATAGCATCTGAGGCAAGGCAGTGTGCTGGTCACAGCCTGACACTATTACCTTTTACCTTTACATCTACTTGCATTTTTTTACGTGTTTTCGAACTGCTAGGTTGGCAGAAGCTGGGACAAGTAACGGGAGCTCATCCCATTATGCAGCACTAGGGATTTGAACTGCTGAACTGCCGACCTTTCAATCAAGAAGCTCAGCATCTTAGCTACCCCTTCAAATTTTGCAAAGTTTCTACCAACTAATCAAAAAGCAAACAAAAAACAAATCGCAATAGAAAAATGCTGCATAAGAAAGTATACCATTCATTCCCCTTTCATTCTATTCCTACTATGGAGCTAGTGGAATTTATGCTAAAAAATGCAGTGCATTAGAAAAATTGCTTGAAAATATGTAGGGAGAAGAGAAACAATAATGCATGGCAATGAAGAAATGTACACAAATATAATAACAATTTATTTCAAAGTTTTTATTAACCTCACCACCCTGACACTAAAGAAATAGGATGCACTGCATTTAAGAATGGAAAAAAAGGAAAGGAGAGCTATTGAAATAGAGCTGGTCATCCTCTTTAATCTCCTTTTTATGAACTGTCCAGATTTTCTTCTCTGCAACATGCAGACTCCTAAGTCCCCCCTCAGCCCCCGATTTGCCTCAACTGTCAGACATTATAGGATCCAATCTGGGTTGGTCACCAGGACCAAAGGTTTTGTCTTCCGAGTTTTCAGATATTATGATTTCTTTTGTGGGGATTCAAAATATATTGGATTTGGCAATATATTTGCCAGATCATAACCTCACCCACCCCCAAAAGAGTTTTGTATTAAAGGAATTTGTAGCTTTGCGTCTACATTGTTCTTCCTGCCAGCCTTTAAGCTGGCTTTTCAGTGTGAAAAATGAGGAACAGGGAAAAACCAAGATAGCAGTCTATTTACATTTAATTTGAGCCTGAAGCTCTTAGCTTGAGAAGGCTGGAAGTTGGCATCTATCTCTCAGGAGTGAAACGCAAAGTACATAAGCGGTGGTAATTATAAACCAAGGGTTTGGTGTAATATCAGACTTTTATGCTCCCTTCCTTAGTCATTAAGGTATACAAACATTTCTGAGGGCTTGGCTGATTTCAATAAAATTATGGGTTGAAAGTTTATTGAAAGAGGACGCTCGACAAACCATACACCAACTGTAACTTTATATAAGAAGAATTATTTGGGGCTCTTCAGTGTGAATACAGATTGTGTAGCCTCCCTCCCTCCCTCCTGCCGCCTCTGTCCCCTCCCCAATATTCTCTGGCTGCTCTAGTGTGGTTGTGGAGCAGGGACTTCAACACAAATTGAGCTGCCTGATTTGGCATAGAGTGCCCTGAGTCAAATGTAAAAGGAAGATGCTTGTTCGGAGGAGATAGTACATCTAAAGGCCACAGACTGGAATATTCCATTGTGCCAAGGAGAAACAGTTCCTCTTCAGACACAGGTGCTTAGAAGCCCAAGCACCACTCTGGGAGAGGCAGAACCAACGCATTGTGTGCTGGATCCCTGCTGACACCTTGCCCCTGTGGATTTTTTTAACTGGCGGGGGTTATGTTGGAAGGATGGTTGAGGGGCCTCAGTTGGCTGCCAGGCGGGCTGGGTTGGTGGAGGACTGGGCATTTCTTGCAGTTGGTCAGGGATGCTGAGAGATTCTGAGGAACCTTGGGGGCAATCATGAGGGAAGGAGTGGGGCTCAGGATGGAGTAGCTGCAATTTGCCATTTTTACAGGCCCTTGGATTTTAAAAGTATTTAAAAGAACAGCTGCGTGTTTAATTGTAGGCAGGAAGCTTGCCACTTGAGACCTTTTCCAGCCTTGCCCAGCCTGTAATCTCTAACCAGTGGGCTTTCTCCCTCTCCAGTGGGCATTTTCCTTTGTCTCCCAGTCAGAACCATGGGACGAGAGAGCCATTGAGAAAAGGAGTGAGGAGATGAAGGGGGTGCTGCTGCTGATTTACAGACTTCTCCCTACTCAATCCACAAGCGTTTACTGGAGGAAAGTAATCGGATGAAGTGCCCCAGCAGGACCCATAAACTTTATGCACAGAGCTTTAACTCAGAGGAAAAGAGACTCAAAGGATGGATCAACAACCAGGGCGGAAACTGCAAAGCCAAAGCCGTGGGCCCCAGGGCCACCTTTGCTTCATGGTGTCGTCTGCACTCGGGATATTTGGTAAACCAAACAGGGCCTTTTCCCCACGATGCCCCTGATGCTCAACAGACAGCTCAGCTTTTATATGTAGCATCCTTTTCCCTGCTACCAACAGAACAGAGAAGGGTCAAAAAGTCAAATATAGACATGTTGTGGAAGAATTTCAACAATGTTAATAAATGTTTTGGCTCAGGGCTCCTGAGCATAGCAAGAGGTTCAAGCAGTGCAGCTCTTGTTTAGCAACCAATCAAGCTTTTAGTCAGCCTCTCCTCGCTTCCAAGAAAGTATGAACTCTTGAAAACTTTCAAAAGAAAATTTTCAAAAGGAACCTTTTATTGAAAAGGGATGAAAGCAAGTCAAAATTCAAAGCAGGCTCTGAGGTCCCTTGGGGCATGCAGTCCAGGATAAAGGAAATTAGGAACCCCTCTCCACCGTCCGATGTGGATTCCCACCAATCTGCTGGTGTGACGCTGATATCGTACTGGCCTCCCTGAGAAGCAGATAAGAAGAGCTTCTCAGGGCCATCTTGCAATCCACATGTCCCCCCTTCCCCTCTCATTTCCCAGGAGGTGAAAATTCTCAAGGCATTTCTGGCACCAGGCAATGGTTATAAATCAGGTTAAAGTTTATACAAAGAGGACCAGGCAGGCATAGGAAAGAGAACTAAATGTGACAAATCCAAATTCCCCCCACCTTCTTCCACAAACAATGGCAGATACATGGATCTGACATAATTTGCCACCAGTTGTGTCTCTGGGAGTCAGTAGCCTGTTTCTCTTATTCCAGTCTAGAACTGTCTGTTGTTGTTGCCTGAGATCAGAAGGACCAATGTTAGAAAGAATTAAAAGATAAAGGTTTTCTGTCCAGTTGTGTCTGACTCTCAGGAGCGGGACTCATCTCTGTTTCTTAACTGAAGGAGTCTGTGTTGTTTGAAGACACTTCCATGGTCATGTGGCCAGCATGACTATATGCCGAGGAACACAGAATGCTGTTACCTTCCCCCCAAATGGCACCTATTAATCTACTCACATTTGCATGCTTTCAGACTGCTGGGGGGGCAGGAGCTGGGACAAGGAACAGGAGCTCACCCCATTGCCCAGCGCTCAGGTCTTGAACCTGGGCTGTCAGCTTTTTATCTGGCAAGCTCAGTGTCTTTAACCACTGAGCCACCCCAGTTAAATATCAGTAATAAAATCACTGCATACCAGGCTTAAGTCTGGAAACCAGTTTGGGGTAACCCACTACAATCTTATCATCTAGCTGAAGAATGGCAATTAAAAAGAGGGACCTGCAATCACTATAACCAAACCGATTATGCAGATCCAACAAAACCACTTCCAGGAACGAAAAATATGGAGCCGCCTGAATAGAATTGGGACAGGCCATGCCAAGACTAAGGCAAAGCTCTTGAAGTGGGGAATGGCTGAGAGCCCACAATGGGACTGTGGTGCATCAGAACAAACTATAACACCCATAGTTCAAGACTGCCTCCTCAGGAAATTTCAAGACACCTGGGATGATCCCACCACAGCTACAGAGGCAGTTAGATAGCACTTTCCTTAGATATTGAATTGTAACATCTACCCTACTGTGATTCTGTTGTGCCATACTGGTATTCAGCAGGTTCTGGAGAACCGGTAGTGGAAATTTTGAGTAGTTTGGAGAACCGGTAAATACAACCTCTGACTGGCCCCGGCACCATCTATTTTCTGCCTCCCGAGTCCCAGCTGATCAGGAGAAAATGGGGATTTTGCAGTAACCTTCCCCTGAAGTGAGGTGGGAATGGAGATTTTACAGTATCCTTCCCCTACCATGCCCACCAAGCTACGCCCACCAAGCCATGTCACACCCACCAAGCCACGCCCACAGAATTGGTAGTAAACATTTTTGAATCCCACCATTGATACACACACATACACACACACACACACACACACACATGCACACACATAAAGCCAGTTGTGCTTTATGGTCTTGGAGTTCTATCGAGACAGCCAGTTGTCTCTCTTTTGGAGCACTGCCAAATGGCTCCAGGGGCTTCACCTGGCCCTGGAAACCCCCCCCCCCAATTCACAGGGTCCATTTTACAGATTTTCCTCCCACAATAGCAACCACAATCATGTATTCAAAGCCTTGACCTTTTTTATAATGTGTGTTATGATGACTCCCTTGTTGCAGACACTGCTGGGGGTAATACCAATAAACACAGTGTGTTTGTCTTCAGCAATGGAATCAGAGTTGCTGTCAGCTTTGGAAGCCATATTAGGCCGGAAGCTTCCATGTTGCCACCTCCTCATGTGTGGGAAAGTAGGAGGGGGGATTTAGTAGACATAATAGCATTCTTCCTGTCGGTCAAGGTCAGGGTGATCCTGCATCTGGAGAAGGAGTGGTCAGAGTGCTGAGTCGAGATGGGACGGACGTTGATTGGAGCATGTGATCGACTGAGGAGTGAGGGGATGGTTTTGGGGGTTTTGATTTACTGAGGGAAAACCAGGACCTCTCAGATTCGGGTTTTCCCAGATGTGCCAGTTTACCTATTCTAGTAAGTAGAACTTTGAAAAATGCTCGCTTCAGAATCTTTACTTGGGGTTTTTCTGGAATGCTGACAGTTTCACTTTGTTAGTTTTATTTTTCCCATTTGGGCAAGGGAATTCATGTTCAAAAGTGTGTACAAAAATCTTGGGAAATTCCTTCCTTCCTTCCTTCCGACTTTTCCTAGACTTTCAGGAAAGTTTATTCCTCCATTTTATTCAGTAGGCCAACCTTTTAAACATAACTTTCTCTTTAATTACAGATATTGAGGCTCCTAGATTTTTAAAAACTCAACTTCATCTGGCATTATCAATAATTTGGTTCATTCTTAGCACAATGTTTTATTGCTGTTCTTTCTTATATTGACCCTCTTGAATTAAAAAGGTCTGTGACTTGGCTGGGAAAAAGAGCTTCCCAGAGGCTTTGTGCATCAAACAGTGAACATCAAAATGTGTAAATTAATCAAATGAGTTAACACAATACATCCATTTAACATTTAATTTTTTTCAGGTTAACAAAATTCCACTGCTTTGTTCCCATAAAGAATATGCCCGAGCAAAAAAGCCAAAGTATTGTTTAATGTGATGATGTGGTACACCTAAAGTGCTAAGATGAGGGATGACTTCCCACAACATAAGCTGAGCCATATGCTGCACCACCCTGTTTTAACCTGATATGGCATGTTGTGTGAACCATATTGTTGACGTACACGAGGCCTGAGCCTCTGCGCTTATGGAGATCTCAGCAGCCCAGTAGGAGGAGCTAAAATAGAGCACCACATGAACGAGACATGGAGAGTGAAGGACTTTTCTCACTGTATGCAAAGAAATGTTTAATTTCTAGCCTAGCAGTAGCCTGGCCCGCTTATGGCAGCAAAGGAAGAAACAGCAAGAATAATTCCTGGCCTTCAGCTAGAAATACAACTATGCGTTTGTGGTGGTCCTGGATTCACGGATATCTGCTTATTACTTCATTGAAAGTATAATGTTGAAAAGCGATGGAAACAAGAAATGCCAGGAGAGAAGAGGGAATAAAGGTCACAAGAACAAAAGAATAATGGCAGCAGGAAGAACAAAGAATTAAAATAACATTTTAATTTTGAACCATCAAATGGGTAGTTTTTAAAAAAAGTCAGAAATCTAAAATTACATTTTTTTAAAAAAAAAATGTTCCTGGTGATTCCATTTATGCATGAAGAACCTAAAGTCTTTTCCCATCATGTTTAAAGCAAACTTGAAAGACACCTCCTCTTCCTCCCTGGGGGTTCTGGATTTTACGCTTTCTGTTCCTGAAGTGTTTCCTTTTTCTTCTCCTGCCCTGAAAAAGGATGATAAGCTATTGATTGGACTTGCTGAGAGACGATGAAGCCTCTTTAATTACTTCATTAGTTCTCTGCATGTTGAGAGGTGGATTAATGAACAATTAAGTCCAGGCTAATCATAAGAGTTTATTCTTTGCCAAAAGCTTGCCAACCAGAGTAAACCACAATCAAACCAGTTTTCAGAGTTCGGGATGAGAAGCTGGACAAATTTTTAGAAGAAAAGGAAAGAAATAGTTCCAGGATCTACTGCTGATTGCTTATTGCTCAGCAAGGGCCCTTCAGACTCATATTCTGCTAAACAATTATAGTTGCAGTCAACTTACGACCACAAATGAGCCCAATTGAGTTCAAAATTTCTCTTGCTAAGCGAGACAGTTGTTAAGTGAGTTTTGCCCCATTTTATGACCTTTCTTGCCACAGTTCTTGAGTGAATCACTGCAGTTGCTAAGTTAGTAGCACCATTGTTAAGTGAATCTGACATCCCTAATGCTTGTCAGAAGGTTGGATGACCGCAGGATACAGAAATCGTCATAAATATGAGTCAGTTGACATCTGAATTTTGGTCACCTGACCATGGGGATGCCGCAAAGGTTGTAAGAGTGAAAAATGGTCATGTCACTTTTTTTCAGTTCCATTGTAACTTTGAACAGCCATTAAACAAATTGTGCTAAGTTAAGGACTACCTGTAATATAACATGGGAAGGACCTCAAGCTTTAAATGTCTGTGATCTTCTGATGAGAACTTCCTGGCCTTCTTCCTACAAGCCAAAGTATTTCCTTCCTTGCACCCAGGACTTTTGCAACTGGCCCAGCACCAGAAGCCTAGCAGCAGGATCTTTCCTTTCTGGTCATCAGACTGGAGGACTGGAATCACACTGGGGTGTGGTTGGAGCTGGAGGTAGGGCTCGGCCTGGCAAATGACTCAGAAACTGTGAAAAAAAGTGGTTTCTATAGCCAGCCCCAGTTGAGTGGGGGAAACAGAGAGGAGAACTGTGGGGAGACGCAGAGGGCAGTGGATAGCCTGGGGGTGAGTGGGAATACAGCAGAGTGCCAGGATTGAGATAAGGGCAGCAGAAGGGAAGCATCATGGATATATGGGAATGCGGGTGTGGCAGGCAGAAAAGCTGGGCTCACCTAAATGCCAAGTGCTTAAACACAAGTTCACACATCATGCACTACCCAGGAAATCATGGTAAACTTTCACAGGAGGGCTTGGTTCACCCAAGATGCCAACACCAAGGCTGGATTCCCACCCTACCTGAATCACAGCCTTCTCAGACCAATGTCAGCAAACTCAAGCTTTTTTGGGGGGGCAGGGTGTGTGCAACAGAAGGAGAATCCAGTTGAAGGGTTCCCCCTATACAAAAAAATGAAGAAGGAGGATCCGGGGGGGAGGGGGGAGAGAAAGCCAGCAAAAGAACATTTGGGAGGGGATTGGTTGGCTATCTAAAGACAAAAGAACAGACTGAGGAAATCAAATATTCTCAAGCAAATGGAGAGAGAAATAATGAAGTTTGGTTGGGTTGGCAAGAGAAGATACTAAATTAATTGAGTTTTCAAGCAAAACCGTTTCCTAATAATTGAATAAATATGCTAAATTTGCAGGAATATATTTACTGGTGATCTGAAGAAAATTAATGAGTTGCTTTTTATGAAATTAGCAAACTGTTGGAGCAGAAAGCTAGGTATTCAAATGAGTGGCACTGGGTTGCGAGGCTGAGACCACACCTTCCTACTCTGCTCTGTTTCCGTAGCAAGTCAGCCATCTTGCCCTGTGACCAAGTTCCTTCTGTAAAAATGTCATTTCTGCAGAATGTGAATTCAAAATATTTAGTCTTTGGTGCTCAGACCACCCTCTGCCTTGTATTCAGTTGTCACTCAATCCTTGATCTGACATAGATCAATAGTGGTCATTTTAACTTATTACTGTCCAGGTGATGGCAATCCCCCTAAGACAATGCCCACCTACCTCCTCAAGTGTCTACGGTTCCTATCAGTGGGATGAAATCCCCACACTGAGGCCTGGCAGAGTGGAGCCATCCTGGAGCATCTAAGGCAGGGATGGCGAACCTTTTTGCTGTCGCAACCAAAAACAGGGGGAGGGCGGGGTGGTTGGGCACGCGTGTGCCCACACCCATAATGCAATGCTGTGCACCCCACCCCCGGAAGTGACCCCCGCACATTCCCCCTGCCCACCCACACATTCCCATGTGACTCCGCTCCCCTCGTGCACGCACATGCGACCCTCCCCTCGCGCATGCGCATCACATCCCCTGCCACCAGTTTTGGGCCTAGCAAATCTCCCTGAAGCCCCCTGGGACCAAAAACAAGCTGCCGGGGGGGGGGGCGCAATCTGGAAGAATGTCAATGCATCCCCAGCCCACCACCAAGAACAATCTAGGGCAGCCCCCTGCCCCTTCTGCCAATGGAGCGCGCTCACTTCCCAGCTGGCGCGTCTCTTACCCTGGCACCGGACAGACGTTCCTTCGGCACAGACTCCACTCCTGCGGCAGTAGTGCTTGTTCTCGGTGGCTGGCAAGGGGGCGTCAGTGGTTTTCCTCCAGAATCCTGGGCACAAGAAGCAGGGTGAGAACCACCGCTCCCCCCTCACCAACCACTGAGAACAAGAGTGATGCCTCTGCTACTTTCCTGGGTCTGCACAGCAGATCTCACCCTGCCATTTGTGACCAGGATTCTGGAGGAGAACTGCCGCCCCCCCCATCACTCGCCACCAAGAACAAGCAGCGCTGCTGCTGCTGCTCTTCTAGGGTACCCGAGCAGGCCAGGCACTCTGGACCATGGACGTGCGTCGCCTTGGACTGGAGAGCAGGGGCTGTGCAAGAAGCCTGCTCAGGTGGGGAGGGAGGGAAGCCCTGTCCTGGCCGTCCTGGCCTATAGCTCTCTCCCCTAGGAAGCGACCGCTGGGATCCCATCTCTGTGTCTTTGGGCACACAAATAATGTTCTTCGCGTGCACATGCGCACCAGAAACCACAAAACCAGGTGGCCAGCATGCATGTGCACACCAGAAACCGAAAGATCATCTTCCTGGCAGGTGCATGTGCACCGGGTGACTACTCTTTTGGTTTCTGGCACTCCTACGTGTGTGAAGACCAGCTGGCTGGCGCACTGGAACCCGGAAGAGCAACAGGTGATGGTTCCACGTGCCCAGAGACATGCCTCTGTGTGCCACTTCCGGCACGCGTGCCATAGGTTCGCCATCAGGGATCTAGGGTCTTCTGTATGAAGAACAAGTACTCTGCCATGAACTGAAGAAGCTTCTTGAACATGAAATGAAACATTTTCAAGGGAAAAAAAACAAGAAAGTCCACTTGCCTTTTTGAAAAAGCATCTTTGGTACAACCACGACTTGGATGATTGAGAATTTTCATAGACTCTGAGTCACATATTTATTCAGTCAGATCTGGACAAAGGTGATTCCTCCCATAGAGCTGTAAAAGACTCTTAGGGAATTCTTGGCCAGACATTTATACTGTACTTGGTTACATAAGCAGGAAACACACGTGTCTATGGAAATAGATAAAGTAAAATGGTTAGTAAAATATCTGCGCCCGCATCCTATGGCAATGAGTATTTTGAGCAAGCCTTATTTTAAGGATCTTTATGGTTTCCCTATCATCCTTCCCCACTCTAGGAACATGTGTTTATTATTGCATCTACTCTCTGCAACAGGCAGGAAAGCTAATTAAACCACCCATGAGGAGCAACTCTCCACCATAGCAGTCTCATCTGCTGCCATGGTTGCGTCTGCACATACTTTGCAGAGGATGAAGGGCTGAGATCACACTGTTAAGTATTGAATAGATGGGCACAGGGACCAATCAGGAGCCAGTAACTAGAGCGGGAAAATCAAGTGCGGGTCAGTGGCTGAAGCCGCGGACAGCTCCGCTTTAAAAAGGGCTGCCGCGGCTCGCATTCACACTGCTGTACGGGAGCTGAATAAAGCTGTTGAATTGCCGAACGTGTCCTGTACCCTCTGTCTGCACCCACTATTCAACACTGGCAATGAGGATGGGATCTACAGAAGGACAATAAGACACTAGGCTGCACAGATCCTCCATGTGGCAATCAACGGCCATTGAAACTACAACCGGCCAACACAAGATGTCTTCAATAATTTCACCCATGCCATTCAACTGGCTGGGAAAAGACTGGGAATCCTATATGGAATGTTTCCATATGTTCCTGGAAGCCAATGACTGTGAAATTTCCGAAAGATGCCCTAATTAAATCATGAGCCTTGAGCCACGTTTCAAAAGAAACCCAGTCATTTATTAGGAGCACCATTCCGGCAATTACTCAAATGAAGTCAGCTCTAACCCTCCACGTGATTTGTGGGCCCCTATGACCCTGTTCCTCCCTTCCTCCCTGGGCATGTCATAAATCACGTTCTCCAATGGACCATTGGAGGTGGGCTAAAAAACCCCATCCCTCCTGTTGACCCCAGTAACCTAGGATACAATCTTTGACAAGGCATGTGTGGAATGTATTTTCCATTGGGGCAGCCAAGCAGCTTCATCAGTTCTCCCCCTCCTGCTTATGGCAACTTGAAAGCTGGTCTGGAAAGCTTTGCAAGTTGACATTCGGCTCCTCTCACTTCCCAAAGGTGCCCTCTGCAAAGCAAAAACAATTTGAGTACAGATATAAAGTTTAGGGATGCCCCCCCCCCAGGCTTGTTTGGATTTTCTGCATGAAATTTGGCTATAAGGCGATCAGCCTGGATGTTTCGACTCTTTACCCAAGATGCCTCTGATAAGGGATAACCCTTCCACTTGATTAAATATTGGAGTTGTCTCCTGTGTCACCTCGAATCGAGGATTCGCTACATCTCATGATGGGTTTGGCCCCCTATGACCATGGGGCCTGGGGGTTCACAGGGTAGTGGCCTAAAGGTCGACCTGATTACGGGTTTTAAGAGGCCACTGTGGAAGACCGGGTGTATCTTCCTTAGTAGTCTGGGCAATTTCAATTGCACCGTGACTGGGTTGATTATCCTTACTTGGGGAACGGTCCCATGAACTTTGGCCCCAGTTTCCTGCTAGGGAGTTTTAACCTCAAGAGGTAAACCTTCTCCCCCAATTGGAATGGCCATTGGGGAGCTCGGTGTTTGTCTGCCTGTTTCTTGTAGGTTTGTGCCGCTTTAGCTAGTGCTTTCTTCAGACAGCCTGCCCTCTGCCGTGGTTGCCTGATTTTCTCTCCAAGCCCCCCAGATATCGGGGAGTGATTTGGGAGTCCGGGATTCAGGTAGCCCGGCAATCTCGCTTGATTTAGAAGAGCTGACTCTCTGTGAAGTTTCTGAAAGATGCCCTAATTAAATCATTTATTTATTTATTATTTATTTATTTTGTTGCATTTCTATGCCTCCCAACTCCCAAGGGACTCTGGGCGGCTTACAACAGAGAATAAAACAATGCAACAATATCCCATACAAAAGTTAAAAGAAAACATTAAAATGTTAAAACATTAAAACACATACACTCCAATTTGTGGCCCGGTCTCGCAAGATCACTATAACAAGATCAACGGCCCCAGGCCTGCCGGAAGAACCAGGTCTTCACCGCTTTCTGGAATGCCAATAGGGTGGGGGCGGTCTGGACTTCAGGAGGTAATTGGTTCCAGAGAGCTGGGGCAGCCACAGAGAAGGCCCTCCTCCACAGGCCCGCCAGCTGACATTGTTTAGCTGACAAGACCCGGAGGAGACCAACTCTGTGGGATCTTACCGGTCGCTGGGAGCTATGTGGTAGAAAGCGGTCTCGAAGATAGCCTGGTCCTGAGCCATGTAGGGCTTTAAAGGTAATAACCAACACCTTAAATTGCGCACGGAGACCGATAGGGAGCCAGTGCAGCTCGCAGAGAATTGGTGTAATGTGGGTGTATCTAGATGTACCCACTATAACTCGTGTGGCTGCATTCTGGACCAACTGTAGTCTCCGAACACTTTTCAAGGGTAGCCCCATGTAGAGCATGTTGCAATAGTCCAACCGTGAGGTGACAAGGGCATGAGTGACTGTGAGAAGAGCCTCCTGATCCAAGTAGGGTCGCAATTGGTGCACCAGACGAACCTGTGCAAAGGTCCTCCTAGCTATAGCCGTCAGATGTTGTTCCAATCTCAGCTGTGAGTCTAGAACAGTGGTTCTCAACCTTGGAGGTCATGTGACCGGGTGGGCGTGGCTAGCTGGTCATGTGACCGGGTGGCCATGGCTATATGTATAGGGACTACTCAGAGGGCTGAAAAAAGTCATTTCTGACAGGTCCTCGCACTTTTGACTGGTCCTCACACTTATGATCATCCTCACATTTATGCCCGTTGCAGCATTCTTAACAACCATGTCACTCATTTCACAACTGCTTCTTTTCACCATGGTGATAAGATAGGGCAAAAAACATAAAATGTGAGGATAGTCATAAATTCGAGATCTGGTCAAAAGTGCGAGGACCAGTCAAAAATAACTTTTTCAGCCCTCTGAGTAGTCCATGTGCACAAAAGGACTACCCAGAGGGCTGAAAAAAGTGATTTCTGACAGGTCCTCGCACTTTTGACCAGTCTTCGCACTTATGACTGGTCTTCATTTATGCCCATTGTAGCATTCTTAAAAACAGTGTCACTCATTTCACAACTGCTTCTCTTGTCACCATGGTGACAAGATAGGGCAAAAACGTAAAATGTGAGGACAGTCGTAAGTTTGAGGACTGGTCAAAAGTGCGAGGACCAATCAGAAATAACTTTTTCAGCCCTCTGAGTAGTCCATATGCATAAAAGGATACAGCAATAGAGAGGGATGAAGGAAGGGAAGGGAAATTAGAGTAGGAGTGAGAGTAAGAGAAGGAGGAAGAGAGGAGGAGGGGGAGGAAGGAAGAGGAAGTAGGGAGGAGAAGAAGAGTGGGAGGAAGAGAAAGTAAGAAGGAAAGAAAAGAGAGAGGTGGTAGGTTTGAGGAGAAAGATTGCTGTACAATAAAAAAGATGAAAGGGAAGAAAGTCAACCGCAAACAAATATAAAGATATTAAGATAAAGAATGAATTGTTAAACTTTAAAGAATAAAAGAGAACAAATATGAATAAATAACAATAATTAGAAACACACATACAAACATACAATGTATTTTCTTTGAACAAAGTATTTGGCTGGTTCACAAATTTAAACAGTGTTTAGTCATTTCAATTAAATTTACAATTTCTATATTTCCTTTTTGCCATATTTATTCCTCATCTATTTTTGTAAAAAACCAATATTACCCTTCATCCTCATCTCTAATCTTAATCAAATTCAATTTTTCCCTTCTATTCTATATTATACCCCTTCCCATTGTCATCTATTTTTATATCCATCCTCACATTGGTTAATTATATAATATTACAGTTGTTTAATATAAATTCAACATTTTAATATAAATCAATTAGTTATATAACTACCTTTTTTGTATATTAATCAATATGAACATGAATATTCCAATTATTTCCATGCAATCCAATTTCTTACAAATCAATTAATTATATTTACCAATAATAATAAACCAAATAATTTCCCCCATATATTCTTCCAAACCACAATTTAACCATTTCTGCTTTCAACACAATATACAATTAATAGTATCTCAATTATTACAATTCCCTAGTTAAATAGAGCTTTTTTTCTTTTGTGTTTTAAAATCTTGAACTCTCCTCTTTTTCTGCAAGAGCTACTCCGCTCCCCCAACCTTAAGGAGGGAGCGAGTTACCCTAAATAGGGTGGCTGGGAGAGAATCCGTGGATGCAATAAGTGCGGAAAAATGTGAACATTTTGCCGCCCGTATCGCCACTAAGTAAGTCCTAACAAAGGCTCTCAAAAGTGTTTGGTCGGATTCGGATTTACTGGTCCTCCAGTGTTGCTCTAGATGTCTCTTCTGGCACTTCATCTCCGGGAGCTCCTCAGTAAACCAGAGAGCTTTCCTGGATCCACTGCCATTGAGAGGCCGCAAAGGCGCAATCCGGTCCAATGCCCCAGACACCGCCTTATGCCATGAGCCTCGATCCAAGTTTCAAAAGAAATCCAGTCATTTAATTAGGAGCACCATTCCAGCAATTACTCAAATGAAGTCAGCTCTAACCCCCCACATGATTTGCAGGTCCCTATGACCCTGTTCCTCCCGTCCTCCCTGGGCATGTCATAAATCACATTCTCCAAAGGACCACGTTGGCAGGCTGAAAAACCCCACCCCTCCTGCTGACCCCAGTAACCTAGGATACAATCTTTGACAAGGCATGTATGGAATGTATTTTCCATTGGGGCAGCCAAGCAGGTTCGTCAGTTCTCCCCCTCCTGCTTATAGCAACTTGAAAGCTGGTCTGGAAAGCTTTGCAAGTTGACAACGACCTTTTGAGTCTCTCCGAGCAAAGGAAAAGAACATTGTCCCTCATGCACTGTGGAGCTGCCATTTTTTAAATGGCAAAAGCCATAGCATCTCCGGCAGAATTGAGAACCATTTATTTATTTTATTTATTTTATTAAATTTCTATACCGCCCTTCTCCCGAAGGACTCAGGGCGGTGAACAGCCAGAAGATAAAACACAGAAATACAAAATTTAAAATAAATTAAAACAAATTAAATAATTTAGGCTGAATTTTAAAATACCCCATAATTAAACAGATTAAAATTTATCTTTAAAATTTAAATTTAAAAAGGAGAAGATTTAGGCCAGGCCAGCTTGATGAAATAAAAACGTTGTAAGTGCACGACGGAAGGTGCGAAGATCCGGGATCCTCCGTTATCTCCGGGGGGAGCTCGTTCCAGATCGTAGGTGCCCCACAGAGAAGGCTCTCCCCCTAGGGGCCGCCAGTCGACATTGTTTGGCCGACAGCACCCAGAGGAGCCCCTCTCTATGGGAGCGTACTGGCTGGTGGGAGGCTATTGGTGGTAGCAGGCGGTCCCGTAGATAACCAGGTCCTAAGCCATGGAGCGCTTTAAAGGTGGTAACCAAAACCTTGAAGCGCACTCGGAAGGCCAGTGCAGCTCGCGCAGGAGAGGTGTTACATGGGAGCTCCATGTTGCTCCCATAACCACCCGCATGGCCGCACTCTGCACCAGTTGGAGCCTCTGAGTGCACCTCAAGGGGAGCCCCATGTAGAGAGCGTTACAATAGTCCAGACGAGAGGTGACGAGGGCATGAGTGACTGTGTGTAGGGAGTCCCGATCTAGAAAGGGACGCAACTGGCAGATCAGGCGAACCTGATGAAAAATCCTCCCGGTCACAGCCGTCAAGTGCTCTTCTAAAGACAGCCGTGAATCCAGGAGGATGCCCAAGTTGCGAGCCCTCTCCGTGGGGGCCAATGATTCACCCCCAATAGTCAGCGATGGCACCAGCTGACTATATCGGGACATCGGAAACCACAGCCACTCAGTCTTGGATGGGTTGAGCCTGAGCCTGTTCCTCCCCATCCAGATCCGTACGGCCTCCAGGCACCGGGACATCACTTCAAGGGCATCGTTGGGGTGGTCCGGGGTGGAGATGTACAGCTGGGTGTCGTCAGCGTACTGATGGTACTTCACCCCGAAACCACGGATGATCTCGCCCAGCAGCTTTACATAAATGTTGAACAAAAGGGGCGAGAGGACCGATCCCTGCGGCACCCCACATATGAGGGGCCTCGGGGTCAACCTCTGCCCCCCTGCCAACACAAACTGCGACCGGTCGGAGAGAAAGGAGGAGAACCACCGTAATACAGTGCCTCCCACCCCCAACTCTTCCAACCGGTGCAGCATGATACCATGGTCAATGGTATCAAAAGCCGCTGAGAGATCTAACAGGACCAAGACAGAGGAGCAATCCCTGTCCCAAGCCCTCCAGAGATCATCAACCAACGCGACCAATGCCATTTCTGTGCTGTACCCAGGCCTGAAACCCAACTGGAACGGATCTAGATACGACGTTTTATCCAGGTACTGGGGAAGCTGTCGCCCAACCACACTCTCAACAACCTTCGCAACGAAGCGAATGTTGGAGACTGGATGATAATTAGCCAATACTGCCGGGTCCAGGGAAGGCTTCTTGAGGAGAGGCCTCACCACTGCCTCCTTCAAGGTGGCAGGGAAGGTACCCTCACCCAATGAAGCATTTATAATCCCCTGGAGCCAGCCTCGTGTCACCTCCCGGGAAGCCAGTACTAACCAGGAGGTACACGGGTCCAACAAACATGTGGTCGCGTTCAGTCTACCCAGAATCCTGTCCACGTCATCTGGGGTCACAGGATCAAACTCGTCCCAGATAACATTCTCAAGACCTGCCTCTGTCACCCTCGCTGGACCTACCCAGTCGGAGTCCAGACCTTACCGAATCTGAGTGATTTTGTCATGCAGATATTGAACAAAGTCCTCGGCTCTTCCCTCCAAGGGGTCCTCCCGCGCTTCCTGGTGGAGCAGGGAGCGGGTCACCCTAAACAGGGCAGCCGGGCGATTATCTGATGACGCAATAAGAGCAGCAAAATGGGTACATTTTGCTGCTTTTATCGCCACTAGGAAATTCTTAATATGAGATCTTACCAGTGTCCAGTCTGATTCAGAAAGACTAGCCCTCCAACTACTCTCTAGGCATCTTTTCCGGCGCTTCATCTCCCTCAGCTCCTTGGTAAACCAAGGAGCCAGGTGAGAACGGCGCCGGTTCAGAGGCCGCAAAGGCACGACTCGATCCAGAGCTCCAGCGGCCGCTCTATCCCAGGCGGCCACTAGGTCTCCAGCCGAGGCATGTGCAAGATCCTCAGGGATTGGCCCAAGCTCCATCTGGAACCTATCAGGTTCCATCAGGCGCCTGGGGCAGTACCATCTTACCGGTTCCGCCTCCCTGCAGCGGGGTACCGCGGTTCGAAGGTCAAGGCGAAGGAGAGAGTGATCTGACCATGACAAGGGCTCGATGACTATGTCCCCTATCTCTAGATCACTCAACCACTGTCCAAAGACAAAAACCAGGTCCAGTGTGTTTCCCCCTCTGTGCGTAGGGACATGAATTAGCTGGGTCAGGTCCATGGCCATCATGGAAGCCATGAACTCCTGAGCCACCTCAGATGCCTCACCCATGGATGGCAGATTGAAATCCCCCATGACCATAAGTCTGGGGGTATCAACTGCCACCGCGGCGATAACATTGAGTAGCTCAGGAAGGGCTGCAGCCACGTGGCAGGGAGCCAGGTATGTGATCAGCAAGCCCATCTGAACCCCATGACCCCACTTCACAAGGAGGGACTCACATCCGGCCGTCTGAGGAACAGTGGTCTCCCTCGGCCTAAGACCTTCTCTAATAATAACCGTTATTCCCCCGCCTGAGGCCTCGGCTGATGGAATGCGTGGAAGCCTGGTGGGCACATTTCTACCAGAGAGACCCCTCCCTCTGGGCCCAACCAGGTCTCCGTAATACCCGCCAGGTCCGTTCCCCCCTCCTGAATAAGATCACAAATGAGGGGGGCTTTATTTACTACAGACCTGGCGTTGCACAACATCAGTCGAAGGCCCAGGTCCTGAGGATCTGTGCAACCTGGAAAACGAGTAGAGCTTTGGGGGCCGGAGCGCCCTACCGCTTGAAGACAGCGGATGCGTGCTCCCTTAACATGATATGGCCCCCTGCTCCCGCCATATCTACCCCTCCCACTCACAGTACCAATGATGGAAACACAGTCTGGACAAGCTTGACCCCCTCCCCTATTACCTCCGGATCCCCCCCACCTCCCGCCGTGCATCCCGGCCCGGCCCGACCCTCCCCTAAGTGGGTTATCCCCCAAACCCACAACCCTAGTTCCTGTCCAACCCCCCTCCCCCCTCCCCAAACCCCTTAAAAGTTTAGACAGAGACAGTTTTAAAAAACCCCGCAGCCCCCTCTTTGTGGCATGCCACCTCTCGGGGTTCCAAAGCCCGTCATCGAGGTAGGCCCTCGATAGAGTGGAGGGCCAAGCCTGCGAGAGGGGGGAGTCTCGCAGACCAAGAAGCTCCGCTGCTGATTACATCTTAGCCAAACGGGTAGCACGACCATATCCTAAGGGTCTATAAAAGGACCAGGGGAGAAGACGAAGAAATGGGGGATCTCAGAAACATATTTACAGGACCAAGTCCACTGTCCCCTCACAACAGGGGACGAAGTCCAGGACCAAAACGACCACAATCCAAGGGGGGCAATAGATCCTACCACCTTCTCAAGGTGATTAGGTCAGCTGGTCAGCCTCCTCTTGTGGTGAGATGGCAGCAATGAACCAATGAAACAGGCAGCGTCCGGGGGTCAGGTCCAAAAACCGCCCTCTCACGGCGGTTGGTCCGATGGTCAAATCCCCTCCGCTGACAAAGTACATATATGTAGAATCATCCTGGTTCAGCCCCCAGGGGCCCCGACATCCAGGCCACCCTCTCACGGTGGTCAACTGATGTCCAGCCCCCTCAGCCAACGGGATGCAGCAATGTACCGTCCTTCCATTTCAGATGGAATAGCCTTCTCCATAGTCAGGGGGGTTTAGATGGTATGAGCATAGCCAGGTGAGTCCCACGGGATAACAGCTGGTGCAATTGGGCCCGGTCTTAAAGGGAACGCTGGAGGAGAGAGAAATGGGGCCAAAAAGTGGGGCAGTTGTCTCAAGCCCCCAGCCCTCGCACAACCACAGTTTGAGGCCTCCTAGGCCTGGGAAAAGATCTCACACCGGGTCCTAGCCCCAACCCTGGTTGCAAGTCTCCCACTCTGTTGTTTTGTTTCATTGCATTGCCCCACCACTCCAACTCCAGTTCCAAAGGGGGGGGTCGCCAGCGTCCTCCTGTTGTTCCATTGCCACCCCCGTCTCCAACTCCGGGGGGGAGGGTTGCCAGCCCCCTTGATGTTTCGTTTCCCCCCCCCACTCCAACTCCAAGGGGGGGGTTGCCAGCACCCTTGATGTTTCGTTCCCCCCACTCCAACTCTGGGGGGGGAGGGTTGCCAGCGCCCTTGATGTTTCGTTCATGTTTCGTTCCCCCCTCCAACTCCAAGGGGGGGGAGGGTTGCCAGCACCCTTGATGTTTCGTTTTCTCCCCCCCCCGCTCCAACTCCAAGGGGGGGGTTGCCAGTGCCCTTGATGTTTCGTTCCCCCCCTCCAACACCAGGGGGGAGGGTTGCCAGTGCCCTTGATGTATCGTTTTCTCCCCCCCGCTCCAACTCCAAGGGGGGGGGGTGCCAGCACCCTCCGCGTCATCGTCGCTGGCACCAAACAAGCCTGGCGGCATCCCAAAGATCTTCAGGGGTGCCCGACATGTCATAAGGTTCTTCGGGCAACCCCTCTCACCGTTCCGACATCCAGGCGGCCTCCGGCTGCAGAAAACGCTGCCACTGCCCAGCTGAGCTGCCCGCCGCTCCCGACATCGCTCTTCCTCGCTGCTGCTCAGTCACGGAGGGAGAAAAAACCCTCTCCGTGCTGTCAGGGAGCTTCCCTAACCGGTCCTGGGGTCTCAGATCTGGCCAGCATCACAAGGAATCCTGAGGCCACACCACACTCCCCAAGCCTCATCCCTCATGAAATGACATGAATTCTACAGGAGAGACCAAAGGGAGGGAGAGTTCATTGAGACCCTGCACGAGATAGCAACCGTCTGTGAGTTCTCCAACCTGAATGAAGCAATGAGGGACCAGTTGGTATTGGGACTGTGAGATCTCACCCTACAAAGCCGACTGCTTGCAAAGCCAAGAATAACCTTCCAAGAGGCCATGGAGGAAGCGACTGCAACTGAAGCATCCCAAAAGTCCACAGCCGCAATGAAAAAAATGAATAAGGGACCACAAACAAGGGAAGATTCCACAGTCCACTATGAGGATGTGGAAACTGAATCCGAGGATGGAGATGAGGACGAAGTACATCATCTCCATTCGGAACAGAAAGGGCGACACCAAGAAAAAGAAAAGAAAGAAGTTTGGTGTGCTGGTTGCGAGGGAAACCATCCCCGGACTGAATGTAGGTTCTGAGATGCGATCTGCCAGCGTTGTGACTGAAAAGGACACATCACAAGAGCCTGCAGAGCATTACAACCAGTTTCCTGCAGAACTGGTTGTTCTGCAGGAACAATCCAGCCCTCCGCCGCAAGCCAGGAACTTCCAAACAAGCAACAGGAATCAACCGCTCAGAAGAACCTGCTGAAATGAGGACCACGGCTCAGAGAGAGGTGAAACCCACCAGACCATAATAGTCGGCCACTCGAGCACGGGAAAATCAAAAAAGATGGTGGCGACCATTCACATCGAAGGGAGACCATGCAAGATGGAGGTTGACTCAGGATCCTACCTTTCCATAGTCTCCTGGACAACTATCAAACAACTAATACCCAGAATCAGTCAGCACACTCAAGCCACAGAGGCTCACGCCTAAGGACTACCAAGAAAACTGAATTCCAGTAATGGGAATTGGTTATTTCAATATAGAGTTCAAAGAATTCAGAGGACAGCTACCCTTAACCATAGTAGACCAGGACAGGCCTAGCCTACTGGGGCTGGAATGGTTCGAGCCTCTGGGTCTGGCAGTGACGGGGATAAACCAAGTCGAAGACAACAACTGGGAAGAAGAACTCCTAAGGGATTTTGCAGACATCTTCGACAGAAAGCTAAGCAAGTACACGGGGACCACCATCTCATTTAACCGAGATCCCCAAGTCACCCCTGTCCGAATAAAGCCTAGAAGGGTTGAGCTCTGCGGCTCAAGATTGATGAGCAACTGGATAAACTTGTTGCCCAAGGGGTTCTAGAGCCGACAGACCATGCCAAGTGGGAGACACCAATAGTAACCCCCACGAAGCCAGATGGGTCAGTGCATTTGTGTGGTGACTATAAAAGTACCCTGAATAAGGCTTTACAGCAAAGCAGCAGTCGTGCAACATCTGTTGCATTCCCTGGGTAGAGGGAAAATATTTGCAAAACTCGATTTGGCTCACGCTTTGATGACTGCTGCCAGTTGATGACACCACAGCAGAAGCACAAACGATAGTTACACATAGGGGAGCATTCAAATGCAGGCAATTACAGTTTGGGGTAAGCGTGGCCCCAGGGCTGTTCCAGACCCTCATGGAGCGCCTCCTACAGGGAATTGAAGGAGTTGTCCCCTATTTTGATGATGTCCTAATATCAGGAACAGCCAGGAACAACTGCAGCAACGGTTAAGGGCAGTATTGACCCAATTCCAAGAAGTGAGATTGAAAGTAAAAAGGGACAAATGCCAGTTAGCAATGGAAAAGATTGAATTTTTGGGATACCTGATTGATGGTTCCAGAATACGACCCACCATGGACAAGCTAAAAGCAATTCGAGAAGCCCCAACCCCAACCAATAGAATAGAACTGCAGGCATTCCTGGGGTTACTAAATTTCTACAATATTTTCCTGCTTCAGAAAGCCATGATTGCTGAACCTTTACACCGTCTACTGGACAAAAAGACGAACTGGACATGGGGACGTAAGGAAGCAAATGCCTTCGAACAATTAAAAAGACTGCTAACATCAGACAGCATCCTAGTACAGTATAGTGCAGTGATGGCTAACCTTTTTGCCATTGCGTGTCAGGAGAGAGGGGCCGGGGGAGGTTCGTGCACGCGGGTGCCCACACCCATAATTCTATGCGCCCTGCCCTGCGCATGCATGTGCAACCCCCCTCCCCCCTCCCACTCCTGGCACGTGATGGCCAAGTAGAGCCCGTTTTTCTTTCTTACCTGGCTCCAGATCCTCTCTATGCATCTGGGAAGGGTGAAAAGAGCCTTTCCCACTCCCTCAGAGGCCTGAAACAGCCCATTTCCCAACTCCCGGTGGGACAGGAAGTGATGTTTTTTACTGTCCCCAGCCTCCAGAGCCTCTCTAGGAGTCTCTGGAGGCTTGAGACCGCAAAAAATGTCACTTCCTGTCCCACCGGGAATTGGGAAATGGGCCGTTTCAGGCCTTTGGAGGGCCTCCGAGGGAGTGGGAAAGGCTGTTTTTGCCCTCCGCAGTTGCATAGAGAGGATCTGGAGCCAGGTAAGAAAGAAAAACGGGCCTTCCCCACACACACCCAGCCCCTCCGGAGGCAGGAAACATCCTGTTTCCCTATTCCTGGTGGGCCCAGAAGGCCCGAAAATCAGCTGGCCGGTGCGCGCATGCGCGCCAGAGCTGAACTGGCGTGTCCACTGATATGGCTACATGTGCCACCTGTGGCATGCGTGCCATAGGTTCGCCATCACAGGTATAATGAAACATTACCACTGAGACTGACCTGTGATGCATCACCATTTGGAATAGGGGCAATTTTAAGCCATTGCATGCCCAACAAAAGAGAACCCCCATTGCTTTCTACTCTCGGACCCTGTCCAAACCGGAAAGAAACTACAGTCAGCTCAACAAAAAAGCACTAGCTGCTGTGGCTGGAATCAAAAGATTCCATGAATACCTCTATGGGAGGACGTTTGAGCTGATAACAGACCATAAGCCACTCCTGGGAATCATCGCGGGAGATAGATCTACACTCCATGTGTTATCTCCATGAATGCTGAGATGGACAGAATTCCTCGCCACTTATAATTACCAGCTGCTATACAGACCGGAAAAGACTATTGACCATGCAGATGCCCTCAGCAGATGCCCGCTGCCGGAACCGGGGGAAGACCTAGCGCCATCCACAACCATCTTGCTGATAGAGACTCTCGCGAACACACAGATCACAGCCGCAGACATCGCGAGAGCAATAGGGAAAGACAGGACCTTGGTTCGGGTTTTGAACTGGGTATGGAAAGGGTGGCCAAAAATGGGACTAGATGAGGAATTCAAACTGTTCAAGACATGACAGACTGAACTATCAGGGTTGAGAGGGTGTTTGTTGTGGGGTGATAGAGTAATAATTGCAAAAATGTTAAATGATATTCTGGAAATGTTACACGAGGGACACCCAGAGATAGTTAAAATGAAGGTGTTAGCTAGAAGTTATGTCTGGTGGTCGGGAATGGACAAGGAAATAGAAAAATGGGTAGCGACATGCACACCCTGCCAAGAAACTCGCCCAACACCACACGCAGTACCCATTGATTTTGTGGGACCCTGCCAGGGAAACATATTTTTAATCACTGTCGATGCATACTCTAAATGGCTATAAGTAAATCTCATGCCATTGACAACAACAGAAGTGGTCATCCGAGTCCTATGGAGACTGTTTGCAACACAGGGGTTGCCCGATTTGGTAGTCTCCGATAACGGGCCACAATCTACCGCTAATCAATTTGAAATGTTCCTAGCTAGCCAGGGAATTAGGCATGCACTATCCATGCCGGGGACGCCATCCACTAATGGACAAGCGAAACGAATGGTGAAAACGATGAAGGGAACACTAGCTAGATTGGGCCCAGGGGACATCCAGGCAAAAATAGACAAATTATTAAGCATACAACACATAACTCCCAGTGCAACCACACATAGAAGTCCTATAGAACTATTGATGGGGAGGAAGCTGAGATTCAACTTAGACAGACTACACCCCCTATACAATGCAGAAAACCCAGTAGACTCCACTAGTAAATATAGACAATTCCAAGTGGGGGATAAGGTGTATGCAAATAATTTCAGCGGAAACTCCCCATGGGTTCCGGCAAAAATAATCCATTATCATATAGAATAGAAACAGAGGATGGGCGAGGGTGGAAAAGACACATAGACCAACTCAGTGGCTGAATAGTTAGAAAGGAACACAGGACACAAGAGGAAACCCAGGATCAAGAGAGGAAACACCACCAGGCCCTACACAACACACAACGAAATGCACAGCAGAAACACTCAAACCTGAATAGAGTTGGCGGGCACTTATCTGAGGTCAAACAACGAGTTCCCGAAGTCAGAGACAGTCCACCAGTCCAGCAGGGGAGTGAAGAAATAAATATCCAAAAAGATAGGCCCACGCCATTGGCCAAGTTCGAGAGAGTTCCAGGAGTGCCCCTGTTCTGCCCCAGCTACGGACCCCAAAGAACGCAGCACACACAAAGTCTGTACAAACCTTAGTTTACTAAATTTGAAAAATCAGTCTTTTTCAAATAAAGGCTGTTAATTAACTTTCTTAACAGCCTACAAGAATCCAAAGAATAAATAATCGTAATCTTACTATGGTTGGCAGAAAGCCCAGAAGCAATTTGCAGAGAACTAAGATCAGGACGTGAAGGAGAGTGAACGAAGTTGTTCCCTGCAAATTGCCTCAGTCGTCGTCCTTCCTTAAATAGGCTAAGGGAGTGGCCAATTAGCCCCAAGTCTTACTCTTGATGAGACCTCCTCCTGAGGAGCCACTCCGGCCTTTTGGCAGCTCTGCGCGCCCATGCATCGAGAAGAGGCTCCTCCTCTTCTTCCTCTTCACTTATGGGAGCTTCTGGAGGTTCTGAAGGCCCTGGCTGAATCCCTGCCTCTGGCACCACATCTTCTCTAGCCTCCTCATTGTCTGACTCAAGTGTCAGCTGCACAGGCTACTGGCACAGCACCACACCAGCCTCCTCGCTGTCGGAATCAGCTACTAGCTGCACAGGCCACTGACGGGCCACAACAGCCCCCGGGAGAGACACAGAACTCAACCTCTCGTTGCAAAGTTGCCGAGTCAACTGAACTGCGCAGGTCAAGTTGCGCCCAAAAGCGGCCTGCCTACTTGTGTGACTACGTGGTCTGAGCAGTTCCTGATAGGCCGGTGCCAGCCTAGAGGGGAGGGGTGTTAAGTATTGAATAGACAGGCACAGGGACCAGTCAGGAGTCAGTAGCTAGAGTGGGAAAATCAAGCTCGCGTCAGTGGCTGAAGCCATGGACAGCTCTGCTTTAAAAAGGGCTGCCGCAGTTCGCATCCACATTGCTGTACAGGAGCTGAATAAAGCTGTTGAATCCCGAACATGTCCTGTACCCTCTGTCTGCACCCCACTATTCAACACACACATCTCTCAATTCTTACAATGTCTTCTCTTTCACCCACTCCACTTCTGACCCTGTGCAGAAATGCATTGTTTCGGCCAGGAACACCTCTTTCTTTCCTTTGTTTTGCTGCCCCCACCCACCCCCATGTGGGTGCCTTTGGAAAATTAATTTGGCATCCTCTGCCTCTTTCTCGCCTTGCTTTTTGCAGGCTGAAGTAATCCAGCCATGAGCGAGACTGGTAAATCTCAAGTATCATTAGGTGGGTAAAAGTTTAATAATGTCTCTTAGCAGTTTTCTGCCTCCAGCCATCGTGTAAATTATGGAGTAATAAACCAGCAGGAAGGCTCTAATCAAAGGCCCGGCAAAGGGAGCCCAGATTAAAACTCCCACCCCCACCTGGGAAGCCCAGATCCATCCTTTTTCTCCTGTCAAGGTCAGCTCATCTCCAAGCTCCTGGTAGGGCTCTTTTCATCTGATCGTTTGAGATTCATCTGCTCCTTCACTCTGCCTTTCTTTTCCCATGAAAACCCAGCACAATGAGTCTGCAGCAGTTAGTCTCAGTCTTGGGGGAACCCACCTTCAAAGACCTGTCAGTCACAAAGCTTCCTGCTGCCCTTGGTTGAGTCAGCCTCACCTTTTGCGAGGATAAATGAGGATGGTGGGAGCAGAACTTCAGATTGAATTGAATGAAGACCCCCTTTCTCGACAAAGGGCAGAATCCCCAGACGGGCAGGTAAAGGCCACGTGCCAAAGGAAGCATTCTGAGTTTTCACCTCAACAGAAAAATAAAATAGTTGGGTGGCTAATCAGCTTGGCCCCTCCATGCATAATATTTTTCTGCATTATCCAGCCTTTCAGCAAAGAAGGCAGCCCCGAATGTCAGAAGAAACACAACAGGAAGGGTATCATTTTCACACCCCTCAGCCCTGGCACCAACATGCTCCACTGATATTTTTCTCATCTTCTTCTCAGCACACAGTGGAGGCAGCTTAGTGTTGTCTTTCATACCTGTTTTGTCACGGACACAACTTGCCATGCTTAATCAATGATGTGACTGATCACTGTTAAGGGGCTGGGATCAGCTGCCCAGCTTTTATTTATTTATATTTATTTATTACATTTATTTGCCATCCATCTATTGATTGTCAACGACAATAAAACCAAACTTTTATTGGTTGCTTGAATCTGCTGCTGTCACACACATTCCTCCCCTCCCAGGTCCGGGTGTCTACAGAGTATCTGTGAGCTTTTGAAGCGCATTGGCCTCTTTTTTAAGCATGGGTTTGGCACTCCTTTGAAAGGGCACCAGATCTGTGTGGGGTGTGTGTGTGTGTGTAAATCCTGTGCCTCACAGAAGCTTAATTTTCTAAACTGAGAAAGAGGGCGGGGTTCTGCGACTGCTTGCTGATTCGATCAGGATGTGCATGGCAGATTTTTGGCTTGTTTTGCCACAAAGTGTTTCCTGTGGCAGACATTTTGGCATGGAAGAGAGGTACATGTATGTTGAAACAGGAGCAGCACGCCCAGAACATCTTTCGGAAAAGAGCTTAGCCACCAATAAATTGCTGGAAGAATAAAATCAGGCCTCAAAAACAAGAGAGGAGATTAAGAGAACAAGAGAAGTCGAAATGCCTCAGAGAGCCAAGTCCACCTTCTAGTCCACCTATATAAACATCTACTTAGAGGTGACATAAAGCAAATAAAAAGGGTGGTAAACTGGGTGTAAAACTTCAAAGAAACAGTTCCAATTCAAAAATGGAAAGAACACTGGAACAAATCTATAAAATTTATTACATGCTATGGTTTGAGAGAAGACTGGTATAAAATATTTTACGCAGGGTATATAGTTAATCGATTTTTATTTCAGTCACAGATCACCATATAGCTAATAAATAACAATTATGCTAAGTAGAAATAAAAATAAAAAGTCATATTGATTGAGTAAATAAGGTACATATAAAATTATTAAGATAAAACTACAGGTACACAAAATAATGTTTTAAAATTACAATTAAATTTTACAATGAATAAGGTAAATGCTATAAAGGATGTAAATAATATTAGAATATATAAAACACTATGAGAATATAAGGTTGTGCTAATTTATTCAGGTAATCCTTAACTTACGACCACAGTTGGGACTGAAACTTCTGTTGCTGAGCAAAGTAATTATTAAGTGAGACAGGCACAATTTTACGACCTTTTTTGCTTCAGTCATTAAGTGAATCACCATTATTTTTTTTTATTGCAAAAGTTTTACAATTACATTTTCACCCCTTTTCCCCCCCCACCCACCCCCAAACTTCCCAACCTCCCTAACCCTCCCTAACCCTCCCCTCCCCCAGACTTCCCTATAATATACTCATACTCATAAAGAACCCTAATATAACACTTATATATAAACTTGAACCCCTCCCTCCCCTGTATAATTTTTCTCTTTACCTCATTACATTAAAAAGATTTCCAATACATTATTTTCAAATAAAAGCTATTTGATACTTTCTAGTTTGATATTTGTTCTGAATGTATTCTATCCACCTTTTCCATTCCCACTCATAAGTCTCTTGTGAACAGTCTTTTAAATATGCTGAAATCTTCGCCATCTCTGCAAAACTAGCCATCTTCAAAGTCCATTCCTCAATAGTGGGCAAGGCTTCATTCTTCCAATATTTACCTATCAACAATCTTGCTGCTGTTATCATATACAATATCAATTTTGTTTCACCCAATGTAAAACCCTTAACTATACCCAATAAAAACAGTTGTGGAGAAAATTGAATTTTTTTCTTCAAAACATTCTGCATGACCCACCAAATTTTTATCCAAAAAGCCTTAACTTTCATATTGATTGAGTAAATAAGGTACATATAAAATTATTAAGATAAAACTACAGGTACACAAAATAATGTTTTAAAATTACAATTAAATTTTACAATGAATAAGGTAAATGCTATAAAGGATGTAAATAATATTAGAATATATAAAACACTATGAGAATATAAGGTTGTGCTAATTTATTCAGGTAATCCTTAACTTACGACCACAGTTGGGACTGAAACTTCTGTTGCTGAGCAAAGTAATTATTAAGTGAGACAGGCACAATTTTACGACCTTTTTTGCTTCAGACATTAAGTGAATCACCATTATTGTTAAGTGGATCAAATGGTTGTTAAACAAATCCATCTTCCCCCATTGACTTTGCTTGTTGTAGAAAAGTCACAAATGGCAATCACATGCAACCATCATAACTACATGCTTGTTGCCAAGCGCCCAATTTTGATCATGTAACTGTGCGGATGCTGTGGCAGTTGTAAGTTAAGGTTGTAAATCACTTATTTTAGTACCGTTGAGACTTCAAATGGCCACTAAATGAATGGTTTTAAGTCAAGAACAATCTGCATTAACTCTAGGGCCTGTTGGAATTAAGAGCATTATGTTCCAACCAATTCTAACAAAGAAATAGCAAAATGAAACACAGTGATATGTGCATATTTAAAAGGAGAAATAGGGAGGTGGGGGGAGGAGAAAAATATATTTAGTTATAGAAGCTAGTTAAGACTCAGCATCACCTCACTTGGAGGAGTTCTTCATATTTAATCATAGCTGTCATAAAACTGGCTGCATTGTCAAAAATCCTTGCTGCCCAATCCACTATTAAAAGACCAATGCAGCCCCTGGTCTGTCTGGATATTGTGTTATACATGGGAACTATACATTTCTTGCAGATTTCTATTTAAAAAAAGGCAATGCAGTGAGACACATGGCCCACCATTTCAATCTCCCCCTCCCCGAGAGTATCGAACTGCAGCTCTCTTCATAATTTTCACAGAGAAGTGGGGAGGACATTCTCGCAAGCAAGAGCAAAAGCTCTTCAGGTGTTTTGGGTGTGAACATTGTAGATATTATAACATTCAAGAGTAACAATTTTTATATGAGTTCACTGAATTAATATATGGAGGAGCATGTCTCAGATCATTTTGCAGTCATATCTCTGGGTCATGTTGCTTGATAGATGCCTTGGCCTGCTCAAATCCTGTTGGAATCAATACATTGCTGGGGAATACACAATGGCTTAGGCTGACACCAAGTAATTTTCACCAAGAAACCTGGAATTTGTCTTGAAAAATCAAAGAAGCCAATAATGCAACAATCCAAGCCAATAACTAACATGTACTGTTCAGATAGGAGCATTACAGAATAACAGAGTTTGAAGGGATCTTGGAGGTCTTCTAATCCAATCCCCTGCTCAAACCATTAATTCAATTAATGGTTAATTTTATTAATTTTTACATTAATGGTTCCATTTATTGAATTGAGTTAGATCACAACAAGCAACCAAATTCAGAGTCCTTAAGCTCGATTCTCATTGTTCTTATATGCACATATTTGGAAGCCATTGGACAACTGTGACATGATTTTGGGTCCAAAAATAGTATATAGTATATAGTATCATGCCAAAAAATCTTAATATGTCAGGTTTACTTCTTCTGAACTTCTCTGTTAGGGCCTGAGCATGGAGCCTTCATGAGCTGGTGGCATAACAAATAATTTCTAGGTATTTGACAGTCTCAGCTTGTTCAATATCATTATTGTTTATTTGCCACCTATGATTGGGTCTAGAACAGAGTTCCTCAACGTTTCCAGCTTTGTGGACCGGCGGGGGGGGGTGGGGGGTGGAAGGATGGTTCTGTGCAAGCGGCCAGCAAGCACACGCACGCGCACACACACACACACACACACACACACACACACACAGAGCACACACATACACACAGAGAGAGCTCCATTTGCACGAGCAGCCTGCATCTGGGCCTGCTGGTCACACAACTGGAGCACACTCACCCACTACTCTCGCAAGTGAGGATGTGTGTGAGCACGCACTTGCCAGCTGTTTCCACAGCCCGATTGCAATGCCCTCACAGCCCACTAGAAGGCACCTTTGAAAAGACAATTTTTCCTGTTCATAAAATGTGTGTGTGTGTGTGAAAGAAAAAAAACAATAAAACTTGATTTAAAAAAAATGAAAAGACAATTTTTCATTATTAATAATTAAATCATTATTTGTACAATAGGAGGCAACTTTATTTTAGCTGAAGTAGAAATGGTGGCCTATAGCTCCATCAATAACTGCCAAAAGGGACACATTATATCGTAGTAACTGGCAGCAATACCACAAAAACAATATCCGAAGGTGTTAGAAAGACTACAAGCAAAGTTACTAAGGATGAAGGTCATTCCAGCTAAAGCAAGCAGGCATCTATACCAGGTAGCAGTAATAGAAGCAAGCACCAGAGCCATTTCACCACTTTATTGACAATGGCAACAGTTCATCCTGACAAACCACTCCAGTATTTTTATCAAGAAAACCACATGGATGGAAAATGCAAAATGACTGATGATGTAGCACCACTTGATGGATCCCTTGGGAAGATGGTCCTCAACCTGCTACTGCAGAAGAGTTGAGGATCTTTTGGACTAGTAATGGTCTTTATGACATGATGATATGGTTAGATGAAAAGAAGAATAACAGTTTGAAGGGACCTTAGAAATCTTCTAGTCCAATCCTTGCTCAAGCAGGAGACCCATTTACCTTTCAGGTCTCTTCTTAAAAACCTCCAGTGATGGAGCACCCACAACTTCTGGAGGGAAGCCGTTCCCCTGATTAATTGTTCTTACTGGCAGGAAGTTTCTCCATAGTTCTAGGTTGCTAATCTCCTTGATTAGTTTCCATTCATTGCTTCTTGTCCTGCCTTCAGCTGCTTTGGAAAATAAATTGACCCCCTCTTCTTTGTGGCAGCCCCTCAAATATTGAAAGAGTGCTATCATGTCACCTCTAGCCCTTCTTTTCACCACACTAGATATATCCAATGTCTAGTTGCTGATACTAATTACCATACAAGAAAAGTACCGGTAAATCCAAAGCTGCAAAATTAGAATTGCAATAGGAACATGGCATGTAGGAGACATAAACATAGGAAAACTCAACACAGTGAAAGATGAAATGAAATGATTTTCAAATTAATACTTAGACATCAGCAAATTGAGATGGACTGGCCAATTTTACTCAGAAGATCACACAATGTATTACTCAGGACATGGAAAACAAAGAAGGAATGTTGTTACTTTTAAAGTTTGGAAGGATATATCAAGAACAATCATTTGGCTATCCCTGGACTTAATGAAGCACAGTGGACCAACACCAGCAGATGACATGGCTCCCCAAATCAACACAGACTGTGGAAACTTCACACTGGACTTCAAGCATCTTGCAGTGTGTGCCTCTCCATTCTTCCTCCAGACTCTGGGTCCTTGATTTCCAAATGAGATGCAAAAGTTGCTCTCATCAGAAAAGAGGACTTTGGACCACTGAGCAACAGACCAGTTCTTTTTTTCTTTAGCCCAGATAAGACGCTTCTGATGTTGTTGTTCAGGAGCGGCTTGACAAGAGGAATACAACATTTGAAGCCCATGTCCAGGATCCATCTGTGTGTGGTGGCTCTTGATGCACTGACTCCAGCCTCAGTCCACTCCTTGTGAAAGTCCCCAACACTTTTGAAGGGCCTTTTCCTGACAATCCTCTCCAGGCTGCGGTCATCCCTGCTGCTTGTGCACCTTTTTCTTCCACACGTTTCCCTTCCACATAACTTTCTATTAATGTGCTTTGATACAGCACTTTGGGAACATCCAACTTCTTTTGCAATTACCTTTTGAGGCTTTCCCTCCTTATGGTGTCAATAATGGTTTTCTGCATAACTGTCAGGTCAGCAGTCTTTCCCATGATTGTGATTCCTACTAAACCAGACTGAGAGACCATTTAAAGGCTCAGGAACCCTTTGCAGGTGTTATGGCTTAATTAGCTGATTAGAGTGGGACACGTTGAGCCTAGAATATGGAACCTTTTCACAATACTCTAATTTTCTGAGATTGTGAATTTGGGGTTTTCATGAGCTATAAGCCATAATCATCAAAAGTATGACAAATCAAGGCTTGAACTATCTCGCTTTGCATATAATGAGTCTATCTCATATATTAGTTTCACCTTTTAAGTTGCATTACTGAAATAAATGAACTTTTGCACAATATTCTAATTTTTTGAGTTTCACCTGTATGTAATATAGGTATATAAAAACACATGCGTATTCGAATGCAATGTTGTGTCAAAATTTCAAAGCAATCGGTGAAGAACTTTCGGAGATTTAAGATTTTGAACAAACAAACATTTACATTTATATAGATTTTTGATTGCTCTGGAGGTCTTGGACAACAAGATCCAAAACAGATGGTCCTTGCTTAATGATCACTTTTCGGTGACTGTTCAGACTTAGGGTCCTCCCCATTTGCAACCTTCCATGCCAGCCTCTGGCAAGTAAAGTCAGAGCCATTGGGAGGACGCAAATGGTGGCCACATGCACTAGTGCTTAACAAAGGGGTGAGATTTGCTTAATGATGGCAAAAGCTATTGCTAAGTGGTGTGGTCATGTGTTGCTTAGCAATGGAAATGCTGGACCCAATTTCCATTGTTAACTGAGGAGTGCCTGTAATCAAGATCAAAATTCAGGAATATAAAATGAAGCATTAGTAGCTGATACTGCCTTTTCAAAAATAAATGATGTCAGGCTGATTAGTCTATAATTTCCTTGATCCATTTTTACTTCCTTTTTTTGAAGGCTCTGCTTTTGATAGGTTGGGCTATTTTTTTTCCTTTTGTGTAAAGACAGATGCAAAGAATGAATTAAGCAATTCCGCTTTCTCCCTACTGCTATCAGTTCCTTGCCATCTTATCGCATTAGTGGACTGATCTTTTCATTGACTTTTTTTGTTTTTGTTTTTTCATGTTGAAAGAAACTTTTTTATTATTATTTTTGACATTTGATGCAAGTTTTGAGCCTTAGTTTCCCTGACTTCATCTTTGCAGGTTCGGGCTATTTGCTGATATTCTGCTTTAGATATGTGTTGCTCTTTCCTACTTTTTCCTTCCTTTGAATCAGTTACTATATTTCCATTGGCATCCTTTAGCAATAGTACCAATCTGAGGTTGGAATCTCCTTCTGAATTCAGAGATATTTTGAAAGGCTTTCCTTGGTTTTCAGTGTCTGTTTCCTTCTTCAGTGTTATTGTAATACTGTTTCTTGCCTTTTGCCATTTCTACAGATTGAAAAAGAGTCTGATCTCCCTACCTTCATAGGCTGGCTCAGGCAATTTGACATGTAGCTAAACCTTTCTTTAAGCACACATTTTGCCCCTCCTTCCCCCAAAGCGTGGTTGCTTTTCTTACGGGCAGAGGACGTTCCTTGAACCCATCTTCTGCTCTTTGCCTGTCCTGCCTCGAATGGGTCAGAACAGGCTGCCTGGGTCTTGGGGCAGGGAGGGTTCAGCTGCCTCTGCCGATGGTCCTTCTAAACAGCCTGGTAGCTCTAATAGCCCATTAAAGGTTTTATGCTCTTCTCTGCCAAGCACTGAGATGCAGGGGAAACATATTATCTTCCCAGGCCCGGCTTAAAACCAAGATTCAACTCTTTGGTGACAGTTTGAGATAATTGTTTCAAAGGAGCTGGAGGTAGGAAATAGTTTAAAACAACTTTAGAATCAATAGCTGTTTTAATTTGCACCATACAGCTCATATGATGACAAATATTCTAGCAGGGTGACTGAATAATATGGCTTCAATTATATTTCTGTACAATATCTATCTTATTTTGTGTCATGGTGCTGCCAAGCTAATTCAGTTTTCTGCTGCCAAAGCCAGTGCTTGGTCCTTTTCACTTGCAATCTATAACATTATGAAAAAGCCTAAAACTCGCTGGGTGCGAATGGCATCTCTTCCTAGACAATGAAGGAGGGTGTGTCTTGCCTTCCCTAGGCAAAACCTAACAGATTACCTAACAGATTAGCAGTTGGAAGGGATTTTGTAGGTCATCTAGTCCAACCCCTTTCTCAAGCAGGAGACCCTACACCATTTCTGATAAATGACAGTCCAATCTCTTCTTGAAAGTCTCAAGGAGCCTGGTGGTGCACTGGACTAAACTACTGTTAAAGTAGTATTTAGCTGCCAGCTGCCTGCAATTACTACGAGTTCAATTCTCACCAGGCTCAAGGTTGACTCAGCCTTCCATCCTTCCAAGGTAGGTAAAATGAGGACCCGGTTTGTGGGGGCAATAAGCTGACTTTGTATGAAATAGAACACCGCTTGGGGGGGGCAAAAGCCCTACTAAGCAGGTATATACAAAAGTATGAAGGCTATTGCCTGAAATAATTTCTCCTTATTTCTAGGTTGAATCTCTCCTTGATCAATTTCCATCCATTATTCCGTGTCTGGACTTCAGGTGCCTTGGAAAATAGCTTGACCTCCTTGTCTCTGTGGCAGCCCTTCAAGTTTTGGAAGACAGCTATCATAACTCCCCTGGTCCTTCTCTTCACTAGACTAGCCATGCCCAGTTCCTGCAATCATTCTTCGTATGTTTTAGCCTCCAGTCCCCTAATCATCCTGGTTGCTCTTCTCTGCACTTTTTCTATAGTCTCAACAACTTTTTTATAGTGTGGTGACCAAAACTGGATGCAGTACTCTAGGTGTGGTCTTACTAGGGCTTTATAGAGTGGTACTAATACCTCACTTGATCTTTCTTTTTTTTCCAAATCATATATGGCAAAGGAAAAAGTCGAGAATAAAGTTAAAGCTATTACAAGATGCTAAATCAAGGGGGAGCTTTGGTCTGCCCAATTTTGAATGGTACTATCAAGGTGCAAGTTTAACGTGGGTGAAAGAATGGATAACTCTGAGGAATACTAGACTATTAAATTTGGAGGGACATGATTTGTTGATGGGTTGGCATACTTTCTTATGGTACAAAGGAACAAAAATACAAGGGTATTTTAGAAGACATCAAATACGTGAAGCTTGATGGCTGAATTGGGACACGGTTAAGAAACTTTATTATTTGAAAATACCTGTTTAGATATCTTTTTCTTATCCTGTAATATTTAGAAAGGAACAAACTATTAGGTATAGGGAAGTATTGGATAAAAAGGATGAATTCAAATTAAAACAGGATGTAGAGGAACAGGGATTTAAGATGGATTGGTTTTCATATATGCAAATATTTTCTAGGTATCGAGAAGATTGTAAGCAAGAAGGGTTTTACAATGCTTTGACTAATTTGGATAAGATTTTAATGGGAGCTGATGATCATATTATTAAAAAGCTGTATGGGTTTTTGCTAGAGTTAAAACTGGAAGAAGAACAAGTTAAAGAATCGATGGTAGCATGGGGGGAAAATTTTAGTTATGGGATTGATTTAGAAAAATGGCAAAAATTGTGGTCTCATAACTATAAAATGACAATGTCTACAGGATATAAGGAAAATTTGTATAAGATGTTTTACAGGTAGCATTTATCCCCATCGAGAATCGCCAGAATGTTCCAGAACAAATCGGAGAGGTGTTGGAAATGTCATCAGACCCCAGGATCCTATTACCACATGTGGTGGACATGCCTAGAAGCACGGAGATATTGGACTAAGATACACATGTGATTGGAAAAAATGACCAAGAGACACACAGATTTTGAACCAGAGATTTTTTTTTTATTGAAAAGTTTTACAAAGAAAAATTCCCCCCCTAGTTCCCTCCCCACCACCCCCACACCCCTTCCCCCACTCCCATCCCACCCTTCCCCCCAGACTTCCCAGAGCAAAATACAGGGTATTTCAATTAACAATCATATGCTAAATTAGCCTAACTATTCTTAAACTGCCAAATCCCCCCCGAAACCTTAACTCCACTATTGATAACATAATACTTCTGAAGTTTAACATTCATTCATAAACTATTTGATATTTTCTTGTCTGATACTTATTTTGAATATAATCAATCCATCTTCTCCATTCCAATATGTATCTTTCTTGTGTATAGTCCTTCAAATATGCTGAAATTTTCACCATTTCCACTAAATTCGCTACTTTCAGTGTCCATAGTAGGCAAAGAGTCCTTCTTCCAATATTGCGCTACCAACAGCCTAGCTGCTGATATTAAGTTCAAGATCAGTTTAGTCTCTAATGCTGTACAATCCGTCGTGATACCCAATAAAAACAATTGAGGAGTAAATTTCAACCTTTTTTTCAGAATATTCTGCATCACCCACCAAATTTTTATCCAAAATGCCTTGATTTTCTTACAAGTCCACCATATATGATAATAAGTTCCATCATCACATCTCCAACATTTAGCTTGCAAATTCGGGTACATGCATGATAATTTTTTAGGATCTAAATGCCACCTATAAAACATTTTATAAAAATTTTCTCTCAGATTTTGTGCTTGCGTAAATTTAACATTTCTAACCCAAATCTTTTCCCATGTTTCCATCATCACTGGTTCCTGAAAGTTTTGTGCCCATTTTATCATACAATCCTTAACCAATTCCGTTTCTGAATCTATTTCCAATAAAGCATTATACAACCTTTTAATATGCATCTGACTTTGATCTCTTATCTGTTTTACCAAATTTTCCTCATTTTGCATGACACCAATTTTCTGATCTTCCCTCCATCTAGCTTGAAGCTGGCCATACTAAAACCAAGTATAGATTATCCCTTCTTCTTTTAATTCATCTAGAGATTTCAGTTGTAACTTACCCCTTTCCAAAAGAAGAAGCTCTCTATAGGTAATCACCTCTGTTTTTTGTTCTATACTTATATTTTCTATTGCATGTCTGGGATTTGCCCATATAGGTATCTTGTAATTTAGCTTGTATTGATACTTTTTCCAAACCCTCAACAACGCATTTCTAAGTATATGACCCTTAAACACTTTATCCACTTTTTTTCATATAACAAGTAAGCATGCCATCCATATAACAAATCATAACCTTCTATATTTAACATTCTCTCTTCAGTTAAATTAAACCAATCACTGATTTGTGATAAAACAGCTGCTTCATAATACAATCTTAAATTAGGCATTTTAAGACCTCCTCTCTCACGTACATCCTGTATAATTTTCAGTTTCACTCTTGGTTTCTTCCCGCACCAAATAAAAGTATTAACCCCTTTCTGCCACTCCCTCAAATTTCCATCTTTCTTAAGCACTGATATCATCTGAAACAAAAATAAAAACCTAGGTAATACATTCATTTTTATTGCTGCTATCCTTCCCAGTAGAGACAGTTGTAACTTTTTCCAATTATCCATTTCTTTCTGCACTTTTTGCCAAAGAACATCATAATTGTTTTTAAATAATTTCATGTTTGAGGCTGCAATATATACTCCTAGGTATTTAACCTTTTTAACTATTTCAAACCCTGTTATTCTTCCTAAGTCTTCTCTTTGAGATATGGACATATTTTTAGTTACCATCTTTGTCTTATGTTGATTTACTTTAAATCCAGATACCTTACCATATTGATTTATTATGTCCAACATATGTGGAGCCGATTCTATAGGTTGAGATAAAGTAACAACCAGGTCATCTGCAAACGCTCTTAATCTATAATCCTGCTGTCTAATTACAATTCCTTTTATTTTATCAGAGTCACGTATCTTATTCAACAAAACTTCTAAAGTTAAAATAAACAACAGTGGAGACAAGGGACAACCCTGCCTTGTTCCTTTCTCAATTTTAAAAACATCTGTTAAACCTCCATTAATTATTATTTGTGCTGTTTGTTCCTGATATATTGCTTTAATTGATTGTATAAAATATTCTCCAAAATGCATTTTTCTATTATCTTAAACAGGAATTGCCAATTCAGTCGATCAAATGCCTTCTCCGCATCCAGAAATAAGAATGCTGCAGGGACTTGGTTGTTTTTTTTCCAAATATTCCAATAAATTTACAATTTGTCTAACATTTTATTTCATTTGTCTCCCTTTTATAAACCCTGATTGATCATTATGAACTGTTTGTTGCATAACTGGCATTAATCTATTCGCTAATATCTTGGCAAAGATTTTGTAGTCAGTGTTCAAAAGTGATATTGGCCTAAAATTTTCAGGTTTGGTGCAGTTTTGATCTTCCTTTGGGATCAGTGAAACAAAAGCTGTTCTCCAAAAGGGTGGGATTCCTCCCCCTAATTGAATTTTACAAAATAATGCTCTAAGCGGTTCTACCATTTCAAACTGTAGATTCTTATAATAAACAGCTGTTAATCCATCTGTTCCCGGAGCTTTCCCTATTTTTAACTGTTTAATTACTGCAATAATCTCCTCAGAAGTTATTGGCTGATTCAGTCTTTCCCTCTGCTCTAACATTAATTCAGGAATATTCTCTTCCTTTAAGTATCTATCTATATCTATGCCTTGTATTGAATCACTAGCATATAACTTTGTGTAAAATTCTAAAAAAGCCTTTTTGATCATATTCTGTTGGTAAACTTCCTTACCTCTGAATTCTATCTTACCAATAACTCGTGGTTTCTGTTTTTTCCTCAACATGTAGGCCAACCACCTACCTGGTTTATTGGCATTACAAAATGTATTGTGTTTAGCATATTGTAAACTAGTTGCCACTTGATCAGCCATTAACATATTAAATTGCTCTTGTAGTATATTTATTGTTTCTTTTGCTTTCTTATCTCCTGGATTAAGTATAAATAATTGTTCTTTCTTTTTTATTTCTTCCTCTATCTCTTTCCATTTCTTTTGTTGTTTTAATCTATGTTTATTATTCATATGTATTAAAATTCCCCTCATATAGGCCTTATTAGCATCCAAACCATTTCCAAAGAAGTACCCTTATGCATATTAATAGCAAAAAATTCTTTCATTTGTTTTTTAAGCTCATTCACATTTTCTTCATATCTAAATAAATTTTCATTTAGCCTCCAAGACTTCCTTTCTCCCCTCTCCTGTTCCATTTCCACCCAAACCAGACTATGATCAGTTAGAGTTCTTGGACATATCTTCGTCTTCTTCACCCTGGAAATAAAATCATTTGTGGTTATAAAATCAATCCTGGAGAAGGATTGATGTCTATCAGAAAAAAATGTAAAGTCTCTCTCCTCCACATTGTGTTCTCTCCAAATATCTCTCAGTTCTATATCTTCCATCATATCAAAAAAGGATTTAGGTAATTTCGCACAGGTTGAGATCTTTGATAAACTTTTTTTATCTTTCTGTGTATCTATTACTCCATTCCAATCACCCATTAATATAAAAGATTTATACTCCCATTGTATTATTTTAGTGTGTAAAAATTTATAAAACTTATCTTGCTGCTGGTTAGGGGCATATATTCCAATTAAAAGCATTTTTCCAGTCTGTGTTAATAATTCAATTGCAATATATCTTCCTTGAACATCTGCCTCAATTAAATTGGCTGATAGTCCTTTCTTTACATATATGACTAACCCATTTTTCTTCTCTGGCGCTGATGCCACAAAGTGTGTGCCTAATCTTGAGTTTATCAAATATTTTTGATCTAATAGTCTAATATGTGTTTCTTGCAAGCAAATAACATCATTGTTAAATTGTTTCAGATAATGAAATACTTTCTTTCTTTTTTGTGGTGAATTTAGGCCATTGACATTCCAAGATAAGAATTTAGTTGCCATCTTTAGCCTTTCGAAGCCTCATGAGCATCAGCTGAACATCCTCCTCCACCTTACTCTTCGGCCTAGCCCCCCCCCACTGCTTCTGTTTTTTGAGCTTCTTGAGATAAATCTTGAGATTGTTGCACTTTGAGTTGTTGTTCACGTTTATAAGTTGCTCGGGTCAGATGTTGTTCTCTTGGCTCTCCCTTCTGAGATGGTTCCAGAGTTGGGGGTAAGCCCCCAAGATCCAAGTCTTCTTCCATGGTGATTCCTCCAGCTGCAACTTCAGCATAGGTTTGTATCTGTTTTCCATCTTTTTCTTGTTGTAGCATCTCCATTTTCTTTCTACCTCCCCTCCCCCGGTGAGGGTGGATATCCAGCCTTCAGAACATTAATATAAAAATCTTTTGCCTTCCAAACTGTGTTTAACCGATATCTTTCTCCACTATAAGTCACTATTAAACCAGTTGGAACATCCCATCTGTATGGCACTTGTTGGTTTCTCAGTTCATTTACCAAAAAGCCAAAATCCTTTCTGCTTCTTAACATTTTTGGGGGAATCTCTTTCAAAACCACCACTTCTTGCCCATCCACTTGAACCTTATTCTTGTAAGAAGCTTGTAAAATATCATTTCTGATCCTCCTGGTTGTAAAATAAATCACCACATCTCTTGGCAGCTGTCTTTGTCTTGCCAGCCAGGAGTTAACCCTGTAGATTTTATCAATTCGACTTGCCACATCTTCTGGTCTTTCTTTAATTATCTCTGCAATAGCATCAGCACAAATATCCTTTAGATTTTCTTTGCTATTTTCTTTCAGGCCTCTCAATCTCAAGGCAAATTCCATGGATCTGTATTGTAGCATTACCAATTCATCATCCACCCTCTCTGTTTTAGTCATAATATCTCCCATTTCGCTTTCCAGATTTAAATTGGCTTCATTAATTTCTTCCACTCTCTCTTCCACCTGAATAACAAGTTTTGACAATCCTGATACTGCAAAAACAATATCATATCTTATTTCATCATGCTTTATTGCAACAACTTCTTTAATTGACTTTATATCCTCCTCAACTTTCTTTAATTTCCCTTCCACAATTACTGTTAGGTTATTCATTGCTGCAGCTTGATTATTCATGGCTTCTTTCATAAATTCTTTGAGATCATTAAGAGCAGCCTCCTGACTCTGTGAATCAGCCGGAAGTTGTGCTTTCTGTGTCACCACTGACACAACTGGAGAACCTCCTCCTCCTTTAGCAACTCCTGGCTTAACTTGTTTAGAAGCCATCTTTTTTTCTTTTTTTTAAAAAAAGATCTTTTTTAAAGATCTTTCAAAGCCACAGAGTCCCTTGAACAATTTTGAAAAGCTTGTAATTTATAGTCTCTAATTTATCAGGCAAAATAGTCTTTTCTCCACAAACTCTCAATTCCCAGCACCTTTAATCCACTCTCACAGAAAGTTCTAAATAAGCACTTTCGTTTCTGACTTTCATTTTCACACCCATAACAAAGGTGCCATCTTAAGCCTCCAGCTCAAAGAAATTTAATTTGAAACAATGTAAGTCCGGAGTTAAGCTCTGTTACTTTAAGGCTTGTTCTCCTGTTTCCGCTCTGCCTGCGCTTGTAATCAATCAAACTCACTTTTGACAGCAGGATTGGTCACGGCTTCTAGCTCTGTTTACACAGAGTTGTCCCAGATTTGGAGCTTCTTGGTGGGCTGACTGGGGAGCTCTCACCCTCCATCCTCTGGAATTATTCCAGAGGACTTTCAGGAAGCTCTACTCTCACCCACCGACTCTCCTCTCCTTCTTCTCCCGAAGGGGAGGTTTTTCAGCCGCCAGACAGCCGATTTGCGCTGTCAAAGTGGCTTTTACAAAGTCGCGGGGCTGGCGGTCTAAGGAAACCGTCCATGAAGCCTGCAGTGCCAACTGGAAATAAACCAGAGATATTTTTATTAGGGATTTTACCAGAAATATATAACAAAGAACTGCAGTATTTAATTGTGAATCTTCTAACAGCAGCTAGAATTGTATTTGCTAAAAATTGGAAAGAATACCTCACTTGATCTTGATTGTATCCCTCTATTAATGAAATTTAGGATTGCACTGGCTTTCTTAGCTGCCACTGCACACTGCTGACTCATATTTAGCTGGTTGTCCACTAAGACTCCAAGATCCCTCTTACAGTCACTGCTATTAAGCCTGGTTTTCCCCAGTTTATATGTGTGCTTTTGGTTTTTCTTACCTAAGCATAAAACTTTACTTTTCTCTACATTGAATTTCATTTTGTTAGATAGGGCCCAGTGTTCAAATCTGTCAAGATCCATCTGGATCTTGAGCTATCTTCTAGGGTGGTAGAAAAAATGGTTTTAAAAGTAAAAAAAAATAGTTGGCCATGCCCACCCAGTCACATTACCCCCCACCAAGCCACGCCCCCACCAAGCCACACCCCCCACCAAGCCACAGAACCGGTAGTAACAAATTTTACATTTCACCACTGGTGGTAGCTATTCCTGCCAGCTTAGTATCATCTGCAAATTTGGTGAGTTCCCCTTCTATTCCCTCATCTAAGTTGTTTATGAAGATATTGAAAAGTACTGGGCCTAAGATGGAACCTTATGGCACCCCACTGCTTGCTTCTCTCCATGTAGACTTAGACCCACTAAGGACTATTCATTGAGTAGTTTGTCAGCCAGTTGCGAATCCATCTGGTGGTGAAGCTATCTATCCCACTTTTTTCTAGCTTACGAAGAAATAGGTTGTAGTCTACTTTGTCGAATGCCTTGCTGAAGTCTAAGTATATTGTGTCCACAGTATTTCGCTGGTCTACTAATTTAGTCACTATGTTGAAGAATGAAATAAGATTGGTTTGGCATGATTGGTTTTTAACAAACCCATGCTGAGTTCTTGATCCAAGATGGCGCCGCCGAAGGCTGCCTCGGTGAGATGCTCTCTAATGGTTTCTTTATTTTTAATTATTCTCTGCAACTCACTACGGATTTCTTACTCACAAGACCATCTGCTAAAAATTAAGCAATGTTTCTTTAAGGAGCAGCTTTCTGTGACCCACTCCCACCCCACCCCCGTCCTTACAAATGCGGAGGAGATTCTAACACAGGAAAAAGCAATTTCCCCAGTGCCATGGATTACTAAAAAAACCAAACAGAGGAAGCAGTGAAAGAGAGGTAAAAGGACGGGAATTTTAATCAAGCTAAGAAATAGGATACGCCAGTTGCGCCCCTTTCTGGATCGGGACTCCCTACGCACAGTCACTCAAGCACTCGTCACCTCTCATCTGGACTATTGTAACGCTCTCTACATGGGGCTCCCCTTGGGGTACACCCGGAGGCTCCAACTGGTGCAGAATGCGGCCACGCGGGGGATTATGGGAGCGACTGGGCGCTCCCATGTGACTCCTCTCTTGCGCGAGCTGCATTGGCTTCCGGTGGACTTCCGGGTGCGCTTCAAGGTGTTGGTGATCACCTTTAAAGCGCTCCATGGCTTAGGGCCAGGGTATTTACGGGACCGCCTTCTGCCACCAATAGCCTCCCACCGGCCAGTTCGCTCCCACAGAGAGGGCCTCCTCAGGGTGCCGTCGGCTAGACAATGCCGGCTGGCAACCCCCAGGAGGAGAGCCTTCTCTGTGGTGGCACCTACCCTTTGGAACAATCTACCCCCAGAGATACGAGTGATCTCCGACCTCCAGACCTTTCGTCGGCCCCTAAAAACTCATCTCTTTCAGTTAGCCGGTCTCTCTTGATTTTATGGTTGGTTTTAAATTTTGATATGGATTTTAAATTGATAATTTTAAACTATGGGCCAAATTTAATTATTTTAAATCTATTTTTTAATCGTACTTATGTATAAATGTTTTTATTTTGGCTGTTCACCGCCCTGAGTCCGAAAGGAGAAGGGCGGTATAGAAATTCGAATAATAAATAAATAAATAAATAAATCTCCTCTGCCTTCAATTTTCCTAATCAACGTACATTCATTTGCTAATAAGATGGATGAACTACTCCTTTTAAACAGATACAATTCTGATTTTTACAATTCAGCAGTCCTATGCTTCTCTGAAACCTGGTTAAATGAATCAATTGAAGATAGCAGCCTACATATCCCAGGGTTTCAGATTCCACAATCAGACAGAATTGCAGAAACATCTGGTAAAAAGAAGGGAGGAGGCTTATATATCAACAACAGCTGGTCTCAGGATATAACTATAATATATAAATTCTGTGATGAAAACCTAGAGACATTAATTATAAACTGCAAACCATACTATTTGTCTTGTGAATTTTCCTCATTTCTTCTAATTGCTGTTAAGGTCCCACTACAAGCCTGTGTAAACAAGGCATTACGAACTCTAGCTGACCAAATTATGGAGGCTGAAGCCAAATACCCCGATTCACTGGCCATTATTTTGGGAGATCTAAACAAGGCAAACTTAAGGAAAGAGCTACCAAAATACTTTCAGCATGTCAGCTGTCCCACTAGAGGCAAGAATACTTTAGACTATTGCTACACAACACTAAAAGATGCTTATCGGTCTTTACCACGAGCAGTTGTAGGACACTCTGATCGTTGCATGATTCATGTTGTACTTTGCTTACAGGTAAAGACTTAAAACCACAAAACCAACAATTAAATCAATGAAGTCCTTAACTGAGGAGGCAAAATTAAATCTACAGGCTTGCTTTGACTGCACTGATTGGAATATTTTGGAAGATACCTCTGCAGACCTGGATGAACTCACAGATACTGTAACATCATATGTCAGCTTCTGTGAAGACGTATGTGTACCGACAAGGAACTTGCGAATATACAGTAACAACAAACCTTGATTCACAGCTAAACTTAAGCAGCTACATTGTTCCAAAGAGGTGATAAAAGAAAAGGTGATAAAATTCTGTACAATCAGGACAGAAATGTATTAACAAGGGAGATCAGAGCAGCAAAAAGAAGCTACTCTGAAAAGCTAAAGAATCAGTTCTCAACAAATGAACCAGCAAACATGTGGAAAACTCTTAAAAATATCACCGATTATGGCAAACCTCCTTCACAGGCTGAAGGAAATCAACAACTGGCAGATGAGCTGAACATATTTTACTGCAGGTTTGAAAGGAAACTACAGCCACCTATCTCCACAACCCCCAACTCAGACACACCAATAACAGCCAAGCCTCCTACAACTGACACCATCCCATTGGGTTCACAACCCCTAGTGATCACAGAAAAGGAAGTGCAAGACCTATTTCACACAAAAGCCAGGAAAAGCTCCAGGCCCAGACAAGATAACTCCTTCTTGCTTAAAAGTCTGTGCTGACCAATTGGTCCTCATCTTCACCCAAATCTTCACTAGAGATGTGCTATTTTCCTTTTTGCTTCAAACGCTCCCAATGCCGAAGAAGCCCACCATCAAGGAATGAACAACTACAGACCAGTTGCTCTAACATCTGTAGTCATGAAAACGTTTGAAAGGCTAGTGCTGTCCCATTTGAAAACCATCACGCATCCACTGTTAGATCCCTTGCAATTTGCATACTGAGCAAATAGATCAACAGATGATGCTGTTAATATGGCTCTGTACTACATCCTACAACATCTTGAATCTCGAAAGACCTACGTAAGAGTCCTCTTTGTAGACTTTAGTTCAGCATTCAATACCATCATTCTAGACACTCTTCTAAGTAAGCTAAACCAGCTACAGGTACCTGAACACACTTGTAAGTGGATCATAAGATTCCTAACAAACAGGAAGCAGCAGGTGAAGCTAAGCAGAATCACATCAGATACCTGTACAATTAGCACAGGGACCCCCACAAGGCTGTGTGCTCTCCCCCTTCTTCTCTCTGTATACCAATGACTGCATCTCTAACGATCCATCTGTTAAACTATTGAAGTTCGCAGATAACACAACAGTGATCGGTCTCATTCGAGACAATGATGAATCCGCATACAGATGGGAGGTTGAATAACTAGCCTCGTGGTGCGACCGGAACAATATGGAACTAAACACACTCAAAACCGTAGAAATGGTGGTAGACTTTAGGAGAAACCTTCCCATACTACCACCTCTCACAATACTAGACAACATAGTATTAACAGTAGAGAACTTCAAATTTCTAGGTTCTACCATATCGCAAGTTCTAAAATGGACAGCTAACATCAAGAATGTCATCAAAAACGCACAACAAAGAATGTTCTTTCTGCACCAACTCAGAAAGCTCAAACTGCCCAAGGAGCTGCTGATCCAGTTCTACAGAGGAATTATTGAGTCTGTCATCTGCACTTCTATAACTGTCTAGTTTGGTTCTGCAACCCAATAAGACAGACACCGACTTCAGAGGATAATTAGAACTGCAGAAAAAACAATTATTACCAACCTGCCTTCCATTGAGGACCTGTATACTGCACGAGTCAAAAAGAGGGCTGTGAAAATATTTACAGACCCCTCGGATCCTGGACATAAACTGTTTCAACTCCTACCCTCAAAACGACGCTACAGAGCACTGCACACCAGAACAACTAGACACAAGAACAGTTTTTTCCCCAACGCCATCACTCTGCTAAACAAATAATTCTCTCAACACTGTCAAACAAGTTATTAAGTCTGCACTACTATTAATCTTCTCATCTTCTCATCATTCCCATCACCCATCTCCTCCCACTTATGACTGTATGACTGTAACCTTGTTGCTGGTATCCTTACGATTTATATTGATATTTTTTCCTGATTGCTTATTTGTAACCTATGACTATCATTAAGTGTTGTACCTTATGATTCTTGATGAACGTATCTTTTATTTTATGTACACTGAGAGCATATGCACCAAGACAAATTCCTTGTGTGTCGAATCACATTTGGCCAATAAAAATTCTATTCTGACTGCTAGTTATTACTTTACTAATTTCTTGTGTGTGTGTGTGTGTGTGTGTGTGTGTGTGTGTGTGTGTGTGTGTGTAGTCCAGCCCTCTGCTGAAGCAGGAGACCCTATACCATTGCAGACAAATGGCTGCCCAGTCTCTTTTTAAAAACCTCCAGTGATGGGGCACCCACAACTTCTGAAGGCAACCCGTTCCACTGATTGTTCTGTCAGGAAATTTCTCCTTAGTTCTAGGTTGGGTGTGAGGAGTGCTTCCTTCAAAGTCCAGGAAAGAATGACCCAAACTCCATTGTTTATAGAGAAAGGTACTTTTACTAGAAGATGAAGTGAACGCAACCAAAGGAAAGCAGAATCTAAGGCAAAACGCACGTAAACTGCATATAGAAAGCATCCCCTCCCACTGTCCACCGTAAATCATCCAATCCAAAGGTCTCCCAGGGGTCAGGTGGAAGCAAACATCTGCCAGCATCATCAATCAGGAATGCCACGACCGTTGGCCCGACGGCAGCTTCAAAGATACAGTCCGGTGGCTTAACTATCGGTTTCGTTTTCCTCCAGCACGCTTCCCCCCACCCCATGCTACCCAGCTCTCCCCCCTCCCATTACTATGGCAGCCAAAGCAGAAAAGGCGGAGGCTGACATTGGGTCTTTCCTTGATAAATTTCCATCCATTGCTTCTTGTAGTGGCACCAAGCAAGACTATCCAGAAACAGTCTTTGAAGTTCTCCGTTTGAAGACCTCCCCTTGATATCTTCAGTTGTGCAAGAAGTAAATTCCCCTGCAAGTGACAGGGCTATGCCATGCAGGAAAGCAGGCAGGAGACAGGAGTGCCTGGAGCCCCACTTGTGTAGGGCAAGGAAAAGGTGACCTCACAGATCATCTCTTTTTTTCCACAAAATTTTCTTAAATTTTGGAAGTTAAGTTGCTTTCTTTTCATTGAAAATGCAATATCAGCTACTAACATTTTATGTTCTATTCCTGAATTTTGAACTTGATTGAAGGCACTTCTCAGTAATTGGGAGCAGCATTTCCATCACTAAACAACACATCACCACATCACTTAGTGACAACTCTTGCAGGCATTAACCAAATCTCTTGACTTCATCAAGCACAAGATCATGTGGCCACAATTGCAACTTCCTGATGGCTTCCTCATTGACTTTGCTTACCAGAAGCTGGCATGGAAGGTTGCATGGATTTAGGGACCACCTTAAATCTGAATAGTCGCCGAACAAGTAGTCATTAGGCGAGGACCATCCATGTCTCTTTATTGTTTTGATTTGGTGGCTCCAAGACCTTCAGAGCAATTAAGACATACCAAAGAGGAGAGCAAATACTCTTGTTATGTGGCTTTCCTAACTGAAAAACTGGCAATGAATTCCAGTTACAGTCATCTTTGCAGTTTGCAGTTGATACCTGCTCTCCATCCAGATTTTGAATTCTTCTTCAAGATTCAGTTTTTGACAGACTTCTAGTGAAAAAGTCCATTCCAAACTGCTAAAGGCTTTTTCCGTACTGAAATATTGCTGCTGCCTTCTTTTGCTTAATGTTTATGAATTTTAGCATTTTTATATAGACCTGCTATTAACTTTCATCTTTTTTTTGGAATGTGCTGAAACCTGAATGACTGGTAAGTATAATTTCACAAATGCAGTTCCTCACACATTCAGCTAGTAGAATACTGACATTCAGGAAAAAATTGTCTATAGCACAGAGGTTTCCCTTCTGTGTATATTAACCATATTATAGAGGGAAATATTATAGAAATATCTAGAAAGAGTGCAAAGAGTAACAAAGCTGATTAGAGGATTGGAGCAGTGGTGAAATCCTCCGCGGGTTGCTACTCCTTCGCTGCTCATGCATGCGCAGTGTGTGCCAAACACATGCTGTGCACATGCATGCAGTGTGTGCCAAATGCACGCTGTGTGCGCGTGTATGTGCAGTGCACACCAAACACATGCTTCGCATGGAAAAAGGAGCCTTTTGAAGGTACCGTATTTTCCGGCGTATAAGACAACTTTTTAACACATGAAAATCTTCTCAAAAGTCGGGGGTCGTCTTATACGCCGGGTGTTGTTCTCCTGTAACCAGGCAGACCAGCCCGAAAGACTCTGACGAGCCTTAAATGGCTCTGGCGATCCAAGCTCTGACGATCCCAGCTTTGCCTGCTAATCAGGCAACTCAGCTGGGATGCCAGAGCCATGTAAAAGGAAAAAACCTTTTTCCTTTTACGTGGCTCTGCAAGCTCTGATCCCAGCTGAGTTGCCTGCCAATCAGGCAACGCAGCTGGGATCGCCAGAGCCCTGTAAAATGAAAAAAAGTTTTCCCCCTCCAGCTTGCTTACCTTAGCTGCTAATCGCAACGTTTGCCTTGCTTCGCTTGCCTGAATCCATTCCATCAGCAAGCCACTCCCTGCCTGCAATCAAGCAGGCAGGAGTTGTGGACTTCAACTCCCAGAATTCCTCAGCCAGCAAAACAAAGCTAGCTGAGGAATTCTGGGAGTTGAAGTCTACAAGTCTTAAAGTTGCCAAGGTTGGAGACCCCTGTTCTATTGGGTAAGTTTTTTTCCCCTTTGGGAGCTTTAAAAAAAAATAGTTAATTGGGGTTTTTGTTAGACCTAGCCATTTAAAATTTAGGAAGTTTTAAATTTAGTTTTCATATAAAAATAAAAGTAAAATAATACTTGTGCAGCTTTCTGAGATTTAGTGTGTTTCTGTAGTGTTTCACTCTAACTACACAAACACACAAAATCTCACAAAGCTGGATGTGGAATTTTGTGTGTGTAAAGTATGAAAGTTGGTTTTTTGGGCTTTTTGTGGCTGTGTGAGGTACCTGCTTGTTGCGGGGGCCATTTTGGGTCTAGCACAGCTGCTTTTACATTGTGGGTGAGCCAGTTGATGTTTTTTAATTTTTATTTGGTGTGCGTTGGAAGAGGGGTAGTCTTATATGGTGAGTATAGCCCAAACCCTATATTTTAACAGGAAAAGTTGCGGGTCGTCTTATACGGCCAGTTGTCTTATACGCCAGAAAATACGGTAAGTAGAACAGTGAGGGGGGGAACAGTTGTGCCGTGCGATTTAGATTCGCTAGAAAGTAGGATTTCCTGCTTTCTAGCGAATCTAAATTATGCGGCACAGCTGATCGTCGGAAATACCAGTTCGGACGAACCAGTAGCTTCTTTTTACTACCAGTTCCCCCAAACCAGTAGCATTTATTACTACCAGTTTGCCTGAACTGGTGTAAACCAGTAGCATTTCACCCCTGGACTGGATGCTAAAATATATGAAGAATGGTTGCACGAACTGGGATTGTCTACTCTAACGAAGAGACTTTCAATTTCTGACGTTTTTCTTTGACTCCCTCATTCTTAAAACCAGATTTCATCCTTCTAGCAGTTTTTAAATACATCAGCCATGGTGTATTCCAGCCCTCACTGAGTAATTCTTGCTGTGTCTTTAATCTGTTCATGGAGTCTGAATTAATCATATCTCCATACAATATGGAATTACAGTTTTCTTACAATAGTTATCCCCAACATGGAAAGCCTTTGAAGGCAAGACTAACAGTGGAATTGTAGAGCTTATTATTTCCCTTATGGCATTCCATGCTTTTATGAAACTTTGTGTAATAATATATCCTTTCAGATTTTTGTCCTTTTTTGTATCCCTGAAACATAAATAAATCCATTGGTTAAGCAAGTATTAATGTTTTACTATTTGGGAATTTTATGTGTCCTATTAACCATGACAGGTAACTTTTTTTTATGATGCAGTTATAAAATTTGAAAGGCCAAGATCACTTCTGTTTTAACAGAATAGCAGAATTAACAGTATTGGAAGGGACCTTGGAGGTTTTCTGGTCCATACCATTCCAGATAAGTGGCTGTCCACTCTCTTCTTAAAAGACTCCACTGATGGAGCAGTTTTCTGCATCTTGTAAATTTTTTAACTTAATTCTGACAACAAATTTACTGACAATTTGTTGTAATTCTTGCAAAGTTTTCTCTGAAAATGCATTTGGCACCATTTGAAATAAATAATTTATATTAGGTAAAGCATTTTTTTAATAATTGCAATTGATCCTAACCAAGATGGCTTTAGATTTTTCCACCTTTCAAGATCTCTTCTGAGTTCTTGCCAAAAGTTAGGGAAAATATTTAGGCTTATTTTCTGATTATTACCTGTTAAGTCTTTCCTAACTTTTTGTGATACTGGGACAGTAGCACATCTGAGCTGGTGCTACAACCAATTTTAATTTTCTTTATAGCTTTTTAATCTCTTGATAACATAGATAAATATTTATTTGATAAATATTTATTTAAGTTCTTCAGTAAATTCTTTAGGCTCTAGTGTTTCAATATTTAGTTTCAATTTTTTAAATCAATTTTGGGCCTGGAATAAAATCCCTTTTAAAAAATTGCAAGTTCTTCTGTTATTTCCAATACAGGCAGTCCTCAACTTACGACCACAATTGACCCCAAAATTTTTTGTTGCTAAGTGAGAAATTTGTTAAGTGTCTTTTGCCCCATTTTATGACTTTTCTTGCCACATTTGTTAAGTGGTTCACTGCAGTTGTTAAATTAGTGATACAGTTGTTAAGTGAATCTGACTTCCCCAATGATATTCCTTGTCAGAAGGACACGAAAGGTGATCACAGGCCCCCACCCAGACACAGCCACTGCCATAAATGTGAGTCAGTTGTCAAGCATCCAAATGTAAATCACGTGATGAGGGGATGCTGCAATGATCATAAGTGTGAAAAATGGCCATAAATCCATTTTTTCAATGCTGTTGTAACTTCAAATGGTCACTAAGTGAACTGTTGTAAATCGAGGACTACCTGTATAAAATAGTTGTCTTTCTCTACTGTGTTTCCATATTTCTTTTTTCTTTTCTGATCTGATATACCAGGAGTTTGCATTGCTTGTTTGCATTTTCACTTATTTTATCTGCTGTCATAATTCTGCCATTTCCACTAAATCTAATTGTTATTTACTTTTATTAAACTTTTTCAGTGCTTGTTTAACAGGGTTGGCTTTATGAATCTATTTTAATTCCTTTCTTTTCTCTTCTAATTGTGATTTATATTCAGTTTTTCCCGTTTGTAATAGTTGAGCCATCTAGTCATCAATCTTCTAAAGTCAATCTCAGAGCAAGAAATAAGATTTCACTAACCCAATTAAAGGATCAGACTTATCCTCCCTAACTTTCCTCTGAAGCATTCCCAAATCTTGTTTCTAAAGTCATGATCAAACATGATCAAATCTCCTTGCTTTAATATTAGTCTTTCTGGGTTGGCATGCAGTGATCTGGCAGTAGTGGACATGACAGCTTCTGCTGAAAATATGATACACATTTGAGTTACATTGCAATACAAGGTGTCTTTGATTCAACATCTGCTGGTTATTTATCCAAGCAGTGATCTTCTCATTGAGATTGGGAGTCCCTTTAAGGCAGTGTTTATTCTCAGGAATACCAGCTATATTTCAACATCTCACGAGGATCTTTGGATACCAAACCAAAATCAGGGGTAGATGGTCACTCAGTTTTGTAATGAACGTCAAAACAATTAACCTGAAAAAGAAGTGCAGGTATAATCAGGAAATCATAATAAAAAATCCTGCATCCTGCAAAACTTTTAAAAATATAACATTTTTTATAAGAAAATGATTTTCACAAGATTTGCATATAGCCTGGAAGCAAATAGAACCTAGAATCATAGGCTACAGGTGGACCTCACAGATCTTCCAGTCTGGAAGACCTCATAGAATCCCAGTCAAACGGCTGTCCAATCTCTTCTTAAAAGCCTCCACTGATGGACCACTCACAGCTTCAGGAAGCAAGGTGCTCCATTGATTAATTGTTCTCGCTGTCAGGAAATTTCTCATTTCTAGGCTAAGCTTCTCTTTAACCATCTTCCACCCATTATTTCTTGTGCTGTCCTCAGATGCTTTGGAGAATAAGTCAATGCCCCACAAGTACTGCAAGACAGTTTTCATGCCTCCCCCCCACCTCAAGCCTTCTCTTTGATAGGCTAGACCCCTGATGGCAAAACTATGGCATGCGTCGGCAACTAATCTTCTGCTCTTCTGGTTTCCAGCGCGCACAGGCACGCCGGCTGCCAGATAACAGCCTGAAAACGGCCCAAAAAATGCCCCAAAAACAGAAAACGGGCCATTTTTTGGGGTAGCCTTTCAGGCTATTTTTGGGCCATTTTCAGGCCATTTTTAGGCCATTCTCAGGCTGTTTTTTGGGCAGTTTTCCAGGCTGTTTGGGGGGCCATTTTCAGGCAGATTTGGGGGCATTTTTGGAGCCAAAAACAGCCTGAAAAATGGCCTGAAATGGCCTGCAGGTCTTCAGGTTTCCGGTGCTCCAGCATGTGAAGACCAGCTGGCTGGCTCACATGCATGTGCCGGAAACCTGAAGACCAGTTGGCCAGCACGCACATGCGCACCAGCAGCTGGTCTTCAGGTTTCCGGCACTCCAGCGCACGCACATGCACATGTTCCAGTTTGGGCACTCAGTACTGAGAAGGTTTGCCATTACTGGCCTAGACATACCTAGCTTCCCCAACTGTACATCATATAATTTAGCCTCCAGAACCGTTATCATCCTTGTTCCTCCTCTCTGAACACTTTCCTGGGTCTCAGCATCTTTTTTGTGTTGTGGTGACCAGAACTGGACACAGTAATGCAAGTGTGGTCTTACCAGTGCACCATAAAGCACTATTACCACTTCTCATGATCTTGATGCCATCCCTCTGTTGATGCAGCCCAGGATGTCAGCCCTAGAGGCCATTTTTCTCTTTGGATATTCAGGGTTGCCACATTTAGTGCATAGGCCTGGCATAGGACATAAAACTGCACTGGCTTTTTTGGCAGCTGCAGCAGACTGCTGGCTCATAATATGAGGACACCTAGGACACCTAGCTCCCTCTCACAGTTACTACGGTTTGGTATTCCACCTGTGCATGTGGTTCTTCCTGCCTAAGTGAATTACATCTTGTTGAATATGGCCTCGTGTTCAAGTCTTTCAAGGTCCCTTTGGATTTTGAGTCTATCTTCCAAAGTATTAGCAATTGCCCCCAGTTTCGTATCATCTGCAAACTTTCTATCCCCTTGTCTAGATCAATTATGAACATGTTGAAGGGCACTGGGCCTGTGACACAACCTTGTGGTACCCCACTGCATGTTTCCCTCCATTCAGATGTAGTTCTATTGAGGACTACATGCTGATGCAGATGATTAGCCAATTATAGATACAGTAATGAAAGCCACAAGATCCCATGAAATCCACGTCTGCACAGGCTTGTTTGATGAGCTTGAAACAAATGGTGTGTTTTTTTTGGTGGGTGGGGGGGACTTCGTTGCTCATCTCCCTCCTTTGATCAGAGGTCCTTCCAATGTTGGCAAGAAGAAAACCCCACCCATTCCACATCCTCAGAGAAGAGGAATAACAGAGTTGGAAAGGACCTTGGAGGTCTTCTGGTCCAACCCCTTGCTCAAGCAAGAGATCCTTTATCACTTCAGACACATGACTGCTCAGTCTCTTTTACATTCTGTCATGGTGTCAGACCCTCAAGGCCCCGATCTCCTCCATCCTGACACTCAGGCTACCTGGGATCTGAGGAGTTAATCCAATACATCCAGATCTCCCCAGACAACAGATCTGGGGAGATCAATTTGCACTGACTAGGAGTAACTCTCCAAAGTCACAAGCAGAGATAATGTTTAAAAAAATAGATTCAATTCTGGGAATGCTGCACAGCACAAGCACTGGCTTTTCCAGAAGAGAGCAATTTCCCCATAGTAATAAATTTATTAAAAGAAAACGGTCACAAATTTAATGCCATGCTATAAATCAACGAGGCAGATTCTGCAGCCAGAATGGAATGTCTGTTACACCTTGTTTTAAAATCTCTCCCTCTCCCCCTTCCCCCCACCCCTCTCAGCTGTCCTTTACTATAGCAAACTAAAAGCTGAAAAAGTGTAGAAAAGATCTGGTGCAGTTCCTCTGTGTGGGATTTTTGTATGCACAGATATGGAAAGATTCCCACAAAGGATGAATGGATGGTGAAGTTAACAGGGTTGGCTGAGATGATGAAACTAACTACTTTGATTAAAGAAAAGACTTTAACTAGACTTTTTTTTCTATGTGGAAACTACTTTTGGACTTTTTGCTTGAAAATGGAGGAAATGAAATTTTAATGTTGGCATTTGACAATTAGAATTGTTTATGAATATAGAAATACAGTATACTATTACTTTTAGAGCAAAAGGCTAACTTTTTAATATTTGTAACTGTATTGAAGAAAGTGGGAAATTATTTTTTCCATTTTCTGTACTTTTTATTCCTTGCACTTCTCCACCATCACTTCTTTCCTTTTAATTTTTTTTTCTGTTTTATATTTTCTCTTCTGTAAAAATTTGGTAAAATACTTATTTAAAAGAAAAAGGAACTCCAGAAGAGAGCATAAAGTGATGCAGGCAGGGTCATTTTAAAGGGCACATGGTAGGAGAGCAAAGGAAAGGGGTTGTTGTTTTTTAAATTATTATTTGCACATTGTGGTATGTAGTAAGCACAAGTCGTTTAGGCAATTTTAAAGTAAGTTTAGTGAAATAAAAAGTAAATAGCTATGAAATGAAAACTATCCTCGTAGGAGAGGGAGCAGTCTTTATAGCCATCCATAGCTGGAAACTGCTTGGCTTTATGTATATTTACTGCGGACATTTTAAACTGCTATGGAAGTTTTTGTTGATTGTTTTGTAAAACTGCCACCAGTCTGTATTGATTTGGCAGTATACAAACAGAATTACCGTATTTTTCGGAGTATAAAACACACTCCCCCCTCCCCCCAAAAGAGGCTCAAAATTTGGGTGCATCTTATACTCCAAAGGTAGCCCTCCCCACCCACCGGCCCCCACCCTTCAGACGTTTTCGGGCCCCGTGCTTCGTGTTTTTGGGTGGTTCCAGGCCGGGGGAGGGGGGGATCGGCGGCATTCTCACCGCCACTCGGATTTTGATAACGAGTAGCACACATCTTTTTATCCACTTAACTGGAGTGGGTGGGATGGGGTGAGGGATGATTTTCATGGGGGCAGAAGAGAGACTTGGCACCGAAGTCTCCACTCCCGACACCCCCCCCCCCCCAATCTTCCTACTGCCTATAGCCGTAGGCGTTGAAAGCCTGGTTTTCTTGCAGCAAGGCCAGGTAGAGACGCAGCACTTCAGTCCTCCTGGATGCTGCCATCTCGTAAACATGGTGACGGGCTTCCCGGCAAGCCCCCTGCGCCTTTGCTGCCTCGGTCGGAGCCTGATTCTGCAATCGGCTCGGGAAGTGCAAAGGTCGGGACTCATTTGGCCAAGCGGGCGCTTCTGCGTGAGAGGCGTATTGCAAGGGGGCTCGCCGCCCGGCCTGCCCCTTCTCCAGATGACCCAGGCGGAAGGTGGTCAACTTGTGCTCCTGGCCCGGGAGACGGATCTGGCCAGGAGGAAAGAGAAGGTGAGTCTGTGGAAAAGGAGGAGCAGGGTGCACGGCTCTGCGAATTGCGTCGGGGAATCAGGGAGGAAAAAGAGCATCGCCTCCATGCATCGCGTTTCCCAGTGTTTTCCTCCCTGATTCCATGATGCAATTCGCAGAGCCGCACGCCCTCATGAAAATGCGGCAGCGGCGGTTTTCGGCTGGTTCCAAGCAGCACCTTAACTGCTTCTGCCACCCATCTCCCAGTGTGTGGAGACCGAAAACTTCTACGAAGTCCCTGAAGGCAAGACAAGAAGTAACAGATGGAAACTGATCAAAGAGAAATCCAACCTAGAACTAAGAAATTTCCTGTCAGTGGGATGGCTTCCCTCCAGAAGTTGTGGGTCCTCATCACTGGAGGCTTTCAAGAAGAGATTGGATTGCCGCTTGTGAGAAATGGTACAGGGCAGGGGTCCCCAATCCCCGGGCTACAGCCTTACTATTGGACCATGAGCCATTCAGAACCAGGAAGGCGAGTGTGCACATATCCCCACTTGTGCAAGCAATGGGCAAGCTCGTGCACATGCTCCATTTACGTGACTGGCAGGCATGCATGCCTGCTGTTTGCACAAATGAAGCTGTGTGCACGCATGCACATACTTGCCAGCCACTCACACAGAACCATCCCTTCCTCCTCTCCCCCCCCCCCCCCGCTGGTCCACAAAGCCAGAAAGGTTGGGGAGCTCTGGCATGGGGTCTCATGCTTGAACAGGGGGTCAGATTAGAAGACCTCCAAGGCCTCTTCCATGGTTAGCATCATAAAACAGACAGTGATAGCCAAAGAGGGAACAGAGTAAACTCCCCATCTATGCCCCCTCGTGAATATGAGGTATGGGGAGAACCAAGGGGGTACAGTCAGGAAAATGCTAGACTAGGAGTTGGGAGATGCGCCCTCATCCCTTGTCAACTTCCTGGAGGATCTTTCTCCTCATTTCTGCCCTTCAGGGTTTGTTGCTGGGGGAAAACCTGGCAGCTGGCAGGATGTCTTGGACAGTTTTAAGCACCTGGATAAAAAGAGGCCAATCAATCCATGAAGTGCTGAAGAGTCAGAGCCATTGGATTCAGACCCCCTTGAATAAGGAGACCTGGGAGGGGGTTTTGCCTTCCTGTCATTTGGACAGGAGGGGGAGAAGAGGGGGCTGCAGTCAGATCTTGCCAGGGTCATCTTTCTTTTCTTGGTCCAGCTTTTGAAAAAGTGGTTAAAGTGATGGGATGAGCAAGCTGGGCAAGCTTTAGCCTGCAGCTCAGTGACTCCAATATGGTCAAAGACTCTGGAGAAATGCTCTAAGGAATGGCGCCACCACAGCTAGCACCAAGCATGACGTTAAGATAGTCAGTCCTCGACTTAATGACCACAATTCAGCCCAATTCTGTTGCACAGTAAAACGGTTGTTAAGTGAGTTTTGCCCCATTTTATGACCTTTCTTGCCACAGTTGTTAATTGAATCGCTGTAGTCATTAAGTTAGGGACACGGTTGTTAAGTGAATCTGGTTTCCCCATTGACTTTGCTTGTCAGAAGACTGTAAAAGGGGATCGCATGACCCCTCGACCGTCATAAATGTATGCCAACTGGCAAGCGTTCAGATTTTGATCCTGTAACCATAGGGATGCTGCAATGGTCATAAGTCACTTTTTTCAGTGCACTGTTAAATTGAAACAGTCACTAAATGAATGGTTGTAAGTCGAGGACAACTTATTGTTATGGGGGATTTTAACCTGCCATCCGCTGGTGAGATGTCGGAGACGGCTCGGGAGTTCATGGCTTCCATGATGGCCATGGACCTGACCCAGGTAGTTCAAAGCCCCACCCACTTGGGGAATCACACTCTGGACTTGACTTTTGTCTGATCAGTGGCTGAATGATCTAAGAATAGGGGATATAGACATCAAGCCCTTGTCATGGTCTGATCATTCTCTCCTTCACATGGACTTTCAAGTCACTTCCACCTACCGCAGGGAGACGGAACCAACCAAATGGTTCTGTCCCAGACGCCTGATGGACCCCAAAAGGTTCCTGATGGAGCTTGGGCCATTTCCTGAGACTCTGGCTCACGACTCAACTGAGGACCTGGTGGTCGCCTGGCACAGGGCGGCTACTGGGGCCTTGGACCGCGTCGTGCCTTTGCGGCCTCTGACCCGATGCCGATCTCGTCTAGCTCTTTGGTTTTCCGAGGAGCTGAGAGAGATGAAGCGTCAGAAAAGACGCCTGGAGAGCATTTGGAGGACAAGCCGATCTGAATCTGACCGAACACAGGTGAGATCTTATATTAAGACCTACCTAGTGGCGATAAGAGCGGCGAAGTCTAGCTACTTCTCCGCTCTTATTGCATCTGCAGAGAACCGCCCAGCCGCGCTGTTTAGGGTGACCCGCTCCCTACTTCAGGTAGGGGTACGGGAAGATCCTTTAAAGGGTCGAGCTGAGGATTTTGTACAATTCCTGCATGATAAAGTCGCTCATATTCGGGAAGGCCTGGACTCCGATTGGGTAGATCCAGGGGAGGAGACGGGGGCAGGTCTTGAGAGCGTTATCTGGGAAGAGTTTGACTCTATGACTCCTGAGGACGTGGACAGGATTCTGGGCAAGCTTAATGCTGCCACGTGTTTATTGGACCCGTGTCCCTCCTGGTTGGTACTGGCCTCCCAGGAGGTTACACGAGGCTGGCTCCAGAAGATTGTTAACGCTTCTTTGAGTGAGGGTGTCTTTCCCACCTCCTTGAAAGAGGCGGTTGTGAAGCCCCTCCTCAAGAAGCCTTCCCTGGACCCGGCTATATTATCAAATTATCGTCCAGTCTCCAATCTTCGCTTTGTTGCGAAGGTTGTTGAGAGTGTGGTGGCGCGACAACTACCCCGATACCTGGATGAAGTTGTCTATCTGGATCCGTTCCAGTCGGGCTTCAGGTCACGATACAGCACGGAAACGGCATTGGTCGCGTTGGTGGATGATCTCTGGAGGGCTCGGGACAGAGGTTGCTCCTCTATCTTGGTCCTATTAGATCTCTCAGCGGCTTTTGATACCATCGACCATGGTATCTTACTGCACCGGCTGGAGGGGTTAGGAATAGGGAGCACCGTGCTTCGGTGGTTCTCCTCCTTCCTCTCTGACCGTTCGCAGTTTGTGTTGGCAGGGGGGCAGAGGTCGACCTCGAGGCACCTTATTTGTGGGGTGCCGCAAAGGTCAGTCCTCTCACCCCTTCTGTTCAACATTTATGTAAAACTGCTAGGCGAGATCATCCGTGGTTTCGGGGTGAGTGTTCATCAGTATGCTGATGACACCCAGCTATACATCTCCACCCCAGACCACCCCAATGATGCCCTTGCTGTGATGTCCCATTGCCTGGAGGCCGTGCGGATCTGGATGGGGAGAAACAAGCTCAGACTCAACCCCTCCAAGACCGAGTGGCTGTGGCTTCCGGCGTCCCGGTATAGTCAGCTAGTACCATCACTGACAATAGGGGATGAGATCTTGCTCCCCACAGAGAGGGCCCGCAACTTGGGTGTCCTCCTGGATTCACGGCTATCTTTAGAAGATCATTTGACGGCCGTGGCCAGGGGTGCCTTTTCTCAGGTTCGCCTGATCCACCAGTTGCGTCCCTTTCTGGATCGGGACGCCTTGCGCACGGTCACTCATGCCCTAGTTACCTCCCGTATGGACTACTGTAATGCTCTCTACATGGGGCTCCCCTTGAAAAGCACCCGGAGGCTCCAACTGGTCCAGAACATAGCCGCACGGGTGATTATGGGCGCAGCTCGTTACGCCCATGTAACACCTCTCCTACGTGAACTGCACTGGCTCCCGGTGGTCTTCCGGGTGCGATTCAAGGTGTTAGTTATCACCTTTAAAGCGCTCCATGGCTTAGGACCTGGGTACCAACGAGACCATCTTTTGCTACCAATAGCCTCCCACCGACCAGTTCGTTCTCACAGGGAGGGACTACTCAGGGTACCGTCAGTCAAATTATGTCAACTGGCAACTCCCAGGGGGAGGGCCTTCTCTGTGAGGGCTCCAACCCTTTGGAATGAACTGCCCCCGGAGATACGGAATATCCCTGATCTCCGTGCTTTCCGCTGTGCCCTCAAGACCCTGATGTTCCAACAAGTGGGGCTAAACATATGAACATGTGAATGATTTTTTAAATGTTATCTAATTCTGGGTTTTATTTAATTGACCAAACTAAGTAATAATTTTAATTAGCAATTTTATGATGTTTGTGTGTCTATATTTTTCTTGACTGTTCACCGCCTGGAGTCCTACGGGAGAAAGGCGGTATAGAAATATAATAAATAAATAAATAAATAAATAAATAAACCTAAACACTGGAATCAAATGGGAATAAGAAGAATTGTTGGCTTAGAAATGAGATGTATCCATCCAAAATTTGGTTGGAGAAGAAAACAAGAGATAAGGTCATTTAAGTTACTGCTCAGTTCATAGAGAAATTATTAAAAATGGAAAAACTGGTTAGTGTTTTCAGAATCTATCTAGAAAGTGACTGATTTTTGTTCAAAATAGCTGCCTGGAAAGGGGGGGGGGACAGGGCAAAGGAGGAAAACAACCCTATGGCTTGACTTCCCAGGTGTAGCTGTGAGGTCAGTCTTCCTAGGAGAGAAGTGATTTGAGGAAGACCTTGAAGAAGAGATGGGAGTGTGTACAGATACACGTGCATACCTGTATGCTCTGGAGGTAGACAGGTGATGTCCAGCTTAAAGGGACAGATTGAGAGAGGGCTCTGGGCCATTTAGAAACCCAGCTATAAGGGTCTTTCCTCTGTGTGCTGGCATTGGCAGGCATCCCTGCTAGACCAGAGTACGAGCAGATGACCCTCTCAGAAATGTCCTTGAACAGGGTTGTTCAACCTTGGCAACTTTAAGATGTGTGGACTTCAACCCCCAGAGTTCTCCAGCCAGCTCTGGGAGTTGAAGTCCACACATCTTAAGGCTGCCAAGGTTGAGAAACAACGTCCTTGAAAATTCTTTCCAAGATCACCAATCACTGCAAGGATTAAGGGGAACACAGCTCTGGAAGTACTCATTTAGAAATTCCCAATGTCCAAAATGAAGACAAGAAGCAGCACTGTCAGATGGATGAAGGCATTGGCAGCCTCTTTGATGGATGACATGCTACAAGGGCTTCCGTATCTGAAGATATTGCAAAAAAGAAAAACACAGGCTTTGGACTATTATCCCATTTTACTCATCTCACAAAGCTGTTTCAAGTCTGTTGCATCGTCTTTATCACTGCATAGAACTTGTCAGCCGTGGGGACCCCACCTTAGGAGGAAATTGAAGGTCAAATGCAGGGAGACAATACGGAGCAGCAGCAGAGGGAAGGGATGGGGCAGAAGGCTGAGTTGGACCAGCAGCCTGTGCTTTGCAACCTGCTCTTTGGGATGGGGGTCTCAATCAATCAGTCAGTCAGTCAATCAAAATAGAGCTGGAAGGGACCTTGGAGGTCTTCTAGTCCAACCCCCTGCTCGAGCAGAAGACCCTATATCATTTCAGACAAGAGATTGTCCAATCTCTTCTCAAAAGCCCCCAGTGATGAGCACCCACAATTTCTAGAGGCAACTTCTGTTCCACTGTTTAATTGTTCTCACTATTAGGAAGTTTCTCCTTAATTCCAGGTTGCTTCTCTCCCTGACTAGCTTCCATCCATTGTTTCGTGTCCTGCCTTTAGGTTCTTTGGAAAATAAGTTGACCCCCTCTTCTTTGTGGCAACCCCTTGAATACTGGAATACTGCTATCATCCCTAATTCTTCTTTCCTTTAGACTAGCCAACACCAGTTGCAGGGACTGGGCATGGCCAGTCTAGAGAAAAGAAGGACTAGGGGTGACATAAGAGCAGCATTCCAGAATTTCAGGGGCTGCCCCAAAGAAGAGGGATCAACCTATTTTCCAAAGCACTAGAAGGCAAGACAAGAATCGATGGATGGAAGGGGGTGTGCATAAGCGCACCAGCGTGCCTACCGTCCCTGTCCTACTGTCCCCATTTATATGTGTTTATGTGTTTATATATTTTATATGTTTATGGCTATGTTTTGCCTATTTATATCCATTTATTTGTGCCATTTTTTTCATGTGTCCATGTCTATGTCTATACAGATACTTGTTTCCTTGTATTTGTTGACAATCAAACAAACATATAAATAAATAAAATAAATAATTAAGGACAGAAGCAACCTGGAATCAAGAACAAACTTCCTAACAGGGAGGACAATTAATCAGTGGAGCAGAAGTTGCCTTCCGAAGTTGTGAGTGCTCTGTCACTGGAGGCTTTTAAGAAGAGACTGGACAGCCACTTGTCTGAAATAGTATAGGGTCTCCTGTTTGAGCAGTGGGTTGGACTAGAAGACCTCCAAGATCCCTTCCAGCTCTATTCTGAATTGAAGTCCCTTTATACCCACACAAGAGATCGAAGTCCAGCCCACCTTGATTCCACTGACTCTTATCTACCACCAATTTTCCTATTAGTAGTTCAGGTTCTTATTGAGGAATAGCATGAAATTAGTTTATTTATTTATTTATTAGTTTGATTTATATGCCGCCCTTCCCCAGAGACTCAGGGCGGCTTACAATGCTTTCAGGCAATAGCCTTCATACTTTTGTATATACCTGCTTAATAAGGCTTTTGGCCCCCCTAAGCGGTGTTCTATTTTATACAAAGTCAGCTTATTGCCCCCACAAACCGGGACCTCATTTTACCTACCTCGGAAGGATGGAAGGCTGAGTCAACCTTGAGCCTGGTGAGAATTGAACTCGCAGTAATTGCAGGCAGCTGGCAGCTAAATACTACTTTAACAGTAGTTTAATCCATTGCGCCACCAGGCTGCACTCCTTTGAACAACCCTGGTTCCTGATTTCTTGCACCCGACACTTGCTCTGCAATCTGTGACCCAAAAGACAATGTCAGGTATTTGGTAGCAGAGCTTAGTTTTTTTCCTCCTTAGCTGGCCTTTGCAGCTCCAGTGTCAAAAGGCAAAGTTACAGCAGTTGTGGTGGCGCAGTGGTTAGAATGCAGTATTGCAGGTTAACTGACTGTTCACTGCCAGAAGTTTGATTCTGGCTGGCTCAAGGTTGACTCCGCCTTCCTTCCTTCTGAGGTTAATAAAACGAGGAGCCAGACTGCCGGGCTTAGAGAGGGCTGTAAAGCACTGTGAAGCAGTATATAAATCTAAGTGCTATTGTTATTGCTAAGTGAAAGGCAAGTGATGTAGGGAACTGATGACAGATAGAGAGAAAGCCTGGGTCCTAACACCATTCCCCCAAGAGGAGAGCCCCAAAACAGGTGCTCTGCAGGGAAGAAGGACTGAAGGAATTAGCAGTCTCTTGGACAGAGAGCAAGCAGAGGAATTGGCAGAGGAGCACAAGGAAGTCATCCTTAAAATACACTCTGCTGCTTGTTTGGGAGGAGTAAGACAAAAATCCTGAGATACAAATAAGCTCAGGTAATGTGGTTCTCTGGTCCTCTGTGGTGTTGGGGTAAAGGTGCTGGTCTAAAAACCAGGAGACGGAGAGTTCTAGTTCTGCCTTGGGCATGAAAGCCAGCTGGGTGATTTTGTGTCAATCTCTTTCTCTAGGCCCAACTCACCTTGTTGTAGTGGGCAAAATTGGAGGAGGGAGAAGTACCATATTAGATATTGCTGCTTTTATTCATAAAAATAATAAAGGTGGGATAAAAATTAGATAGATGATAGCTAGCTAGCTAGCTAGATACCATGTTTCCCTGAAAATACGACGTCCTGAAAATAAGGCCAAGTCTGATTTTTGGGGTGGGCGTAAATATACCCCTTCCCCCAAAAATAAGCCCTAGTGAAGGGGTGGGCGTGGCCAGCACAGGAGGCAGCTCTTCCCTTCCCCGGTCCCCTCAGGGCTTCTCAGACCCTTAATTGGATCAGTTGAGCCACGCCGGATGCCATTCACGAAACAGTTGATTCGTGGGTGCCGCTCAGGCTGCTGCCTCCAGCAACCACAGCCTCTTTTGCAGCCAATTGCGGCTGCAAAAGAAGCCGGAGGCCAAGCGACGCACCCCACATGCCTCGCACCCTCCTTACCTAATGGCAATTCCGTCCATGGAACAGCTGCCTCATAGGTGCCACTCTGGCCAGTGCCTCCAGCAAGTGCAGCCGCTTTTGCCATTGATTGCGGCCACTTCTGCAGCAGGAGGCCAAGCAATACACCCCATGTGCCTTGCACGAACCTTCCGAAGGGTACTGTAGCAGCAGCTATCCACAATTTTTTTTTACCCTTATTTCGTCCTGTACTGGGCCACAAGGGTCGGGTTAAAAAATTGTGGATAGCTGCTGCTACAGTACCCTTCGGAAGGCTCGTGCAAGACGCGAGTCTCCTGCTGCAGAAATGGCTGCACCTGAGGAGCGCTTTTGGGAGAGAAGGCAAAGGGGAGCAATTACTTGCAAACTCCCATCCCACTCCTGCCTCTCCGCCGTGTGACCCCCAGCAGCCCTAGATGCCCAAAGCCGCACCCGCCCGGCTCCCTTTTCCACAGTGCCTGACTCTTTATCGAGGGGGGTGGCAGGTGGAATGGGGGAGAAGCAACACGCATGAAGCGAGACGGGGCTCGCTCCTCTTGCCATCTCTTCTCCCCCTCTTGCTGAGCACGACAGGACTTCCTGCCCCTTTCCAAATTGGATGCAATTTGGGGGTGGCAGGTGGGGAGGGGTGGGGCTGGGGAGATGCGAGACTCATGTCTTACCTGCCTTGCAGCTCCGTCGTGTGTCTCGCCGTTGTCTGCAGGCAAACACGTTGTAGGGTTTTCCTACAATGTGTTTGCCTGCAGACAACGGCGAGACACGCGACGGAGCTGCAAGGCAGGTAAGACATGAGTCTCGCATCTCCCTGGCCCCCGGCGACGGGGGGAGAAGAGACGGCAAGAGGAGCGAGCCCTGTCTCGCTCCACGCGTCTTGCTTCTCCCCCACCCCACATTCCACCCCCCTCGATAAAGAGCCAGGTGCTGTGGAAAAGGGAGCCAGGCGGGCGCAGGCTTTGGGCATCTGGGGCTGCCGGGGGCTGCCCGGCAGAGAGGCGGGAGCAGGGCAGGAGTTTGCAGGCAAGGGGGATGGATGGATGGGAGGCAGGCGAGTGCCAAGAATGCTGGGGAGATTCCCACCTTTGGTTGCCCCAGCGAACAGCTGACGAGTGGCTGTATTGCGCTGCCACAGCAGCACAACACACCAGCAGCCATGAGGTGGCCACGCTCACCACTTCCTGCACCCCCAAAACAATAGGACCCCCCTGATAGGCCAAGCCTTTATTTCAGGGTTCAAAAAAATATAAGACAGGGTCTTATTTTCGGGAAAACACGGCAGACAGACAGACAGACAGACAGACAGACAGACAGACAGAGCGAGCAAGTCCAATGGCTATAGCCACAAATAGATTTGTATAATCTGCCATTCATGTTGGGGTGTGTGTGTGATGCATGACTATGTGGCTCTTATTTCCTCTCTCTCTTTGCTCAGTGCTGACATCCAAGTTTCCTAGACGAGTCTCCAGCCTTTGCTTGGACATGCCCAGAGTTCAAGACCTCCCTTCCTCATGAGAAGCCAATGCCCAGGATAAAAAATGCTGAAAATATATTAATGGAGGCTGGATTGGAAAAGGAATGTGCTTTTAAAACTGGAAGAAGATACATCTGCATTATGATGGCTCTAGTTAGGTGGCTGAAAATGCAAATAAATTGGCAGCTCTACTGAAGTGCCAGCTCTAAAGTGAAGCTGCTTTTTAGAATCAACTGTCAAGAGCAGAGGAAACTGTAGGCAAGAAACATGCTGCAGACATGTTGAAGACTAGTTGAAGAGAAATGAAGATCTTGGTGGCGGGGGAGGGGGTGCAAGATGATTGTCCAGTACCTATCCTTCCATACCTGCCCCCCTCCATCAGAACTGATGAAGCTTCTTGGATGAGAAGCAAAATGTTGTCTTCTTCCTCCTCAAGGAAAAAACAATCCAGTTGTCTTTTGAAGGAAAAAAAAACACAATTGGGACAATTATCTCAAACAAATTTCCTGGAAAATTTGCAGCTTCCTCCTCCATACACAAATGCCGATCCCTCTCAGGCTGGCCCCTGGATGTTCCTGCCCCAGCAGGCAGATGACCGACCCCTTTCTTTCATTGCTACTTCCAACGGGCCATCTGTAGACCAGGCCGGGAGCTTGAGGTTCCTCCCCAGATCTTGGAATGTGGCTTTCCATTCAAGCAGGGAAGGATGTCAGCTCTATTACTGCCAGTTCATCTGTAATTCTAATATAAATGCAAGAGGATTCCAGTCAGGCCCTGCAAATGACTGACAGGCAAGCTTTAGCTGAAATGCACTTTGTTTCAATAACCTGTCTTGAAAGGAAAACAATTGTACCTGTCACATCACCTGTGATAACCTTCACTGGCAGAAGTGTTCCTTTTTTCTCATGGCGATAAAGCTGGTGTTGATATGTAATATACTGAGCCCATCAAAAGCTGTGCAGATTGTCTCTCCATTTGTTAATTAATTTTATCAGCCTCGTCATCTTTTCGCTCAGGCCCAGGCAATCCTAAGCCGCACAGAATTGATTCTTTTTTTCTTGGCAGAGAAGGGGGGCAAAGGTGGGCTTGTGCTCAGCTAGCAGCAGATTTGGCTCTGGTCTGCATGAACTATTGAGCGAGGTGGAAGGAGACGTTTCGGTCACTGGGCTCCCTCTTCCCTCCTGCCCCTACCCTTCCACCACAAGCGTTCTTGGGGGGGAGGGGGAAGCAACAGATTCCTACAGATTTCTGGAATCACAGAATTCTGGTAGAAGCAAGGTAGAAAATATGGAAAGGCATGATGAATGGAAGGCGTTGGGGGAGACTAACTTTAGTTTTTCTTTTACTGTATATCCTGCCTTCAATTTGTTTGGCCCACTACATTTCCGGTTTTTCCTTAGTTAGTGTCAAGACTGATCCACACTTTCACCTACATTTCTTCTCCGTGCACAGCTTGACAATAACAGGGAGGGGGTGTTTGGAATGCAAGGGAGGGAGAATGGTATTCAAGCATCCTTCCACACCATGGGACATTGCTGGCCTCCCAAGAACACACTCAGCAGATGCCCCTGGTTGTTTCCCATAAAAAAATGAAAAGATGTCATTGGTGTACATTTTGGAGTGTGGGTGGCCTGTAGGGAAAAGGGGGAATTAACTAAGCTTGTTTTTGCGTGGGAAAACCAGAGCTGCTTTCGCTTCTTCTGTGTCAATGTGGTTTATTCAGTAAAGTTTATGCTCTTGGTAAAAATAATGTCCCAGGAATTTCTTTTTTTGGATTTTCCAGCTGGACAGTTGATATTAAACCAGATCGCAATGTAGCAGCCTATTTGGACTCCACCAGGAGGTTAACAGCTTTAAGATGTCGGCAACCAACAAAGAGACGGATGGGGAGTGAAGCTACAGGAAACCCCCACTGGAGAGGCCCCAGCAACGACTCAAGTTGGGAGCCAGGATTAAGCGGCCAGCACCCCCCCCCCCCCGAGGGCTGAGAAGCCAGAGCAACCGTGAGTATTCACAGGGGAAAGAGAGATGGAGGGACTCTATCTGGGCATCAAGGGCCAGTGAGTGAGCTGCGTGGGGAAGGGTCCCCTGGAGTCATGGTGACCTGGGGAAGCAAGTGGAAAGCCAGGCGAGTGGTCGAGTGGGATGACCCAACTAGGTGGAAATTTCCAGCCACAGTGAACAATCCATCAATGGAACAACTGAGGGAGAAATCTGGTGGGCTGGAAGTCCGAGGAGCCACCTCACCAGGAGCGACAACCACAGGAGCTGGTACAGGTGCCATGAAACTGCGGATCACTCTGTCTCCTCCCCGTCTGCAGCCCATGGTGCCAATCCCAGCCAGGGCATTGAGATCCCCTTGCCAAGGGATGGCAGCTCCCATCCCTTCCAACCAGTGGGGCAGGGGCCGGCACCTGCAGCCCCAGTGGTGGGTGGGGTCCCCGCTCAGGCAGCTCCCCGGTAGCAATGGGGTTGCCACCTGGCTATGTCCTGGTGTAAGAGGACCAACCGCTGCTTCCCCTAGCAGTCCGGTTCGAGGGTCGACCCAACAACCTGGCCTATTCCAGGTTTGGAATTATATGGAGAGCCACCGAGCATTGTACCCAGAGGGCGCCCAGGTCAATCCAATCTGGAGGGGGCTGCCTGGGGAGCGGCTGGTGCCTCTCCACGCTAAAGGGGCTCCAGAGCTGCAAAACCTGGACGCTTTCATGCAGGCCCTGAGAGACAGGTTCGAGGACCTCATGGCAGCCCGGTGGGCAGAGAACCGCATCCGCTCCCTGCAGCAGGGTGAGAGACCATTGGTAGAATACATCCAGGATTTTCAGAGCCTGGCGGCTCATCTGACATTGGCCCAAGCGTCTGCTGATCCACCAATTCCGAGAGGGGTTGAACAAGGAGCTGTATCACAACTGCCTACCCCGAGGAGTGCCCTGTGACCTTCGAGCGTGGTACCAGCAGGCCACTGTCAAGAGTGATTCGTTCTTTCACCTAGTTGCTTCTTTGCTCTCAGCTTGATAACAATCGGGAGGGGAGTGGTTGGAATGTCTGGGGAGGGGGATGGAATGCCAAGCAATGCAGGTGCTTGAATGATCTGGACTGTGCCCATAACAAAAGAAGCAGATTTAACTGGACAATGCAATGAACTGAGGGAGATAGCCAAAGGGTCATCTAAAGTCACTATGCCATCAACGAAGGTAACATTTATTTGATGATTGAAATTATCTTTGTTTAGTAGAGTATCAGTGATAAAAATGAATGTGCTACCCAGAATGATGTTTTTACTTCAGACTATAGTGTTATTGAAAAATGATGTACCTTTTAAACAATGGCTAAAAGACTTAGCAAGGTTTGCATAGCAAGGGGAAACACTAAAGTAAAATAAAAGATTTACACAGGATGTAAAAGAAATAAGAGGAATGGGGTACATAATCTTAAATTGTATTTGCTGCTTGTTTAATTTGGTTGAATGAATGGATATTGTTAAGAAGTAAAAGAATGGTGCAGTTGGAAGATGATAATTTGAGGTTTGGGGGACATGTTTCTTATCCAATGACAAACTGAAAGTAAATGTAGATTTTCATAACCATTACCTGATAACAGACTATTAGAATACGAAATAAATACAAACCCAGACTGTGTCCAAAGATACAATTATTGACATCCACAGAATTAATTTTTACAGAAGAGAAACAGCAGATAAAGAACAATAGTAATGATATGAGGATTTATTAATAAATGATAAGAAATTAAGAAAAGACAAGAGAACAATTAGCAACAGGAGGACATTCTTTTCAATATAAAGATATGAAGAGAAGTTTAATATGACCAAAAAGACAATTAGAATTGAGAAGAGGAAAACTGAATTTGAAACAGTAATGTACAAATGATAATCATATATATAATAGCTAAAATGTATAAGATTGTGTGGTGAAATGGTCTGCAAATTTGGATTATATTATAAATATGGATATATGGGAGAAAATTTGGGAAGCTTATATCATATTTTCACTGTGTCATAATTTAAGAGAGAATGTTTATAAAATGCTATATCAATGGTACATGACAGTAACTAAACTTCAAAAATATGTAAAGGAATATAAAACCAGTGCTAGAGGTGTGACAAGGAAGAAGAAACTTTTTATCATGTATGGTGAACTTGTAAAAAAGCAAAAAATAATAATAATAAAAAAAATCACGAAGTGATGCAAAATATATTGCGAATTAACATTACAATGTAACCAGAATTATCTTTATTGGGTTTTATGGATGCTGAAATAGAAACGAAATATGTGAAACAAAAATTGTATATAGTAGCTACAATGAGATTATTGCATGGACAAAGTCTGTAAAACTGGTTGGGCGTGTAAAAGTAATAAAGCTGACCAATTTGTTCAGAGAAAAACATCAAGATTTTTTAAAAGACTGGAAGCCTGATACGGACTTTTTGTTGATAGAAGAAAGGACTGAATTGATGGTTTATGGATCTGGGGATGAAAAAAATATCAAAAAGGAAGAGGAAAGAATAAAATGGCAATCACTCGATAGAAAGAAGCACATTTACATTGCTATTTCCCATTTATTATCCTATTTTCTCCACAACCCACAATCCTGTGAAGTGAGTTGGACTGAGAGAGAGTGACTGACTGGCCCAAAATCACCCAACCAGCTTTTATACCTAAAATGGGACTAGAACTCGCCCTCTCCCGCTTTCTAACATGGTGCCTTTACCACCAGACCAAACTGGCTCCTCTTTCAGGCTAGCAGTAAATTCAGTAAATGAGGTTTTTAAAAAGCATCAAGTTTGGGCGGGGGGGGGGGGGGGAGAAAGACCAACAAGTCTGCCCCTCTCAGCTACTACTACTACTACTACTACCACCACCACCATCATCTTGTTGTTGTTATTGCCGAATTATTATTATTATTATTGGGAATAGGGTTTTAATAGTTTTAATTATAAAATTTAATATAATCTTAAATTATAATTTAATAGTTTTAATTATATTTAAAAAAAAAAGAAATGTGGGTTTCTGGGAGGGGATTAAGCAAGGGAAAGGTTTTGGAAAGCTTGTCCTGAAGCTGCCACCTTAGCATGCAGGGGCTGGTTTCTCCAAGCCAGGCAGGAGCCAGGTGAGGTTTGCAGTCGCAAAAAAGCCAGGCAAAAGCCAACTGAAAGCTCTGAAAGCAGCCGCCATTTCCACAAGGAACTGTCAGAATGATGAAAATGGTGGCTGCTTCCAGGCGGCCTGGGGAGCAGGCCCAACCGCTGTGCGGTCCCAGTGGGGTGGGATGAGGGGAGAGGTAGGGAGCAGTGGAATGTGCCTGAGGTCAGTCGTAAGGACAAATGACCAAAGGGACACTGCATCCACTGTAACTTTGAAACACCGTCCTGTGTAGTTTTTGAGAGGGGGTGGGTGGGTGGATCTGCTATAACTTCCAATGGCCATCAAGTGGCTAGTCATCTCTACGTGTATTGCCTGACTGATGGGACCACGGGTCCCAGCCAGTCAAGCTATGCTCATAAAAGGGAGTACAGTGTCATTCTTGGGGTGTAGGTGGATATTCATGGGTGCCAGCATTGTAGAGTAGCAGGGAAGCTGGTTTATAAAGCATAAATATTTTTTCATCACTTGTAATTCAAAGAGCGCTTCAGTTGCTTTTCCATGCTCTCCTATATTCTTGCACACCCCACAAATGTTTTTGTTTTGTTGTTGTTATTGTGATACTCTACAATGTTTCTTGCTGATATTCTGCAGCACCAAAGAGTTTGCTCCCCCGGCCTTTTTGTTAGACAGAAAGAGGGAGAGCTGCCCCACAGCCCACCAATTATTACCCAGCCTTTCTGGGCCAGGGGAGGACAGAAGTTTTTGTTTTTCGGAGTGCCTTTCCAGAAACCATGCAGGGCTAGAATTTTCATTTTGTAAGGCTGTCCATAAACATCACCCGGGCGAGTAAAGAAAAATGACACTTGAGGCTGACATAACGCAAAGGCTCACTTTCTGTGTATTGATTTCTCAAAGTAGAACTATAAATAACAAGCATGGTTGGGTTGGGCACCAAAAAAAGAGTCTGTGGGCATGGAGGCTCTGGGAGCGGCATGCATGCAAGAGCAGCTGAAGGCAGGACAAGAAGCAACGGATGGAAACTTATCAAAGAGAGGTCCAACAATTAACCAGTGGAAAGGCTTTCAGGAGTTGTGGGGGCTCCATCACTGGAGGCTTTTAAGAGTCTGGAGAGCCATTGGTCTGAAATGGTCTTGGGTCTCCTGCTCGGGCAGGGGGTTGGACTAGAAGACCTCAAAGGTCCCTTTCAACTGTTGTTGTTATTCGACAAGAAAGCGCGCCAGAGGCCCTGAAATGGCCGCGCCCAGCAGGGTCCCTCTGCCAACCGGCAAGCCGTGGGACTGGCTCACCCAAGAGCCGAAGGCCAGGATCAAAGCGAGCCGAGCCTCTCGCCAGCCTGGCTCACCTCCGCCCCGCCCTCCCCGCCCTGCAGCAGGAGGGAGCCGCCCGTCTGTTCCGCTCCCCGGCAGGGCTGCGAGCCAGCTCGCCTCTGCCTTGGCAGCCGCCTAATGAGTCACTTCCGAAGCGGCCTCCCCGCTGCTTTTGTCGGCTGAGTGCAAGCAAAGAGATGCCGCTCCCATCTCCAATGACGCGGATGAACCAAGCACTGAAGCAGCAGAGCAAGGCCGGCTCTCCTGGCGCCTTGAAAAGCCCCGAGCCCAAGGAAGCTAAGCGGGCCCCCGCGAGGCAGGAGGCAAGGCGGCTTGGCGAGAGCAGGCAGGACGCGACGGCCCGGCTAGACGGCTTCCTTAACTGAAAGCGGCGGCGGCGGCAGCAGCAGCAACTGGAGAGCTCCTTGCATCACCCAACCCCCCCCCCCCGCATTCCAGCGAGGGGTTCCTTGTTCTGCCACAAACTGGAAGGGGGGGGGACTGGAAAGGTCAGCTGGAAGTCCGCAGGGCGTGGTCAAAAACGGCCATAACACTAGAAGAAGCTCATGTTTGTTTGTGTGTGTTTTATTTATTTTATTTATGTAACATATAAAAATTCCATTTCCCTCGAATTGTGTGTGATCTGGGTACAATTGCTTTAAGCAGCCATAATAATATATTTGTTATAGTATTCTTCACAATAAAATTGATAATATAATAATATAATAGCAGTAATACTTAACTTTATCTTCTTTAACAACTGAGTTTTAAAAGTTCCACTTTTTAGGCCTTCTCTTTTCTAACTTCTGTTTCTATTGTCTAGCCATTGATAAAATATGTCCCATAGCAAAACATTCAGTTTCTTCTTTATTCTTAATAGTAAACGTTAATCTATCCATTTCTGAGCATTCTAGTATTTTCTTAATTACATTCTCATCTGACGGAATCTCATCCTTTTTCCACTGCTGTGCAAATAAAATTCTGGCTGTGGTTACTATATGTAAAGCCAGATATGTAATCCTTTTATATTTTTCTGGTAGGATGCCCAACAAAAATATCACTGGTTTCAAGTCTATACGCTGCTTTATCATTTTTTCCAACCAAGTATGTATTTTCGTCCAATATTTTTTAGCTTTTGGGCATGTCCATCACATATGAAGAGCCTTGGTGGCGCAGCAGACTAAAGTGCTGTTAAGTAGCACCAGCTGCCTGCAATTACTGCAAGTTCAATCTCACCAGGCTCAAGGTTGTCTTAGACATCCATCCATTCAAGGTAGGTAAAATGAGGACCCGGATTGTGGGGGCAATAAGCTGACTTTGTATAAAAAAGAACACCGCTTGGGGGAGGGGTCAAAAGCCCTACTAAGCAGGTATATACAAAAGTATGAAGGCTATTGCTTAACGCATTGTAAGCCGCCCTGAGTCTCTGGAGAAGGGCGGCATATAAATCGAACCAATAAATAAATAAATAAATATGGTAATATGAACGAGATGATTGATTACACTTCCAGCATTTAGCGGATCTATCTTTATGCATTTTTGCCAGTCTTGCTGGTGCGAAATGCCATCTATAAAACATTTTATACAAATTTTCTGTCGACCCCAAGCCTCCGCTCGACAATAATGGGATGGGGAGGAGGAGAAAGAGAACGTGCACACGCAGGACTGCACCCAGCAAACCGAGCAAACAAGGACGCAGGACTGCACCCAGATGCTGAACACAGAAAACTCACAAGTGGTGGTGGTGGCACCAGGACTATGCGACCGGGGCGGCGGGCTAGGGGGGGGCGGAGGGGGGGCGGTAACCAGGACGCTCCCAGGAACGAGGCACCCGGAAGAGAGGCGTGTGTGACTGCCTGTCACAGCTGAATGCTCTCCGACCGGTAATAAGGGAGGGGTGGAGCAAATGTATAAAGGGCGCTACGTTAGCAGCTGTTCGTAGCGCCAACTTTAAACTACTATAGTGCTCAGCGTTGTTCCGGAGCTCCTGCTAAGCATTAAACCAACTTCACTGAAGACCCTGCATGTGTCCCGTTGTGTTTTCCTGCTACCTGCGAGTCGCCCGGGAGAAGGAGCTGAGATTTTCTTTATATGCAGTTGACATAGTCAATTTAATATTTCTATCCAATAGTTTCTGCCATTTATCTAAATCTATTGCATGTCCCAAGTTTTTACCCCAAGCAATCATTGTCTCCTTTACCTGCTCCCTTTCAAGTTTAATACTTAATAAATACCAGTATAATTTCTTTATGTTTTTCATCTGTTCCAGTTAATATCTGGCCTAGTTCTGTTAACTCTTTGTTAAAACCATAGGTTTTAGCATCTTTCTCAAGCGAGATTGTATCTGCATGTGTGGCCCCCATGCAATGTCCATCCCTTGACTACTAAGTTCCTGCTTGGTTTTTAATTCCCCTTTTTCATCCAAAATATCTTTGTATCTTACAATTGTTTCCATGTTAATAACATTACATTATACAAAAGTATGAAGGCTATTGCTTAATGCACTGTAAACCGCCCTGAGTCTCTGGAGAAGGGCAGCATATAAATCAAACCAATCAATCAATCAATCAATAAATAAATATTAGGATGTACCAATGCTTCCATAGTGGAAAACCAGACTGGTATTTTCAAATAGTGTTGTTCTTTTATTTTGTAGGAACTTAGCACCCACCCCTCTCCTAGGAAAATGAAATATTCTAGGAAATATTAAAAAGGCAGAATATTATATTTTCCTGGATGAGAAATGGAGAAACATGTTTTTAGGCAGGAAACAGACTCACTCTTAATAGCCCCCACCATCCTCGACAGCCCACAGCAGATGTCCACACTTAAGAGATAAAGGGATAGCTAGGTCTATTCATAGGCAAATGCCCTCACCCAAGATCCAACAAAGGTAGGATTAGCCCTCTACCCATCTAGCAACAGAACTCACCACATGGCACCTGGGAAGATTACATCACTCAAGAGTCGAGCAAGCCTGGGACACAGGACAGCCTACAGAGTTGCCCCTGCATAGCCCCATGGGAGTCTGACAACCAACCAGAATACAAACTCAAAATTCAAAGCCCAACAGAGGGCATAAAACCAAGGCACTCTCAGCATCTCGGCCCTTTTTCTGCTCAGGAACTCAAGCCATGTTCATCAATAAACCTTCTTTCCAAGCAGCTTCCACAAATCCAGTGTCTTTTCCCCACTTGGAACTGAACCCAGAAGGATATTTCTTCCAACAATTTTAAACCAAACTAATAACAATGCATTTCTAACGTAGTGTCTTTGAAAATAACTATATGTATCTTATTCTTCCCATACCATAAGAAAGTGTGCCAACCTAGTTGCAGGTCGTGACCGTCTCAGGTTAATAATCTTGTATGTCTCAGGCTGATCCATTCTTTCCATTCCCCCATGTGAGTACCGAGGCCTGATAGTACAATTCCCGGTCTGGTAGCCCAAAGCCATCTCTTTTTTTGGCTCCCTGCAACATTTTCAAGCCTATTCATGCTTTTTTCCCTAGCCAAATCAGGGGTGGGTTCTATTTACCTTTACTACCGGTTCGCAACGGGGCCGCGGGTGCTCTTCGCATGCACAGAAGCATTTTCATGATGTCAGGGTCAGTGGGCAGAGCCTCCTGCCGGTTTTACTACCGGTTCTATAGAACCGGTGCGAACCGGGGCAACCCACCACTGAGCCAAATGTATCTTAATATCATTTTATTTAATTCTTCAAAATATTTTTTCTCCAGTTTTATTGGTATTGTTTGGAATAAATATAATAGTCTTGATAAAATATTCATTTTTATAGTAGCTGTTCTTCCTGTTAATGACAATTGCAGATCTTTCCATTTCTCCAGGTCTAGTTTAATCAGTTCCATATAATTATCCTGCTTAATTGTTGCACATTTTGCTGTTAGTTGTATTCCTAAGTACTTCACTTTTTTAACTATCTGTATATTAATTCTTTCCATCAACACTTTTTTTGTGTGTATCTGTAAGATTCTTAACTAAAATCTTTGTCTTATCCTTGTTTGTTTTCAGTCCTGGTACTTCCCCATATTCTTCTATTTTTCTAATTAGCTTTGGTCCAGTTTCTAAGTGGTCTTCTAGTATAAAGACCAAGTCATCTGCAAATGCCTGTAGTTTGTATTTCTTTTTTTATTTCCATTCCTTTTATTTCTTCAGCTTGCCGAATGTTCCTGGTTAACACTTCCAAAGTAAATAGCAGGGGGGGGGACAGTGGACATTCCTGTCTAGTGCCTTTCTTGATATCAAAGTTCTCTGTCATGTCTCCATTTACTATCACCTTGGCTGATTGCTTACAGTATATTGCTTTGATCATATTAATAAATCTCTCCCCAAAGTCCATATATTTTAGTTGTAATAATATAAATTGCCAATTAACATTATCCAAATGCTTTCTGTGCATTTAAAAACATCAATGCCATTTGTTTTCCAGGGTGCATTTCATAATACTTCAATGTATTTAGAATCATTCTCATATTGTTTTTAATCTGTCTCTTTGGCAGAAATCCACTCATGCTTATGGTCCTGGGTTTGTGGCTATCTATAACAGTTGGGCATCCCTCCCAGTCAGTAGAACCCAGTTCAACATAGAACACACTGCCAATTCTGCCCACACCACTCCTGCATTATTTCCAAGGCACTGCATCCCTTTGCTTCCCTCCAGGGCTGAAGGGTTAGGGTTAGGGTTAGGGTTCTGCACCAATTCTGCACAGCTGTAGGCACCTTCCAATGGGCCTGAAGGAATGGGGGAAACAGGATGTGATCAGTGATACAGCAGAGAATGCCTGCCTTGCTCATGGGCAGAGATGGGAACAAAGCTGTGACTTGGGGACCCTGACCAGGCATCTTACCAGCCTTTGGGTTCTAACCAAGGAGATGTCCAGGAAAACTGAAATCTGGTTGTTGTTTCAGGAATGAAATGGCCCCAACTGCCTTCTCTGGGGAGGAAGAATGTCTCAGTCTGAACCTGGAACATGTGGCTGGCTGAGTGGAACAGAGATAAAATTGCAAGGCCCTTGCTTCCTAGGGGAGACTTGCCAGATGCTGCCTGCAGGAGGGTTGCCAAGCCTCTCACCAATTGCCCCTCCTCCATGGGGAGGGGGCTAAGAAGAGTGCAAGAGGGACAAGATTCCCTCAGGTGCTTTGGAGAACAAGCTGTCCCCCCCCTTTTTTTTAAATTTGATTTATATGCCGCCCTTCTCCGAAGACTCAGGGCGGCTTACAATGTGCCCCTCTTCTCTGCGACAGCCTTTCAAATATTGGTAGGCTACTATCATGTCACCTTCTTTTCATTAAACTAGACATACCCAATTCCTGCAACTGTTCTTCATATTTTTAGCCTCCAGTCCCCTAATCAACTTTGTTGCTCTTCTCTGCTCTCTTTCCAGAACCTCAGCATATTTTTTGTATCATGGTGACCAGAACTGGATGCAGCATACCAAGTGTGGTCTTACCAGTGCAGCATACAGTGGTAGCTGTACCTCACGTGAACTTGATACTATTCTTCTGTTCATGCAGCCCAGGACTGCACTGGCCTTTTTTGGTAGCTGCAGCACACTCCTGGCTCATACTTAAGTGGATAATCCACTAGGACAAGGGTGTCAACTCAAGGCCTGCAGGCCGAATCCGGCCCCCGGGGTGCTTAAATCTGGCCCGCGGAACCAGCCTGGAAATATCAAAGGACCGGCCCACGGTGCCTCTGCCGGCCAAAATGGGCTGCATGCAGCACTCTGCCGACCAAAAACAAGCCCTGCGGGGGCCTCACAAAGCCTCCGTGTGGCCCATTTTTAGCTGACAGAGTGCTGCTGGAGGCCAGGGAGCCTGAAAATGGGCTGCGTGGGGGCCTTGGGATGCCTACACAGAGCCCATTTTTGGCCGGCAGGATGCTGCAGGAGGCTGTTCAAGCTGAAAATGGGTCAGAGGGAGCCACACATGACTCTCCTGTGCCCCATTTTGGCTGGCAGGGTGCTGCAGGAGGCGTCCATCCCATCTCCTCCCTCTCTCCCCCCCCAGCCCGTGGAGAACTGCAATGCTGATCCAGCCCTCGAAGAAATCCAGTTTGACATCCCTGCATTAGGACAGGGGCTGCAACCTTAAACACTGAAAGAGCCACTTTCTTTCCCACAGAAAATGAAACACCAGGAGCCACAAAACCTGGGTGGGCGTGGAAAGTCAGCTGACGTCGTGGCGAGATGGACGGGAAGTTTCTGCGCTCCAGAAACTCCCGCTGAAATCTCCGGTCCCGGATGGTTCTTTTTGGACCCAGAGCCTAGTTTTGGCTGTGGTAGTGAAGAGCACGTCCCGGTGATCTCAGGGGTATTGCAAACCCCGATTGATCCTGGGAAAGCTTTTTTTCTGGCTCCGGAGTTTCAGCCATTAATGGCTGCCAAGGCTGGGACAGCTTGAAAGCGAGAGGAAGGACAGTGCATCCGATTGGTGAGGTTTCTTTTTTTTTTTTTAGTCTTATACTCAGGACACCCTGAGACAAATAGTTTTGAAGAGTGTTTGTAAGAAGAGATAAGCGGCGAACTTTAAGAAGAAAAAAGGTTTTTTTCCCCCCCTTTACCTTACTTGGCTATTTTGTAACGAGGCTTAATTGCTTCACTTTCACTATTGACTGTGACTGATTTGATTTAAAGGAGAATCTTTTTAAAGACTTGATAATTTGTATCTTTCTCTTTTTTCTTTTTTAAATTGGCTGATATGGACTAGAATTTTTTGGATTGATTGAAAAAAAAATGAAATCTTGTTTTGGTTTTTTTTTTTTTTCCTTTCACTTACTTTTTTTATTTTGATTTACAATGAGAGAATTGTAAGGCTGACTGGGAAGAAAGGAGAGTGTACAGTGCCACCTACTGGGGAAAGTTTTCTTTTTCTTGTTGATTTAAAATGGCAGCCTAGAGATACCCTGTAACTAAAACAAAGAGGTTTCTTGCTAGACTGATAAGACTTGGGAAGAGTTGAAGAAGTGGCATATCTGTATTGTTTAAACAGGCGTCTCAGCTGGACTTATGAACCAGAAACCTTGAAATAACAAAGAAGAATTTTGTTCTCTTGAAGCTGCACTCGTTATTATTTAAACTTTCTGTTTAATATTGTGGACAGATTACATTGTCACTCTCTGTATACTTCTTGGAGCTTATAAAAAAAAAAAGCCTACATAGGGCTTCCGGTTTGGCTTCCGTCGCTGTCAGACGGTCTCTTGGGACCGCCAGCCCCGTCGCCCGTAAAGAGCCGCCTTCACAGCTGAAAGGCAGCTCGAAAAACTCCATTTCCATAAGGAAATGTGAGATAGAGCAGGCGAGGGCAGGTAGAGCCCTCTGCGAAGTCCCCAGAGTTTTTGTTTTACTCTTGGGGACGAAGCAGGATGAGGCTCCCTATTTTCTTCGCCGCTGCTCCGGGCTTCGGGAGAACTCTGCTTTTTGCAGAGCCAGTCGACGAGACCAAGCCTTTCAATGAAAATCAACAGATTGTTTAATTAAAGAGGATGAGATCTGGACTTGGGACCCTAAATCGCAAGTATTTTTAATGATTTATAAGCGATCTTAAAAGTGAAAGAAAAAAAAAGTTTAAAATGGCGACCGCTGAGGCTTGAGAAGAAGAAAGCCGAAAGCGAAAGTCCTTCCGTCTGAATAGTTTAACAAGCTACAAAGTAGCAGAATAAACAGCGCTGGCTAGAATTGAGAAGAAAAATTTCTATTTTATGTTTCTTTCCTCTTGGAGATTTGATATTGACTTTGTTTGGAGAGAAGTCTTCTTTCTTTAAAAAGAGTTTGTCTGTGTGGCAGGATGGCATCAAAACTAACAAAGCCAGACAAACAAGCAGCGGGGGGGGGTGTCCCCCATTTACAAACTATGTGAACAAGTTTTGAACTTGCAGACTCAGAAGAATGGCTTTAACCTAAAAGAATTTGTTCTGGAGGAGATGGCAAGACATGAAAGATTGTGAACCAGAATCTTGAAAAATTTAGGCAGGAAATTAAAGAATTGATACAACTAAAGTATGATAATTTGCAACGAAAGATTGTAACAGTGACTAATGCTTTTTCAGAAATAGTTATAAAGATGGATAAAAAATCAAGTTATTAGAGTCTAAAATGGAGGAAATTGATGATAAGATTTATAATTTGGATAATAAAATACAAAGAATTGAAAATGATTTGATAAATATTCAAGATAATAGCTCAGAAGTAAAGTCTAAAAAGGAAGCTGATCACAAGACTTACAATGCAGAAAATATAAAACAAGGGATTGAAAAAGAAGTTACAATGATGCAATACAGGCTCACGGAATTTGCGGTTAGAATGAGAGGGTTACAGGAAAATAATAGAGATGATTTAAGAAAAATATCTGCTGAAGTTCTGGCTGGGATTTTAAAGGTTCATCCTGAGGAGGTATATTGTAAGATTGACAAGGCCTATAGAGTAAATTCTTGGATTGCAAAACAAAGGCAATTGCCTAGAGATGTGGTGATTTACTTTACAGATAAAGGAATAAGAAATGATATTGTGCAAAAATCCTTTAATTCTACTCTACAACTGAATGGAAGAAAGATCTTGATATATAAAGAGTTGCCGCCCAAGATGTTAAAAGACAGAAAGAAATTTGGATTTTTGGTGACTGAGCTAAAGAAACAAAACATCTCATTCAGGTGGGATGCTCCAGTTGGTATAATATTGAGATATCAAGGAGAAAGATATCAACTAAATACTGTTGAAAAAGCGGATGAATTTTACTATAAGATCCTCAAAATGGGTTCAACATCTCCATGTATAATACATGAATCGAATAAAGAAAAGCAAAATCAACAAGAGATAGAAATTCAGGATAAGCAGATGGAGGTGGAAGTAATGGAAAAACAACAAGTTACAGAGGTCTCTGTAGATGAGCCGCTTCTGGATTCTCCTTCAGAGGTCTCAGCTGGACTATTTATAAATACAAGAGAGGCGGCTTTGGATTCTAATGTGATGACTTATCAAGTTACAGACCAGCATGGAAATCAATCAGTTGATATACAACTCATAGAAAAGAAACCAGAATGGAGATTTAAGCCACAAAAGCAAAACCAACAAGATCAAGTTATAGATCAGCATGGAAACCAAACAGTTGATATACAACTTATAGAAAGGAAACCAGGATGGAGATCTAACCCACAAAAAGTCAATAAAAGAAGAAGCAGGTCCTACAAAAATAAAAACTTTTAGATTAAACAACAGTGTAATGCCAGTTATCTAAGAGATGATTGAATACATGAAAATATAGCTGAGGCAAAGTATTGGTTTATATTATCTTGAGGAGAGTGACAGACCTCTGCAGTGCTGTACTTTTGGGATGTGAAAATGGCCTTAAACTGAATGGATTGGAATTATCTATTTTGGATTCTTTGATAAATGTATTACGTTTATGCTGAGCTACAAGGCAAGAGAGTTATGGGATTGGGGCACGCAGAAGATCTGGTTGTTACCCTATTACGGTGGTTGGAATTAATAATTTAGATGAAAGACATTACAATAGATACTATATGGAATACAAATATAAAGTCACTCAGGTGTTTTTTTTATATATGAAGACATCTACTATTGATGGGGGCAGATGGTAATTGAAGATACCGAACATACTGTTGGAATTAGGATGTGATGTTACCCTAACATGGGTGATGGAGTTAACAATCCAGCTGAAAGACATTACAGAAGATATCATATGGATTACAAGCTTAAAGTCATTTGAGGATTTTATTTATATAAGGGAATACTTCTTAGTGGTGTGGGCAGAAGAATAAAGATATTAAAAATTATTATGTATGGTAGTCCTGTAGGAAAGTGGGTGGAGACAGGTTAGCTTATTGATTGTTTAGTTTAAGAAAAGGGATATTATGTTTAGATACGAATACATGTAAAAGATTTGAGTTAAGAGATATATGTATGGGGGTGGAGGAAATGGGCAGACTATGAGTTGAATAAATGTCAAATTAGGATTTATTATATAGTTTTATAGTTGAAGGTTGCTTTGAAATGTTATATTAATATATATAAAAGATTTGAATTAAGAGATATATGTATGGGGGAGGAGGAAAAGGGTAGATTATGAGTAGAAATTGCTAAACTGGGGGATACAGTGGTTTAAAGCACCCTGTTATTAACACAGCTGCCTGCAATTTACTGCTGGTTCGAATCTCTCCAAGGCTCAAGGTTGACTCAGCCTTCCATCCTTTCTAAGGTAGGTTAAATGAGGACCCAGTTTGTGGGGGCAATAAGCTGACTTTGTATAAATATACAAAAGTATGAAGGCTATTGCTTATTGCTTAACGCACTGTAAGCCGCCCTGAGTCTCCGGAGAAGGGCGGCATATAAATCAAATTAAATAAAAATAAATAAAAAAATAAATATAATAATATTATTATGCTAAATTAGGAGTTATTATATAATGTTACAGTTGAATGTTATTTTGAAATGTATAGTATAAGGGGGATATAATAATATTATTAGAAAGAAAGGGTCAGCGTATGGGGGGTGGAGCAAAGGGATGGTAAAGTATTATATAATCTGTTATGAATTTGGGTTTTATTTTGTAGAAGCCACAGGGGGAGGGGAGGGGGAGGGGGGGTTAGGGAGGAGGGGGGGAAAAAGGGGGAAAATTTGTATTTGAAAAACTTTTTCAATAAAAAAAAAAGCCTACATTCTCTCTTTTTACTTTTTGTTTCTGCTGAGAAAAATTGGACATAAGTAGTATTGGACTAAGGAACCCAAGAGATTGAAGATTTTCTTTCTCTTTTCCTTTTTTTTTTTTTTTTGGTTAGTTTTTGTAAATCCTTTTTTTCTTCCTTTTTAAAGTTTTTTTTAAAATTTTTATTATTATTTTTTTCTTCCCCTATTTTTTATCCAAAGGATTAAGGTGTGGAAGAACCTGAAGAACTAGATTGGATTATATTTTTCCTTTTTTATATGTTTTTTCCTCTCCAGTTTTTATATTTTTTACCTTATCCTTCTTTCTTTTTTTTCTTTTTTTTCCCCCATCCTCCCCTTTTTTCTTTTTGGATTTTTCGTCTTGGATTCTTCCTTTTGATTGGATTATAAAATGAGTAGAAAAGCAACTTCCAGTTGGCTCCGCAAGTTTTGAAGACACTCTTTTACGAGCGCCTGATCCCCGGTTCCGTAAAAGCCCCAGAACAGCCGAAAAACAGCTGTCTGGAGGCTTGGAACCCTCTCCCTGGGCAAAGGGGAGAGAGAAGAGTCAACAGGCAGAGGTAGAGCCCCCCAAGTGCTCTAGGAGAAATCCTGGGGCGCAAAGGGTGTGGGCTCCCTATTGAAGCCTGTCAAGCTGCTCCGGACCAGGGACGACTCCGCCAAAGCGGAGCTAGAAGCTGCAACCAGAATCTGCTGAAAATCAACTTTTAACATCTTTACTTTGATCGCAGACAGAGCAAATCAGGAGAAAACAGAAAGGAAAACTTGCAAGTAACACTTAACTCCGTTTTAAAATGCAGAAAATGGCGCCTGAGGGCGGGAGGAGGAAACTACTAGGGAAAGTGCTTGTTAAGGCTTGTTAACGTTTGCAACAGTGATACAGCTACTGGATTACACCTTAAGAGAAAGTTTTAAAGTGGAAGCGGCCAGGGAAAGAATTTGGTATTGAGGAAAAGAATTTGGTACTGACTTTAACTAAAATCTTGTTTTTATACTGTGTGGAAAAGAGTTGAATTGTTGTCCTGATAGCTGGATGAATACAAAGTGGCTGAAATATGGCTGACAACAGGGCTGGAGAATCAGCAAATTCTAAAGCCGTGACTGTTCAGGCTTTTCAAGAACTTCTAGACTCTTTTACTTCTGCCCTGTTGGATACAATTGAAAGGGCTTTTTCAAATAACAGCTTGGGAAAATATAAGCAGTTGTTAGAGGGACAGCAGGAAATCATTCAGAGGAATTTGTTTTTGGAAGATCAAGAGATGGTCAGGATTAAAAGGCAGGCTGGCACAGTTGAAACAAAGGTTTTGGTGGACATTTCCATTCAATTGACAGAAAAGCAACAAATAGTTTCTTTATTGCAAGCTGACAATCTTTATGGCAACAAATTTTGGCTATATGGACAAAGAAATGGACTGAATGATTATATAAGCAAGAAGAGACGAAATGGGGATTTCAAGTTAGAAAACGCGACCTCAAGAAGAGAGCGAGTATTTCAGAAACATCAACCTCAAATCACCATTTTAAAAGTTTCAAAAATAAAATGGGGGGGACTGTTGAAAGAATTTATTAAAAAAAAGGATTGGAAAAAATATAGAAAGAAGAGAAGAACAGAAGATTAAGAAAGATATCTTCCTGTGGATTTTGAAATTGGCACCGGGCAAATATGTGTTTTAATGGTATTAAGAGATTTTTAAAATGTTTAACATAAGATTATATTATTTTAAAAGACATATGAGATAAAATGTGTAAGATTTTAAGATGAAAAATTTTTCTTTTTTTTCTTTGAAGGAAAGAGGATCAATGTTAAACTCAGAATTTCACTAGGGAGTAATGTTCAAAAAGAATGATGTTCGAGGTTATAGAAATGGAATTTATTCATGATTTTTACTGTTTGTAAGACTGCTAAAGTATCGGATTATACATCAAGAAAAAGGTTTTTTTATAAGTAGGAAGAATGAACTTAATTTAACTGGTTTTGAGAATTTATAAAAGGGAGGTTGATGAATTGGAGCAAAGGGAGTTAAAGAACATGTGGGAGTTTTGAACTTTATAATTAGTTAATTTTAGCATATGTTTGTTAGATGCTATACCCTGTTTTTGCTCTGGGAAGTCAGGGGTGGGTGGGGAGGGTGGGATAAGGGATGGTGGGGGGAAAGTGGTGAACAGAGAAATGTTTTAGCAGAAGAAAGTATCTATGAGTAGAATACAGGAGTTGCTCAGACACTAAAGGAGGAAAATATTTCACAGCAAAGAAGTTAGAAAGGAGAGAGGAGGAGGGGGTAGGAAGAGGAGAGGGAGGGTGAGGAATGGAAGAAAGGAGAGGAGGAAGGGAAGGGAAGGGGACAGGAGTAGGAGTGAAGGTGAGAAGGGAGAAAAGAAGAGAGAAGTGGGGGAAAGGAAAAGAAAGTAGGATGAGGTGGGAGAGGAGGCAGGAGAAAGTTGGAGAGAAGAGGAGGGAGGGAAGGGAAAGAAAGGAGGAGAAGAAGAAGGTTTGTTGTGGAATGAGGGAAAGAGAAGAAGAGCAACTCTGAATGTAATTAAAATGTCTTATTTTAATGCTTTCTTTAAGGGAAACATGTATATGTAGGAATTCTTATGTATAAGAAAATGTACAATTTCTATTATGTGGGGAAGGGGAAAGGGTGGGGGGGAGAAAATTGTTTGTATTTCTTATAAAACTTTTCAATAAAAAAAAAATGAGTAGGAAAGCTGTGACAGTGGGATCAGCTGCAACTACGCCTGTACCATCACCTTCTGGTGGCCAAAGATCCATTCAGACCATGTTACAACAAGAGAAAGACAAAGACAAAGATAAAGACAAAGAAGCGTCTCTACAAGCAATTCTACAAAATGTGCAAATGACAACTAGCATAGTACAAAGAATGGAACAACAATTATCTAAGGTGGAGAACCAACTATCCAAGACAAATGAAAAAGTGCAAAGGATGGAACAGCAGTTACTTAAAACAGATGAAAAAGTGGACAACATTCAACAAGCAATGGTGAAATATGATGAGAGACTTTCTAAATTAGAGAAGAAAGAAGATCAAAAGGAAGAGAAAATGAAAGAAATTGAGAATAGATTGGGGGAGGTTGAACTTGAAGTCGGCGGGATAGTCAGCTGGGAAATGGATAAAGCTGAATTTTACCTAAGATTTCAAAATGTGCAAGAAGAGAAAGGAGAGAACCTGGCAGATGTGATGATTGGATTGTTGGCTGAAACTCTAGAAATCCCCAAAGAGAAGGTGTTGGAGGGGGTTGACGAGATCTATCAAGTCTACACTAAATATGCTATACACAATAAATTGCCAAGAGAGATACACATAAGATTTACTAAAAAATCAATCAGAATGCAAATCTTACAAGCAGCAAGAGACAAAACCTTGAAATATAAGGAAAAAGAAGTAGTGGTCTTGAGAAAGATACCAAGGAAAATCAGAGAGCTGAGAAGAAAATATCAATTCTTGTCGAAAATCTTGATTCAAAAAGAAATTAACTTTAGGTGGTTGATTCCAGAAGATGTAACTGGTTGTTACATGGCAATTTCAAAGGTACAGGTTGAATACATTTGACAAAGCAAGAGCATTTTATGAACAATTCTTTCAAGGAAAAGACACGGAAACCCAATTTGAACCCCAACCGGTAGTCCCATTAAAATTTACTGAGGAAGAATTGATATTTCTTGAATCGACTGAGGGAGCAGTTGGTGGAAGCACTGAACCAAGGGAACAATGTGAGATAAGATCGACTAGAGCAATAAAACCTATATATAAAGTATGAAGATGGAAGAGAGGAAATATAAATATAATAAATATAAATGGACTCAACTCAGCCACTAAAAGAAAGACAGTATTTCACAAACTAGAGAAATTAAAAGCTGATATAATATGTCTACAAGAGGTACATATTAAAAAACAGCATGAATACCTATTGACACAACCAAAATTGGGGAAATTTTTTTCATCTTTAGTGCAAAATAAAAAAAGAGGAGTTGTAATATATATTAAAAAGACAATTTTGGCAGAATGTAAATACTCAGACTCAGATGGAAGAATTTTGATGGTGGAAATACTTGATAATAACAGAAAAATTCTTTTAATAGCAATCTATCCTCCGAATGAAAACCAAAGTGATTTTTACAGAAGACTACACAATAAAGTAACTGAAATGGATTATGACAACATATGCATGATGGGAAATTTTAATGGAATTGTGGAGGAAAATTGGGACTATGCAACAAATAAAGCAACAAAGCACAATAGGAAAATATTGCCAAAGTCCTTTTTTAAGATGATGGAGGAAATGAATATGAAAGATATATGGAGAGAAAGAAATAAAGGAAAGAAACAATATACATTTATTCAGATAGACATTTATCATGGTCTAGGTTAGACATGATATGGTCAACAATGGAACTGTTGTTGAATATAGAAGATGTGGAAATAGAAACTAATTTATGGGCGGATCATAACCCGGTGATGATAACTTGGAAAGGACAAAAAAGAAGAGCTAGGTGGACTTTAAATAATACAATATTAAAAGAGCAAGAGTTTATGCAGAAGATGGAAAGAGAATTGGCCTTCTTCTTTAAAGAAAACAAGAAAGATGAAACATCTATACAAATCCGCTGGGATACAATGAAGGCATTTGCTAGAGGACTAATTATAGATTATACAAGAAAAAAGAATGTAAAAAAGAGATTAACTCTGAAAACACTGACTGACGATTATAAGAGACTTGAGAAGGAACTTCAGAATGATCCACATAAGAAGATTGTTAAAATTAAAATGAATATAGCAAAACATAAAATGGATTTATTGGAGAAGGAAGAATTGGCTCAGAAGATAAGAAGTGCTAAACAAAAGTATTTTGAAAATGCGAATAAACCAGGCAGATGGCTAGCATGTAAATTGAAAAAGGAAAGAGAATCGAGGAACATAACACACCTTATTGATGAACAAGGGGAAAGCAAATTTGGACATAAAGAGATGGGAAAGATTATACATGAGTTTTACAGAAAATTTTATAAAAGAGAGATAATAGAGGAGGAGAAGGTGTCTATTTACAAGATGCAAAACAACCTCGGATTAGTAAAGATGTTGAGGAGATGTTAGAAAGAAACATAACGATGATGGAGTTAATAGAAGCAATTAAGAAACAAAAAATGGCAAAGCACCAGGGCCTGATGGCCTACTAGCTGAATATTATAAGACACTACAAGAACCTTTGACCATCCCATTATTGGAGGTGATGAATGAAGTGATGATAAAGAAGGAAATACCCAAATCATGGACAGAGGCATATATTACTTTGATTCATAAAGAAGATACAGACCCACAACAAATCAAAAACTATAGACCTATATCCTTGTTAAATTCGGACTACAAAATTTTTGCTTCAATATTGGCGGAGGGACTTAAGAAATACTTAAATAATTTCATACATTCAGATCAAAATGGATTTCTTCTAAAAAGACAAATTAGGGATAACATAAGAATAATCTTGAACACTTTAGAGCCGTGATGGCGAACCTATGGTGGCACGCAGAGCTGTTGCCCTAGCTCAGCTGATTTTTGGGCCTTCCGGGCCCACTGGAAGGCTATTTCCGGCCTCTGGAGGGCCTCCCTGGAGGGAGGGGGAAGGAAAGGCTCCTAGAGGCTGGGGAGAGCGAAGAATGGGCCTTCCAGTCCCACCGGAAGTTGGCAAACAGGCCATTTCTGGCCACCGGAGGGCCTCCGGGGGGATGGGGAAGGCTGTTTTCACCCTCCCCAGGCTCCAAGTAAGCCTCTGGAGCCTGGGGAGGGCGAAAAACGGGCCTACTGGGCCCACCGTGCCATTGCGTGTCAAAAGCGGGAGGAGTGCAGGGGTGTCACGCGTGCCTGCGCAGTGGGAGTGGGGTGCACTGAATTATGGGTGTGGGCACACGTAAGTGCGACCTCCACCCCACTCCCCCCGCTTTTGGCACACAATGGCAAAAAAGTTAGCCATCACTGCTTTAGAGTATTATGAAGCACACCCTGAAAAGCAGATGGCGTTGGTTTTTCTAGATGTGCAAAAAGCCTTTGACAACATAAACTGGCAGTTTATGACCCTTCAAATGGAAAGGATGGGTTTTGGGAGGAAATTTGTACAGGCCATTGAAACTATCTATTCTAAACAAACGGCAAAAGTAATGATAAATGGAGAATTGACGGATGTGATTGAAATAGAAAAAGGCACGAGACAAGGATGTCCTTTATCCCCATTGTTGTTTATATTGACATTAGAAGTTTTAAATAGGGATGTCAGAGGAGAAAAAGAGATAAAGAGCATGAAGATTCGAAAGGAAGAATACAAACTCCAAGCCTTTGCAGATGATTTGGTTTTTATTATGGAAGAACCATTAACAATAAGTAAATTAATAGAAATTATTGGAGATTTTGGAAAAGTAGCTGGCTTGAAAATCAATAAGGAAACGAAAGTAATGACTAAAATATGTTGAAAAAACAGAAAGAAGAATTGATGGAGAGTTCAAAAATGCAGATCACAAATAAAGTGAAACACTTGGGGATACATTTAATATCAAGATGTAGTGCTTTGAAAGAAAATAATTACAACAAGCTTAAACAACAGGTAGGGCAAGATTTGTTGAAATGGGGCAACTTGCAATTGTCTTTGATTGGTAGGATTTCAACCATTAAGATGAATGTCTTGCCTAGAATCCTGTATTTATTTCAGACAATTCCAATTAAGTTGGATAAAGATTTTTTTATAGACTTAGATAAAATGATAACGAAATATATATGGCAAAAGAAAAAGGTGAGAATAAAGTTAAAGCTACTACAAGATGCTAAATCAAGGGGGGGGGGCTTCGGTCTGCCCAATTTTGAATGGTACTATCAAGCTGCAAGTTTAACGTGGATGAAAGAATGGATAACTCTGAGGAATACTAGACTATTAAATTTGGAGGGACATGATTTGTTGATGGGTTGGCATGCTTTCTTATGGTACAAAGGAACAAAAATATAAGGGTATTTTAGAAGACATCAAATACGTGAAGCTTTATGGCTGAATTGGGAGAAGGTTAAAAAACTTTATTATTTGAAAATACCTGTTTGGGTATCTACAATAGAGGCTTTTTCTTATCCCGTAACATTTAGAAAGGAACAAACTATTAGGTATAGGGAACTATTGGATGAAAAGGGTGAACTCAAATTAAAACAGGATCTAGAGGAACAGGGATTTAAGATGGACTGGTTTTCATATATGCAAATATTTTCTCGGTATCGAGAAGATTGTAAGCAAGAAGGGTTTTACAATGCTTTGACTAATTTGGATAAGATTTTAATGGGAGCTGATGATCATATTATTAAAAAGCTGTATGGGTTTTTGCTAGAGTTAAAACTGGAAGAAGAACAAGTTAAAGAATCGATGGTAGCATGGGGGGGGGAAATTTTAGTTATGGGATTGATTTAGAAAAATGGCAAAAATTGTGGTCTCATAACTATAAAATGACAATGTCTACAGGATATAAGGAAAATTTGTATAAGATGTTTTACAGGTAGCATTTATCCCCATCGAGAATCGCCAGAATGTTCCAGAACAAATCGGAGAGGTGTTGGAAATGTCATCAGACCCCAGGATCCTATTACCACATGTGGTGGACATGCTAGAAGCAAGGAGATATTGGACTAAGATACACATGTGATTGGAAAAAATGACCAAGAGACACATAGACTTTAAACCAGAGATATTTTTATTAGGGATTTTACCAGAAATATATAACAAAGAACTGCAATATTTAATTGTGAATCTTCTAACAGCAGCTAGAATTGTATTTGCTAAAAATTGGAAAGGAAAAAAGATACCTACTGATGAAGAAATTATTAGGAAAATGTTGGACTGTGCCAAAATGAGTAAACTGACATTTGAAATAAGAGAGCAGGAAGAAAAACAATATTATTTGATATGGGATCTATTTTACCATTGGGTAGATAATAAAAAATGGTGATATGTAAGTAAATGTTGAAATACTTTAATTGATGATACAACCGATATATTTTATATAAGAATAAATTTTGGATATGTAGTGATATTGTGAAGAGAGGAGAGGGCACTAGGGATGCAAACCTACCGATGTACTGTTTGTACTTGATTGAATGAATGATGTTTATATGTTTTATATTATATTTTATATATTTTATATTATATTATATTATATTATATTATATTATATTATATTATATTATATTATATTATATTATTATATTATATTATATTATATAGTTTTCTTTTTTTGTTTTAAAATAAAAAATGATTTGGCAAAAAAAATACCTGGGTGAGCTGGCCAACTCGACATCACTCACTCCCTTCCAGTCACATGACACCCCCAAGCCACGCCTACCCAGGTTTTGTGGCTCCAGGTATTTTCTTTTAAACAGGTCTCTCTCTCCCTCCCACCCCTCTCATCTTTCTCTCTTTCTTTCTCCCTCTCTCTCATCTTTCTTCCCTCATCTTTCTTTCTCCCTCCCTCCCTCATCTTTTTCTTTTTCCCCTCTCTCTCTCATCTCTCTACCTTTCTCCCTCTCGTGTGTGTGTGTGTGTGTGTGTGTGTGTGTGTGTGCGCGCGCGCGCCCGCGCGCGTACATGCACATGCAGGGGGGGGTTTCCCTCTTGAACCATTTCCAAAAACAGGTGAGGGTTGGGTTTTTTTTTTTCTGATGTCGTTCTTTCTTCTTCTTCGGGTGCTTTTTACCATATGATTTAATTTTAATTCAAGAGTCATTTCAGGTTCCCAGGTAAAAGAAGCTGCTGTGGCTCCCTATTGGCTGGTTGCCCCTCCCCTCCTCCTCACTCCTCGCCTGCCCTGAGAAGAGGAGGGTTAGGATTAGGGAGGCGGATGGAGACTTGCTTCGTATTTCAACAAGCCGCCCCAGAGGCAGCGAGAGGAATATGGAGAGACGCGCGACTTTCTCCGTCCCGAGACTCCGGCTGGGGCGCATCTCCCCCTATTCCTCTCCCCGCCTCTGTGGCTGCTTGCTGCTCTTGCGGTTAAACTTAGCGCGCTGCACAAGGGGGGGGGGGAGACGGCGTCCCCTCCTCCTCTTCCTGGAGCCCATTACCACACGCAGCATCGGCTGCAGCTGAGCGGCCCAGCCCGTGTCTCGGGGCGGAGAAAGTTGCACGTCTCCCAACAAGGGCTGGAAAAAGAGGCAAGTAGAGGGGCGCTTCGCTTCCGCTCTGAAATACGGAGTGAGTCTCTATCCCCTCAGTCGCCCTTCTCAGGGCAGGCAAGGAGGGAGGGGGAGGGGAGGGGCCACCCAGTGGTGGAATCATCCAACAAGGAGCCTGAGGAGAGGGCCCAGAGAGCCGCATATTGCCGACCCCCACACGAGGACATAAGATTGAAGAACGTTACCACAGACTTCAGCTGAGAGTGTAGCCTCAGAGTGTAGATGTAAGGAGTCTCAACGCCCACCTTAAGACCAAGTTGGGGTTGGGGATGATTCTGAACATATCTACTAACCCCAAAATTTCCTTACTGAAACCTGAGTTGAGACTGAAATCTGGGCTGCAAATCACAAGCATCAGATAATCTTTGGAAACTAATTTTAAATGCTTTATTTTCCTAGAATGAAAATAATGCTGCTTTTTACTGATACGATTTGGATAACTGTTAGCCTTCTGTGCTATATTCAATTCGTATGAATGGGAAAAACAGAAGACTAAAGTAGTTTGCTTCTCATAAAAAAAGTGTCCCTCTGAATTGTAATTTTTGTGATTTTCTGTCACTTGTACAAGTGAGAAGCATAACACTGCAACGATAGTGCTTGGGGGTGAGCAGAAATCCTTATATTTGAGCCTGTACAGAATACTTCCAGCTTTTATCACAGCTCCCTAAATAACCTTTGTTTAAAGCTCCGCAACTGGACATATTTATTTAATTTGAGGATTCAGTCCCTGTATTTCCCCCAGCCTTTGCTTTGGGGATCGCTGCAATTTGCATCTACCAATACCGGCACTCAACTTAAATAAATTACTTTCTTTCCAAACTGCCTCGGAAGTATCTGAACTTAATGGACTATAACATTTATGAACATCTGAGTTCTTTTCTCAGCAGCTGTACGGGGTTATTGATGATCTAATTGAAATGCTGGCAAATATATTCCAACAGTAGATGGGAAGCAACAGACTACCCAGGGAGGCCCTGGAGCCTAGCAAACCGTATGGTGTGCGTGCAGATTATAAGATGCATGCAAGAGAACCTTGCCTATGTCAAAACCATAACAAGCTAGTTTTAATAAGAAACTGCAAGGCCCAGTCTCTGTCAGATGCCCACTTCAGCGTGAATCAGGCTGTGTTGCAGTCCGCTAGCAGCCTGCAGAGCTGGCAGCAGGGTCGGACAGTGAGGAGGCTGGGGAGGACCAAGGGCCAGTCCTGGAGTCTGGGGAAGGCCCGGACGAGGGCTCTGCGTCGAAGGCACAGATGGGGCCAGGGCCATCTGGGAGTGATGCGCAGACTCCGGAGCCTCCAGAGTCAGACAGCAGAGAGGCAGAGGAACAGGAAGAGCCTGTTCCTAATGCGCGCATGCACAGAGCTGCCAGAAGGCACGAACAGTTAAAACATAAGGGACGACTCGGAAGTAAGGCCTGGAGATGATTGCCCCCCCACCCCAATAAGGCTTAAAAGAGGAGCAAGGGCATGTGGGCACTTTGCAGGAAAGCAACGTTGTTAATTCTGTTCCCAGTTGGCATCTCTATTTGATTCTGGACTCCGTGTGGCTTTGCCAAGTAGGTCTTTGGCAGCGTGTCAAGGGAGATAAAGGTTGGTGATTTTCCTGAAGGACTTCTCCCGAAGGACTTTTTACAACTAATTGGGATTCAGTTGTGAATGAATGTAATTCACAGCTGTTGCAATAAAAAGAGTTTTTTGGGACTACTTGTGTGTTTTAATGACTCAGGAAACCTAGGTCACAACAGGCTGCTTCGTTCTGCACTCTTGCTTGCTCACTGAGGATTTTTGTTGTTGTTGCTGCAGCTGCTGTTGCTGCTTGCTAACCCATTGGTGAGCTTGCCCAAACACTGAGGTGGAGCCAAAAGGCAGAGTAATAAAGATCACGCAAAGATAAGCCAATCACAGAGTTCCTGCTATTACTATGACAGCCAAAGCCTGATCACATTGCCAACAGCTGATACACAAGGGGTGTTTTTCAAGAAGCAGCTTCTGGCTTTTTCTGGATTGTCAGGCCTTGAGCCCTTGCGGTCTTTCTTTACCCACAACTATCAACAGCAGAGCGGGCTCCCAAGATCCCAAAGGGTGTCTGGTTACCATTGGATTGCCATCAGAACTTCCCAAATGATCGTCCCAAAGGTGCTTTTTTCCCCCAAAAGGCAACTGGATTTCCTTGATTTTTTTTCTTTGAAAATGTTTCACTTCTCATCCAAGAACTGAAGAAGCTTTTAGGATGAGAAGAGAAAAGTTTTCAAAGAAAAACAAACAAACAAGAAAGTCCAGTTGTCTTTTGAAAAAAAGAGCCTTTGGGACAACCATGACCTGGATGATGGAAGAATCTCCATAGACAAATTATCAGAATGTGAGGGGAAGGATGGGTTCCGCACACTGACCACAAGCCCTCTTTGACTTTGGGTTCCCCACCATGAATGTTAGGGCCTGCCAGGGCCCACGCAGGCTTTCCAAGGACCTGGTGTAAAAGGATCCTGACCACCCAAGCACAACCTGGCAGGGCCCGTCTGTTCTCAAAGGCAGCGTTGTGCTTTGGCACCAAAGACTTCGACTTGACTCATTTTAGAACACCTGAAGTGGCATTATTTATGGTGCACTGCAGTCATAATGTTCACTAGCTGTTAATTCTGATATTGAGAGGTAGCATCAGTGAGCAACATAAACGTAGGACTGTGAAAATATCTGGGGCAAGGCTTGTCCAAATGCACATAAAAGCCATGCAGAAGTGGCTACTGGTAGTCTACTCTATTTAAAAGGAAAAGTTTTAGGGGATATTTTGCATAACTCCCAAGGGAGACAAAGCTGAAAAGAACAGCTTTGTCTGTTTAGCTCCCCAATTCAGTCCACGTTGCTGAATCCTTTCCCCTCTCCCAGCCTGGTAGAGTGAAACACACACAAAAACTGTAAATTAAGTATTGATACCTTACTGGGCATTTTTAAATCAAGGGTGGCACTCAAGAGACAATCTCTGTGACACTTTTAGAAACACATCACACATCTTGTATCTTGCACATGTCAGAGTATCCAAAAATAATTCCAAAGCTTGGTTGCCTGGTATATAACTCAGAGAGAGAAGTCCATTTTCACACTTTCGGCCGCTCTAACTGGGTCAGGGCCCTTCCAGCTCTGACCCTTCTTTGCATGGCCACACCCTGAGCCTCGGTGGTCCTTGCCTATAGGTTTATCTGGACCAGCACTCAAAGCAAGAGTGGTCTTACGGCACCACAGCGAAGCTGGTATCACAAGAGAATTGGACTTCAGGCAACACAGCTGCTTGAGCTCATGCCTGCTATGTGGACACTGATTCCAGTCTGGGTTCCTCCATAGTCAAGTGGAAGCTAACAGGAGCCAACAATCCCGAGAAGGTGTGGAGGTTCTGTGTCTTCAACCACCCTCTACCCACCCTGTCTTCCAGGACAGCTGCTTAAGCAGCCTTTCTTTCCATGTGTTACCTGCTGATGGTGCAACTCTACCAAACGCACAGCAGATTTCCATCCGTCAAACCCTTTGAAAGGCACAGCTGATGGCCTCTTCAATCAATGCAAATTGCCCTCACCAACCAAGGGGTCTGAGGGACAGGCAACTCCCCTCCACTTGGGCCTGACAGATTGCAGAGCTCTTGCTCACATTAATCAAGGAGAAGGGAAGGCTTTGGCCCAGAAGAAAACAGATGCCTCAGAAGAATTCTCCTATGCAAAACAGAGGCATTAAGGTGGAGCCACCAAGTCCAAACAGGGGACCTGGTGAAAGAGAATGCTTTCCATGAGAAGTTCCAGCTTTGAGCATTTTACAGAAAACTGAAGAACAGCAAAAACACTGACCTCTTTGCTTTTGTCGGGCAGATGGAGTGGCCCAACTGTTTTGACTGTCTTATTCACAGTGTGAGATCCAGCTTGGTGTGATGAAGGCCCCAGGCTAGAAACCAGGAGACCTCAAGTTCTAGTCCCACCTTAGGCCAGCCTTGGGCCAGTCACTTTTCATCAGCCCTAGGAAGGAGGCAAGGGCAAACCACTTCTGAAAAGCAGGACTCTTCTGAGCATTCTCCAAGAATTGGACACGATTGAAGGAAGGGAGAAACAATTCACAGAGTAAAGAAACTCTTAGAAAGGTGAAGGGTTTCATCCAATACACTTCACCTAATGACTGCATTAAGCCAGACTGAGTCATGAACAAACCAGATAGGCTCAATTCATCTGACACTCTGCCTACAACAGTCCAGGAACTCTTGAGATGAAAATACATTACCTTGATCTTTGAAAGGTTTTTGTCTGAATACAAATGTTTTGGATACCCTATGAGACCTGGAGAAGAGACAGGAGCGAACAGCCCTCATCACATTTCTAGCTCAGCAGATTGCAAGAACCTCAAGCACATCATTGGGGGGGGGGATTAAAGACATAGGTATTGCCAGAATGGGGGAGGGACAATATTTGGCCCTTGTTGTCCTTAGAAGTTAGGGGAGGTTTTCAGGTGGGGCTTGGGGGAGCACCGTGCCCCAGGATGGCTCGATGACACCAGTCCGTGCTCTGATCACCACTGGGCTGCACTGCAATAGATTTAGAGAGATGAAATTGCTGTGTTAATTCAGTCAGCTTCCAGGCCCAGATCAAAGTGCTGATCCTTCCCTTGAAAGGCCTCCAGAAAGCAGCACTGAGATCCATCTTGCCAGGCTTGGATCCCCCATCCAGCCTGGTGGGGATGGATCAGATGCCAGACCTTCCTTCGGCAGCCCCCACTCTTAGGGACCCACCTCTCACTACTGTTCTACAAGCAAGCAAAAGCTCACTGATTTAAATTCATCCGTGGCCCTGTGTCAGGGTTCTAAGTAACACCCCCAACGAAAGAAGACTCCGAGGCTTGAAGTTCCTCAAAGTTCCATTTTATTAGAGATGTCATATTGGCACATCTGGGAAAACCCAAATCTGAAAGCCCCCCAGGTTTTCCCCACCCAAGGGAAAGTCCCTGCCCAGCATGTCCATCACATGGTCCAATCAAAGCATCCTCCCAACTGGAGATGCCTCCCAGTTCCAACTCTCCAGCTGCAGGGCAAGATGTCCTTGACTCTATGAGAAAGAAATGTTATTATGACGTTATATCACCCCTGCTCCATACAATCCCCCCTCCCAGTTTCCCACAGTAGTAAATGTGGCAGGCCTGAAGGCCCCAATGCAAAAGATGGCTTCCAGCCTGAAGTACGACCTGGAACCGGGCAGATTGAAGACTCAGGAAAGATGGAGGAAAACAAGATGGCCACAGAGGGAGCCATGGGGAATGGTTCGGTGAGTTATGCCGAGGCCATCTACTCCCCTTCTCTCAGCCTACATTCACCTTCCCAGGCTAGGAAGCCGCAGCACCACTGAACGGGACGCCAACCTCCTTTCACTTGACATGGAGTGGTTCATTCCATAGCCTCAGACAACAGGCCTGGTCTACTGGGTTGATAGCCACCACAGGAATGGGAAAGGTGCAGCAACAAACCTCACTGAAGCAGCCCAGCCCGGTACTACAGGGACCGCAGCTGGGGCTATTGGGACCAAGTACTCAACCCCAGCAACCGGACTTCAGGCTTCTTCCAGCAGACCAGATCCCTCCAGGGTAGGCATTTTACCCCGGCCAGGGGTGGGTGCAATATCAGTGGATGCATGACCTGATCCTGCAGCCCCTGCCCATCCATCAGCCAGTGCACTTCCAGCCACCAGTCAAGGCGCCGCAGCCGGTACTGGCCCAGCCATCGCTGCAGCTCCAACAACCAGTCGTGGCCCCACAGCAGATTCCTGCCCAGCAGCCAGCACCAGCCCAACAGCCTGTGCCAGCTCAGCAATTGGCCCTACCAGCCACTCCCCCTGCGCAGTTCAGAGCAACATTTGACAGGAGCCCAGGAGAAGCTAGCCTACTTTCTCAATCAAATCTGGGCTTACATCGACCAATATGGGAATCAATACCCATCGGATCGGGAATTGATTTCAGCTATTGCAGATGGCATGAATGGGGGAGAAGCAGCGGAGTGGATAGTGCAACTCCATGACGAGGAAGGCCCCAAGCTGGAAGATGTGGACAAGTTCATCCAGCTGCTCCGAGGCCGGTTCGAGGACATGGCCCGCAGAGTAAAAGCCGAGGCCCAAATTAAGGCGCTAAAGCAAGCAGGCCAGCCTCCCAAGGAGCTACTTTTGGAGTTTCGAAGACTGGCTGGGAAGCTACTGGTGTGGTCAGGACGGGCAACGGGTTTCCAAATGCTTGGCTCCAATCCCAGTTCCCCAAGCCCGGACTCCAGCCACACCCCTGGCAAGGAGGACCCCGCAGAAACTGCCTGATAAGTGGAGAACCACCAAGCAGGCTGTGGAGGTTCCACTCCTTCCCAACGAAGTCAAGGGAACTTCAGCCAGGGAAGCCCCTCCAAGCTCCACCGAAGGGAGCAGTAGCGATGATGACCAAATGGTAAGTGAAGCCATCCACCCCTTCACTATCAAAACCAGAATAGAAGTGGCAGAAATGGGGGCCCAAGGGGAAGGGGAAGCCATCATAGACACTGGCTGCACCAGATGCCTAATCAGCCTCCCCATAGTCAAACAGCTAAGCATATGCACGGGACCCCTACAACGCCCCATCCACTTTGAGCAGATTGATGAGACTCTAATCAGCGGAGCCCCTGCCACATTAGTCACGGAACTCGTCAGACTAGAAACGGGTCATCACTGAGAACTTATCCAATTCGTCATAGCTCCAGAAATGACTGAATCAATCATATTAGGGCTTGCATGGCTAGACAAATGGGGAGACGACCATCACATGGGAGGACGGCTATAGAAAGCTAAATATAGTCATCAGACAATTACTGCCCATAAAAACAGATCGGTGCCCAAATGCCACAAGCCCTAACAACACCAGCGAACCTGAAACCGCAGCCCCCACCACAGATGGACTGCCTGGCAGTCCGCAGGTGCCAAAAAAGTACCGAGACCTATCGGGAGTCTTTAGCGAGGAAGATGTCAACTTCCTCCCCTCTCACCACGCAATCAAATTCATGCTGGGAGCCAAGGTGCCCAAGCCAAAGATGTACTCCATGACTCCAAGAGAGATGGACCAGGAAAAGTGAAAGCGATACTAGACTGGCAGCCCCCATGCACCTGCAAACAGCTTCAAAGCTTCCTGGGATTCGCAAACTTCTACAGACAATTTATCCCAGCCTTTGCAGAAGTCGCCGTGCCCCTAACAAAATTGTTAAAAACATGGCCTCCTTCTGCAGCACCACGGCCGAACCAACTGCTCGCCTGGTCAATGGACTGTCAAAGAGCCTTCGAAAAGTTAAAAGGGCTCTTTGCCGAGGAGCCGATCCTCCAACACCCAGACCCAGAATGACAGTTCATCATCCAAGCAGACGCCAGCGACATAGCTGTGGCAGCCGTGCTCCTACAGAAGGACCCACAAGGACAGCGCCTACCCTGTGCCTACACGTCCAAGAAGCTCACCAAGACCGAAAGGAGGTGGGCCATTTGGGAGAAAGAAGCCTACGCAGTCCACTGGGCTCTCCTCTCCTGGAGGAATTTCCTGGAAGGAGGGAAAGTGCCCTTCGAGGTCTGGACTGATCAAAAAACCCTCAAAGCTCTAAAAAAAAAACCAGGAAACTATCTCCCAAACAAATCCACTGGCACAGTACTTCAGGTGGTTTAAATTCGAGCTGAAGTACATCCCAGTGGGAAAGAATCTTCTAGCTGATGCCCTATCGAGAAAACCCCAATTCGATAGACGAAGTCGTCCAGGCCATCATTCCCCCCTTGCAATCAGCTGCACAAGTCACCACCAGAGATCAAACCAGGTGACAACCCAATCCCAGCTGGGACAAGCTGATGGCTGGGATCGGGTTGTCGTTGTTGTTTGGATTGAAGGCTTCCCTTATAGCTGCTGTGATTGCCAGACCTTTCTTGTACAGATAGTCCTCATCTTACAATCATTCGTTTAGTGACCAAAGTTACAATGGCACTGGAAAAAGACTTATGACTGTTTTTCACATGAGTGTCACAACATGCCCATGCTCACGTGATCAAAATTTGGATGCTTGGGGACTGACATGTCTTTATGACAGTTATAGTGTCCAACGGTTATGTGATCGTCTTTTGTGACCTTCTGACAAGCAAAGTCAAGGGGAAAGGCAGATTCACTTAACAACTGTGTTACTAACTTAATAACTGCAGTGATTCACTTAACAACTATTGCAAGAAAAGTTGTAAAATGGGGCAAAATTCACTTAACAACTGTCCTGCTCAGCAACAGAAATTTTGGGTTGAGTTGTGGTCATAAGTCGAGGACTACCTATATATTGAATTTTTAAAAAACTGGGTACTTTGATGAAAAGAAGGACTAGGGGAGACATGATAGTAGTCTTCCAATATCTCAGGGGCTGCCCCAAAGAAGAGGGAATCAAGCTATTCTCCAAAGCACCTGAGGGCAGGACAAGAAGCAATGGGTGGAAACTAATCAAGGAGAGAAGCAACCTAGAACTAAGGAGAAATTTCCTGACAGTTAGAACAATTAATCAGTGGAACAACTTGCCTCCAGAAGTTGTGAATGCTCCAACACTGGAAGTTTTTGAGAAGAGGTTGGATAACCATTTGTCTGAAGTGGTGTAGGGTTTCCTGCCTAAGCAGGGGGTTGTTACTACAAGACCTTCAAGGTCCCTTCCAACTCTGTTATTCTATTCTAAGTATAAAATAAAAAGCAGCTTGGTAGAAACCAGTTTCTCTTTTAAAACGTCACATCAGGATTGTGACAAGTTCAAATAGATGTATGTGTACTTTGTTACAGCTTTAACTTTGTGTGGAGAAAATGGTCCCGGTAGTCCTCAGGTTACAACAGCAATTGGGACTGGACTTTCATTACTAAGCAATGCAGTCATAAAGAGTGACATCTCGTGACCACATTGCTTAGTGACAGCAATCTTAATCATTCCCATCATTAAGTGGAGCCCAGCTTGAACACGGTTTGGTTGTTCATTTTTTTTGTTTCCAAAGTCCTCAACTAGCTGGACTAAGATCAACAGAGATGCTGCTGCTGGATTAGCAACCTTAAAATATTGGTTGAACTGGAATAACTAGAAAAAGTCAAAATATTCCAGGGATCACCCAAGAAGGGTCCTTGATTTTTGGAGAAAGATATAGACCCCTATCCCACAATTCTTTGCTTAACACACAAAAACACACACACTTGCCTCGGTTATCCTTCAGAAGCCAACCAAGCCATCAGGGACTTGTCCAGCCTTGAGGGGGGTGAGGTGTGAGTTTCGCGGCCAACCTTAGGGGTGCTGTTTTTACAAAACATTAGCTCCTGCCAGGATTCTGGTTTGCTCTGCCTCCCAAATTGGCCCTTGGCTTACCTACCCAGCTGCCCTTCTGTGGACCCAACAAGTGTCGCCCATGGAGCCTGTCCTTTCCTGAGCTGCGTTCCCTTCGGCAGGTGTTGGGTGTCCAGAATCCCCTCTGCTGAAGAGACAAGCCTGTGTGTCAAGAAGCTGCAGGAAGGGAGGTGCTCTCTGCAGAAATGCTGGAAGCCAGATATGGTGGAACCGGCTTGTCTTTCTTTTCCAGTGGGAAGAGATGCGACTGCCGTGCCCCTCCCCCTGCCCCAGGTCTCCTTTCTACCAAATTTCAAAATAGAAATTATTTCAAAATAGAAATAATTTGTACAAGTCAGCAGCAGCAGTAAGAGAAAAACATCAAAGAGCTTTGCAAATCAGGAAGACTTGGCATCACTCTGCAGTTGCCTCCATCAATTCTCCTGCTTTAATTGCTCTCCTTTGTTTCCCAAAGAATTTAGTAAAATTCCTCCTTTAGCCATTCTGCAGATGAAGGGATACATCAGGGAAGAAATTCTCCAACTTGAAAAGAAGCACAGTTTTTCCTCTCATATTCTTGGGTTTGTGTTCCCAAAATGCTTAGAGACGCTGGCCAGCTACGGGTCTGGCAGCTGCATCTTCTTAGTTACATTTAAACATGGGTAACCTATGTGAATATGTCTGTTTGTTGGGGTTTTGAACCTGTACCTTAATCTTGGATACAGAAGATGTGTAGTTTTGTCACTGCACATGAAGGAAGAGATTGTAGGCCTGGGAAAGAGACAGAACAAGCTGAGTATCTGGATTGGAGCAGCTCCACAGAGGAAAGAACATCACCTCAGCCAGTGCTTTGAATTCAGGGCAAAGAGCATCCCTTCCTCAGATTGCAAAGAGCAAGTACAGGTAGTCCTCAACTTATGACCATTCAAAGTTACAACAGCATTGAAAAAAAGGGACCAATGACCATTTGCAGCCACGGTCCTCATGGTCTCGTGATCAAATGCAGGCATTCGGCCACTGGCATGCGGTTATCACGGCTGCAACCACCCAGGGTCCTGTGAACCCCTTCTGCCAGCAAAGCCAATGGGGAAGCCAGATTCACTTAACAACCATGTCACTAACTTAACCACCACAGTGATTTACTTAAGAAGTACAGCAAGAAAGGTTGTTAAATGGACAACTCACTTAACAATTGTCTCAGCAACAAAAATTTGAATTGTGATTGTAAGTCAAAAGCTACCTGTGCATGGAAGGTCAGATCCCACTGGACAGCAATAAGAAATGAACAGTCTGTTCAGGAAGCAAGATTTAAAGCAAATCAGAAGATGCCAAGGCCTCCGTGGTAAGCCAAGTCTACTCAGGAGTAAGATCCTCAAACTGGTATCCTAAAGCAGAATCCAGGGCGACTTTCTAGGTCTTTTTTCAGTTCTGTTACTATAACTTTACTAAGACTAAACCTGAATCGGAGCTCCCTTCAGTTTTATGTTCCTGACATCCAATCATTATTTTTTCATTTGAGAGATTTTAGTTTTTAAGTGAACACCGCATAGTTTGTGATCTGCATTTCTCCGCTTTGACCATGCTTTCAGCAGATCGGCTCGCATGTCCCAAGGTGAAGAGAAATGAAGAATGAATGCCAATGCTCTGCGTTGCGAGAGACGGTGGAGACCTCTGGACCTGGTGAATCACTCGGGTAGCCCTCCCACCCTTGGTACCATGTTCTCGCCTTCAATACACCTTGGGGAGTTCCATTTTATAAACAAGGCACAGACCTCATCAGGGAAGCAGCACATTGTCATTCTAAATGGATTGAAGTGTCCCTATATAGGTGGTCCTCGGCTTACAACAGTTTGCTTAGTGACTGTTCAAAATTAAACAGCCTGAAAAAAATGATAAATGACTGGTTTTCACACTTTTCAGCGTTGCAGCATCGCCCTGGTTATGTGATCAAAATTTGGACGCTTGGCAACTGGCATGGATTTATGACAGTTGCAGTCAGGATCTCCATCGTCGACCTGGCGCCTTGCTGGGTTCCTGCCATCAAAGGGGAAAGGAGGGTGGAGGCATTTGGGGCAATGCACACCTGTGTACCAAATGGTGGGAAACGGGGAGATGGTGGTGGGAAATGGGGGAGGGGGAAGTGACAGCAGAAGAAGACCAGATCACCAAGCTGGCTTCTACCAGGATCTTCAAGGCCATTTGCCCTGAGAATGGAATGTTACCGGTTTCAGACCTCAAGAGTTTCTCAAAACATAACACCAGCATCTGATTGGCTGGCTGGGGGGATTGGTCATGGGGGGAGGGATTGGGAGTTGGAAAGAATAGCTTTGTATTTTGTGTGGGAACACCGGATTCTGCCTCGCTTTGCTGCAACCAATTTCTTTCAGTAAAGGTTCCTCTGCTTCAATCTAATGGGGTCATGAGTCCTACTTTCCAGAGAGAGCAGACTGGGGCAGGCCTGACGGTCCCAGGGTCATGTGATCTTCTTTTGCGACCTTCTGACAAGGAAAGTCAGATTTGCTTAACAACCATGTTACTAACTTAACAACCGCAGTAATCCACTTGACAAGAAAGGTTATAAAATAGGGCAAAATTCACTTAACAACTATCTCGCTTAACAACAGAAATTTTGGCCTCAGTTGTGGTCGTAAATTGAGGATTATCTATATTTACAGATAAAGCTATTCGGTATGATATACTGTATTAATTGAGCCTCCTGGGTAATTTAAAATAATTTAATAATTTAAAATAATTTAAACTGCAGTAATTATACTGCAGTTTTCTTAAGTAAAAAAATAGTCACGCTATTCAAGGATGCCCCTCCAATCTTCTAAGGAGGAATGGGAAGGCAACATGGCTGTGAGGCAGCATGGCGGAAAGAGGCAAGACTGTTCGAAGTGTGGGTGCACCACGTTCAGAGCCCTGTGCACAAAACCTGTTTGCTTGCCAGCTCCTCTGCCCAGGCCTTGCATGTGGAGTCTGTGCTAAGAGACACCAGAGAGGACTGATGCCGCATGAATTCTTCCCCACATTTATCATCACTGCAGAAAGTACACAGGCTTGCCTGGAGGGACGTTTTCAAGAATGGAGCTGAAGAAAATGATGACTAAAATAAAGCGACTCGCAGAAAATGAACAAGTCCTAAACTTGGCAACAGTCTTTAACTTCGCTTCAAAATTCTTTTTGAAAAGAACCCAAATGCGGAATTGCTGACTTTGCAGAAAATTTGCAAGATATTATGAAGAATCAAAGGCCTGGGAAAGGCAACTAAGGAAACATCCCCTTTGGAGGAAAGGCCCTGGGAAATTAAAAACTGTGTAGCCCAATATCTAGACTAGTCCAATCTGTGACAACTAAAAGAGCTGCCCTTTCAAAAGCAGCAGAGCTTTATCCAGCTGGGAGCACGTCACTTGGCACGATAAGACTGCAGGGCCATTCAAGGCACCTGCAGACAAACATGATTATACTAATGAAGGAGAATATTTGAAATTCAGAGCTGAAATGAGGGGTTCCTTGGTGCTTTCTGAGCTTGGTGATTTTCTTGCAGAGATTTCATTACCAGACTAGGTAACATCATCAGTTCTAATAAAGAGTGGGTTTGCTCTCAATTTATATTCTAGTGGCTTGCCCCGTCACTGTGGTCTTGGAAGTTCTTTGATTGGGCTTTTTACTGTTAGCTTGTTTGTCAGTTCCTTGATTGGGGTACAGTTTACTTCTTGACTGACTGATTGATTGATTGATTGATTGTTAGTCTGATGTTAACCTTAATATTAATCTATGTTCACCTGGGTGTTGATTGCTGGTGTGTGTTGTGGGGGGGGGGAGTGTTTCGGTCTTTTTAACAGAATAACAGAGTTGGAAGGGACCTTGAAGGTCTTCTAGTCCAAATTTCTGCACAAGCAGGAGACCCTAATACCATTGCAAACAAATGGCTGTCCTATCTTTTCTTAAAAAACTTCCAGTGATGGAGCAGTCACAACTTCCGAAGGCAAAAGCTTTTCCACTGGTTAATTGTTCTCACGGTTGCTTCTCTCCTTGATTAGTTTCCATCTGTTGCTTCTTGTCCTGCCTTTAGGTGCTTTGGAAAATAGGTTGACCCCGTCTTCTTTATGGCAGCCCCACAAATATTGGAAGACTGCTATCGTGTGCCCCTTCTTCTCACTAGATTAGGCATAGCCAATTCCTGCAACCGTTCATCATGTTTTAGCCTCCAGCCCCCTAATCATCTTTGTTGCTCTTCTTTGTACTCTTTCTAGAGTTTCATCTTTTTTATATTGTGGCTACCAGAACTGGATGCAATATTCTAAGTGCAATATTCTAAATACCAAGGCATTATAAATCAGTACTAACACTTAACACAATCTTGATTCTATCCCTCTGCTGATGCATCTTAGGATTGTATTGGCTTTTTTTTTGGCGGCGGCTGCACACTGCTGGCTCATATTTAAACGATTGTCTACTAAGATTCCAAGATTCCTCTCACAGTTACTACTCTTAAGCCAGGTATGACTAAGTTTTCCCTTTTTGTTCCCTTTTTGGCTTGTTGAATGTCTGTTGAGAGACAAACGCCACTCCTTACTACCACTGATGTTACCTAGTTGGGTAATGAAGTGTCTGTGAACAAAAACAATCCAGCTCGGAGAGCACCAAGAACCCCTCTAACATGATTATTTATTTATTTAAGATAAAATTCAATGCATTTCTGAGAACTAAGTCTGTGGCACCCCTAGTCAGACCACAGCTATCTAGCAAAAGAAAAGTTAGTGGCTCCATTGGCATCTAAACCATGTAATCCAGCCTCCCCTCTCCAAAGCATGGCTACCAAATACCTTCTATCGAGAGAGTTGAAAAGTAAGGTTATTCATTCCTCAACAAAAATGATATTTTTCTGCAGGAAAAAAAACAAACACCATTCCCAAACTGCAGATGTGCCGTAAGTCTGTTCTCTGCATATTTCATGGCTCTCAAGCTCCGGTGCCCTGTAACAGGACTAACACATGATTAGATTCAGAATCATGGGTAGCACTGCGCAACAAAAATAGGCAGCTTTTCTTCTAAGATTGGTATTTTCTGGCTTCTGTTTGTATCTCCTTAAAAATTAAATAGTAGATTCAACCCATTCTGAGGATTAAAGAAGCAACAAACATTACTCAATAGAATCCCACTGGTCAGAAGATACTTTGGAAAGGGTTGTGTGACTCATTGTCTTCTCTGCTGTTTTCTCAGTCTAGGAGACTGGATCATGAACTACACCAGGATCTCTCGGTGGGGGAGGGGGGAACTGGCATGGGATGAAAGACCAGTTCCATGAGGTGAGAATACCTTGATCATCATTTATAATCTCTCTTTTCCTGCTATGGTTTCTGCTAACAGAAAAAGCAGGAAAGAGTCCATTCGTTCAGTCCAAATCAAAAGAGGCAAAAAGGAAGAAACCCAAAATGGACATTTTTTTTAACTTGCTTCTGATGGAGGGGAGGTGGGGGGGTCAGCCCTTTACCACAACAGCTTTGCATGTTTACCTTTTCCATCCGTGTCTCCTCTAAATCCCAAAGTTTATCTACCAAAAATGCAGAGTGGAGAGAATCAACCAGCCAATGTTGCAGAAATTTTGCACAGCTCAACCATACTGCAGTTGCACCGCCCAGTGATAAAATGAGTGGCCAATAAATTTAATAAATAAATAAAAATGCCATCCTTTTAAGGGTGGTCTTTTGGTTTATGAGGGAAAATCATAAAAGCATCTCACTCTCTTTGAGTTTGCTTCGATTCCCTTCCTTCCTTCAGCCTTCTTGCTGGGCTGCTCTAGGTCTCCCCCCAGATCTCCTTCCCACTCAAGAAATGATGGGCAGACCCTTAGAAATAACTCCCCCCCAGTCACCCCACCCAATATCACAGCTTCCTGCTGAACTTCAGATAACAAGCAGGCAGCCTTTCAATAATGCATTTCCTCTTAGCGGCTTTTGCTATCGAACCAGTTCCTCTGAAAAGAAAGCTCAAACAACAAAGTTTCTCAAACATGAAACTCCTGAACTGAGAACAAAAATAATGCTGGAGAGAGCCAAGAAATCAATGCAGGCATTTCACAGGCCTTTGTTGTCCCTCTGCTGAGGGTTGGCTTGAGCCCATCTTGAAGACCCGAAGGGAGTGGCTACCCCATTCCTCCCTCGATCAGCGAGAGAAGCTGCTGGCCTACGAACCCCATTATTATAAAATAAAGACTGCAGTTATCTGAGTTAACATTTGATTGAATGGAAACGACTTGTGAGCATCTGCTTCAGAGAGGGTCTGGAAGTTAAAGCAAGCCTGAATAGAGTTTGGGGTCTTCCCACAGCCTTGTTGTAATCTAAATCCTTATAGTGTTGTACTCTATAGGTTCTTGGCCATGTACAATATCCTCAGATAGAAAGCATCCAGAGTATAGAATAAAATATTCACCTTTAACAATAATCAGTAAATAGTAAAAAGTAAAACAAACAACCTTTTTTTAAAAGCAACCTGAGCAGCATTCAATCAATTCTTGACTACTGTTGAGAGTTATCACTACATGTAATGCAAAAGAAGGCTCACAGGAGACCTTCACCAGGTTTTCAAAGGCAACCAACTATTGAGTGCGCCTGGCTTCTAAAGAAAGGCTGTTTCACAGCGTGGGCACAGTGGCAGAAAGCACCAACTCTGGACTCCGTCCCCCAATGTCATGGGAAGGAGTAAAACCAGTGGTTTTCCCCAGACACACAGGCATGAAACATTGGCGAAGGCAAGTCCCCTCAACACCAACCCATATCAGACTTCAGGGGTTACAATCACATTTTAAATCAGCAGCCAACGCAAGGCCCAAAAAATGGCTATCTAGCCATCCTGGGTAGACCGGCATTGCATTTGAGGTCCATATTGCCAATCCTTACCCTGCCGTAGCAATAATGTCATCAAATGATTGTGTCCTTAATTTGCTTGGGAGAGGGCAAGTTAAGATGGATTTCTTGACTGCAGGAGAGGACCAGGCTGAGCCGGAGGGAGGGAGGGAGGGAGGGGTCAAATGCGTCATCAGTCTCCAATCGCTTCACGCCCACAAGATACCTAAATCCAGCTCACCTTACTTACTTACTTACTTACCTACTTACTTATTGGTTCGATTTATATGCCGCCCTTCTCCGGAGATTCAGGGCGGCTTACAATGCTTTAAAGCAATAGCCTTCATACTTTTGTATATACCTGCTTAGTAGGGCTTTTGCCCCCCCGCCAAAGCGGTGTTCTTTTTTATACAAAATCAGCTTATTGCCCCCACAATCCGGGTCCTCATTTTACCTACCTCGAAAGGATGGAAGGCTGAGTCAACCTTGAGCCTGGTGAGATTTGAATTTGCAGTAACTGCAGGCAGCTGGTGCTACTTAACAGCACTTTAGTCTGCTGTGCCACCAAGGCTCATTCCTTTGACTCTTATCTACCACCAATTTGCCTTGACCATTAGTAGTTCAGATTCTTGTTGCAGGGTTGGGGAACTATGGCCCTTTTATGACTTCTGGACTTCAACACCCAGAATTCCTGAGCCAGCCAGAGGAAGCATGGAATGAACTTATACTGGTTTTGGATCTAACCCTGACTCCCAATTTATTGTGCCTGGCATTGGCTTTGCTTCCCATATGCCTGCCAATGGCATCAATGAGCAGGAAAACAATCCATCAATCCTTCTTCAAATGAGCCGGGGATGAGGCAGTTTGGACAGATGTCTGGAACCAAAGTTTTAGCTATCTGTCAAAATACTGTGCAGAGATGGCTGCCTGAAAAACAGCTGGCAGGTCCTGGAGGGTGGTGGAGTTAGCATGAGAGACGGCATGAGGACTTGGCCCATCCCAACCTATCAATTGTCTTTCAAACTCGTGCCATCACTCTGTTGAACACTTAATTCCCACAGTTCTATCTTATGTCTAAGTATGTTACGCTTGCAGTATGGCTATACTGTATTGCTTTTATCCTTCTCTTCTGTTCCAATACCTTCTCTACTGGTATCATCATCATCATCATCATCATCATCATCATCATCATCATCATTTACTTTATTCATTAAACATGAAACTCAGTCAACTGAACATTCAAAAATGCATCACAAATACCATTGACTGGTGCTGATGGTTGATACGGGTTGCTGCCAGCGTCCTAGGTATCAACCAAGTACCTTCTTAAGATGTACGATGTTCCAAGTAGCACAGTTTTTTGAAGTTCCGCTTGTGTTATTGCAGGAAGCTGCAATTTGTTGATGTATCTTATAAAATTCTTGGACATGGTACTAAGCGCCCCGATGACAATGGGTATCACTGTTACATGTTTTATCCATAGCCATGTAGTTTCGATGGCCAGGTCACGCACGATATTTCATGATTTTTTCCAGTTCTTTTTCTTTGACTCTGGCATCTCCTGGTACTGCAATGTCAATAAATTGTACATTTTGGTTTTCAACAACTGTGATATCTGGTGTGTTGTGTTCCAAGTGACGATCTGTCTGTATTTGAAAGTCCCACAAGATCTTCACCTTCTCATTTTCTATAACTTTTTCCACTTTATGTTCCCATGACTTTTTGGATACAAGAAAGTCGTATTTTTTACATAATGACCAGTGGATTAATTTAGCAACTCGGTCGTGTCTAGCTTTGTAATCAGTTTGTATAATTTTGCTGCATTCACCTATTAAATGTGAAACAGTTTCGACTCTGTTGTTGCAAAGTCGGCGGTTTGGATTGTCGGTGGATTTTTGTATCTTTGTTTTCATGGCATTATTATTATTGTTGTTATTGTTGTTATTGTTATTATTACTTTATTGTTTTGCATGTACATGCACCAGAGACAAATTCCTCATGTGTACAATCACTCTTGGCCAATAAAGTATTCTATTCTATTCTATTCTATTCTATTCTATTCTATTCTATTCTATTCTATTCTATTCTATTCTATTCTATTCTATTCTATTCTATTCTCTATTCTATTTCTCTATGTACGTGAATGCGAGTCTCCAATTAATTTTTTTAAAAAACCAGCTAAACAGATGATGTTTATAAAACATGAAACCCCGTGCCTTATTTACTAAAATCAAAAGCTGCTATTTTTTTTCCTTTCGTTTATTGTGACCTTCAAGATCCAACATTTGCTTGCAAGCTAATAAAGGAAGATAAGAAATCTGCTCACATCTGCTGGTGATCTTAACATTCTGACAAAAGAGGAAGAAATGGATGCCCTGCACAACCTGCCTGTCCTCTAAAACATCCTCCGGACAAGTCCTGTTTTGTGCTGGGCTGGACAGCAACTGCAATCCTGCACATTTGGAGGATGTGTAGTTGAAGAAAACGGCTTTAAAAGCTCCAAGAAAAGAGAAAGGAAGGGCTGACTGGCTTACAATAAAACAGAACTGCTGAGGATGACATTTCTTATGGCTGGGAAGTTCAACATGTAGACAAGTTCAAATCTCACCAGGCTCAAGGTGGACTCAGCCTTCCATCCTTTCAAAGGTAAAATGAGGACCCAGATTGTGGGGGCAATAAGCTGACTTTGTATAAATATACAAAAGTATGAAGGCTATTGCTTTACGCATTGTAAGCCGCCCTGAGTCTCCAGAGAAGGGCGGCATATAAATTAAAGCAAAAAAAAAAAAAAAAGTACCAAGAGCGTTTTTTAAAAAATGGAAAAGGGGTTTCAAAATCCACCTGAGCCTTTTAGAATTTGTCCTGGAAGCCTCAGTTTGCTAGCCATTTACTGAATGATGATAAATTGCAAACACTAATTTTACCACCATAATGGTGCTCATTCTTACTGCTGCAAATGGTCCCAATAAGACTGTTGAAATCTGAATTCCAAATGGGTCTCTCTGGGGTGCATCATTGAAATGGCTCTCTAGCATGGATAGAGTACGGAGGAAAGACACCTCCTTTTGTGAAAATAAATTGCTGGCAGATGACACGTTGAAAAATTATTCATCCTGTTGAGCACAATCCTATTGTGTTAATTAGTGGCCTTGTGAGAAGGAACTTTCAAATGGGGCGTGATATATTAAGATGGGTGCATTCACAACATGAGACAGTAGGTGGGATGTTCTCCTTTTAAATCATTTAACTCGGTGAAAGTACACGATGCCCACGCCTGTAGCAATCTCGAGAGATGGAGTTTTCAGGACTTGCAGAAGGACTGGACTGCTATTTGAAGCCTCTGATTTATCTACAAAGGAAAAAATATTGTTTGTCGTTCAGCATCTGCTTTGTATCCGAGTCTGCCACTTTGATAGAAGAATGCTTTAAAAAACAAAGTGTGGCAAGATCAGCAGGAAAGGCACACCTAGGCCAAGGGAGCGTTATTTATATCTATTTTTTTTATAATTTCAATTTCAATCAAACAAGGCAGTGGGTGATTTACAAGAGTTAAAACCACTTATATGAATCATATAAAATTATGATAAAAATGACCTGATCTGACTGGGGGATAAAAACCACACCATTTTAGTTATAAAGACAGTTTCCATTCGATAGTGAGCTCATGTAACCTGCTGGCCCAGAGTCTGCAGGACAGGGGACCTCAGAGGGAATGTCTTCCAGAGGGCAGGGAAAGGATGCTGCCTGGCTTCCAAAAGATGACACTGCTCCACAAAACGTCCCCAAATCATGCCTAGTCTGAAGATCTCCCCAGTCAGAGAGAGACCACTGGAGACAGACAGTCCAATAACTTATTTAGGTATGACAATAACACGGCAAAGAGAAGTAAATCCCCACGTAGGGGGATACAGCAATGGCCTCATTACTGGACGTCCAATTCAGCTATCCAGATGATGGTCTCTGGAGCGTTGCTTCAGTCGGAACTTCTTGGGAACCAAAGAACGCACATCGCTGGCAGTCTTGCACAATATGTTTAATAGTTTGCATATCAGCACCACAATCACAACAAGGACAATCTTTCTGTCCCCATTGATAGAGGGCAGAGGCATTTCTTCCAATAAATCACACCTAATTCTGTTCAATTTCCAATAAATAAGTAAAGTAAAGTTAAATAAATTTAAATTTATAGTTAAATAAATTCAATCCAATAAACAAACAAACAATCGGTCCACTCTACCACACAGGATTTTACTGGCACCAACCAGCACCCAGAAACCACCAGATAAATTTACGTAATAGAAGTGTTACACAAACATGCCTAGGAACTATCTCCTCTGATCCCACCATGGCATTCTGGACCATCAGTAGCTTTTGAGAGGTTTTCAAGAGTAGCTCCCACGTGATCTATATGTGAGTTGATCAAAACATGGGTGACCATGAATAGGGACTCCTGATTCAGGAAAAGGCATCCATTTGAGACAGTAGGTGGGATGTTCTCCACTTAAATCATTTAACTTACTGAAAAGGGCTGGTGTACACCAGCAATGGCAAAACAGACTTTCCAGTGGACAAAATCGGAAGGCTTGCAGAAGGACTGGACTGCTGTCTGAAGCGTCTTATTTTTCTACAGAGAAAAAATAAGTCCTTTATCATTGGGCATCTGCCTGTATCAGAGCCTCCCACTTTGATAGAAAAAGCAGAAAAGCAGAAAAATCTGAACAAAGGCATCTCTGGTCGCAGCTGCCACATGCTCCTTGGAGAGAAGTTACGAGTCCCGCTATCTACACACACACACACACACACACACACACGAAAGATCTTTTGCCCTAACCCAAGGAATAAACCAGAGCCCATTTGGGGTTGGGAAATAACCACAAATCAAATCAAACAATAACCAATCAATAATCTATAGATCAAATCCCCAGAATCAGATGCTCCCATCGATTTCACAACCACTCAGGCTTGCTAGAGTTGAGCTCCAGCCTTCCCAGTTCAAACCCCCCCCCCCCGGCTTCCCAGCATGGAGGGCAAGTGGCCAACACCTGCCGGTCCCAAAGAACTTCCAGCTCTATTCTGATTGATTGATTAATTCATTGAACCTTGATCTAAATTGGGCACATTCTGATCCAGGGGTTCTCTTACAAAACAAGGAACCTCCAAAACCAATGAAAAGCTGCCATTTTCCCACAAGCTGCAGTCTTCTTTCAAGCAACCCCAACCCCCTTCCCCTTAAAGTCCACTGATTTCCTCTTGACAGTTGAATCAGAGGTTGTCTAGTTTATTGAACAGGCTTCAGAGAAATAATTCAAAACATTGTATTCAACTTTGCTGGCAAAGGTTGACACCTTGCAAGAAAACTCTTGAGGGTATTCTGCTGTTCTGCAAGCTAAAGCGTTTGCTTTTCAGGGTGGGAAGGAAATCCTTTGCTCTACCATGAATTCCGCAGTATATCTCCTCATGAATCTCTGTGTGCACTGCAGCAATGAGATAATACAGGAATAGAAAAGATGTTGCCATGAAGAGATGGGAGATTTCAAACCCTATCATATATTCTTGAAGAAATACCTTCCTCTCAATTTACTAAACATCACTTTCAGAAAAAGCTCTACCATTTCATCACGTCTACAAAGATAACATCCTAGAAGTGCAGAGGTCTGTTTTTTTATTTGTAAGTCATGTGAATAGTGCAAGTCAATAATAAGTGCTCACCGATTATTCTTAGTAATACAATTTTGAGACTCAAATTCTGGTTTAGAACCCCAGCTTGCCTTCTTACACCCCCAGGAGGTCAAATGCAAACTGTTTTTTCTCCATTTAATCCATGCAAAAAACACAAAGATCACCCTTTGCTATTAAATTCCATTTACTTGATCAGATGGGAAAACTGTTCATGTTGAGAACAAGGACTTTCCTTAGATTTATATTTTTACATGTTTCAAAGACAGCCCTGACATTTGGATGTAAGCCAGAACCTGATGGTACAAATCTAATCAGCAATGTGAAAAATGCCATGTAAGAAAGAAAGAAACAGTAAGTTAGTGGATCACCAGAGCGTCATCAAAACTGGGCAAGGGGGTAAAAGAAAAGAAAATGCTTCCATGCTGTTGTAATTTTGAGATTAGTGCCACACTGAATTGATGTAACTGTAAACAAAACCATAGTACTGTTGCTAATAATTAATTATTATAATGAAGGCACTGCAAGGAAAGGCAGCAAGTAGCTGGATAATCTTGCAAATGACCTTGAGAGAATCTCAAAACACAAGATACTGACCATAGCAAGTAGTCCCCAAAACCATAATGACTCCCAAACTATCTTCCTTCTCTTCAGTGTGTCATGTGATCTCATGTATCGCTCCCTTCTGCATCCAAACTGGCCCACTTGTTAGATCCCTATAAACGAGGATGACCAAATTTTGAACCTGAACTTAAAAAAGCGCCTGATTCTTTCTCATTCTTGGAATAGAACTGGGGATCCTGCTTCAGCTAAAATAAATCCACTGTGCTGAATAGGCAGGGACGCTGAGAAGGGAGAAAGTGCATCAGTACGCAAAATACTTTGTTCTTCTAAACCACAGACTTAAATAAATGTGAGTAGACTATACATTTGGAGATATACAACTTTTTAAGCAAGTAGATCTTCGAATGCAGGTGGTCTGGTTCTCACCAATTACTTGTTTCTGGGATGCAACCACCACTTCTATTTCCTTTTCCAATGTTCTAGACATTCAACTATTATTGGTCCCAATTATAGGTTTCCAACATCAGAATTTCTTTGGCCACTACATGTAATTAGGCAAAGAAAAGCAGGAAAGTTAAAAAAGGATAGGGAAAACTTCTCCACAAAGGGCTGTTGGCAGCATTAAATAGTCCACTGAATTGGCCCTGGGAAGATGGAAGAAGCAATCTGTTTACTCTGCTGAGGGCAGAAGGCTGAAGTATTTTGCTTGCCAGGACCTGTGATTGAAAGCTTTGGCTTTGTCAAGTTGCAACGCAAACCTCAGCCACTTGCGTGCAGCCGAACAGCTGGAAGAAGTTCTGCTTTACTGGACCAGCTGTCCAGGGGAAGCTTTTAGGAGAACAGGCAAGCAATGGGAAAACCAATCCTGCCAGTGGCTAACTTTGTAAGCTTCCTTTCTGGTTAAACTAAATGTGGAAATGTAGTCACCAACAAATATCTTCTCTCTCTGCAATAAGAAGGCTGAAAGGATGGACGCACAATTGACAAGATCATCCATGCCTAAGTAAGGTGTGCTGCTTTTATTTTAGTTAGCGTATGGCACATTCATATCGCATTTCGATTAAAAAATTCAAGAGATAAAATTGAAAACATTATAAACGTATGTCTAGATTATATTAATTTTTTTGCTTCATTTGTCAGTTAACAAATCAGCAAAGTCTCCCTTATAGGCTTCATTTTGGCACTCTGTCACTATATGTTGGATGGTTGTTGTTTTTTCAGGCCCACGGGCACAATTCGAGAATGGCATTCCCCCCCCCCCCCCCCACTAATAGAGGGCATCTGTGCATCTACCGTGGCCAGTGTGAATTCAGTTGTGTTGTCGATATCACAGTGCTGGACAAATGCAGGTGGTTTCTCCAAGATGCAAGGCAAACTTTGACATTCTGGGGGGCAATTTTCTATCCTATGTTGTTTCCACATATTGTGTATGTTGTACAACAGACCTGCTGCTACCATTTGCAGATAGGGTAGTGGTAGTTCTGATTTCTAAAATTCAGATGGTGGAAATGGAACCCAGACATTTCAGTGTGAAATGAATCCATGAGGGCTTCCTGTGGGAAGAAGTTCCCAGGACTGCTGCCATGAGCAGCTCTGAGGTCCGTTTCTGATACTTGCAGGTATCCCCCCCCCCTTCTCCTCATCCTCTGCTCTTCAGCAGGGCTGATTTCTTCTGGGGTCCAGACCAGCAAAAGAGCGTCCCCAACACACCTGCCCTCCATCGGTTTGTGGAGAATTGCAACAAGTATGCAGAAAGAGGCAGGTGGCAGCAGTTCCAAGGTAAGAAGGTTTGAATCTGTAGATCAGTTAGTAGAACAGTAAACTCGAGTTGGTCAATTTGATTTGGTCAGAAGTAAAGCCTAATAGAAGGTAGTTTTCCACAAAAGAACAGGCAGTCCTTGATAGAATAGAATAGAATAGAATAGAATAGAATAGAATAGAATAGAATAGAATAGAATAGAATAGAATAGAATAGAATAGAATAATTTTTTTATTGGCCAGGTGTGATTGGACACACAAGGAATGTGATTGGACACACAAGGAATTTGTCTTGGTGCATACGCTCTCAGTGTACATAAAAGAAAAGATATGTTCGTCAAGATTCTCTGGAATCAATTGCCTCCAGAGATAAGGAGAATCCAAGACCGCAGTGCCTTCCGCCGTGCCCTTAAAACCTTCCTTTTCCAGCAAGCCGGGCTGGCCTAATTTTTTAAGTGTTTTTAAGTGTTTTGTTTATTGTTTTTAATTAATGGGGCCAAATTTATATATGTATATTTTAACTGTATTTTAATATTTGTACTTGATGTTTTTACTTGGCTGTTCACCGCCCTGAGTCCTCAGGGAGAAGGGCGGTATACAAATTCAAAATAAAATAAAAAAATAAAAATAAAGAATCATAAGGTACAACTCTTAATGATAGTCAGTGTACAAATAAGCAATCAAATCATATTAGGAAACAGCCAATATAAATCATAAGGATATCAGCAACAAAGTTACAGTCATACAGTCATAAGTGGGAGGAGGTGGGTGATGGGAACGATGAGAAGATTAATAGTAGTGCAGACTTAGCAGAGTAATGGCATTGGGGAAAAACTGTTCTTGTGTCTAGTTGTTCTGGTGTGCAGTGCTCTATAGCATTGTTTTGAGGGTAGGGGTTGAAACAGTTTATGTCCAGGATGTGAGAGGTCTGTAAATATTTTCACAGCCCTCTTTTTGACTCGTGCAGTATACAGTCCTCAATGCATGTACAACAAGATGACTGCAAGGAATACAAATCCTTCCATTCCCCACCATTCAATTAGAACTGAAGAAGCTTCTTGGACGAGAAGCGAAACATTTTCAAGGAAAAACAACAAAACTCCACTTGCTTCTTGGAAAAGCAGCTTTGGGACAATCATGACCTGGATGAGTGAGAATCTCCATGGATGTTGATTTACAACAGTTGATTTAGTGACCGGTTTAAGTTACGACGGCACTGAAAAAAGTGACTTATGACCGTTTTTCATACTTACAACTGTTTCAGCATCCCCATGGTCATGTGATCAAAATTCAGATACTTGGCAACTGATTCATACTCATCCTGGTTGCAATGTCCCAGGGTAATGTGATTGCCTTTGGCAGTCTTCTAACAAGCAAAGTCAATGGAGAAGCAAGATTCAGTGAACAACCGTTACTAACTTAACAAGTGCAGTGATTCACTTGTCTCACTTAGGAACTGAAATGTTGGGCTCAACTATGGTCATAAGTCAAGGAATGCCTGTGCTATAACAAGAGTTCATCCTCATATCCTTCTATTAGTATTCTACCATTTTTATATTTCATTTGTTCACAATATCTCCATTTCTCAAGGATGGCAGTTTAAGGTTGGATTTAGCCATTTCAGGAGTGTTTTCCCTCTTGTCTTGATACAACTTTTGCTGTGGATATGGTGGACACCACTTCTTGACGGCATAGTCAGTAGCAGAGATCTACCCAGATTCTATGATGCACAAGGACCTCTGGAGACGGCTTTCCCTTAGATTCATGGGCACAGTTGCCACCTCCTTCCTGTGCCTGGAAAAGCTCGAACTGAGATAACTGAAAGGGTCTGGAGATGATGGGCTTAGGGAACCTGGTGGTCTCCCTCCTTCTAAGCCATGCTCTGCTGCTGCTGTGTTGCATACACAATGAAGGTCTCTTTTCTCCCCCAGCTCCACTCTTTTTCCTTGTTGTGCTGCTCATATATGCTCAATACGTTTGAGCAAGAAACAAAACTAAACTACAGATGATTTTTTTTTAAAAAAACTATCCCGAGCATGTGCAGCTTTGCATTTTAAATTCATTTAAATCACAGCACCACCATAGCAGGGAGAATAAAATGGAACAGCTGAACATAATGACTTGGGAATAAGTACCATTTTGTTATGGAAAAGAAAGAAATGTTGAGAGAAAGAGAGAGCGTTTAAAATGATGTATATGCCCAACATGTCACCCTGCTTGTATTCTTTTTTCTAAAAATATATATAAAGTAAGAAAGGATGTAGCAACAAAAAAACATCCCCTTGGTAGATCAGCTGAGATGCCGACTGTGAACTATTCGGTTGCTGCAGCAGCTCCATCATTTTCAAGGCTGCAAATCCCCCCCCCCCACACACACACACTTGCACACATACACACCCTTCCAAGCAAGGCCTGATCAGCCTGTCCTAGAAACACCTGCTTCTTCCCATCTCTTCACAACACCCCGCCTCGTTCTCCATTGATGTCACATTGTGGGTGCATAGATTGATTTACAGGTAGTTCTCGACTTACTACTACAATATTGAACTCAAAATTTTCTTTTGCTAAGTGAGACAGCTGTTAAGTGAGTTTTGCCCCCATTTTGCAACCTTTCTTGCCAGTTGTTAAATGAATAGCTAGTTTTTAAGTTAGTAACACAATTGATAAGTGAATCTGGCTTCCCCAGGGACTTCAATTTTCAAAAGGTTGCAAAAGGTGATCACATGACCCCACGACATGGCAACTGTCATATATATATATATATATATATATATATATATATATATATGTAGGTCTTTGGTTATTCGAGTCTTCTCCCACGTAAAATTGGAAGTGTCTTGGCGACGTTTCGACGAAGTCTCATTCGTCATCTTCAGGCTGGTGTTCTCGGCTTCGTGCTTCCTGGAAGCACGAAGCCGAGAACACCAGCCTGAAGATGACGAATGAGACTTCGTCGAAACGTCGCCAAGACACTTCCAATTTTACGTGGGAGAAGACTCGAATAACCAAAGACCTACATACAAACACCCGCGAAAACCTGAGAAAACAAATATATATATATATATATATATATATATATATATATATATATATATATATATATATATATATATATATGAGTTGCCAAGCATCTGAATTTTGATCATGTGACCATGGGGATGCAATGGTCATGTGAAAAATGGTCATAAATCACTTTTTGCAGTGCTGTTGTAACTTTGGTCATTAAACGAACTGTTGTAAGCCAAGGACCTGGATTCTTTGAGATAGCCCTTCTGCCTCCTGAAATATCACGATCAGATGGTCCGTGGGAATCTGATGGTCACCCTGGGTAAAGAGAAAAGAGGGGCCCCAAGAAAGGCTGCAAAGTGCCAGGAGGAGGAATTCACTGGTAGAGCCAAGGCGCCTTGGAAGAAGGCCTGGGGATGAAACTGTCACGAGGGGTCCTGTTTTCTTGCAGACCTTTCATTACCCAAACTAGGTAACACCATCAGTGCTAGAAGCTAGAAACCCCCCCCCTCCCTTCTGGCACTGCTGAGGTAACTTAGCTGAGTCTCTGAGAAACAACCAAGCTCAGAAAGTACCAAGGACCCCACAATCCTCCTCCTCCTCCTCCTCCCTTCTAGCACTGATGAGGTTTCCTAGTTTGGGTAATGAAAGTTCTCCCCAGAAAAGCCGCCTGCTCGGAGAGCGCCCAGGACCCCCATTTCAGCCTTCAGCTACGAAGATTCTCCTTTATGACGCTGGCAGGCAAAGAACCGCCGGCGTTCATTTCATCCCAGCTTTCCCCACCCAGGTAAAGACACTGAATCTGAAAGAAAGAAAGAAAGAAAGAAAGAACAACCCCACCACCCTAATGCCTGCTTTATAATTTATCCACAAGCTTAAAGGGCCGGGAATCGCGGCTGAAGAGCAACACTGACGCCGCTTCTACAGAATTCCGGTGGAGCCGGAAACAACCGGCCTTCATTCGCGAGGAAACTTTCGAAGGCGGCCAGCGCACAAAAGCAGGAAACCTCGGGATTAAAGGCGGGCAGCCGCCTCTGAAGACGCGGGGAGATAAGCGCCGCGAACAAGGTGAGAAGGGAAGATAAAGCCGACGGGCGCGGCGGAGAGAGAGGCTCGGCGCGTCTGGGGAGCCCAAACGGAACGGAGCCGATAACGGGAACATTTCCTGGATCGGGCCAACGAGGCTTTTCTCTTCCCTTTCTGCTCTGAAGACAAAAAAGCGGGCTGAACCTTCTTTCATGGAAATATGCCCGTGAGCCCCGCGCAAGGGGAGGCAAAGCCCGGCCCCCTCCCGCTGGCGCTCCTGTCACCGAGGCCGCCTCCGGCGTTTGGAGACCCTGCCCAGTTGCTAAGAAACGGCTCGGCGAGGAGGGAGAGCGGGGCGGGGCGGGGGGGGGGACAAAGAGAAACACCCGATCGCGCCCCCCCCTCGCTTCGCCGGGCTCTAGACGCGCGTTCCAGCCTGGCCGGCTAGACAATGCTGCCCTCTATGGGCCGCCTGCGGGTACTGCAGGTTATTCCTCGAAGTGGCGGCGGGTGCTCGGAAAGGATGCCGGTCCCGGAGCCGCCAAGTGCCCTCCGCAACCCGCGTCTACCTTTGGCTCCCTCCCTAAGAAGGAAGCGACGGGGACCCTAAGCAGAAAAGGGGGACGGGCAGACGAAGGGGAATATCTGTAGCTCAGGGTTGAGGAGGCGCCCTTGGTGTTTTCCTGCAGACGTTTCCTTACCCAAAGTAGGTAAGATCAGCGTCTCTCCCCTCCTCTTCCTCTCTGCAGAGCCCCCGCCCTTCTAGCCCTGAAGAGGCTGCCTCCTTTGGGAAATGAAACGTCTGCAAAAAAAACCACCCAGCTGCGAGGACCCTTCACACAAAATCCTGTTCCTCCCTGGAAGGCCGTGGGGAGGGGAAGGGAGCTGCAACAGGGCCCAACCGTTTCTTCCACTAAATTTCGGCACAAATAAAAAAAACGGGGGGTAGGGGAAGGACTCACCAGTGAAGTTCATCCAGCCCGGGAGCCCGGCTGAGTGGGGTAGCAGACTAAGATGCAAAGCACACCCGAAATAGGGCTTAATCATTGGGGCACCGACTGTGATGGGAGTTTTCTTCGCGTGGGGGTTTTAGGAACCGGAAACCCACGGAGAGTACCATTGTGCAACCTTGGGCTCAAAATGGGGGGGGGTGTAACAGCGTGGAAGAGCCTGCAGGGCCAGGCATTTACTCCAAATATTCGATTAAAATTCAGTTGGAAAGCAATTTGACTGAATCTTGAAACCGAACTGACTTTTTGAGTTGACTTTATGAATTGCATCGCTAAATTGAAACAGGTACCAAATTGGATTGGCAGTCCAAACAGAATTGATATCATTTGATGATCTAAATCAAATCAGCACAGCTGCGCAAAACAATTTAACCATTCAAATTGAATCAGCTCAGTGCTCTGAATTATCTCCAAAAATTTGAATACAATCTGACATTATTTGCACAGGTCTAGTTTTGGTTACTCTCGGTAGAGTGACGAGGACAGAGGGTGGAGGCAGGCAACAAAGGGAAAACTGCAGTCCAGAATATCTTTGTGGCACTTGAAATGAGAACGAGAGAGAGGGAGAAAATAGAACTTAGAAAAACAGTTCGCATAATACCATGTTACCGCTTTTATATACAGAAAAAAGCAAACAAGAAATATCTGTGAACATGCCGAGATTACTGTCCAGGAAAGTACAGATTACTTTGAGAACCGCATTTCAGTTTCTTGAATGTGGCAGAAAGAGCCAGCCGTTTAACCGCTATTTTATCCATTCCCTCTTCTAACCCTGAGCTGGGCTGCTCAGCATTTTCGAAGAAGCTGGACGGACTGACCTTCCTCCCATTTATTTATACCACAAAACACCCACAGAAATTCAAGCAGAAGCACTGTGGCTTTTCCTTTTTTTCCCTCCCTAAAATGAAAAGTCTCCAGCAAAGTGAAACGCCTAATCTTCGGAACATCTGCTCCAAACAGGCAGGAATCCTGGAAATGCCACCAGCGCATTTGCCGGAGTCTTCTCTTCAGGGGGTCTTGGGGAGGGGGGGATTTCACAGACACGGCGCACTTCCCACGGGTTCCGGCAGATGATCATAATACAAATGATATTTGCATGCTATGATACTCCTTTAGCACAGCCCCGGGAGATGCAACAAAAAGCCAACACAATCACATCTATTAATCTCCTGCAGCTTTAAATTCCCCTTCGCTTGGAAAATTCATTTCTCCACCCATCAAATAGCCAGTGTGGGGTGGTTACACATTTGGGATGTGGGGGGCGAAACTCTGGTGACTGGAAACCCCCCCCTCCCCGCAGTGCATTTCTTCAAGAAGTCTCTGAATTGGCTGGCATGTTGGAGTACTTGAGAGCAATTCCCTCGCAGGGTTTCGATGGTGCGAGAGTAAGAAGGGGGAAAAAATGCCCAGTCATTCGCGGCAAGACAGTAAACAATTTGGTTCTTCCCTGTTGTTGTTTTTCACTGTTTCTCCTGCAATTTTTTGTACCCATAATCAAGAGGGATACATAATCACAAGATTCCCCCCCCCCAGCTATTATCCCATGCAATTCTTGGCTTTCAGAGCTCGCAAACCAGTCTGCAAACCCCCGGGGCACCGAAGCCTCCCCGCCCTCATTCTGGATGGAGATTTTGTGAGGCAGAGCCCAGCGGGGGAAATCAAATCTGCTTTTTAATGCAAACGAGACGCAATTTGCAAGAAAGTTGAGAGTAAGGAGGAGCGGGAGAAGCACACCGCACATCGTAGAAGGTGTGCAGGGGACATCTGAGCTCAATGACTTTAAAATAATGATTGTATTTTTTTAAAAAGGGAAAAAATAGAAATCATGGAAAAAGAAAATAAAAGAAAGCAATACGATAACGAACAGCTTAAGTGCGGAAGGGTTTCAATATGCGTACGGCTTTTTCGCAATAGTTCCAAAAAAAAGGGGGAACCACATTTCATCCTTTCTCCTTTTATTTTTTTAAAGTGTCCGGAATGTTATTGTTGCTTTGCATACAGAATGAAATCGCCGCAAATCCAGATTGGCTGCAAGGAGAAGAACTACGCCGAAGTCGAGAGAAACCGTTTCCCCGCTCCTTTGAACCGCGGCGTCGCAATCCAGGGATCCCGGGGTTTCTTGTAGACGGAGGGGACGAAGCCAGAAAGGCGCGCGGAGGAGCGGCTGGCATCGAGGGAAGGAGGCCCCGCAGGGGAAGGAGGCCGCTCGCCGCTCGGGGAAGCCCAGGAGCCGCCCGAAGCGAGCCAGGCACAGCAGCGAAGGCGGCAAAAGGCGACCCGCAGCTCCAACCTGCGCGCGGACAAAGCGGCGACGGCCGCCCTCGCAGCCCTCCCGGAGGAAGACGAGAGGGAGGCGGGGGCGGGTGGAGGGTCTTCTGCCGGTGGAGCTCCGGGCGGAGAGGCGCCCCTGAACCCCCGGGAGCCCTGCCCGAAGGAGCTAAGCGCCGGGAGGGCCCAGAGCCCCAAATGGGGTCTCCCAGGAAGCTTTCCCAGCAAATTGCTCACAGAACCGCCTTCCCCCTTACTCGACCCAGCTGTCTCTTCGCTGCTATGTGCAGGTAGTCCTCGACTTGCATACATTCCTACTGTGACAGTTCGAAGTTGCAACAACATTGAAAGGTGACTCTTGACCGTTTTTCCCACTTAGGACAGTTCCCCCATCCCACTGCAGCGTGTGATCGAAATTCAGACGCTTCACAATCGGCAGGTATTTATGATGGATGTGATATCCTGGAGTTCACCTGATCCCTTTTGCGACCTTCTGATGAGCAGTCAGTGGGGAAGCCAGACTCACTTAACAGCCATCTTGCAAACTGAACAGTTGCAGTTATTTACTTAACAATTGTGGCAAGAAAGGTTATAAAATGGGGCACATCTCACTTAACTGTCTTACTTAGCAACAGATTTTTTTATGTTCAGTTGTCATAAGTCAAACACTACCTGTGAAACAAACAAGTGATGTGAATTTATAGTTTCAGATTGTAAAATCGAGTCTTAAAATACCGCAGGAGTGGCAGGATGTTAGCTGTTCCGTGTAAAGCTGCCTTTTGCAATTGACTGATGAGGATTATTTTTATTTAGGCATTGCCAGACTCTACAATGACTCTGGAAAGCTCACAACATAACAGGAAGAATAAAGTACAAAGTGCTGGTATATAAGAAACAAAAAACATCCAGGGTTTGAAGATTGAGGTCGGTTCTTCCCAAAGGCCAAATCCCACAGGTTTGGGACTTCCTGGGGTTAAACCATGCTTGTGTGCATGCTGTTGAAAATGTTTCCGCATAGTTTCTCCAAGGTCATCTCTCTTCTCTCGCTCTCTATGTGTGGCTACCCCACCCCTCCCAAGTGACATTCCTTAGCATGCCGTGCTGTAAAAGAGGAAGGTGTTTCTGAGATAGTTGCCAGCACAAGAGAATTGAAGTGACCTGCTTAGGACTTCAAGCAGGCATGAAAATATTGCTGGAGAATGTGGAGAGGCTCGAGGCTTTTGTTTTGGGTATGTTTTTGGGTTTGCTTTCTCACTTGCCCTCTTCAAGCTGTGCGGTGACTTGAACCATCTGGCAAGTAAAATGCGCCATATTAAAGACTCGGCACAAGAACTGAACGATTCTTCCTCAGGCTGCACAGTAGCATTTCATAGATTTTTAGGAAAGGCTGAGGCTGCTGTTCTCCGTTATTGCTCCCCCCCTCCTTTCATTTCAAGCAAAAGGGGAGGTAGCTGCAGTTATATTATTGATAATACAAAATTGTATTGATAATGCAAAACTGAAGCCAAAGACTTAAACTGGGAAGATAAAGCAGGCTGCAGCTCTTCACGTGAATTAACCCTAATACAACTGCTCCAAAGGGCAGATCTTGGGGTTCATTAACAGGAACACAGTCCAGATTTGGGGGTGCAAGTGGAACACTACTTTGCCAAGGTCTGAGCCAAGCATTTGGAGCCTGCCCCCAGTTCTGAGCACCCGTCCCAAGCTCATTTGGTTGGGCTAGGAAACATGCTGGCTCTTCCACTCCACAGTGGCTTCTGGTCACTTGCAGGCCTTAAGAATGGTCTGCTGCCTCTGGATGGAGATGGTCAGCATCCAGACACATCTGCCATCTACACCTTTTGCCCAGGCCTCAGGGCAGTGGTGAAATGTAAAATGTGTTCTGTGTCTGGTTCTGTGCGCGTGGCTTGGTGGACGGGAGGTAATGTGACTGGATGGGCGTGGCCAACTTTTTTTTTTCTTTTAAAAACATTTTTTCTACAACCTCTTCGGCCGAAGAGGTTGTAAAAAAATGCTTTTAAAGGCCTCTGACGATTCCAGCTGAGTTGCCTGATCGGCAGAGGCTTTTTTTCTTTTAAATGCTCTGCCGATCAGGCAACTCAGCAGGGATCGTCAGAGGCCTTTAAAAGAAAAAAAGCCTCTGCCGATCAGGCAATTCAGCTGGGATCGTCAGAGGCTTTTAAAAGCATTTTTTCTATAACCTCTTCGGCCGAAGAGATTGTAGAAAAAATGCTTTTAAAAGCCTCTGACGATCCCAGCTGAGCTGCATGATCATCAGAGGCTTTTTTTTTTACTTTTAAAAGCATTATTTCGGCCAAAAAGGTTGTAGAAAAAATGCTTCTAAAATTTTTTTAAAAGCCTCTGATGATTGCACAGCTCAGCTGGGCATGGGGGCAGGGCAGGGATTTTTGCTACCGGTTCTCCGAACTACCCGCCTCCATTGCTATCGGAGCAGGCGATCCGGTCCGAACCGGGAGCATTTCACCCTGCCCCAGGGTGTCAGATTTAGGGTTTTGTCACACGATTTGGGGGTTCCTCAAAGAAACTCATTTCCTCCTCCAGCCTGGCCTGTTTTGGGTGAAAGAAGAAGGGCAGAGTTTTCGGATGAAAATGTTGCAATGACACATTTTCCCCTCCCACTGAATTGTATGGATGGCAACTCGGCAGGCTTTTTTTGCCACACAGGGCAACATGTCTAATCATTTTCCACAATTGCTTTTCTATGTGGAAACTCTTACAGTGTATCATCAATTTCGTTGTCTTTCCTCAATTCTTTGATTTCAACAAATACTGCAAAAGCAACAGAAGTGGAAATGAGGGCAGCCTCGTGCAATGGCCGCAATCACCCTCCGCCCCGAGAGAGAAGCAATGTGGAGCTTTTAGCAGGACCCTCTTAGGATCGGAAGGGCTGGGCAGCCCTCAGACCATGACATCCGCCCCAAGGCTGATGAAGAGGAATGGCCCACAACCTCTGGACTCAAAGTAGGGAGCCTTTGTACCCTGGGCTCTGCTACATTGGAGCAGTCAGTTGCTTTCCTTGTCTGCACAAAGGTTGGCTTGTGGCCAGTAAAGCTCCTATGGCAAACAAGTTCCTGAAGCAAGCTTGAGTATCATAATGAATTCCTATGGTGCCTGTGAAAAGGATGGCTTTGTGTTGAACTTATCGGTGTATGTATAATGTATTTTGGGGGAGGAGGAGGTTGTAAGGTTCAAGACCGCCTTCTACCGCATAACTCCCAACGACCGGTAAGATCCCACAGAGTTGGTCTCTCTGGGTCCCGTCAGCTAAACAATGCTCACTGGCGGGCCCGCAGGGGAGGGCCTTCTCTGTGGCTGCCCCAGCTCTCTGGAACCAGTTACCTCCTGAGGTCCGGACCATCCCCACCCTATTGGCTTTCCAAAAAGCGGTGAAGACCTGGCTTTTCCGGCAGGCCTGGGGCCGTTGATCTCATTCTTGCGATCCGGCCATGAATGGTGTGAATGGGTTTTAATGTTTTTAATGTTTTTAATTTTTAAATGTTTTTTATAATGATTTTAAATGCATTGTGAGCCGCCCTGAGTCCTCGGAGAGGGGCGGCATACAAATTGAATTAATAAATAATTGCTTGCCGTATCAATTTGGCCAGTCTTGGTATCTCAGGTTCCCAGGCATCCCCACATCGGACACCTCCTTAATCCATGCAGAGGCGCAGGCAGGACATATCTGCTGTTTGAGGCTGACATATGCAGAGGTTCTTTAAAATGGAAGTGTGCTACATATAGAAATTAATCTATAGCATGTACACCATTGTCTATTTTAGAACCATGCATTTGAAACGTCTTTGCAATTTATAAAAATCTACCTTGCGTGGTTGCAATGAAATTAATCTTTCTGTCTCTCTTTCTGTGTGGTCTGTTTAAAAATTGGACTTTCAAGACCCGTTTCCCAGCTCCTAGAGTTCATCCAGTTGCACCATTACTCTTCCAGAATGCTCTCAGATGAGAGTTTTATAGGGCAACCTCCCTTGCTGGCTTCACATAATTTTGTGGGGATTCAGATAACAATATCACCAAGCCCTGACTCCTGGGAGTTTTGCAAGGATTGGTCGTTCGAGTGCTTTTGAAGTAGATGAAAAGCAGGATGAAAATATTTAAATGTACGGTTTTCCTTTGTACCGAGAGGCATGTGATCCAAGATAGCTTATTTCTGCGCATGTTCAAGATGGCGTCCCGGCGCTGAAAACCAAATCTTCGGGGGCGATGCCTCGGCTTGGGGGGCCTTGGGAGGGGGTCATTTTGAACATCTATGACCCCCCGTTCAGGTAAAAGAGCATCTGGGGATCCCATTGAGAGCTTTGTTAGCTCTCCGGACCACCCCAGCTCCGAGGAGGACGGCGCCGAAGCGCTGGTGGGTGAGGGCGTGAATGGATGCGGCCTGTCGGGAGCGGCGCTGGCACCGGCGGCTACAGGCAGTCGCGGTGGCGGCCCCTTGAAGACATCGATGTTTGAGGCCCCTACGGAGGCTCCCCATGCCCCTGGATGCCTCGAGGAAGATCTGTAGAGGCAGGGGGCGGCTGGGGACGTCCATGGGGAGGGCGACGGTGGCGACCGCGGTGATGGTGGCTGATGTCGGGGCGGCTCCCAAAGGCCTGCAGACCTGATTACCGACAGCATAGGATTCTTCAATGGCAGCCTTAGACCGAGCCCTGGATGACTGGAGAGTGTTGGACCCTCTGGGGAAGGGTTACCACCATGGAGACCCAGAGACCCCCCCCCCAGGACGAGCTGGATGGGGGGGAATGAAATAGGGCAGCATTATCCATCAGACTGGAAGGTGAGGAATTTATAGGGGTTGGAAAATGACTACAAAATTATGCGGTTTGAATTTCCCCTCCCTCCACCTTCCTTTGGACCGAGTTTAGGCCTATGGGCCTTATTACGGCTACAGCTACCCATTTATCTTGGCCTGCTGAATTATTCCTAATTTCCCCCTCTTCTACCTAGCTTGTCTGAACTCCCTGCCATGTAAAATCTCTTTGACGTGAATTTACAAACTTAAACCTCCTTCTGAGCAGGATACTTGGACTCCCGGATGCTACTAATCCCAGGAGGGATACTGTTCCATTGACATGAGGCCGGTTGGAGGCGGAATATGGCTATCTTCACGCCCGGGTTTCCATAAGAGTTTCCATGGGTGGCCTAGGTGAGAGCATGGCTGCCTGGAAATTTCCGGGGTCGAATGATACGCACCTCCTTTGCCATTGTCGTGAGAGGACAATGGAGCTTGGCGGCCTGACCATGAACTGGAATTTTCCCTATGTTTGTAACATCGGTGGTCCCCCTACCCTTGGACTTTGGCTCCCCTCGTGATTATATGTATTCGGTGTCGGAACTCCTCGCCCTGCGAGATTCTCCCCTCTCGCAGGTTTGGCCCTCCACATTATCGAGGGCCTATCTCGATGATGGACTTTGGAGTCCAGACAGATGGCATGGAGCAAGAAAGAACTTGTGGGGTTTTTTAGGGAAATTTTTTAAGATTTTAAGGGGTTCTGGGAGGGGAATTTGCAATGATCTTTCTAGAGAAATTGGGAAGAAGACTCTGGGGGATGGGGGGGAACCCACCAGGGTCAGAGCCGTGCCCGGCACAGGGTAACGATTCGGGGGGTGCTGGTCGAGGGATTGGGAAAGGGATGGGGGACGATACTTATGAGGTCTGTACCATCAGCACGGTAGATGGGAGGGGCAGATATGGCGGGAGCAGGGGACCATATCATGTGTTGGGGGCTCACACTCGCTGTTTGAGAGCAATTGCTTGCCCCGGTCCCCATGGCTCCTCTCGGAGACTAGGTGGCTTAGACACTCAGTATCTGGGCCTTCGGCTGATGTTATGGAACGCAAGGTCCATGGTAAATAAGGCCCCCCTCATTCACGATCTTATTCAAGAGGGAGGAGCGGACCTGGCGGGTATTACGGAGACTTGGTTGGGCCCGGAGGGTGGCGTCCCTCTGGTCAAAATGTGCCCACCAGGCTTCAGAGCATTCCATCAGCCGAGGGTCCAGTGGAGGGGCAGGGGGGTGGCGGTTATTATTAACGAGGATCTGGGTCCGAGGGAGACCACTGTGTCTCAGATAGCCGGATGTGAGTCCCTCCTTGTGAGGTGGGGTCATGGGGTTCAGATGGGTTTGTTGCTTACGTACCTGGCTCCCTGCCGCGTGGCAACAGCCCTACCTGAGCTACTCGATGTGATAGCCACGGTGGCAGTAGATACACCCAGGCTTTTAGTCCTGGGTGATTTCAACTTGCCATCTTTTGGTGAAACATCTGAGATGGCTCAGGAGTTCATGGCTTCCATGACGGCCATGGACCTGACCCAGTTAGTTCATGGCCCTACTCACAGGGGAGGTCACACTCTGGACCTGATTTTTGTCTCTGGCCAGTGGTTGAGTGGTCTTGTTATTGGGGATATAGATATGGAACCCTTGTCATGGACAGACCACTCACTCCTTCGCCTGGATCTTCGAACTGCTGCCCCCCCCGCCGCAGGGAGGCGGACCCAATTAGATGGATCCGCCCCAGGCGCCTGATGGATCCTGAGAGGTTCCAGATGGAGCTTGGGCCATTTCCTGAGTTTCTAGCACATGACTCGGCCGAGGACCTGGTAGCCGCCTGGGACCAGGCGGCTGGTGGGGCCTTGGACTGAGTCGTGCCTTTGCGGCCTCTGACCCGGTGCCGATCCCGTGCGGCTCCTTGGTTCATTGAAGAGCTGAGGGAAATGAAGCGCCAGAAAAGACGCCTGGAGAGCGGTTGGAGGGCCAGTCTCGCTGAATCTGATCGAACACTGATAAGGTTGCATATTAAGGCCTACCTTAATGTGGCGATAAAGTGGCGATAAAGACGGCAAAGTTTAATTACTTTTCCGCCTCTATTGCGTCATCAGGGAATCGTCCGGCCGCCCTGTTCAGGGTGACCCGCTCCCTGCTCCATCCGGGAGTGCGGGAGGATCCCTTGGAAGGCAGGGCAGAGGATTTCGGACAATACCTGTATGACAAAATCACTCAGATCCGGGGGGATTTGGACTCTGACTGGGTAGATCAGGGCAGAGTGACGAGGAATAGTCTTGAGAATGTTATCTGGGAGGAGTTTGATGCTGTGACTCCCGATGATGTGGACAGGATTTTGGGGAGACTTAGTGCGGCCACATGTTTACTGGACCCGTGTTCCTCCTGGTTGGTACTGGCTTCCCGGGAGGTCACACGAGGCTGGCTCCAGGATGGTATCAACGCTTCGTTGAGTGAGGGCCACTTCCCTGCCGCCTTGAAAGAGGCGGTGGTGAGGCCTCTCCTCAAGAAGCTGTCCCTGGATCCGGCAATATTGGCCAACTACCGTCCTGTCTCCAACCTTCGCTTCATGGCGAAGGTTGTTGAGAGTGTGGTCGCGCGACAGTTTCCGCAATTCCTGGAGGAAACATCTTATCTAGATCTGTTCCAGTCGGGTTTCAAGTCTGGGCACAGCACGGAAACGGCATTGGTCACGTTGGTTGATGATCTCTGGAGGGCTCGGGACAGGGGTTGCTCCTGTGTTCTGGTCCTGTTAGATCTCTCAGCGGCTTTTGATACCATCGACCATGGTATCATGCTGCACCGGCTGGAAGAGTTGGGGGTGGGAGGCACCATGTTGCGGTGGTTCTCCTCCTATCTCTCCGACCGGTCGCAGTTTGTGTTGGCAGGGGGGCAGAGGTCGACCTTGAGGCCTCTTATCTGTGGAGTGGGGATCGGTCCTCTCGCCCCTTCTGTTCAACATTTATGTGAAGCCGCTGGGCGAGATCATCCGTGGCTTTGGGGTGAGATACCACCAGTACGCTGATGACACCCAGCTGTACATCTCCACCCCAGGCCACCCCAACGATGCCCTTGAAGTGATGTCCCAGTGCCTGGAGGCTGTACGGATCTGGATGGGGAGGAACAGGCTCAAGCTCAACCCTTCCAAGACTGAGTGGCTGTGGTTCCCGGCATCCCAATATAGTCAGTTGACTCCATCACTGACTACTGGGGGCGAGTCTTTGGCCCCCACAGAGAGGGCTCGCAATCTGGGAGTCCTCCTGGATATGCAGCTGTCCTTGTAGGAACATCTGGCAGCTGTAACCAGGGGGACCTTTTTTCAGGTTCGCCTGATTCGCCAGTTGCGGCCCTTTCTTGATCGGGATTCCCTGTGCACAGTCACTCACGCCCTCGTCACCTCTCGCCTTGACTACTGCAATGCTGTCTACATGGGGCTCCCCTTGAAGAGCACCCGGAGGCTCCAACTGGTCCAGAACGCAGCAGCACGAGTAGTGACGGGAGCAGCATGGCGCTCCCATGTAATACCGCTCCTGCGCGAGCTGCACTGGCTCCCGGTGGTCTTCCGGGTGCGCTTCAAGGTGTTGGTTATCACCTTTAAAGCGCTCCATGGCATAGGGCCTAGCTATCTTCGAGACCGCCTGCTGCTACCGACGACCTCCCATCGACCCGTGTGCTCCCACAGAGAGGGCCTCCTCGGGGTGCCATCAGCCAAACAGTGCAGGCTGGTGACCCCAGGGGGAGGGCCTTCTCTGTGGGGGCACCTACCCTCTGGAATCAGCTGCTCCCAGAGATAAGGAGAATCCAAGACCTCAGCGCCTTCCGCCGTGCCCTTAAAACCCATTTTTTTAAGTAAGCCGGGCTGGCTTAAGAAGAAATTTTAAATGTTTTAATTGGTAGTGAGTTTTAATTGGGCCAAATTTATATATTTGTTTTTAACTGTTTCTAATATTTGTACTGCATGTTTTTTAATTTTGGCTGTACACCGCCCTGAGTCCTCAGGGAGAAGGGCGGTATAGAAATTTTAAAATAAAATAAAATAAAATAAAAATAAATTTAAGAAAGCAGGAGCAAAACGGATTGGAAGATATTTCTTACACCACTTGAATGTCTCCTGTTCCTCCTACAGAGCCCTTTGGGATCTTTCAGGGCAAGGTTTTGTGTCTTGTCCTCTGTTTTGCTTCCTATCTAGCCTCCTATTTGCCTTGGTAAGACGACACTTCGAATCTTGCATCCAGTTCTGGTTGCCACAATATAAAAAAAATGTTAAGACTCTGGAAAAAGTACAGAGAAGAGCAACAAAGATGATGAGAAGACTGAAACATATGAAGGCTGAAACATGTGAAGAACGATTAGTCTAATGAAGAGAAGGACATGGGATGACATGGTAGCAGTCGTCCAGTAATGGCAAATAGCAATCTTCTAATATTTGAGGAGCCTGTCCAAAGCTCCTGAAGGTAAGACAAGTAACGGATAGAAACCTATCAGAGAGATCCAACCTAGAATTAAGGATAAATTTCCTGACAGTGAGAACAATCCCGAGAGGTGGCATGCCGCAAAGAGGGGGCTGAGGGGTTTTTTAAAATTGTCTTTGTGTAAATTTTTAAGGGGTTTGGGGAGGGGGGTGGGGAGGGAGGCCAGTCTGGCTGTTAATGGTGCCTTAGGGGGTACGGACTCTGGGGGAAAGGGGACTGTTAGAATGCCCTCTATTGAGGGTTTTTCCATCAATACGCTGAGTGGGAGGGGCAGTTATGGCGGGAGCAGGGGGCCGCATCATGTGGTGGGGGCACGCGCTCACTATCTCCGAGCGATTGCGTGCCCTGGTCCCCTTAGCTCTTCCTGTTCCTCAGGCTGCTTAGAGTCTCAGGGCCCGAGTTTCCGGCTGATGTTGTGTAATGCCAGGTCCATAGTAAATAATACGCTGATGATACTCAGCTGTACATCTCCACCCCAGACCATCCCAACGATGCCTTGGAAGTGATGTCCCAGTGCCTGGAGGCCGTGCGGGTCTGGATGGGGAGAAACAGGCTTCGACTCAACCCTTCCAAGACCGAGTGGCTGTGGCTGCCGGCGTCCCGGTATAGCCAGCTGACGCCATCGCTGGTTATTGGGGGTGAATCATTGGCCCCCACGGAAAGGGCCCGCAACTTGGGCGTCCTCCTGGATGCACGGCTGTCCTTAGAAGGGCATATGACGGCCATGGCCAGGGAGGCTTTTTATCAGGTTCGCCTGATACGCCAGTTGCGCCCCTTTCTGGATCGGGACTCCCTACGCACAGTCACTCAAGCACTCGTCACTTCTCGTCTGGACTATTGTAACGCTCTCTACATGGGGCTCTACTTGGGGTACACCCGGAGGCTCCAACTGGTGCAGAATGCGGCCGCGCGGGGGATTATGGGAGCGACTGGGCGCTCCCATGTGACTCCTCTCCTGCGCGAGCTGCATTGGCTTCCGGTGGACTTCCGGGTGCGCTTCAAGGTGTTGGTGATCACCTTTAAAGCGCTCCATGGCTTAGGGCCAGGGTACTTACGGGACCGCCTTCTGCCACCAATAGCCTCCCACCGGCCAGTTCGCTCCCACAGAGAGGGCCTCCTCAGGGTGCCATCGGCTAGACAATGCCGGCTGGCGACCCCCAGGAGGAGAGCCTTCTCTGTGGTGGCACCTACCCTTTGGAACAATCTACCCCCAGAGATACGAGTGATCTCCGACCTCCGGACCTTTCGTCGGGCCCTAAAAACTCATCTCTTTCAGTTAGCCAGTCTCTCTTGATTTTATGATTTTATGGTTGGTTTTAAATTTTGATATGGATTTTAAATTGATAAATTTTAAACTATGGGCCAAATTTAATTATTTTAAATCTATTTTTAATCGTATTTATGTATAAATGTTTTTATTTTGGCTGTTCACCGCCCTGAGTCCGAAAGGAGAAGGGCGGTATAGAAATTCGAAAAATAAATAAATAAATAAAATAAATAAAACAATTAACCAGTGGAATAGGTTGCCTTCAGACGTTGTAGGTGCTCCATCATTGGAGGCTTTTAGTTTAGTTTAGTTTAGTTTATTTGATTTATATACCGCCCTACTCCCGAAGGACTCAGGGCGGTGAATAGCCACAAGATAAAAACACATAAATACAAAATTTAAAAACAGAAGAAATTGGGCAGCCATTTTTCTGGAATGCTATAGGGTCTCCTGCTTGTGCAAGGGGTTGGACTAGAAGACCACCAAGGTCCCTTCCAACTGTTATTCTGTTATCCTCTCCTTTCTCTTGATTTAAATCTTTGTTCATGAAAATTACAGCATGTTGTGTTGCTCCAGATTTCTCTGCACTGAAAGACTGATGGAATTGGGCTTTTCTGCTAGACTGAACAGCCTCCACCCCATCCACTGACTTCAGTACATAGCAGTGAATTCTCAGGGCCTTTTTCTGTCCTTGTTTGGCATGTTTGCACAATTACCATTTTATGAAATCAAAAGCACAGGGAGAAATTTAAGAGGGGGGGGATTCTGGGGAGCATAAGCTTTTTTAAATTCATAACTGAATGTGAAACATAACCAATAGCAATAGCACTTAGACTTACATACTGCTTCACAGTGCTTTACAGCCCTCTCTCAGCAGTTTACAGAGTCAGCCTATTTACCCCAACCATCTGGGTCCTCATTTTACCGACTTCGGAAGGCTGGAAGGCTGAGTCAACCTTGAGCCTGGTGAGAATCGAACTCCTGGATTGAGCAGGAGTTAGCCCTGCAGTACTACATTCTAACCACTGCGCCAATGCACCACCATAAGTATGGAAGAGACGGGCTGCATGTGTCAGCCTCGCCCTCCCCTGCCCATCTTCTCAGGGGCAGACTGGTCAGAAAGGAACGGCTTCAATGACATGCTGCAAGTGAGCACCAGCCCTTTGAGGTAGGCCAGGACAAGGAAAAGCTAATGCAAGAAATGCTAGAACTCTACGGACGTAGGCTATGACACCAAATCCGTGAGAGCCTGACCCCATTTTCTCATGCCTCCCTTCTTAGTCAGGTTGGGGCAGTTCTGCCACCTTCCTGTTTTCCCAGGCTCAGCTCATGTTTTACTGATGGTGCCACATAAAGGTAGTCCTTGACTTACAACAGTTCATTTAGTGACCATTCAAAATTACAACTGCACTGAAAAAAGGGACTTACAACCATTTTTCACACGTGTTGTAGCATCCCCATGGTCAAAGTTCAGCCGCTTGGCAACTGACTCACATTTATGACGGTTGCAGTGTCCTGGGGCCATGTGATCCCCTTTTGCAACCTTCTGACAAACAAAGTCAATGGGGACAGATTCACTCAACAACCATATTACTATCTTAACAACTGCGGGGATTCCCTTAACAACTGTGGCAAAAAAGGTCATAAAGTGGGGTAAAACTCACTTAACTGTCTTGCTGAGCAGTGGAAATTTTGGACTCAATTGTGGTAAATTGAGGCCACCCTGTATTTTTTCCAAGGTCATCTCTGGGCTCCTTTGCTGTGAGGCTCAGTTGAGAGGACTGGTGAGTCCTCAGGCCCAGGACCCGCCCCCCCCCTTCGACTTACACATCTGGAGCCCTAACATGCAGGGAAATCACACTGTACGTTTGCTTTGCTTGTGGGTCATAAGTGAGACTATGGGACCTCTGGCAAAATGGCATAAAGAAGGGCTGTTCTCCAAGGAGATCAGTGGATTTTATATCCATGTTGACTCAGAAGAAAGCTTAGCTGGAATCTTGCAGCCTTGTGCCCTGGCATTAGCACTGTATTCTTTAAGCCTGGGAAATACTGTCGCTGCTCTTTAATGCTCAAAGAATTAACAATTGAAGGAAATGTGTAAGCATTTGTAGGCTTCTATGCAAAAAACGACAAAGGGAGAAAATCTTCCTCTGTCTACTGCTTCATTTTATCACCAAGTCAGATTGCCTCAGGGTAATTTGCTAGAATCAAAAATTGAAAAAATAAGACAATCACAAAAATAAAACCCCATTTCTCATCACTCCAAAAGGCCAACACAGGAGTGTAGAAAATCCTCATATTTTAAAAGCCAGACAAATAACAAAAATTACCTTCTCCCAAAAGCAATGCATCCTTTAGTTTCTGAGGAGAAACCAGTTTTGAGGCCTTTCCAAGAAACCAAGCAAGGCACAAAGAATCCTTAGAGAAATCAGTATCAGCCCTTTGAACTGAACCTGGAAGCCTTGTGGGCACCAAAAACTGGCACGATGCTTTCAGAACTACTCATTGGGGCCACTATATTCTGGACCAACCACAGCTTCCTTGGCTGATTCATGCGGCACAGCTTATTTCTGCGCCTCCGCTGTTCTACTTACCGGGGCTTCCTTAGAAGGTAAACAGCTGAGCTTTAAATTGCTGTACTTTGAACACTGCGTGCAAAGTGTGTTAGGTGCGCACGCAAAGTGTGCGGTTGTTAAACCAGTTGCGGCCCACAACTGCTGGTGATGAAGACAAAAATCATTTCCATCAGATTTTCCTGAACTAGAAACAATTGCAATTAACATACCAGCCAGAGCTGGACAGAAATCTTGCTCATGAGTCCAGGTGGATCCCCAAATTATGGATGTATTCCTCTTTAAGAGCTCAACTTTAAGGCTGCCACAAAGAAGCAATGCTCTGGGACCCCAATTCCCTTGATCTTCGATAAGTGGGGGCTGTCATCATCCCTTCTTATGATGCATATGAGGACAGGCTAAGTATAAATGATAGCGACATCAACTGCTTTCTAGCGACCATGCTCCTTTGGGCTGTATAGGTCAGTACCAGCCCTTTAAATTAGATCTGGAAACTTATTGGTAGCGTTGCAGTGGCCAAAGCACTGTATTATGCTGATAAACAGCTGCACACTCAGCAGCACCCATGCCACTGCATTACGAATCAACTGTAGTTTCTGAAACCTTCAAAGGCAGTTCCTGGTGGACCGTGTCCTAGCCACAAAGTGATCAAGGCATGAGTCACTATCATAAGGACCTGTTCCAAAAAGGTCTCCAGCTAAAGTTGGACAAATCTATCATTTGCTCAAGCAGGAATTATGAGTCCAGGAGAACTCTAAAGTCACAGACCTGCTCCTCAGAGGGAGCGAAACAGCATGCAAAGCTAATGCTAGATCTATCAACGTTTATTGATAAATAGATGGATTACCCATGAACAGTATCTCTGTCTTCCTGGGGTGTCAAGCTTCTGTAAATGTTTTGGTTTTATGGATGCACTTAATCTGTGCTATTATTATTACAGTTTTTTTGCTTTGAAAAGTGTAGGCCACCTGACGTTTTGTGGAGTCAGGTAGCTTTCAAACGCATGAATTGAATGCTGCTAAGAATTCTAAGGGGATCGAGGAGCACTTTCTTTCCCTCCAAGTTCAGGTGGTCATCCAACAGGGCAACCAGTGCAGTCCTGATCTCATTCCTGAAACTGGATCCTGACTCAATCTCCCTCCCTCCCTCCCCCCCCTTCCCTGCAGCAGGACATATCCCTCCACTATACACTCTGCCAGCTTCTCAAAGGAGCCACGTGAGGAATGGATCCAGTCCATAAATGGCAGAATTCATGCTGCCAAGAATCCTCTCTATTTCTTTACATTACAGAAGCTCAAAAGAGCCCTATATGATCTCACAAGACATCACCCCGGTCATCTCATTAGACTCTGTTCAAGTGGCAGCCAACAAATGTGAACAATTTTATCCACAAAGAATCTTACTAAAGGTGTCACAGCAGCCTGCAGGAGATCTCTCCACCTCATTACTCAGGCTACTGGATGAGAATCTGCAGAAGGAAAAAAAGCAGACAAATATAAATGCTCCACTGTTCATACCATCATGGTATTTCCTGAACCTTATTAGATGACTTTCACTCTTCATTTTCTGCTAGAGTCATTCAGGGAACTCGAAGCTCTTGCCATCTGCATTCCAGAATGGAGATTTGTCCAGAACGGTATGGGGTCTCCTGCTCAAGCAGGGGGTTGGATTAGAAGACCTCCAAGGCCCCTTCCAACCCTGTTATTCGGTGTTCCAACTTCCACTGTTCTCTATAACTGGCTGCCCAGTTCCACTTTGCATGCAGACAAGCACCCAAACTGGAACAGATTCTCACAAGTGAATATGGGAGCTAGGTCTGCTAGAGAACCAGATGTCTCCTTTGCATCTGTGTATGTTAATTGCCCATGATTCCAACTTCTCCCTCCATAGGAATATGGTCTTTACTCATTTCCTTTCTTTATGCTTTAACTTATAAAACAGCGCTGTTGTACCTTGTAGGGGGAAAAAGTTAAAAATAATGGCAGGAAATTAAAAATGAATAAGGAATGGGGAAAAAAGGAACAGGAGGCCATTAATAAGAGTGTGATCCTAAGATGAACTCGGCAGGAATTAAGAGAGAGAAGAAAAGAAACAATTACAAAGAAAAGGAAAAGTTTAGGAACACCTTTGCTCATCTATGCCAGGCAAGCTGTGTCCCAGCTGCATTCTTGCTTTTAAAGATGCCAGCAGCCATGTCTAGAAAACCAGGACAGGATGACCACCATGACTGCAAAGCAAGACTGCAAAAGAGCAGCCACGTTGGTAGCAACACTTTAATCACCATCACCCACCGAAAAGGCAAGTGCTGCATCAAGGCTGGTTTGCTGGGGGTGGCAGGCATTTAAAGATTTTTCCTTGGTATTCTGAGAGGCTGCATCCTGGAGACCATGATGAATTGCTGCTTCTGGTTGGTAGCAGAGAGGAACCAACACTTTGCCCACCAATGTTATAGAAACCCTTGGCATTTCCTTGCGTTCCTCTGATACTTGCTATTGTGTAGGACTTTTTTTTCTTTCGATTGCTCCTTCCTGGAGTTTTCCCAATTCATCAAGAATTGCATCATAAATGAGAGGTTTTATTCCTGAGCACAGTTGAAACCATTTCCTGGAATGATTTCATCACCCCCTCTTCTCATCTGACAGGGGAAGCCCTTCCTAGGAGGAAAAGAAGGAGAAAACTGACAGGAAAGCCATGATGATCCTTGAGAGCACAGCAAAATCTTATGAATAGTCAAACCAGAGAGAGGGAGAGAAGGGAGGAGGAGGGCTGGTTGGTGCACAGCTCTCCTTTAAGAGTCTCTGATCTATCTTTTCTGAAAATCAAAGGTATGCAGGCTTCCAAAGCATGATTCATAACTTCCTCCTCGCAGTCAGCTGTCATGTAGAACAATAAACGAAACCAATTTGTCATTTAGCAACTTTACTGAGATTTAAAATTATACAATTCACAAATCAAGTTATATTATAGTTTTTGCAGAAACAATATTCCAACCTTATAGCATTGATCAATAATAAAATAAAATTTAAGAGTACTAAATAAAGCATGAAACAAGGAGGAAGTAGATATGATGGGATTAAGAAACAACCTAATTCAATTTAGGTTAATTCAAAGTTCACCAGGCCAAGTAGTCGAACCATAACTAATTGTAATGATTTACTACATATTGATTTTACACTAGATAATGTTGAAATGGCACTACGTAACCTAAAGCCATCTCTATCTATTGGCCCTGATGGACTATGTGCCTACTTCTTAAAAAAGCTTGCCACTGCTATAGCTGAACCTCTATGCACAATCTATGAGGTATCTTTCAGAACCAGCTCCTTGCCCGACCTGTGGTCGTTAGCCACAGTCATTCCTATCTTCAAAAAGGGAGACCCTAGTCTAGTAGAAAATTACTGACCAATCTCACTGTGTTGCGTCACCAGTAAAGTCATGGAATCAATTATAAACCAATCCATCACCCTCCACTTAGAGACAAACAACCTGCTTTCTAACAAGCAGTTTGGTTTCAGGAAAAATTAGTCCTGTAATCTGCAACTCCTACACTGCAGAAACATTTGGGCCACACATCTTGACCAGGGTAAAGCAATAGATGCAATTTACATAGATTTCTGCAAAGCCTTTGATTCAGTGGTGCACGACAAACTACAGTTAAAATTAAGTTCTTACGGCATTTCCGGATCCCTGCACAAATGGATAGCTGCGTTCCTGTCAAACAGGCAACAAGTAGTCAAAATAGGGTGGGCCCTATCAAATCGGGCACCAGTTAATAGCCGTGTTCCCCAAGGCAGTGTTTTAGGACCCACTCTTTCTGCTTTACATCAATGACATATGCGATCATATTAAAAGCAGTTGTGTCCTCTTCGCTGATGACATAAAAGACCATTGACAATGCTGCTGCCCTACAAAGCGACCTTGGCCATGTGTCAGAATGGTCATGCAATTGGCAATTCCAAATCTCAACTAATAAATGCTCTGTCCTGCATATTGGCGATAAAAATCAGAACACTAAATACAAGTCGGGCAGAAATGACCTCGTAGATGACCCTCACTCTGTCAAGGACCTAGGAGTACTCATCTCAAATGTTCTAAGCCCCAGAGTTCACTGTAACAGCATTGCCAAAAAGGCATTAAGAATTGTTAACCTAATTTTGCGAAGCTTCTTCTCTGGTAACTAGGGCATACAAAACCTTTGCCAGACTAATTCTCGAATACAGCTCATCTGCCTGGAATCCACACTGCATATTGGACATTAACACTATTGAGTGGGTCCAGAGGTATTTCACGAGAAGAGTCCTCCACTCCTCTGCTCACAATAGAATCCCTTATGCCACCAGGCTTGAAATTCTGGGCTTGGACAATCTGGAACTGCACCACCTGCTGTCTGATCTAAGCATAGTACACAAAATGGTCTGCGACAACATCTTACCTGTCAACGACTTGTTCAGCTTCAACCACAATAATACACAGGCAAACAATTGATACAAACTCAAGGTAAACAGCTTCAAACTCGATTGCAGAAAATACGACTTCAACAACAGAGTGGTCAACTCCTGGAATGCTCTACCTGACTCCATTGTTACATCCTCAAACCCTCACAGCTTCAACCTTAAACTGCCTACTGTGGACCTCACCCCATTCCTAAGAGGTCTGTAAAGGGGGCGTGCTTACAGGGCCTACCGTCCCTGTCATACTGTCCCCATTTATTTGCATTCATTTCCTTCGTTCATGTCCATGTTCATACTTATACCTGCTATCTTGTACATGTTTGACAAACAAATAAATAAATAAAACTCTAGGCTATGTCAGGATAATATTTAAAATTTCCATGAAATGTTTTTAACACTGATTAATATTAGGAATCCACAAATGTTTTTTTCCCCTTTTTAACAGAATTTGATGAAGTTATCAAGCGCCATGAAGGTTGAAAAGGGAGTGTTTGTGATAAAATGAAGACAAACTAGTAATAGCTTTTTATACTCAAGTAAATGTTGAATAATTAAACAGGCAGCCTGCAAATTTCACATAAACAGGTGGAAGTGGCTTGTGTTGCATCCCATAATTTGATGAGCCATTTCTGTATAAAGAGCAGAGATGCTTTAGTTAGGCACCTGTCTAAGCACAGAAGGATGGGCAGGCCTGCTTTTTTTCCCAAGGTCCGTTGAAGCTGGTAATTAAAAGGAGGAAAGCAGGAAGCGTATTGGATGCACTGTGGTTGGAGTTACAGTAGCAGTCAGAGAAACATCGCCTAAAAGTTGTTTAGTGACAAAATGGAGTAGCAAAGAAAGATGTCTAGGAAAGAACAAATGAAAATTTGAAAAGGAAGGATATTTTAAAGGAAGAGTTTCTGTCTGTTTCAGCCTGGGAGTGGAGAAAGGCAACTTTCTGAAAAATCATTTATTTTCTTTTTGAAAGAAAGGGCTGCCACAAGAAGAAAGCGTCAACCTATTCTCCAAAGCACCTAAAGCAGGACAAGAAGCAATGGATGGAAACTAACCAAGCAGAGTAGCAACCTAGAATTTAGGAGAAACTTCCTAATGGTAAGAACAATTAACTAGTGGAACAACTTGTCTTTAGAAGTTGTGGTTCCTCCATCACTGAAAGTTTGCAGGAAGAGATGTTGACACTCTGGAAAGAGTCCAGAGAAGAGTAACAAAAATGATTATAGGGCTGGAGGCTAAACTACAGTATATGAAGAACAGTTGCAGGAATTGGGTATGTCTAGTTTAATGAGAAAAAGGGACGCAGTGGCTACTGAGCTAAGACGCGCCACTGAACTTGTCGATCAGAAGGTCGGCAGTTCAGCGGTTTGAATCCCTAGTGCCACATTACAGAGTAAGCTCCCGTTACTTGTCCCAGCTTCTGCCAACATAGCAATTCAAAAGCACAAAAAATGCAAGTAGAAAAATAAGGACCACATTTGGTGGGAAGGGAACAGCACTCCGTGCGCCTTTGGCGTTTAGTCATGCCGGCCACATGACTATGGCGATGTCTTCAGACAGTGCTGGCTCCTCGGCTTAGAAATGGAAATGAGCACCGCCCCTAGAGCTGGAAACAACTAGTATGCATGTGGTGGTGGTGGGGAACCTTTACCTTAGTTTAATGAGAAGAAGGACTAGGAGTGAGGACCCAGTTTGTGGGGGCAATAAGCTGACTTTGTATAAATATACAAAAGTATGAAGGCTATTGCTTAACGCATTGTAAGCTGCCCTGAGTCTCCGGAGAAGGGCGGCATATAAATCAAATTTAAAAAGTGACACGATAGCTGTCTTCCAATATTTGAGTTGGGGGTCAACTTATTTTCCAGAAGACACCAGAAGGCAAGACAAGAAACTGGATGGAAACTAATGAAGGAGAGTAGCAACCTGGAATTGAGGTGAAATTTGCTGTTAGAACAATTTAACCAGCAGAACAGCTTGCCTTCAGAAGTTGTGGCTAATCCATCACTGAAGGCTTTTAAAATGAGACGGAATTGAATCTATTTTTTTAACATTATCTCTGCTTGTGACTTTGGAGAGTATTACGTATGAACACACGTACAAAAAGACATAGCCACCACGGATTGGTCGAAAGCCATGGCGGGAAATTAGAAGTGCTGTCAGTGGCTAGAAGGCGAACAATAGAAAGGTTTAAAAGGCGAGTTTCGGCTGCCGCTGTTGAGTTGGTTTTGGAAATGTGCTGAATAAAAACATGACACAGATGTTCTGGGTCCAAGTCGTGCATCCACATGCGAATCTAACACTGGCGACGAAGGTGGGATCACACTGAGGAATTCGGACAACCTAACACCAAGTGGAATCAAGACCATCAACATCACACCGATACGATGGCTATGAACCCATCTCAAGCACCTGCGGTATTCGACCCTAAGGCAAAAGGATGGCACACATACATGTGCCGGTTTCGGATGTATCTGGAGGTGAACAACTACCAAGATCTTCCCGACAATCGGAAGTGGGCGCTATTCCTGACATACTGCGGGCCGAAAGTCTTCAAGATGGCCCAGACCCTCGTAGCACTAGCTGATATAGAGTCCATAGCTTGGATCACCCTGCAAAACACACTCTGCGACCATTACGCACCAGCTGCGACACCTATGGTCAGCAGGAATGAATTCTATCACCGGTGCCAGAGGGAAGGGGAAACAATCAACGAATTTATGGCAAACCTGAGGGAAATCGCCGCTAAATGTGAGTTCATCAACCCCGAGGAGATGATGAAGGTGTCAGGTTTTGATGCTATCTCAAAATAAATGAATTTCCAAATTGCCGATCTTTGAGGAAATTTTCTCTTTATTGAGCATAGTGATCTGTCCCTGGCTCTTTCGCGGTCAGCACTGACCTTTGGCCCCCCAAGCCCTCCCTTTCTGATCCCCAATTCTCTGCATCTCATTGGCTATCTTCCAAGCCACTCTCTTCATCCCATCTCCGTCAAATCACAGGAATGTCCCCCCTCCTCCCATCTCCGAGGAAACAGAATCTTCAAAGGAATTAAGTAGGCAAAAGTTCAAGCTTCTCCTCTCCTTTCATATGTCAGTGCTGGAACGCTGACAGAAGGACCACATAATACTGGGGATGGGAGACTTAAACCTACAAAAAAAGCTGCTGGTGAAGAGGGGTGCAACATTCAAAGACACATTGGAGGCAGCCCGAGCCGCTGAATCATCAGAAAGCTCCACCACAGACAGAAGCAGAAGCAGCGGAGTCCACCTAACCCAAGAGAGGGAGGAGAAACATCTGAAGAGACCGAGAGTGAAGACGATGGAGAGAGAGGGAATTCCATACACCGCGTTCATCACGACCGAAGGGTAAGCCCCAGGGAATGGGAGCAAGAGAGCCCTTGATGCGCGGGATGCATAGGTTTCCATAACTGAGCAGACTGCAGATTTAAAGATACAATATGCAGGTGCTGCCAGAGGAAGGGGCACATCGCAGAGGCATGCAGGGCCACACAACCCATGCCCGCCCACCCAAGACAATGAGGGGAGACCCACAGACCGGGAAAAACCAAAGAACGCCGAAGGGATGACAGATTCCCGGACCGGAGGAATATCAACCAAACGACTGTCGGCCACTCAGACGCCTGCGAGGGAAAAAAGTTCCACACCACAGTTAACATCGAAGGGGAAGACTGCACCATGGAACTGGACACCGGGTCATTTTTCACCATCATCTCGTGGGCAACGCTTAAGCGCCTCAACCCCCTGAAAAGGCTGCAGCCACAACCCATCAGGCTGAACGACTTCCAGGGAAACGCAATTAAAGTCATGGGTAAAGCTGACGTCAGAGTCCAGTTCAAGAAATTCAACAGCCGCCTCAAACTTACAGTATTGGAAAAGGATAGACCAACCCTGCTAGGGGTAGAATGGTTCAAACCCCTTGAATTGGACATTGTGGGTCTACACCAGATCAGCAGCAGAGAGCACTTGAATGTACTCCAGGAGTTCCCCGATGTGTTTGATGGCAACCTAGGTAACTATAAGGGGAAACCCATTTCATTCAATTTGGACCCCAGGGTAGTTCCCATTAGGCTTAAGTTTCGAAGAGTCCCATTTGCGCTGAGGCCCAAAGTTGATGAGCAATTAGATAAGTTAATTGCCCAGGGGATACTTGAGCTGGTAGACCATGCCATGTGGGAAACCCCCATTGTGACCCCGATGAAACCGGATGGGTCTATTAGAATATGCACCGACTATAAGTGTACATTAAATAGGGCCCTGCAGCAAAGCGCATATCCAGTTCCAGTAGTGCAACACCTCCTGCACTCATTGGGGAAGGGTAGAGTCTTTGCCAAATTAGACCTGGCCCAGGCATACCAACAGCTGCCTGTGGATGCAGCCACGGCGGAAGTCCAAACCATCGTTACCCCATAGAGGCTCATTCAAGTGCAACCGATTGCAATTTGGGGTAAGCGTGGCTCTGGGGCTTTTTCAAAGCATCATGGAACGCTTACTACAGGGCATCCCAGGAGTTGTTCCATACTTTGATGATGTACTGATTTCCGGAGAGAATATGGAACAACTCATGGTCAGAATAAGGAAAACCTTACGAAGATTCCAAGAAAAGGGGCTCAAGCTGAAAAGGGGGAAATGCGAAATTATGGTGACTCAGGTCGAGTTCTTGGGATACCTCATTGACGGCAAGGGCATACACCCCACAGCAAGGTGAAGGCAATTAGAGAAGCGCCCCAACCTAAGAACAAAGCAGAATTACAAGCATTCTTAGGATTACTGAATTTCTATGGTATTTTCTTGAAACAAAAGGCAACCGTTGCGGAACCCTTGCATAGGCTGCTCAGTAAGACGGTGACCTGGACATGGGGACGATGAGAGGACGAAGCGTTCCGGGCAGTAAAACAACTTTTATCATCAGACAGCGTCCTCATACAATATACAGAGATCCTGCCAGTACTATTAACGTGCGATGCATCACCTTATGGCATAGGAGCAGTCCTCAGCCATCAACTCCCGAATGGACAAGAAGCCTCTATAGCATTCTATTCAAAGACTTTATCCTCAGCAGAAAGGAACTATAGCCAGTTAGACAAGGAAGCGCTCGCCGTGGTAGCAGGGGTGAAGCGCTTCCATGAATACCTCTACGGCCGGAGGTTTAAAATTATCACAGATCACAAACCGCTTTTGGGACTATTGGCAGGAGACAAACAAACCCCTAACTTCATAGCACCCAGAATGACTCGATGGGCGATATTCCTGACCGGATACAACTACAAACTAACCCATCGAGCAGGACTCAGCATCAGCAACGCAGATGGCCTCAACAGATGTCCCACACCAGATCCAGTAGAAGACCCCGTGCCCAAAACCACAGTACTCCTGATCGACGTAGACCCCGACAGTCCTACAACATCGCATGCAGTGGCAGAACAGACCAAAAAGGACACGGTACTGGCTAAAGTAATGACCTGGGTGTTGAGGGGGTGGCCACAAGGGAAACTGGGGGAGGAAATAAGAAAATAAGAAAATGGAACTTTCAGAATTAAAGGGGTGTTTACTGTGGGGAGAAAGGGTCGTGATCCCGGAGAAGTTGAGGATAGTTATGGAGACGTTACATGAGGGTCACCCGGGGATTGTTCAGATGAAAGCATTAGCCAGAAGTTACATTTGGTGGCCACAAATTGACAAGGACATATCGGACTGGGTGTCCACGTGTATTCCCTGCCAGGAGAACAGACCAGCGCCTCCCCAGATGACACCCATGGAGTGGGAATCCCCAAGAGGACCATGGTCAAGAATCCACATAGACTTTGCGGGACCAATGGGGGGACAGATGTTTTTGATTGTAATTGATGCATATTTGAAGTGGTTAGAAGTTGTATTGATGCCATCCATAACCACAGTGGGAACTATTAGGGCCCTGAGGAAGATATTCACAACACATGACCTGCCGGATGTCCTGGTATCGGACAATGGCCCCCAATCAACGGCGAGGGAAATTGAGATATTCTTAGCGGGGCAGGGTATACGACACATATTGGTGGCACCACATTGTCTGGCGGGGAATGGAATGGCGGAACACATGGTGAGAGTCACCAAGCAGACACTCACCAGGATGGGGCCAGGGAACTGGCAAGAGAAAATAGACCAGTTCCTTTTAGCGCAACACATAAGTCCCAGCTCAGTGACGTAAAGAAGCCCCGCTGAAATGTTGATGGGCAGGAAATTGCGGTCGCGGCTCAACCGTTTACACCCAGAATATCTCGCAGATACACCCCACTGGCCACCCAAAGCAGAGAGAGTTTAAGGTGGGGGACCTAGTGTTCGCACATAACTATGCAGGACACCCCACTTGGGTTAAGGCAAGGGTCACCGCCATCACGGGACCAAAATCTTACAGGGTAGAACTAGCGGATGGGACAATATGGAGAAGGCACATTGACCAGCTGAGGGCAAGGAAGGAGGAGTCACAACTAAGAACCCAGGAGGGGAAGGGAGCCGGCGAGACCATAAACTCGCTGAACCAGGAAATAAGGACTCAGCCCCGAGACACATACACAGCAAAATCGGACGAAACTAATGAAAACACTAGCCAAGGGCTACCAATACACGATGACTGGGAGTTAGAAAGAGAAGCAGAACAAGTACCTGGGTCAGGGGGGGTCCCACGGAGCGCCCAGAGGGTTGAGAGCAAAAAGGAAACACCAACACCCCCAGTGCATCAGCAAGAAGTCCAGGAGATCCCATCCCAACTGGAGGGAGAGACAGCAAGGCCGACCACACCGGCTGAAATCCCAGGTACGAATGAACTGCACAGGTCCGCAAGGACCTCCAAACACCCCGCCTACCTACAAGACTACTTGATGTACATAAGCAAGCCAGGTATAGAAGTTTTAGCTAGGAGGGGAGGGGTGTTACGTATGGACGCACGTACAAAAAGACATAGCCACCGCGGATTGGTCAAAAGCTGTGGCAGGAAATTAGAAGCGCTGTCAGTGGCTAGAAGGCAAACAATAGAAAGGTTTAAAAGGCGAGTTTCGGCTGCCGCGTGTTGAGTCGGTTTTGGAAATGTGCTGAATAAAAACGTGACACAGATGTTCCAAGTCCGAGTCGTGCATCCATGTGCGAATCTAACAGAGTTACTCCTAGTCAGTGCAAATTGACCTCCCCAGTTCTGTGATCATCTGGATGTATTGGACTAACTCCTCAAATCCCAGGTAGCCTGAGTGTCAGGATGGAGAAGATAGGGGCCTTGAGGGTCTGACACCATGACAGAATGTAAAAGAGACTGAGCAGTCATTTGTCTGAAATAGTATAGGGCTGTGATGGCGAACCTATGGCACACGTGCCACAGGTGGCATGCGTAGCCATATCAGTGGGCACCCCAGCTCAGTTCTGGTGTGTATGCACGCTCTGGCCAGCTGATTTTCAGGCCTTCTGGGCCCATCAGAAGTAGGGAAAAAGGCTGTTTCCTGCCTCCCGAGGGCCTGGGGGAGGGGGGGAAGGCCCGTTTTTCTTTCTTACCTGGCTCCAGATCCTCTCTATGCATCTGCGGAGGGTGAAAAAAGGCTTTCCCACCCCCTCGGAGGCCCTCGGGAGGCCTGAAAGGGCCTATTTCCCAACTCCCAGTGGGACAGGAAGTGACGTTTTTTGCTGTCCCCAGCCTTCAGAGGCTCTGGAGGCTGGGGACAGTAAAAAACGTCACTTCTTGTCCCATCGGGAATTGGGAAATGGGCCCTTTCAGGCCTCCGAGGGAGTGGGGAAGGCTGTTTTCGCCTTTCCCAGATGCATAGAGAGGATCTGGAGCCAGGTAAGAAAGAAAAATGGGCCTACCAGGCCATCGCGTGCCAGGAGCAGGGGGGAGGGGTTGCATGCGCAGGGGGGGCATAGAATTATGGGTGTAGGCATGTGCACATGCAAACCTCCCCCACCCACACGATGGCAAAAAGGTTAGCCATCACTGGCATAGGGTCTCTTGCTTGAGCAAGGAATTGGACTAGAAGACCTCCGAGGACTTCTTTCTGCCCTAGGATTTTGTTCTGTTCTGTTCTGTTCTTTGCCCAACTGAATCTGGGCTGTTATCTGATGAGTAGGAAGTAGTTTCTGTGGCCAAATGTTGTTATACTGTATTCAAAATTAGGCAGTCTATAACTGCTCACGGATAATTCACCACTAATCCTAATATATTATGCCTTTTTAAAAATATTTTTCTATTATCGTTTTTAATGCTTTTATTTATAATGATGGTCTGTGACTGTACTAAAATTGATTGATTGAACCTGGGCTTGCTAGTGGTGACCGAGGATGTTTTCATTGACAGAGTGACAGACTCATTTTGTCTATCGAAACAGCTTGCTATCCAAAAATCTAAGGGGAAATATGAAAGACAACTTAAGAAGCATTTAAAAGTCATTTGACTTGAATCTTTCAATTGTTTTTTACTGCCAATGGCATACCCGATCCCCAACCTTTGCGATTTGGTGGTCTGGCTTGAGGGGGTGTGGAAGAGAGGGGGGAACCAGGCCGCACGAGCGACAGGACAGCACACGCGCATATGCACAGCTCAGCTTGAACAATTTGAGCTGCATACATGGCGGCCCACCACTTGTGCAGTCCGGTTTCAAATAGGCCAGCAGCCCTCAATCTTTGCGGCTTGGTGGCCCAGGTTTGGGAGGGGGAAGAGAGGAACCAGGCTATGTGAATGGTAGGTCGGCACGAACAAGTGCACTCAGATCAACTTGCACACACACACACACACATGCCAGCCCATCACTCACATGGCCCGGTTCTGAATACCCCACAGCCTGGTATTGGGCTGTGGCTCGGGGGTTGGGGGCCCTGCAGTACGGAAAATGGGGAGGAAAAAAGACAGACAACAGAAATTATTGAGGATGATTTTGGTACTCTGAATACTCTGGATAAATATTTTAGACTTTTTCCCTCTCAGCTTATTGTACCGTATGACTGTCACTGGGTGTTGTGCCCTGTGATTCTTGACGAGTATATCTCATCTTTTTATGTACACTGGGAGCATCTGCACCAAAGACAAATTCCTTGTGTGTCCAATCACACTTGGCCAATAAAGAATTCTATTCTATTCTAAATAAAGGAAACATTCCTGATAAAATTACATTGACTGATTAAAAACACTTGACAGGATGACTATTTTGTTTAAACTCTGAATATTAAAGAGCTGAAGCACACCATTTGTTCAAGTTAGGGAGAAGGCCTGAAAAGACAGGCATGAAATAATATACATTTTTTTAAAAAGTTGTAATCATTTATCATCGCCAAGGTCTACTGTTTCAAGTAAGGCACATTTGCTGCAAGAGAGCCTCATTAAAAATATGTTAAGAATTAAGGAACAATCTAAACAGAAAATAGAATTACTTAAAGCAACTTCACCCTTACATTGCTTTATTCTATTGGAGAAAAAAACCTATTTCTAATCTAAATTGGAAAAAACGCCATAAAGATAACAGAGATATTGTTGTAGGCTGTCCACTATATGGTGCAAACAACCGACTGATCACTAGATGCCATCAAATAGACCCCAAAGAACTCTAGCTCTTTGCTGCCATCTGGTGATCTTGTGGAATTTTGCAGACCAGATATGATGGCCCTATAAACATAAAACAAGTTAACAAAAAAAACTTCATGAATTTCATTAGGAAATCACAGACCTGATTCTTAAGGATCCTTAAAAGCAGGATGAGCAACAGTGTCAGACCTGTCCCAGTTCAATCTCTGAGGAAAATAAAACTCTTGACTCTATTTGGTTGAAGTGAAAAGGCACTTTTACTAAGAGATGCTGATTGCAGGCAGAATCTGAAGTTCCTGTGCATCAATACAAAACTAACCCCTTGGTTACCCCAGCCCTCCTCCCATGGTCTGTCCATGTGCAGCCAATCTGGCATCGCCGATATATTTTTGGGAAACACTGAGGTGTTTGGGTTGGTAAAATTCCAATCTCAGGGTACATGGCCTTGAAAACGCTGGCACAGACCAGATTCCAAAGCGCTCTGCTTTACCTCAACTTTCAATCCCCCCTTCCTATTTACCATCACCATACAGCTTTATTGCCCATTTGCTCCTCCTCCCTTCCCCAGGTTTTCACAAAACCTCTACCAGTGGATAGGCACAAAGATCTGTGTAGGAAATTATGTCTCACAGGGTAAAATCTGTTGTGCATTGCATTAGTGTGTTTGCATGCCCTTGGCTCGCAAGGAGGGGAACTCTCAAGTATTTGCAAGCCATTGGCACATGTGTCATATAGACCCCAGTGGAGGCAGAGAGTGTCTCCACCCATATGTGGAAAGGAGGGGCTTACCCTGAATATAAAAGCCCCTCCAACCTTTTCCACCTTGCTCTCTCTCTCTCTCTCTCTCTCTCTTTTCACGTTTGTTCCTCATGAGACTTGATCTCTGATCAGGGTAGTCACACACACTGTGTGCCCCCTATCCTATAATGAATACTGAGACAGCCTTTGTACATAGTTAATATGCTTTATTATATGAATAAATACATTTAAGACATTTATTCATGCATCTGCCTCTGGACTCTTCTGTTCTCCTGGGTGTTTCTACGATCCCAATTCCATATTATTATTATTATTATTATTATTATTATTATTATTATTATTATTATTATTATTATTATTATTTAATCTTTAGTGAGATTCACAGGCTTTGAGGCTGGTTAATAGCTCAGCAGCTCGAGTCCTAACCAATCTAGGAACTGTTAAGGTATCGTCGGAGGATGTAAGCTGTTCCGAGTAAGGTGGTTTTTTGTAGAGTCAAAATGTTCAAGTCCGGCAAATTTAGAATTTCTAAATAGTGGGGTAGCCCTTTGAGTATTGCTCCAAGGGCTCCAATTACAATCGGAACAACACACGATTTCTTTTTCCACAGTCGCTCAACTTCAATTTGCAAGTCCCGGTACTTTGTGATTTTTTCTTGCTGCTTATCTTCAATCCGTGCATCACCAGGTATTGCAATGTCAATGAACCATACTTTTTTCTTTTCAACTATTGTTATGTCAGGTGTGTTGTGGACCAAGTGCCTGTCAGTCTGAATCCTAAAGTCCTACAAGATCTTGAGTTTCTCATTCTCTAAAACTTTCTCAACCTGATGTTCCCAGTGGTTTTTGCTGTACTCAAATCCAAACTTCTGGCACAATTTCCAGTGAATGATCTTAGCAACATGGTCATGGCGTTGTAGGTAGTCAGTTTGTGAAATGTTGCTGCACCCACTGATCAGGTGGTTGACTGTCTCATCTTTCTCATTGCAGAGGCGGCATTTGCTGTTGGTGGTAATATGTTGAATTTTTGCCTTCATGCAGTTTGTGGCAGTTTGTTCTTGAGCTGCCAAAATAAAGCTTTCTGTTTCTTTTTTCAGTACTCCTGATCTTAACCAATTCTAAGTTAGTTTCTGGTCAGCTTTGCATTCAATACTTTTCAAGTATTGGCCATGCAGAGTTTTGTGTTTCCAATTTTCAGCTCGCTACTCAATTACTTCTTTCTTATATTCTGCTTTTGTTTTAGTTGTCTTTAAAAGGCCTCCTTTATTTACTTCCTTGTTGTTGTTGTTGTTGTTGTTGTTGTTGTTGTTGTTGTTATTTAAATTTTTATACCGCCCTTCTCCCGAAGGATTCAGGGCGGTGCACAGCCAACACTAAAACACACATATAGAAAAAAATTAAAAACAATTTAAAATATATTAAATAATTTGGCCCCAGTCTTATTAAAAAACTAAAACCATTAAAATTCATGTTTAGACCAGCCCAGCTTGTTGAAACAATAAGGTCTTGAGAGCACGGCGAAAGGCACGTAGGTCAGGGATCTTCCGTATCTCCGGGGGCAATTCATTCCAGAGGGCAGGTGCCCCCACAGAAAAGGCTCTCCCCCTGGGGTTCGCCAGTCGACATTGTTTGACCGACGGCACCCTGAGGAGTCCCTCTCTGTGGGAACATATTGGCCGGTGGGAGGCTATCTGTAGCAGAAGGCGATCTCGTAAATACCCAGGTCCTAAGCCATGGAGCGCTTTAAAGATGGTAACCAACACTTGAATCGCACCCGGAAGACCACCGGGAGCCAGTGCAGCTTGCGCAGGAGAGGTGTTACATGAGTGTGCCGTGTCGCTCCCATAATCACCCGCGCGGCCGCATTCTGGACCAGTTGGAGCCTCTAAGTGCTCTTCAAGGGGAGCCCCATGTAGAGAGCATTACAGTAGTCCAGATGGGAGGTGACGAGGGCATGAGTGACCATGCGCAAGGAGTCCCGGTCCAGAAAGGGAGGCAACTGGTAAATCAGGCGAACCTGATAAAAAGCCCCCCTGGCCACAGCCATCACATTATCTTCTAGAGACAGCCATGCATCCAGGAGGACACCTAAGTTGCGAGCCCTCTCTGAGGGGGCCAAGATCTCACCCCCAATAGCCAGCAATGGAACCAGCTGGCTATACCGGGACACCGGAAACCACAGCCACTCGGTCTTGGATGGGTTGAGCCTGAGCTTGTTTCTCCCCATCCAGATCCGCACGGCCTCCAGGCACCGGGACATCACGTCAAGGGCATCATTGGGGTGATCCGGGGTGGAGATGTACAGCTGAGTATCATCAGCGTACTGATGGCACTTCACCCCAAAACCACGGATGATCTCATCCAGCGGCTTCACATAAATGTTGAACAGGAGGGGCGAGAGGACCGACCCTTGCGGCACCCCACAAAAAAGGCACCTTGAGGTCGACCTCTGTCCCCCTGCCAACACAAACTGTGTGCGGTCAGAGAGGAAGGAGGAGAACCACCGCAACATGGTGCCCCCCCCCTCCTAACCCCTCCAACCGGTGCAGCATGATACCATGGTCGATGGTATCTAAAGCCTGGATAGCTCTGCAGACTAAAGCACTGTAATTTAACACCAGATGTCTGCAATTAAAGTAAGTTTGAATCTTGCCATGCTCAAGGTTGACTCAGCCTTCCATCCTTTCTAAGGTAGGTAAATTGAGGACCCAGTTTGTGGGGGCAATAAGCTGACTTTGTATAAAATATACAAAAGTATGAAGGCTATTGCTTAATGCACTGTAAGCCACCCTGAGTCTCCAGAGAAGGGCGGCATATAAATCAAATTAAAAAAAAAAGCCGCTGAGAAATCTAATAGGACCAGGACAGAGGAATAACCCTCCAGAAATCATCAACCAATGCAACCAATGCCGTTTCCGTGCTGTACCCCGGCCTGAACCCCGACTGGTACGGGTCTAGATAGACAGCTTCATCCAGGTATTGGGGAAGTTGTCGCACCACCACACTCTCAATAACCTTCGCCACAAAGCAAAGATTGGAGATTGGACGATAATTCACTAATACAGCCGGGTCCAGGGAAGGCTTCTTGAGGAGGGGCCTCACCACCGCCTCTTTCAAGGTGGAGGGGAAGCAACCATCACTCAAAGAGGCATTAATAATCCCCTGGAGCGACTTCCGGTGGCTCTGTGAAACGCCGACGGAGCTCCTTATAGGAGCTTCAGCCCCGTGACTCCGTATAGCCGCTAGAACAGCAAAAATCAGTTGTCTAGCGGCTTTAAAACTCTCTCCTGGGGAAAAGGGGGAGAGAAGAGCAGAAGGATCTGGGTAGAGTTCCTCTAGATCCCCAGGCTTTATTTTTTTAAGCCTGGGGTTTGCAGGGTGAGAGCTCCCTGAAAGCCCTTCAAAGCTCCGGAGCCGGGACGAGTCTGCTTAAAAATAAGCAGACCGAAACATCGCGACCACACCAGTAAAGCAACTAGAAAGATTATAAAGAATTTGGATTTTGGATTTTGGATGCTGGCAGAGTTAATCCAGGAGACTAAAAATGCAAGTATTGTATGTTAACTCCATTTAAAAAGGGAAAGATGGTGCCTTCACTTACAAGTGAAAGTCCTTGTTAACATCAGTAACATTGTTAATGCTATCGGGTTATTCAAGAAAAAGATTTAAAGTGGAAATGGAATGGAAAAGACTGTGGTATTGATTTTAACTAACTTACATCCCTAACTTGCCCGGAAATAATTGGAGTTAATGACCTGATAGCCGAATTAATACAAACATAAAGAGACAATTGAAAAATGGCTGAAATTAAAGATAGATTATATGAGTCAGCAAACTTACAAGTAGTGACTGTGAAGGACTTAAAAGACTTTTTAGAATCTTTTACTGCTGAGATAAGACAGATACTATTCAAGATTTTAAATTGGGGAATAATAATGACTTGCTGGCTAGAAAAGAGGAAGAAATTAATCAGGACAATGTGCCTTTGGAGGATAAAAGAGACATTGCTGGGGCTAAAATGGAGGTTATTATACCGAAAACACAGATTCTGGAGGAGGCTTCCATTCAATTAACTGAGAAACAGCAAGAAGACTCTTTACTGCAGGTTGATAAATATTTTGACAAGTTTTGGCTCTACAGACATAATCAATATATAAGGAACGAACTGATGGACTACAAATGCAGGAAGAGTCGAAAAGGGGGCTTCAAATTAAAGGAAACAACCCCAAGAAGAGAACGAATTCCTAAGACATACCAACTACAATTTCAAACCCAAAATTTTTTGAAAATAAAAGCAGGGGGAGGAGCAATGCTGAAAAAGAAAGTATTATTGAAGAAGGATTGGAAAAAATATAGAAAGAAAGAAAGACTGGTCATATTTTGGAGATTGTCTCATGATGTTAAAAGATTTAATTAAAGTTGGATAACTTCTGAATTTTATGGTAGTTTTAAAGTATTGAAGTTTAAAGGTGGATAACTTAAAATTTAATGGATAACTTTTTGAAAGTTTTGAAACTTATATTTTGGATAATGTTCTGCCTATGTATTAAGAGATTTTAAAATATTTAAAATAAGATTATGGTTTTTTTTTTTACAAATGTGAAATGTGATAAGAGAATTTATAAAAGGAAGGTTGAAGTATAATTTTTAAAAGGGGAGTTAACAAGTGTGAGAGAGTTTTGAATTCTGTAATAGCTAGCATATTTTAGCTTATGTTTGTTAAATGCTATATCCTGTTTTTGCTCTGGGAAGTCGGGGGGGGAATTGGGGAGGGGGGGTTGGGTGGGGATAAAATGATGTATGATAATTGCTTGTGTAATGTTTGGTTGTTTGAATATAAAAAAATAAAAAACTTTTGTTTTTAAAAAAATAATAATCCCCTGGAGACAGCCTCGTGTGACCGCCCCGGAGGCCAGTATCAACCAGGAGGGACACGGGTCCAATAAACATGTGGCAGCGCTAAGCCTACCCAGAATCCTGTCCACGTCCTCGGGAGTCACAAGGTCAAACTCCTAGATAACACTCTCAAGACCCCCCTCCATCACCCCCCCTGAACCTACCCAGTCGGAGTTCAGGCCTTCCTGAATCTGAGTGATTTTGTCATGCAGATATTGCATAAAATCCTCAGCCCTACCCTGCAAGAGGTCTTCCCGCGCTCCTAAATGAAGTAGGGAGCGGGTCACCCTAAACAGGGCAGCTGGGCGGTTATCTGCAGACGCAATAAGAGTGGAAAAATAATTAGATTTTGCTGCTCTTATCGCCACTAGGTAGATCTTAATATGAGACGTCACCAGTGTTCGGTCAGATTCGGAACGTCTGGCCCTCCAATCGCTCTCCAGGTGTCTTTTCTGGTGCTTCATCTCCCTCAGCTCCTCAGAAAACCAGGGAGCCAGTTGGGATCGGCACCGGGTCAAAGGCTGCAAAGGCACGACGTGGTCCAAAACTCCAGTGGCCGCCATATCCCAGGCAGCCACCAGTTCTTCAGTCGAGTCATGAGCCAGAACCTCAGGGAATGGCCCAAGCTCCGTCAGGAACCTATCCGGATCCATCTGGTGCCTGGGACAGAACCACCTGGTCAGTTCTGTCTCTCTGCGGTGGAGGGTAGCGGCTCAAAAGTCTAGTCGAAGGAGTGAATGATCTGACCATGACAAGGACTTGATGACTATATCCCCTGTTTCTAGATCATTCAGCCACTGACCAGAGACAAAAATCAGGTCCAGAGTGTTTCCCCCTGTGTGAGTAGGGCCTTGAACTAACTGGGACAGATCCATGGCCGTCATGGAAGCCATGAACTCCCAGGCTGCCTCTGACATTTCACCGACAGATGGCAGGTTGAAATCCCCCATGACCATAAGTCTGGGGGTATCCACTGCCACCCCTGCTACTACGTTGAGCATCTCGGGCAGGGCCGCCGCCACGTGGCAGGGAGCCAGGTACATAATCAGCAAGCCCATCTGCACCCCACGACCCCACTTCACAAGGAGGGACTCACATCCGGCTATCTGAGGTACAGTGGCCTCCCTCAGACAAAGACTTTCCTTTATAATAGCCGCCACCCACTGCCCCTACCTTGAGCCCTCGGCTGATGGAATGCGCGGAAGCCTGGTGGGCACATTTCAACGAGGGGAACCCCCCTTCATGCCCAACCAGGTCTCCGTAATACCCGCCAGGTCCACTCCCCCCTCTTGAATAAGATCATAAATGAGGGGGGCTTTATTTATCACGGACCTGGCATTGCACAACATCAGCTGAAGGCCCAGGCCCTGAGGGTCTGTGCAACCCGGGGAATGAGAGACGCATTGGGGACCGGAGTGCGCAATCGCTCGCAGACAGCGAGTGCGCACTCCTGAAACATGATATGGCCCCCAGCTACCACCATATCTGCCCCTCCCACCCACAGTACTAATTAAACAGCCCTCACTAGTATGGAATCTAGCCCCCACCCTGACATCCAACCCCGTGCCCCCAATGCCGCAGCCCCCAGCCGGGACCTGCCTTGACCCTGGTGTGTTGCACCCTGGTCATACAAATACCACCCTCCCTCCTACCACTTAAACAGCAAATAAAAAGACCCCACTATCTGGCGGCCCCAACTCCTCAGGCCACCAGAAGGTCGCACACAGCGTCAGTGGTATCAGCGCGGTCTAGGGACGAAGAGGAGGCCACGGGAACTCGAAACGTGGCCCAGCGGGAGTCCAGCGAGTCCAGCGACATCCGCAGCGGAGGCTGCAGCAGCTTCGATGGCATCCCACCAGCGCAACGAAGTCCTGGGGCAGCCCCATTCGGCCACAGCTTCCTCGGCGCATCCTGGTCCTCCCTGCCGGCGTCTTCCTGGCTGCACCAGCTGTGCCAGCCGCGCCCTTGCCACCTATCAGCTCCTACCCGCCGGCTCCTACCGCGTCTCCCTCCGACGATGGCAAACGCTCCCAGGCACCCCCATCAAGTCCTCGGGAGCTCTTGCAGCCAAATCAGGCCCCTGAATCGAACAACAGGACACCTGAATCCCTCCAGGGAAGCCAGAAGCCTCCCCTCGAGGTAAGCTCAACGGCGTTTTGCAGCCATCTTGAGGCATGCGCAGAAGAACCTATTATCTGTTTGTCAGATAATAGATCTGACAAACAGACTTCAACCAAGAACATTCAAATGGATAACTTCAAAATGACCTGGCCAGAGCATCTTTCTCAAAAGCAGGAGAACAGCCCCCCATTATAATTGTGGCCGAGTGTGGCAGACTGGAAGGTACATGGGAATTGCTGCCTATGTGGGGCACTTGCCTGTTGTCTCTTGCATGGCCTGAATATGAGTTTCCATTTCTTTTTCCTTAAAACTCTGGCTCTCTTGTTAGCTCAGGCTGCTTGTGGCCAGTATGACAAATGCCTTTCAGACATCTCCAATCACAAAGGAGCAGCATCTGCCTCGGGTTGGAGAGGTGGTCTCCCAGGTATACCAGGGTGCCCCATGCTGTTCTGTTGGGACCCAGTGGCAGAATCTGATCCCCATTCTAGTTTCAGGGAAAGAATACCTTGATTTTCTCCACTGACTTCCCTATGTTTATGTTTATTTTATTTACTTTAATTAGATTTATATGCTGCCCTATCTCCATAGGACTCAGGGCGGCTCATAACAATTTATTTATTTATTTATTTATTTATTTATTTATTTATTTATTTATTTATTTATTTATTTATATACAATTAAGATGTACAATCTCAATCCAAGTAAGAAACACGTTAAAATACATATTAAACACATATTAAAATACATTAAAAATCAAAACCCCATCAGTCCAGGCTGGGCAATTTAAACAGCCATGTTTTTAGTTCAGAAAGTACAAAGGTCAGGGGCCAACCGGAGCCCCCGGTGGAGTTGATTCCAAAGGGTGGGTGTGCCCACAGAGAAAGCTCTACCTCTGGGGGTCACTAGCCAACATTGTCTCGCCGTCGGCACCGAGTAGACCCTCCCTGTGAGAATGCACCGGACTATGGGGAGCTGTTGCAGGTGGTCCGACAAATATCCTGGGCCTAAGCCATGTAGGGCTTTATAGGTCATCACCAGCACCTTGAATCTCACCCGGAGGGCAACCGGCAACCAATGCAAGTCGCGCAGGAGAGGTGTAACATGGGCATATCGGGATTCTCCCATCACAACCCGCGCGACCGCATTCTGCACCAGCTGAAGCCTCCGAGTGGTCTTCAAGGGCAGCCCCAAGTAGAGAGCATTGCAGTAGTCAATATGGGAGGTGACTCGCGCATGAGTAACTGTGCGTAGGGCATCCCGGTCCAAATAGGGGTGCAACTGGCGCACCAGGTGAACCTAGGCAAACGCCCTCCTGGTCACGGTTGTTATATGATCTTCTAAGCTCAACTGTGAGTCCAGGAGGACACCCAAGTTGCGTGCCCTGTCTACAGGGGGTAACACCTTGCCCCCTATAGCCAAAGATGGAACCTCTTGATCGGACCGAGATGCCGGTACCCACAGCCACTCAGTCTTGGCAGGGTTGAGCTGAAGCCTGTTCCTCCCTATCCAGACCTGTACCGCTTCCAGGCAGTGGGACATCATGTTGAGGGCATCACTGGGCTGATTCGGGATGGATATAAAAAGTTGGGTATCATCAGCATACTGATGATACCTCACCCCAAAACCACGGATGATCTCTCCCAGCGGCTTCATATAAATGTTGAACAGAAGAGGCGAGAGGACCGACCCCTGGGGCACCCCACAAGTGAGGGGCCTCATGGCCGACCTCTGCCCCCCCACCAACACCACTTGCATACGACCCGAGAAGTAAGAGGAGAACCACCGTAAAACAGTGCCTCCCACTCCTAACCTTTTGAGGTGTCGCAGCAGGATACCATGGACGATGGTATCGAAAGCCGCCGAAAGATCTAATAGGACCAGAACAGAGGAATAACCTCTGTCCCGAGCCCTCTAGAGATCATCCACCAGCATGACCAATGCCGTTTCCGTGCTGTATCTGGGCCTGAAACCTGATTGGCATGGATCTAGGTACTCCGCTTCATCCAGGGCCACCGGGAGTTGATGTGCCACCATGCTCTCAACAACCTTCGCAAGAAAGCGAAGGTTGGAGACTGGTCAGAAGTTGCTCAAAGTAGCTGGATCCAAGGCAGGTTTCTTGAGGAGGGGCCTAACTACCGCCTCCTTCAAGGTGGCAGGAAAGCTTCCCTCACTCAAGGAAGCAGTTATCACTGCCTGTATCCAATCACGTGTCACCTCCCTAGCTGAATAAACCAGCCAGGAGGGACACGGGTCCAATACACACGTGGTTGCACTCAGCTTCCTCATGATCCTGTCCACTTCCTCAGGGGTAACAGGATCGAACTCCCCCCAAATAACAAGACCTGCTGCCTCCCCACCATCTGACCCACCCAGTCAGAGTCCAAGCCGTCCTGAATCTGAGTGATCTTGTCCAGCAGATGCTGACTAAACTCCTCGGCCCACCCTTGCAAAGGGTCCTCCCCTGCCCTCTGATTCAAGAGGGAGCGGGACACCCTAAACAGGGCAGCTGGGCGATTAGCTGCGGACACGATGAGGGTGGAAAAGTAGCAATGCTTCGCTGCTGCCATCTCCACCAGGTAAGATTGTGTAAATGACCTTAGCTGTGCACGGTCAGATTCGGAATGACTGGCTCTCCAACAGCTCTCTAGGCCTCTCCTACGGCGCTTCATCCCCCGGAGTTCCCCCATAAACCAAGGAGCCAACCAATGTCTGCGTCGAGTCAGAGGCCGCAAAGGCATGACACGATCAAGAGCTCCGGCGGCCGCCTTATCCTGGGCATCCACCAGGGCCGCGACCGGGGTGTGGGAGAGAGAGAGAGGTATCATCCCAAGCTCCATCTGGAACCTCTCCGGGTCCATCAGGCACCTGGGGCGGAACCAGGTGGTCAGTCCCGAATTCCAGCGAGGAGGGCTGGCAAACTGGAAGCCCAGCTGAAGGAGATAGTGATCGGTCCATGACAGGGGTAAATAGCAGATATTCCCCCACCGAATTCAATCCGCCACTGTTCCGAGATAAAAACAAGATTGGGCGTGTGGCCCCCCCTCATGAGTCGGGCCCTGAATAATCTGAGTCAGGTCCATGGCTGCCATGGAAGCCATGAACTCCCAAGCCACCCCCAACACCCCGCCCAGGGAAGGCAGATTGAAGTCCCCCAGTACAATAAGTCTGGGAAACTCCACCACCAGCCCCAACAGGGCATTGAGTAGCCCGGGAAGGGAGACAGGTACACAATCAACAAGCCCAACTGACCTTGTGGGCCCCATTTCATGAGGAGGGTCTCACACCCATCTATCTGGGGAACAGTGACCTCCTGCGGACTAAGGGTCTCCTTAATAACAACCGCCACCCCCCCTCCCCTGCCCTGGGCCCTTGGCTGGTGTAGCACCCGGAAACCTGGTGGGCAAAATTCTGTCAGAGGGGCATCTCCCTCTGAGCCCAATTAGGTTTCCGTAATGCAAGCCAGGTCTGCATTTTCCTCCTCAATCAAATCCCGAATGAGGGGAGTTTTGTTAACCACAGACCTGGCATTAAAATAAACCAGCCTGAGCCCAGTAACCCCCTCTCTCAAGCCCCCAGAAAGTCGGGTGGAACCAGGAGGGTCGGAGCACGTCACCGCTCGAAGATAGCGAGGGCAAGCTCCCAGATTTCGATATGGCTCCCAGTTCATCCATCTTCCTCCATTCCCAATTGCAACCGGGATCAGTGCTCCCACTCTCTCCCCCGGGGTGCCCGGGGACCCCAGCCCCATTCCAACCCCACCGCTACCTGTTCTGTCCCTGTCTCACACACGCACACAAACAGATAGCCAGGGGTTAAATAAAACTGGCCAACAACAAATTCTTTTGATAAGAGGATTGGCAGCAACCCAGTAGCTGCTTGCCAAGAACTTTACTCATAGAGGGAGGGGTTCCTCCGACAGATAAACCCAAACAAGATACACACAGTTCAAGAATTGTCAAGTCCAGTCCGTATTAAATCCAGGGCAGATAACGTTGTTTCGAAGATACAATGTGACTCGCTAGTAGTTAGTTTTGTCCGTCACAGAGTCTGAATGGCCACCTCACCCCCTTTTATCCCCTGTGGGGTGTGGTCCAGTGACTCAGCTTAATCTCTGGCACGCCTCCTTTTCTGCTGCGTGCACCTGTCTCTCCGATGCTGGCGTGGGTCCAGCCAAGATTTATCTCCGTCACTGTCCGACTGCGAGGAGATCCCTGGCTCCTGGCCAATCTCTTCTCCTTCGGGAGACACCTGAGGCATTGCCAGAGAGGAGGGTCCTGGAGAGGGAGGCCTGGCCAACTCCTCTCCTTCATGTTCGGAGCCTCCTCCCTCTGATAAGTTGACCTCGGGGGTCAGAGTCACAACACTACCCATCCATGGCCTGGACTGCCTTTGGTCCGGAGGAGCCCCCCCAGCAACCTGCTGGATATCATAGCCCTCCCCAATCCCCTTAAAAGCCTAAATAAAAAGCTATACAAAGCCCCCTTATTAAAACCCCTAGAGCCCGCATGTTGATCTGATGCCTCCTCTTCATTTATAACTTGCTTCAAGTATCTACCAATATTAAAAAACCAAAGCAATAAAAAGAAACTAATGGATAGAATAAAATCAATTAATTCTATATTAAATGCATATATAACAATTATGGTCATTTCTTGGGGCCTCGATAAATTCTGTTTAAGCAAAACATTCCAGCTGAACCTCTTCACATCTCCAACCCTGTCCATTTATTGTTAAATTATTTACTTGTTAAATTTATTTGCTGTCTATCTTGCCATGGGGCTGCTCTAGGCAGCTTACAATAATAAAAAAGCAATAAAAAGTAAAACAATAATTTAAAAAATTATATATTAAACTACAAGACTAATATCCCAGGTCCTTGGGAAAGATTCAATAGATAGACAAAAATGCCAAATCATCCAGCTGACTCCAACAAATCACACAATATTAATAACAATAAATAATAAAAGCACATTGGCCATTATACAGGCAGTCTTCAACTTACAACAGTTTGTTTAGTGACCATTCGAAGGTACAATGGCACTGCAAAAAGTGATTTGTGACCATTTTTCCCATGGCCATTTCAGCATCCTAAGGTCTTGTGATCAAAATTCAGAGGCTTGGCAACTTACTCATATTTATGATGGAGATTCCCTTTTGTGACTTTCTGTCAAGCAAAGTTAATGGGAAAGCCAGAATCACTTAACAACCACATTACTACTACTAATTAGCTGCAATGATTCACTTAACAACTGTGGCGAGAAAGGTCATAAAATGGGGCAAAACTCCCTTGACAACTGTCTTACTTGGCAACAAAAAATTTCAGCTCAGTTGTGGTTGTAAGTCAATAGATCCTAGTTACATGATGCAACCAGAGGTGGGCTTCTACCTATTTGCACCGGTTCTCCTGAACAGGATGTTAATTTTCTGAGCAGTTCGGAGAACCAGTTTTTGGAAGAAATCTTTTCCCACTTTACAGGGCTAATCATGCAAAGGAGGCAGGAAGGAAACATTCTGGTATGCCTGTATTTCTAGCCTAATTCTTATCTTAATTGCTTTGCTGCTTTAAGTGTTTTCAGAAACTGCCTCTGGGTTAAGCTTGTTACATTGTAAGCCTTACGTCCAGACTTTCTGTCTGTAGACTGAACTTCTCCAGAGTCATCGTCGTCCCGTCCCCCCACCCCCAAAGTTTTTTGTGGTACTTTTATTCCTGGGGCTAGACTTTCTTAAAGATTGTTAAAGGGTTGTTTTAAGCTTTTTGGAACATGGCTGGAACAGCTATTTACAGAACAGTTGGCATAGCCATAGAAGAAATGGCTGAGAGGCAGGATGCAAACTTGGCATTCTGTCTGATTTTTTTACTGCCTTTCTGGGAGCATGTGATCTTTCCTTAAATCTGGATGATTACCTAAGGATATCTTGTGAGGTGAGTGAGACCAGCTGGTATCTTCCGGTGGTGCAAATGGATCTAATGATTGTTTCTCCTGGGTGGGAAACTGTGCTTTTTCAATTCACTGAGCAGAGGAGTCTCTTGTCTATGGGGATTCTTCAGTCATTCAGGTCGTGGTTGTCCTAAAGGTGTTTTTTCAAGAGGCAACTGGACTTTCTTGGTTTCCAGAAAGTCCCTTTGCCTCTTGAAAAACCACCTTTGGGACAGGAGTCTCTTGCATTGCTTCGGCGTGACCAAGGCACATGATTGCTCACTGATAATAAGTGGATCCTCCTTCCAATTTGTTATAGTTTGCTCTCATGATAATATGGCACCAATTGTAGAAAGTTAGCACCTACCCCTCTCCTAGAAGAATGAAATATTTTGAGAAATATTAAAAAGGAAGAATATATTTCCCTAAATGAGAAATGGAGAAACATGTTTTCTTAGACGGAGAAAGCAGCCCCCACCTTCCTATATAGCCCACAGAAGATGTCAGCACTTAAGAGATAAAGACATAGACTTCCGGTTTCCTCGTCTTCGGCGGCGGCGGTGCCTTTTGAAGCTCCGCCAGCCCCGCCGCTTGTAGAGCCGCTTCGCGACTAAGAAGCGGCTCGAAAACTTCAAAAATCTCTAGGATTTTTGAAGAGAGATCGCAGGGCACAGGTTGAGCCCCTGCAACCCCCCCCAGGGAATAGTTTCTGGGGAGGGAACAGGAGCGGCTCCCATTCAACCTGCTGGAAGTCCGGGCGGCGTGGGACAAGTCTGCTTCTGCAGAACAAGCCGGCTACAGGAAACTTTAAACTGAAAGAAAAGGAACCAGCCTTAATAAGCAGCATACTGTTACTTGAACCCTGAAACTCGGAATCGCAAGTATTAGAGTTTTCTTGGCTTTCTAATTTGAGTGAAAAAATGCGGATGAGTGAAAGTGAACTGTAAAAACATGGCGCTTAGCCTTAGAGTTAACGAGCTGGCGAGTGTGGATTGCTGAACTCATCTTGCTTTGTTACAAAGTTTCTAAACTGCTACGAAGTTGCTTCGCTTGCAACAAGAGAAATAAGAGAGAAATTTCTCCTTTTTCAATACTGGACTTTGCTTTACTTTGGTTCTTATTTGATTAAATCTGGGGGACTTTTTCAGAAGTCTTTGTGGAGGTGGGAGAGGAAGAAGAACTTCCCTTTTTAGTAAAACCAGCCTACGTGGCAGGATGGCCTCAAAGAAGCAGGAAGCGAAGGCAACAGGAGGTGGATCTCCCACACATAAAGCACAGCCTCCCCCAGTACAACAGATACAGACTCAGAAAAAAGATTTTGATGTGGGAGATTTAAAAGAATTTATTTCTAAAACTTTGGATGATAAATTTCAAAAATCTCAACAGGAGATAGATGATAAACTTCAAAAATCACATCAGGAATTTATGCAGGAAATTAATGAAGTTAAAGATATGGTGAAACAGAATCAAAACAAGGTGACCAAAAAAATATCAGAAGTGGCGTCTGGCCTGGCAGAATTTATTGTGAAAGTCGATTCTAAAGTTGAAGAATTTAAATCAGAAGTTAATGTTAAGATGAAAGACAATGATTATAAAATTGCTGATGTTGACAATAAAATGCAAAGAGTTGAAAATGAGATTGTGATGGTACAATTCAGGGCAATGGAGTTTGCCATACGGCTTCGAGGAATTCGAGAAGAGGAAAGACAAGATTTGAGACAGGTTTGTTCTGAGGCCCTGGCCAAGACTCTACAAGTTAATCCTGATGTGGTTTTTCACAAAATAGATAAAATTTACAGAGTGAATTCTTGGGTGGCCAGACAAAGACAATTGCCCAGAGATGTGGTCATATATTTCACAGATAGAGAAATAAGAAATGACATCCTGCAAAAATCCTTTTACACTTCTGTGCAAGTGGGGGGCTCACGAATTGGAATTTATAAAGAATTACCTTCTAAAATGCTGAAAACCAGAAAAGAATTTGGCTTTCTTGTTAAGGAATTGCAAAATTTACAGATACCATTTCGGTGGGACGCCCCAGCTGGTATAATTTTCAGATACAAGGGAGAAAGATATCGTTTGAATACCGTGGAGAAGGCAGAGCACTTTTACACTACTATTCTTAAGGAAAGAACACCATCCCCACGTACATCTACAGTTTTGGAGATTAAGGAGAGTGATGAGAAGCAACCTCAACGAGAACTGCAAGAACAGTCTAAGCAGGAATTAGAGGAAATGCAAGGCGCAGAAGGAGGTTTTCTGGATGAGCCTTTGCTGGAATCTTCTCCAATCCTGGACCCGGTTCGGATGATCGAAGTTAAGGATCAACGCATAACTCGAGCTCAATCTAAGTTACTTAAACAAAAGCAACAACAACAACAGGAAAGACAAGACAAGGCAGTTAAGAGTATTGCACAAGAGACTGGAGCCATGGGGGGAGCAAGATCGAAGCTTTCGGATGACCTTCGATTATTCTGCTCTTTGCTCCAGAAAGATGAAGATGACGTTTAAGTGTTTATCTTGGAATGTTAACGGGTTGAATTCAGCACAGAAAAGGAAGAAATTATTTACATATTTGAAACAATTTAATAATGATATAATTTGTTTACAAGAAACGCATATCACAACTCAAGATCAAAAATATTTGATAAACTCCAAACTAGGAACACATTTTATATCTTCAACTTCGCAAAAAAAAGAATGGTGTGGTTATTTATATAAATAAAAAGTTAACAGCTAAAGTTATAGAAGCAGATGAAGATGGTAGGTTTGTAGCAATTGAATTGCTTACAGCAAATGGCCAAATTCTTCTGATTGGAATTTATGCTCCCAATCAACAACAGGACCATTTCTATAAGATGTTACATACTAAAATACTGCAATGGGACTACAGATCTATTTTAATTATGGGAGACTGGAATGGAGTAATTGATTCTAAATTAGATAAAAAGAGTTTGGCAAAGTCTAGGATCAGATTACCACAGACTTTTTTTGACATGAAAGAAGATATGGAACTAAAAGATGTTTGGAGAATACATAATCCAAAAGAATTGGACTATACTTTTTTTTCTGATAGACACAGATCCTTCTCTAGGATTGACTTCATTTTGCTGTCAGATGACTTACTTGTCAAGACAAAAAGAACAAAGATTTTTCCAAGAACTTTGACTGACCATAGCCCAGTATGGATAGAAATTGAGATGGATAAGGTTGAGAGACGTTCTTGGAGATTAAATGAGAACTTGTTTAGATATGAAAAAAATACAACAGAACTTAAAAAGCATTTGAAAGAATTTTTTGAAATAAATTTGAATAAAGGTACCCCAATTGAAATTGTGTGGGACGCAAGTAAAGCTTATATGAGAGGGGTACTTATCTACATGAATTCTAAACATAGACTGTTTCGACAAAAGAAAAGATCTGAATTGGAAATAGAAATAAAGAGTAAAGAACAGTTACTTATTAAAAATCCAACAGACAAAAGAATATGCAGTGCTATAAAACTTTTGAAAGACCAATTTCAAATGCTTATGGCGGAACAAGTTGCAACAAACTTACAATATGCGAAGCATAATACATTTTGTAACGCTAATAAACCGGGCAGATGGTTGGCTTACACATTGAGGAAAAAACAAACTATACGGACTATTGATAGTATTGATATTGGAGGGAAAGAAATTTTTCAACAAAAATTAATTAAAGAAGCTTTTGTGGACTATTATACCAAACTATATGCCAAAGAGGAGGTGCAGAATGGACTTATAGAAAAATATTTAAATGATAAAAGAGTTACAAAAATTACTGATCAACAAAAGGAAAGAATGAATTATCCTATAACAGAGGAGGAGATAATAGTAGCAATTAAACAGTTAAAAACAGCCAAAGCTCCTGGCACGGATGGTTTGACCGCAGTGTATTATAAAACTTTGCAAGCTGAAATGGTGGAACAACTCAGAGATTTATTTTGCAATATTCAACAAGGGGGTAAAATACCCCCATCATGGACAACAGCTTATATATCTTTGATACCAAAAGAACAAGTCGGTCCTAAAAAACCAGAGAACTATAGACCAATATCTCTTCTGAATACAGATTATAAAATCTATGCGAAAATACTAGCCAACAGGTTGATGCCAGTAATCCAAAAGGTGATTCATGATGATCAAGCGGGATTTATCGAGGGCAGACACATGAAGGATAATGTAAGGCAAGTAATAGATTTATTGGAATATCTTGAGAAGAATAAACAGATTCCTGCAGTGCTGGTCTTTTTGGATGCAGAGAAGGCCTTTGATAGAGTGGATTGGAATTTTCTACTAAAGACTTTTAAAAAGATGGATTTTGGGGATCAATTTATACAGGCGATTTCAGCAATTTACCAAGAGCAAAAGGCACAGATTATTATTAATGGAAGTTTGACAACAGAGTTTAAAATTGAAAAAGGAACAAGACAGGGATGTCCGTTGTCCCCACTTTTATTTATTCTAACACTAGAAGTCTTGTTAAATACAATACGGGACTCTAATATCTTGAAAGGTATAATGATTAGGCAAGAGGATTACAGAATAAAGGCATTTGCAGATGATCTGGTTGTTACCCTATTACAACCAATGGAATCAACAATCCTGATGAAGGACATTATACAAGACTATGGTAAAGTTTCAGGTTTTAGACTGAATTCAAAAAAGACTAAAATGATAGCTAAAAACATGACACAAGATCGTAAACATGAGCTTGAAAGGAGGGCAGGTTTTGAGACTGTACCTAAGGTAAAATATCTAGGAGTTCAGGTTGCAGAATCAAACATGAAATTGTTTCAAAATAACTATGAGGTTTTGTGGCGAGAGGTGCAGAAAGACATGGAGACTTGGAAAAAACTGCAGCTGTCTCTACTTGGAAGAATAGCAGCAGTTAAGATGAACATTTTGCCAAGATTTCTTTTTTTGTTTCAAATGATTCCGGTGCTTAAAAGTGATAAACAATTGAAAGTCTGGCAAACTGGACTCAATAAGTTTGTCTGGAACGAGAAAAAGCCGAGAGTGAAATTGAAAATTATGCAAGATGTTCCAGAAAGAGGAGGTCTTAAACTTCCAAACCTACAGTTATATTATGATGCAGCAGCTTTAACTTTAACAAGTGATTGGTTTGGAAGTAAAAAGGCTGGAATATTGAATGCAGAAAGTTTTGATCTTGAATTTGGATGGCATGCTTACTTATTTTATGATGACAAAGTTGATAAAGTATTTAAAAGTCATATACTTAGAGACTCTTTGATGAGAGTTTGGAAGAAGCACCGATTCTTCCAAATGGGATTATAAAATACCGCTATGGCTGAATCTTGGTCATACTTTGTGGAATACAAATATAATGTCACTCGGGGGGGGTTTATACAAAGAGGTTCTTATTACAGATGCGGGCAGATGGCAGCTGAAGACATTGCAGACACTGTTGGACGAAGGGATTAATTTAACTTGGTTACAATATAATCAATTACAATTGAGATGGAACGAGGACCAAAAAACTGGTATTATGTTGCACGAGGAAGAATTGGTTAGACATATAAAAGAGAAAGGTCCAATGCATATCAAAAGGCTTTATAATGTTTTGCTAGAAAGGGACTCAGAAACTGAACTAGTTAAAGATTGTATGATTAAGTGGGCACAAAATTTTGAAGAACCAGTGATGTTGGAAACATGGGAAAAAATTTGGGTTCAGAATGCTAAATTTACACAGTCGCAGAATCTGAGGGAAAATTTCTATAAAATGTTTTACAGATGGCATTTAGATCCCAAAAAGTTGTCATGTATGTACCCTAATGTTCAGCCAAAATGTTGGAGATGTGAATGTTTGGATGCTACGTATTATCATGTTTGGTGGACCTGTAGGAAAGTTAAGGCTTTTTGGATAAAAATTTGGTGGGTCATGCAGAATGTTTTGAAGAAAAAAATTCAATTCTCTCCACAATTGTTTTTATTGGGTATAGTTAAGGGTTTTACATCGGGTGAAACAAAATTGATATTGTATATGATAACAGCAGCAAGATTGTTGATAGGTAAATATTGGAAAAATGAAGCTTTGCCCACTATTGAAGAATGGACTTTGAAGATGGCCAGTTTTGCAGAGATGGCGAAGATTTCAGCATACTTAAAAGATTGTTCACAAGAGACTTATGAATGGGAATGGAAAAGGTGGATAGAATATGTTCAGAACAAATATCAAACTAGAAAGTATCAAATAGCTTTTATTTGAAAATAATGTATTAGAAATATTTTAATGTAATGAGGTAAAAAGAAAAATTATACAGGGGAGGGGGGGTTCAAGTTTACACATAAGTGTCATAATAAGGGTTTTTTTGTGTGTTTTTTTGTTTTTTTTTTCTTTACCAGTTATGAGTATATTATAGGGAAGTCTGGGGGGAGGGGAGGGTTAGGGAGGTTGGGAAGTTTGGGGGTGGGTGGGGGGGGAAAAGGGGTGAAAATGTAATTGTAAAACTTTTGCAATAAAAAAAAAGAGATAAAGACATAGATAGCTGTATTCATAGGCAAAAATTCCATGCAGCAAGGTCGGGACAAAGGCAGAATGGGATTAACCCTCACTCAAGATGTTAATTTGTTAATTTGTCTCTTTAGCTCAGCATTTTGTAGCCCAAATATGCCCACCTGCTGGCTCAGGAATTCTGGTAGTTGAGGTCCATAGGTCGTGAAGGGGTCATAGTTGCCCAACCCTGCTCAAATCTATTGTATATTATAATCTTCCATTAAAGAGCACTTTTGAAGAATTCTCCAGTAAGAAGTCCTAGAAAAATGCTGTCAGGCTGAGAAAGTGTCAGATTTGGTTGCAACAATGAAAGCTCTTGCCCCAAGGAAATAATTATGCCTGTGGGTCTTCTCAGCAAGCCTAGATCATAGTAAAAATGCAGCATCATTTGCACTAAGTGCAGATATTTTTAAAAATGCAGATTCTAAGGCTTAAGACAAGTCTTACTCCATTTCCTTGAGAAACTGATTTCATAGTCAAATCCTTAGGAAATGTAATGGTAACATTCAGTAAGAATCTGCATTTCTGTAACTTGAATCCATTAGTTCAAGTCAAAACTGAAGAAAGCCAATTTTGATCTTTTTTTTGGTTGGCATCCTTTGGCATATTTCAAGAAAACCCTGACTAATCTCTTCAGGATTATATAAATCCCGATTTTTAGCAGTTTGTTCTCAGATTCCAGCATAGTGGTCATCCTCTCTGGACCTGATCCAGTTTTTCTGAATCCCTTTTCTTGGGCCCCAGAACTGAATCTAATATTTGAAGACTAATGAATAAAATTAAAATTCTTTTTATATATATATATATATATTGATTTTTTAAAATGTATTGTGAACTGAGTCTTCGGAGAGGGGCGGCATATAAATTGAATTAATTAAATTAAATTAAATTATAGAATAAAAGGAACCATTCCTTCACATAATTTGGAAATACTTCAGATTGTTGCTGTCTAAAATTGATTGTTTTGTTTTGTTCTGTTCTGTAACCATTTCACATTACTGGCTACCTCAAATCCGGTTTGTGATAACTATTATTCCAATATTATTATTATAATTATTATTATTATTATTATTATTATTATTATTTAATCTTTAGTGAGATTCACAGCCTTTGAGGCTGGTTAATAGCTCAGCAGCTCGAGTCCTAACCAAGGATCTAGGAACTGTTAAGGTATCGTTGGAGGATGTAAGCTGTTCCGAGTAAGGTGGTTTTTTGTAGAGTCAAAATGTTCAAGTCCGGCAAATTTAGAAGTTCTAAATAGTGGGGTAGCCCTTTGAGTATTGCTCCAAGGGCTCCAATTACAATCGGGACAACACACAATTTCTTTTTCCACAGTCGCTCAACTTCAATTTGCAAGTCCCGGTACTTTGTGATTTTTTCTTGCTGCTTATCTTCAATCCGTGCATCACCAGGTATTGCAATGTCAATGAACCATACTTTTTTCTTTTCAACTATTGTTATGTCAGGTGTGTTGTGGACCAAGTGCCTGTCAGTCTGAATCTTAAAGTCCCACAAGATCTTGAGTTTCTCATTCTCTAAAACTTTCTCAACCTGACGTTCCCAGTGGTTTTTGCTGTACTCAAATCCAAACTTCTGGCACAATTTCCAGTGAATGATCTTAGCAACACGGTCATGGCGTTGTAGGTAGTCAGTTTGTGAAATTTTGCTGCACCCACTGATCAGGTGGTCGACTGTCTCATCTTTCTCATTGCAGAGGCGGCATTTGCTGTTGGTGGTAACATGTTGAATTTTTGCCTTCATGCATTTTTTGGCTAGGGCTTGTTCTTGAGCTGCCAAAATAAAGCTTTCTGTTTCTTTTTTCAGTACTCCTGATCTTAACCAGTTCCAAGTTAGTTTCTGGTCAGCTTTGCCTTCAATACTTTTCAAGTATTGGCCATGCAGAGCTTTGTGTTTCCAATTTTCAGCTCGCTGCTCAATTACTTCTTTCTTATATTCTGCTTTTGCTTTAGTTGTCTTTAAAAGGCCTCCTTTATTTACTTCCTTAATCATTGGTTCTTCACTTTTCTGGATGTAATCATTCAAGCTGCATTTTTCTTCTTCCACAGTCTGCTTTACTTGTAGGAGTCCTCGACCACCCTCTGCTCTTGGTAAATATAATCGGTCAACATCACTTTTAGGGTCCAAGGCATGATTCATTGTCATAAGCTTCCTTGTTTTTCTGTCCAAATTGTCTAACTCCATCTGGGTCCAGTCAATTATTCCTGCAGAGTATCTCATCACAGGTATAGCCCAGGTATTTATGGCTTTTATGATGTTTCCTCCACTCAATTTGGACATTAATATCTTATGAATTCGCCGAATGTACTTGGCTGAAGTTAATTTCTTGACTTTATTATGCATTAAGTCAGAGGCTTCTAAAATCCCCAAGTACTTGTAGCCTTCTTCTGATTTTACTGCCTTTATCATTTCTTCATTCTCTAGTTCTATTCCATCTTCTTCTATGATCTTGCCTGCTTTGGTTGCTATTGTTGCACATTTGTCAATTCCAAACTGCATACCGATGTCTTGGCTGAATTCTTTTGTGTTTTCAATTAATAAATTCAGTTCAGCTTTTGTTTTACCAAACAGCTTCAAATCATCCATGTACATCAAGTGCGAGATTTTCAGTCCTTTCTTTGCAAGTTCGTATCCACAGTTCATCTTCTTCAAAATGATTGTCAGTGGTAGCATTGAGAGTATAAAAAGTAGGGGTGAAAGGGAATCGCCCTATAAAATGCCTTGTTTAATTTCAACTTCACCCAGTTCTTCTTCATTAGCCATAAGTTTCGTTTTCCAAAGGTTCATTGAAGATACCATGAATTTTTGTATGTTGCTGCTGATGCCTAAGATTTCCAGGCATTTCTTGATCCAGCTATGGGGAACTGAATCAAATGCTTTCTTATAGTCTATCCAAGCCATGAACAGGTTGGTTCGTCTTTTCTTTGAGTTATTATTATTATTATTATTATTATTATTATTATTATTATTATTATTATTATTATTATTATTAGTAGTAGTAGTAGTAGTAGTAGTAGTAGTAGTAGTAGTAGTAGTAACTTTTATTTATTAAACAAGAAAGTCAGTCAACTGAACATTTAAAAATGTATCACAAACATCATTGACTGGCTCTGATACGGGTTGATACGGGTTGCTGCGAGCATGCTAGGTATCAACCAAGTATCTTCTTAAAATGTATGTTGTTCCAAATGACGATCCATCTGTATTCAAAAGTCCCACAATATCTTCACTGTCTTATTTTCAATAACTTTTTCCACTTTGTGCTCCCATGACTTTTTGGAAACTGGTATGTTGTATTTTTTACATAATGACCAGTGGACTAATTTAGCAACTTGATCATGACTAGCTTTGTAATCAGTTTGCGCGATTTTGCTGCACTCACATATTAAGTGTGAAACAGTTTCAACTTTGTTGTTGCAAAGTCCGCAGTTTGGATTGTCAGTGGATTTTTGTACCTTCACTTTCATGGCATTAGTTTGTAGTGCTTTTTCTTGAGCAGCAAGTATTAAACCTTCCATTTCTTTCTTGATGGTTCCTGTCTTAAGCCATGCCCATGACAAGTTGTTATCACATTTTCTTTCAATGTTTTTCAAGTGCTGTCCATGCAGAGCTTTGGTTTTCCTTCCATTTAACCTGTCATCCAACTGTTTTTCCTTATATTCTGCCTTTGTTTCTGTTGTTTTTGGAATATTCTCCTTTTTCACAGCCTGCAGCAATCTTTCTGTTGTATGTTCCAAATGTTAACCTGTTGTTGTTGTTGTTGTTGTTGTAGAGACCCAAGTACTGCATGATGGGGTGAGATCCTATTCCTGCCCCAGGTCCTGCCAACCTAGCAGTTTGAAAACATGCAGATGCGAGTAGATAAATAGGTACCATTTCAGTGGGAAAGTAACAGCTTTCTATGCACCTCGGCATATAATCATGTTGGCTACATGACCAAGGAAGTGTCTTCGGACAGCACTGGCTACCTGGCTAAGAAACAGAGATGAGCATCGTCCCCTAGAGCTGGACATGACTGGGGAAATCTTTACCTTTCCATTATTCCAAAATTCATAGATTGGGAGTTCCCTTCAACTGCAGTCTGTACAATCCCTCCTGGGAACAAGCCTGACATTATTGAAACTCTTCAGTGTGCATGGCCTGGACCTCTGAAGAGATGCGAGGCCTGGGTCCTACTGCCTGATCAAAGCCTCAAGACCCTTGTGAAGAGGAGGGGAATATTAGGCCAGGCCCATCTCCCACTTTGCAGTGTCCTGCTCACCCTTGTTGGCAAAGGTCCACCTCTCCTGGCCTAGCAGCCCCAAACAGCTGGCCTTGTACCTTGGGCTGCCCTTGAAGTGTTGACTCTCATGAGGGATGCCTTGGGGGGGGGGGAATAAACACTTTAAACTGAGTGGGAGGGGGTTGAGGGTTTTCCTCCTCACCGTATTTAGATGCACAGATGTAAAAAGGCTCTTTGGAACAAATGAATTTTCCAATTCTGTACAACTGGTGCAAGTATGGGAATCTCATTTTCTGTTGCATCTGGCCACCCTATTACTGGCACACTTTAAAGATGAAGCCCATCCCCAAAAGGAACACCCTGTGCTGAGTCTGGGGTCTCTGTATAGAAATGGGGTCTATAACTCTTCCCAAAATGACAAAACCAGACAGCTACTTAGCCTATGTGTGATTTGGTTTTCACTGAATGATTCCTTTATTTTAAGTATTTGAATTTTAGGAGGAGAGATAGCCACAGAATATCTCGTCCAGAAAAAATAAAAATCTAGCATAGTAGGATTGCATTACAACAGGACAGTGGATATTTCCTTTCATATCATAGTATTTGTTGAGCCTTGGTAGGTTCAGAATGATATCAAAATAGGTGACAATCAACCTCCCCCCTCCCCCCCAAGTATTTCAAACTGGGACTTCATCATTTTGAAAGATTCTCTCCCAACCACGCACTTACATGGAATTGATAAATGGAAAGCCAAAAGGCCATCAAGCCAAAAGGATATACAAGTTATGAATAATAGTAGTTTTTTAAACCTTAAGTTGTAGTCCTGTAACAAAAGCACATTTTACTAAAGAGCAGGTATCAATATAAAAAGCATCAGAAAAATAAAGCTACCCCCCCCCCCAAAGAAAATTTATGATTAGCGCCTCAGGCCATCTTCTCTGGAGGGGCAATAAGGGCTGTCAGCAAGGGGCATCAGGTCAGCCTGAGCACTCTTGGAAGTGGGCTTTAACCTGCCAATGTCCAGGCTCACTCCAGAGGAGGTTCAAACAGCTCCAAGCCTCTTCTAGGATGGAGAGGCCAGGAATGAGGCTTATCGATTCTTTCCTTTGGCTTTGACATCCTATAGCAGGGAATGTCTGCTACCTTGACCCTCCCAGACATTAATGAGCAAAGCAGCTTTTCTTCTGATGATGTACAAAGAACATCTGAGAAGGAATGAGGTGTGTATGGAGATTGTCAATCATCCAGGTCATGGTTGTCCCAAAGGTACATTTTCCAAAGGGCAACTTGACTTTCTTGATTTTTGGTTTGAAAATGTTTTGCTTCTCATCCAAGAAATTTAGAATAACAGAGTTGGAAGGGACCTTGGAGCTCTTCTAATCCAGCCCCCTGCTCAAGCAGAAGACCCTGCACCATTTCAGACAAGTGGCTGTCCAATCTCTTCCTAAAAACTTCCAGTGATGGAGCACCCACAACTTCTGAAAGCAAGCCATTCCACTGGTTAATTGCTCTCACCATCAGGAATTTCTCCTTGGTTCTAAGTTGCTTCTTTCCTTGATTAGTTTCCATCCATTGTTTCTTGTCATCCCTACTGAGTCTGTCCTGCACACAGAACCCACACTGGCTGCTGCTCGGAGCTCCGAGTGCTGGTCCCCCCCCCACAAGTACCAGGTCGACAGGCCCAGTGCTGATCTCTGTGTCACCTGACCTGCAATTGGTCAGTAGGGATTTGGGGACTAGCCAAGCCGGCTGAGTGTGCATAAAATGCCGAGGTGGAGACCGGGACTCGGGAGGGAGGTCGAGCCCAGCTGGCTTCATGCAGGAGAGAAGGCACTGTGAGGGAGGCCTTTTCTGGTGTTGGCCGGGTGAGGGTCGCCCATGCAGAGGCCAGGCCTCGGGGTGCCGCCCCCAGCAGGCGCTGAGTTGGAGGCAGGGGAGGGTCAGTCCCCTTACCCGGTTGCCCTTCGCTCTGTTTCTCATCAAATGTCTGTGTCTTCTCTCTCACACACACACAAACATACACAGACATTTGATTGCTTGAAACGGACAGGCTGCGCTTTACTTCTACCGTAAGCATGCACTTCCCACAATCCTCCTTTTCTCAAGCAGCAGCTACCAGGTAGGTGGGGGAAGCTGATTCCAACAGGCTGCATGGCTTTCTACCTCATCATAGCAGCAGCCTGAGCAACACCTGAGCTCCAGGATTGGCAGAGTGCAAACCGTGATCACCACCTGCTTCAGAGCCACAAGATGAGCTGATGAAGAGGGGGACCCTCAGCTGCAAGGTTGCCTGGCACTGTGGGCAGGGCTGGGGCTAGCAAGAGTAGACTGGAAACATATCCAGGTACCCAGAGAGATAGAACTTCTAGCCCTTGCTGGCTGAGCTGATTCACGGGCCATGGTTAAGGGGCCGAGCAGCTGTGAAGTGACTACACTTGCCGCCTTCTGCACCTCAAAAAACAAGACCTCCCCGAAAATTAGCCCAAGTGCTTATTTTCAAGCCTAAAAGAAAATAGGTCCCGGGGTGTCAGCCTCTATGATGCTTGCTTGCTTTCGGCTGCCATTGTAACGGGAGGGGGGAGGTATTGCAGGTATTTGGGAGGGGGGAATTGAACTGGTGGAGATGTCTCGAAAAAGGGAGGAAAAATCTCACTGTCTTCATAGCAGCTGCAGAAAGAGCTCATAGCTGTCAAGGTCAACTGTTCCGGCATACCAGATAGATGGGGCCGTCTGAAGAAGTACCCTACATGACACCATGGGGAGATGTGGATTGGACACTCAACTTGGGTCCTTGTGGGGTGGGATTTGGGGATGCTTTCAATATGTAATTTTCACGCCTATTGCCTCAGACTTTGCTTTTTTTTTCTGCTGCATTCAGTTCATACTCAGTAAAAGTACCTTTCTCTACAAACATGGAGTTGGGGTTTTTCTTTCTTGAGTTTTGAACGGAGGCACACCTGACATTAAGCAAAGTCTGCTTTACCAGCCATCCCGGAGAATACTCTACCATGAAGGCTGAGCCAAGAATGTCTGACCAAGACAGTGCCCAAGAAGACATGGGAGCCACTGGATCCACCCGTCCCCAGTCCAGGTGTGGTGGGGAAGTTTCAGAATTACAACTTGAAGAAAAGCCAGCCAGAGCTAAGTGGTCGCTGGGCATAAGAAGGATGGAACCTCCAGAGGAAATCCCCCCAGGGGGTGACAGTTACTAGATGCCAGTGTGGAGAGGCAGCTTGGCAGGAATATGACAAATAAGACCTGCTGACTCAAGCCATACAGCTCTTGAAAGAAGCTTTTGAAAGTCATAAAGCCTGCGAAAGGTGTGCATTGCTGGGACCGGGGCGGGGGCGGGGGGGAGACTGAAAGACCCAGGAGGGGAAGCAGAGGCTTCAGCAGGCATAGAAGAGATTCCTAGAGTTCAGCCAGAGAGAGAACAGGCTGCTGGAGCTCAAGCTGCGGCTGCAGCCAAGACCCTTGGTGTGGGGGGCAGGGACCCGGAAGCGTCAAATTCCAAAGGTTCCTCTGCTTACAGTAAAATACGGGGGAGATCCCAAGGCTTTGAGATTCTTCCTAACCCAAGTGTGGAATCACGTGGAGGAGTATGGAGAGGATTTCCGATTGGAAGCCACCTGTGTGAGATGCATCACTATGGCCCTGGAGGGAATGGCTGCTGATTGGTGGGTGGGCCTCCATGATAAGAATTCTCCCCTGCTGAGGAATTATGACCAGTTTATGGTGGCCCTCCGAGTGCACTTTGAGAACCCCCTAGCTGAGTGGAAGGCCAGAATCAGGATGAAGTCTATAAATCAGGGGCGGGGATTGGTGGCTGAATACACCCAGGAGTTTTGCGAGCTGGTGCGCCACATGAGGCCACTCAGGAGGTCCCAGGAGGCCCTGATGGAATGTTATAAGAATGGCCCTCTAGACCTGCAATGCTGGTATGTGATGGCAGCTGACGTGGAAATTGACATGGCCAGAGATTGCTACCGTGGGGCCCAAGTTTGGAACAAGCCTTCCCTTGCCCCACAGAAAGAAGGCCCCAGAGTGTCCAAGGGGGGGGTCAACCTCGAAGCCGAAGTGCACAGCGTGCTTCCGATGTGGGAAGGAGGGGCACCAGGCTGCACCAAGCCGACCCCTGCTGGTGGGAAGAAAGCCGACAAGCCTCCAGCAAAGAATTGCGTGATGGCCCTGAAGGGGGTGAATGTCATTGAGTTCGCTTCCCCAGGCCTGGGGGATTTGGTAGCTCCGACCACCACAGAAGATAGCGAAACCAAAACTGATGATGACCCCTGGGGTAAATCAGTGTGGGGCCCCCATGAGCATCCCAGTAGAACTAAGGGTGCCATCATTCAGTCCCCAGGGGAGGATGCTAGCCCTCTTAGACTCTGGATGTATTAGGTGTGTCATCACCCAGAGATGGTGGACAAAATGGGACTCAGACTAAAAACAATGAAAGTGTCCATCGCATTCTGCCAGTTGGATGGATCAGTAGTTGGGGGAGGGCAGCCCACTTTGTGACTAAATCTGTTGAGTTGTGGATGGGGGACCACCAAGAGATCTTGAGTTTTATCGTAGTCTTTGGTATGGAATGACCCCTTTTGCTTGGACTGCCCTGGCTACAAAAATGGAACCCCCAGGTGAATTGGAGGAAGGGATGGTTACACATCCATTCCACCCAGCCGCGGAAAGAAGGCGGCAAACATTTTTGCATGGGCAAAGCTGCAAAGGAGTTGGCAGTGGTGGCGAGCAAACACATTGCTGGGAAGGAAAAAATCCCTAAAGAATATTGGGAGATTAGGGAGGCTTTCAGCGAGAAGGCATCAGATGTGCTCACACCCCATCGGCCCACTGACTGTGGCATAGACATCCTCCCAGGGGTGAAGCTCCCTAAACCAAAGATCTACTCCGTGACCCCTCACAAGCTGGAGGCACTGCGGAACTTTATTGATAAAAACTTAAACGGGGCTTCATCCAACCAGCGAGGCCACGAGTGGCCGCCCCGGTTTTGTTTCGGGAGAAAAAGATGGCTCTCTTCGCTTATGTGTGGATTACAAAAACGTCAATGCAATTTGCATAGAAAATGTTTACCCATTGTCCCTTATGGAAGACATGTTAGCTCACCTGGCTAAGGGGAAGATTTTCACTAAACTGGATTTGAGAGAGGCTTACTACAGAGTTTGAATTAAGGAAGGGGACAAATGGAAAACTGACTTCAATTGTCCCTTGGATTGCTTTCAATTAAGGGTGCTCCCCTTTGGGCTACAAGGGGCCCGACAGTGTTCATGCAATTGATTAATGAGGTATTACATGAGCATCTTTACAAGGGAGTCTGGTCTACCTAGATGACATTCTTATTTACAGAGAGACCATCAACGAACACGTGAAACTGATGTGGTCAGTTCTGAAAAAACTCAGAGCGGCCGAATTGTACGCTAAATTGTCAAAATGTGAATTCCATCAGAGTAAGATTGACTATTTTGGCTACCACATATCACATGAGGGGATAGAAATGGATCCAGAGAAAGTCCGGCCGGTCCTGGAGTGGGCACTCTCCCATGCACCCGCAAGCAGCTACAAAGTTTCTTGGGGTTTGCTAACTTTTATCGACAGTTTATCCTCTCATTTGCACAAATTGAATAACCCATTACCAACCTCCTGAAAACAAAGGAGGCCAAGCCAAAATCTAGTAGGCCGCTCGAGTGGACCATGGAATGTCAGGCTGCTTTTGAGAAACTGAAGCGACTGTTTGCCACCAAGCCTGTCCTAAAACACCCTGACATGGAAGCCCCTTTTGTCGTCCAGGCCGATGCAAGTGATGTAGCTGTCAAGGCGGTGCTACTTCAAGCCAGTGCTGATGGATCTTTACAACCCTGCGCTGTCACCTCCTGTAAATTGTCTGAGACCAAATGGAGATGGGCGATTTGGGAGAAGGAGGCTTTTGCTATCCGTTGGGCCCTATTAACCCGGAGGCACTTCCTCGAAGGGGTGAAACACCCCTTTGAGGTGTGGACAGACCATAAGAACTTAGAAGCCCTAAAAACCCCTCAGAAGTTGTCACCCAAACAAGTCCAGTGGGCACAACACTTTAATCACTTCAATTTCTCTCTGCACTACCTCCCTGGAGGAAAGAACTTTATGGCAGATGCCCTCTCGAGACTGCCTCAATACAATAGCGCACTGCCAGATGTGATCCGCCCAGTTATCCATTCAAAGCAGCTGGTGGCCCCTGTTGTCAGTTTAAGTGAGCAGTTAAGGGAAGCGCTAAAAACTGATTGCCATCTCCCATGGCAACGAGTGTACTGTTTGTGATAGTCTCACATGGGTGGAGACCAAGTTGTACATCACTGCCAGTCTGAGGGGGGCAGTGTTACAACAATCCCACGATGCAAAAGTGGCTGGGCATTTTGGGTTCGTGAAGACTTTACATTTAGTTAAATGACAATTCTGGTGGCCCTCCCTAAAGAAGGACATAGAGGCATTTGTCGCTAGCTGCCCTGTATGTGCTTTGGCAAAGAGGCCACCTGGGAAGTCACCTGGGTTACTCCAGAATGTGGCCAGACCTGGAGCTCTTTGGAAGGAGATATCCATGGATTTTATTGTCGAACTACCTGAAAGTAATGGAAATACACTCATTTGGGTGATTACAGACTTGTTCTCCAAACAGATGCACTTTGTACCCTGTTCCAAGATTCCCTCAGCAAAGATGTTGGGTAACTGTTCATTCAACGTCTATAAGTTACACGGTGTTCCAGAATGAATAATTTCTGATAGAGGGGTTCAGTTCACCTCCCACTTCTGGAGGGAGTTCCTGAGGTTGCTAGGCTCTGCCCAAGGGCTAAGATCTGCCCACCATCCTCAGACCAATGAGACTTGTGAAAGGACTAACTCAGTATTGGAACAATACCTCAGGTGTTATGTAAATTACCAGCAAGATAACTGGGCAAACATACTGCCGTTTGCAGAGGTGGCCTATAATAACTCCATACACAGTAGTACTGGGTTTACACCATTCAAGGTGGTGTCGAGTCAGGACACCACCTTTGTGCCTATCCTGGAATTACCACAGGAAAAACCTCAAATGCCATCCTTGATAGACTGGATCAGCTTCAGGTTATCTGGCCTGTAACTTGTAAGGTGTTAGACGAGGCTCAAAGAACCCATGAGAAACAGGCTGATAAGAAACGAGCTACACCAAAGGATTACCAAGTAGGTGATAGGGTTTTCCTCTCCACTAAGTACTTACAAACTACCCAAAAGTCGAAAAAACATGGACCTAAATATGTAGGTCCTTTTCCCATTGTACAAATCATAAACCTGGTCACGGTACAGTTAGAGCTACCAAAAACTGTCCAGAGAATCCATCCGGTGTACCATGCTAGTTTGCTGAAACCTGTACATACCTCCTCGATTCATCTGGATCAAACCCCCCTCCAGTTCCCCTTCTCATTGAAGGAGAACAACATTTCGAGGTCAAAGAACTCCTTGATTCCAGAAAACATAGAGATAGAGTACAGTACTTGGTGGCTTGGAAACATTTCCCTTCCTCTCAGTCCAAATGGGTGAGATGAGGTTTCAGAGCTCCGAAACGTTTACAATTATTTCACAGTAAATACCCTGAGAAGCCTTAAATATTGGGTTTTATATGTATTATGTGTATGTTTTGGTTTTTAATCAATTGGGGAATATCAACTCTGTCTATTTTAATTTGTTTTCTTTTTTAGGACTAATCTCTTCTGCAGGAGGGCCGAATGTCAGCCTCTATGATGCTTGCTTGCAGCTGCCATTGTAACGGAAGGGGGGATGTATTGCATGTATTTGGGAAGGGGGAAGTGAGCTGGTGGAGATGTCTCAAAAAAGGGAGGAAAATTCTCACTGTCTTCATAGCAGCTGCAGAGAGAGCTGATAGCCGTCAAGTCAACTGTTCCGGCATACCAGATAGATGGGGCCGTCTGAAGAAGTACCCCACATGACACCTTGGGGAGATGTGGATGGGACACTCAACATGGAGTCATCCACTTGTAGCATAACTTTTTTGAGGCTTTATTGCAATATTCCAAAAGTTTCACAGATCCTTCACAAAGAACCACTTCTAATTTAACTGGAATACATTATTTTCATTCTCAGTTTTTCTGTTTACAGAACAATGGGAAGTACCATGTTTCCCTGAAAATAAGACCCTGTCATATTTTTTTGAACCCCGAAATAAGGGCTTGGCCTTATTATTGGGGGGGGGGTCTTATTATTTTGGTGTTGGAGGAGACAGCGAGCGTGGCCACCTCATGGCTTCTGCTGTGTTGTGCTGCTGTGGCTCACTCCTCTTGCCGTCTCTTCTTCCCCTATTGCCAGGAGCCGGGGAGATGCGAGATGTGCGTTTTACCTGCCTTGCAGCTCTGTTGTGTGTGGCGCTGTTGTCTGCAGGCAAACACATAGGGTAAAACCAAACTTCTCCTGAGTTCGAGAAGTTTGATTGAACTCACGAGGCTTTTTTTACCCTACGTGTTTGCCTGCAGACAATGGCACCCCAATGGTACTCCAATTCTCCATGCACCCCAATGGTACCGTAACAGCAGCCTGGCTTCTGCCCTTTCCCACCATCTCTTTGTCGAGGGGGATGGCAGGTAGAGTGGGGGAGATGCGTGTAGCATGAAGGGGCTCCTCTTGCAGTCTTTTCTTCCCCTCTCGCCAGGCATGGCAGTGCTTCCTGCCCCTGCCCAAATTGGATGCAATTTGGAGGTGGCAGGTGGGGAGGGGAGGGGTGGGGTGGGGTGGGGCCGGGGAGACATGAGACACACATCTTACCTGCTTTGCAGCTCTGTTGCATGTCTCACTGTTGTCTGCAGGCAAACACGTTGTAGGGTAAAACCAAACTTCTCGTGAGTTCGAGAAGTTTGATTGAACTCGCGAGGTTTCTTTTACCCTACAACGTGTTTGTCTGCAGACAACGGCAAGGCACGTGATGAAGCTACAAGGCAGGTAAGACACATTTCACGTCTCCTCAGCCTTACCCCTCCCCATTTGCCACCCCCAAATTGCATCCAATTTGGGCAGGGGCAGGAAGCCCTGCCATGCCCGATGAGAGGGGGAGAAGTGACGGCAAGAAGAGTGAGTCCTGTCTCGCTCCAGGAGTCTCGCTTCTCCCCCCCCCCAATGAAGAGCCGGGCACTGTGAAAAAGGGAACCAGGCGGGCACGGGCTTTGGGCATCTGGGGCTGCCAGGAGTCGCCCAGCGGAGAGGCGGGAGCACGGCAGGAGTTTGCAAGCAATCGCTTCCCCTTTGCCTTCTCTCCAAAAAGCGCTCCTTGGGTGCATTGACTTCTGCAGCAGGAGACTCGCACCTCGCACCCGCCTTCCAAAGGGTACCATAGCAGCAGCTATCCACAATTTGTTAACTCTTTTTTCGTCCCGTTAAAAAGAAGAAAAAAGAAGCTAGTAAAGATTGTTAACGTGGATTGATACAAAATGGATACTTTGCTAGACAATTAAGAGGAATTGTGGATTGTAGAGTGACATCTTCAGGAGAAAAAGGATCATTGCAATTTGGAACCTTTGTTTCGGAAAATTCTGAACTGCATTGGTGATAACAGTCGTGAGAACTTTTGGGGAGGATTGCTTTGTCTACAAGCGGCTTGACTTTGGGGAAAAAAAGGAAAACAATGAAACTTTTAAAACTGGAACAATATCAACACAGAAAGAATAAAATGGCCCAGGAAATTAGAGAAATGATGGAAACTTGTCACGGAAAGCAGAACTAAGAGGAATAATTACAATGTTACATGGAGAATCGAAACTTGAGGATCCAAAAATTGAGACAGAGCATATCTCAAGTTGACAAGGAAATAAAGACGGAAAAGCAAGACACAGAGACTGAAAATAAAGAAGATAAAGACAATGAGATTAATTTTGGAAAATTAATTGAATATGTGGACAGTAATAATAAAAAGGAGGTTTTTAGAGATTACATTGGGATTAACAATGGAAAAAACAGAAAGAGCAGAAAGAGACAAAGAAGGAAAGAAGGGTGGACTAGAAAGAACACAAAAAACTTAAATGATTACACTGGGATTAACAGTGAAAAAATAAGAAAGAGAGGAAAAGGATGGAAAACAACAGGAAATGCAGGGCAAAATAGAACAGTCCAGGTCTGTGAAATACAGAATGATTACACTGGGATAAACAGTGGGGAGATAAGAAAAGGAGAAAAGAGATGGGAAATTTAGGGCAAAAGAGGAGAGTTCAAGATTTTAAAGCACAAAAGAAAAAAAGGGGAAAGCAAAAAGCAAAAATAAAAATGGGAAGGGAGAAAAAGAAAAAATGAAATAGAAGTATGCTATATATATTTAGAATTGAAATATGAATTGTAGTAAGAAATAAATGGGAAATCATGATTGCAGAAATGAAATGAATAATAATTGGAATATCTTTATTTGTATCTTTAAAATTTAGATAATGACAAGTTTTTTTTGTTTTTTGTTTAGAAATATGAATAAGTTTAAACTATAACAATTGAGATACTTTTTATAGTATATGGTGGTGAAAGTAGAAAGGTTAAGTTGTGGTTTTGAGTAATATACGGGGAAAGCTTTATGATTAGAGGATAATAGCTAGAACATTTTAAAATTTAATTAGGGAAACTAATGATTGAAATATTTTTAATTGTATATTGTGATGAAAGCAGAAATGATTAAGTTGGTTTGGAGGAACATGTGGGGAAAACTATTTGGTCCATTAGGAGAGTTTAAGATTTGAAAATGAGTAATATATGGGGAAAGCTTTATTTAACTAGGGAAACTAATAATTGAAATATTTTTAATTGTATATTGTGGTGAAAGCAGAAATGGTTAAGTTGTGGTTTGGAGGAACATATGGGGAAAACTATTTGGTTTTTTATTATCATGTAAACATAATTGATTTGTAAGAAATTGGATTGCATAGAAATAATTGGAATATTCATGTTCATATTGATCAATATATAAAGGGGGAAAAAGAGATAGTTATATAACCAACTGATTTATATTAAAATATTGGATCTGTATTATCAAAGGAAATGTATGTTATAAAATAAGTGGGTTTATTATTTCTATAAGAATTGAACAATTGTAACACTACATAATTAACTAATTTGAGGATAGATATAAAAATAGATAACAATGGGAAGGGGTATAATATAGAATAGAAGTGAAAAATTGAATTTGGTTAAGATTAGAGATGAGAATGAAGGGTAATATTGGTTTTAAAAAAAATAGATGAGAAATAAATATGGCAAAAAGGAAATATAGAAATTGTATATTTAAGTGAAATAACTAAACACTATCTAAATTTGTGAATCGGCCAAATACTCTGTTTAAAGAAAATACATTGTATGTTTGTATGTGTGTTTGTCTAAAAAATAAACAAAACTTAAAAAAAAAAGATGTTGGCAGTTTCTTAGTTTGCTACAGGTAAGTCAACAGACATAAGCATCCATGTGCACAGAGAGAGAGAGAGGGGTGGGAGAAAACCCTGGATACCAAAGATAGCACATGTGATGCAAGTTGCGACAACTGTTTCCTACCTGCCTGAATGACATTTGCACATGTTCACCCCTTTCTTCCCCCATTTCCGTTCATGCTGAGAGTGCATTCCCTCAGGCAGAGGGCCTCCATTAGGGCTGGCCAAGGAGATCCAGCTGCTTTTAAGGGCAGTGAGTGAATCTACAGCCTCTTCCATTATTCCTCTCATGCCACTCTGCTGGCAGTGGGTTGGACTAGATGACCTCAAAGGTTCCTTCCAACTCTGTAATTGAAATGGCCCAGAATTATTTCCAGGATCTGCCCCACATATAGGTAGTCCTCCACTTACAACCACAATTGACCCCAACATTTCTGTTGCTAAGTGAGTCATTTGTTAAATGAATTTTGCCCTGCTTTGTGACCTTTCTTGCTACAGTTGTTAAATGAATCACTGCAGTTGTTAAGTTAGAAATAGAGTTGTTAAATGAATCTGGCTTCGCCATTGATTTTGCTTGTCAGAAGGTCGCAAAAGGTGATTACGTGGCCTGAGACTCTGCAACTGTCATAAATATGAACCATTTTTCAATGACTTGTAATAAATTTTGAACATGTGACCACGGGAATGTTGCAATGGTCATAAATGTGACAAATGGTCATAAGTCATTTTTTTCAGTGCTGTTGTAACGTTGAACAGTCACTAAACAAAGATCACCTGTACCAAACTGTCTGAGGTCAGCTCAGAACCTGACTTTAGGTATTAGATGCAAGGCATGTTGGAATGGATAAAAATATTCCTAGTTAGCAGTGAGCCTCCTTTCACACATCCATACTCGGCCCCTTGTCTTGAGAACAGAACTGCAGTCTAAAAATATCAGGCACATGATCTGCATATTATTCCAACTTTTTTGCATATTTTTTCATGTTGTCAGTACAGCATATGTTCAGCTTGTTCTCCCTCCCTGAATAGTTTCCCCATTTTTAACTACAATATGCTAACGTGTAAGAATAAATGTTCAGAGAAACCTGTGCGCTGAAATTTCAGATCTCCTGGCACCCAAGCACAACGCTCCCACTGAGCAACTCTTCCTATTTCCAAAATAAAGAAAGAGAATACTTGGAAATGTCGAAGTAAACTTCATTTTGCTTGATCCAAATTTATTAGTGCTGGTCACAAGCATGTTGTATTGATTGTTTAAAACCTAAAACCCTGTCCATGTTACATGGGTAACAACTTAAAAAACCATTTGAAGAGAATTGTACAGACATACATATGTATACATACATACAAGTATCGCCTCCCCTCGCTCTGGAGACTTGGAAAAAGCCTCCCTAGAAGATCATAGGGAACAGCCAGATTCCGGTCAGCATATTGATGAGACTTCACCCATTGCAGCAGATGTCCTCACCGAAAGGCTTCACGGAGATGTTGAACAGGAGCAAAGAGTATACCGAACCTTGTGGGATCTCTTGTTCCTAATAGCAAGAGCACTTAGACTTATATACCAGTTCACCGTACTTTTCAACCCTCTCTAAGCAGTTTACAGAGTCAACATATTGCCCCCAATGATGCGAGTCCTCATTTTACCCATCTTGCAAGGATGGAAGGCTGAGTCAACCTTGAGCCCCATCAGGATCAAACTCCAGGCTGTGGGCAGAGTTAGCCTGCAATGCTGCATTTTAACCACTGTGCCACTTAATCCACACACACTGGAACCAGTCCCAGAGAAAAGAGGAGAACCAGCATAGGATAATGCTGTGCACCCTCAACTTCCATGGCTGCTCCAGAAAGACATAATGATTGATGGTATTGAAGGCTGCCATCGGGGTCCACCAGTCCACCAGGACCATATTTGTCAAAACTGACTTGGAGGGGGAAAAATGGGAAATGAATGAGAAACAGGAGGAGAACCAGCCATAAAAGTTAACGTAATTACCGACAGTATTGTTATTGTAGTTGCTAACTCCAACTTCATTTTCAAATATCTTCCATAATATTTCCCATATTGAAATGTGAAGAATGTGGGACTACAAATGACAGGCCAAGAGGATGATTTGGAAATGGATATTTTACTAGATAAATAAAAGAAACTGGCCGAACTTTTAAAAAAATAAAAGGGAAATAGAAAAACAAAAGCATGACCTGGAAAATGTTTTCTTATTGGATTTACAAAAGAGGCTTGTAATAAACCTTGGAAGACATTTGTGTAATGGGATTAAAAAAAGAATTGAAGAGAAATCAAACCCTATGATAGTATTTTATTTAATTAGAGATTAAGACTGTTAGAAGTAAAAGTTGGTTGATTAGAGTATCAACAATTCTGGGAGGCAAGTTGTTCCATTGCTCCACCAGATCACCAGATATCTTAAGACTAGAAGCTTAGTTGGGAAGCCAATCAAAGTTACAACATGCCTTACCCCAGAAGGCATGAATAGTGTTTCCAAGAAAACCACTTATATGTGTTCCTGGAATCACCAGAAACTCAAACTGATGTTCTGCTTAATCTTTCTGTCCTTCTTTCCCTGTTTTCCATATCCCTGGCCTGAATCCAAACATGGTGTGCTCCAATAAACTGGTGCAATAGCTTTCTTTCTTCCCACTTTCCTTTGGACAGAAGACTTTGCAAAGAGAGCAGGTCTTGTGTAGTGATAAAAAGTAGCAGGCAAGAAACCAGGAGACTTGAGAACTTGAGACTTGAGTCCTGCCTGAGACACAAAACCAGCTAGGTGACCTTGGACCAGTCTTTCTTTCTCAGCCTTAGAAAGAGGAAGGCAAGGGCCAAATCATTTCCAAAAATTTTGCCCAGAAAACTGGCTTGTTCAACCACCAAAAGCTAACACTGATTTGAGGGCACACACAAACACACACAACACAATACAAACAGCTCCCAGCTCAATGCCATCTTCAAAGTGTCCCTCCTTCAAACATTTTCTGCTCCCCTTGAACTTCTAAAATACAGAATAACAGAACTGAAAGCGCTTTGAAAGATACGAGTCAGTGGTTCCAAGATCATGCCTGCCAACCTTTGGGTGTAATCAGTGATGCGATTCAGTCAGTTCGCACTTCTGGAGAACTGCTTGTTAACTTTCTGAGCAGTTTAGTGAATTGGTTGTTGGAAGAAATCATTAGGGCAGAGAACCGGTTGTTAAATTATTTAAATCCACCACTGGGTGTAATTCCTCTGGTCCTGGTGATTCAAACTTGTCTAGGGTGAACAAATGTGGTATTTCCATTTTCTTGCTTGTTTTGACTTACCATATTTTTTGGTCTATAAGATGCACTTCCCCCCACCCCCAAAAAAGTGGGTGGAAATGTCTGTGCGTCTTATGGAGTGAATATTGCGGCAGGGGGAGGGGGTTGGTGTGGCAGCGTTTGCCACCACCTGTCGCTGCTGCTGCCGCCATTCGCCACTGTGGGGGAACGTTGGAGCCTTTGCTGCCAAGCAGCTGATTGGCAGTTGAATCGGCCTTCCGGAATGCCACTGATCAGCTGTTCTAGGTGGTGGGGATTGCTGCCGCCGCCTATCGCCACTGCTGCTGATCGGCGCCACCAAATAGCAGCAGCAGCAATAGGCAGTGGCAAACGGCGGCAGGGATCCCCACCTAGAACAGCTGATCAGCAGTATTCCAGGAAGCCAATTCAACCACCAATCAGTTCCAGTGTTCCTGGTGGAAGCAGCAGATACAGAGGAGAAAGCAATGGCAACATTTCCTGTTGGCCAGCCCACTGATCAGTGGGGCTATGGGAGATCGGGATCCAGTTGTCGCTCAGCTGACTGGTGGTGGGTGCAATGGAGCTGAGCCCTGAAGAGCCACATGCTGGGGCTACAATAACGTGCTGAAGCTGACCAGGCTGTTTGCTGTTTGCTGCAAGGATACTAGCCAGATGAATACTGGATAGATGCTGGGAGGCAGAGGCAGATTTTTTTTGGTTTTGTTTTCCTCCTCTAAAGCTAATGTGTGTCTTATGGTCCGGAGCGTCTTATAGACCAAAAAATACGGTACATTCTTAGTTTGTCTTTTATGGTGCTGCTTTTGATAGGTTGGACTATGTTTCCCTTTTGCATGAATTAAGCAATTCTGCTTTCTGCCTTTTAACTGAACACAGAGTGGGAAGGGACCTTGGAGGTCTTCTAGTCCAATCCCCTGCTTAAGCAAGAGACCCCATGCCATTTCAGACATTGTCCAATCTCTTCTTTAAAAATTTCTAATGATGGACCACCCACAACTTCTGGAGGCAAGCCCTTGCTCTGATTAATTGTTCTCCCTGTCAGGAAATTTCTCCTTAGTTCTATGTTGCTTCTCTCTTTGATTACTTTCCATCCATTGTTTCTTGTTTTGTCTTCTGGTGCTTTGGAGAAGAGGTTGACCCTCTCCCTCTTCTTTGTGGTGGTCCCTTAGATATTGGAACACTGCTATCATATCACCCCAAGTCCTTCTTTTCATTAAACTAGACATACCCACTTTCTGCAACCATTATTCATCTGTTTTAGCTTCCAGTTCCCTAATAATCTTTTTCGCTTTTCTCTGCACTCATTTTAGAGCAGGGGTGTCAAACTGGCGACCTGCGGGCTGGATGCATCACATGCAGGCCATGCCCACCCCGGCTCCACAAAGGCAAAAACCTGTTGCGATACATCACGATATGTCACATGATGCGATTGACACCCATGTTCTAGAGTCTCAGCATCCCTGCTACCATCTTCTCCAGGGGTGGGTTTCAAAACCCGTCGCTACCGGTTCGCTCGTGGGTATGCTCACATGTGCGCACAATGTTTCTGCGCATGCGCAGAAGCATCCGGGCAGATGGGTGGAGCCTTCTGCCACTACTGGTTCACCCAATCCGGGGCGAACCGGTAGCAACTCACCATTGATCTTCTCCCATTAGTGGACCAATTGTTTCCTTGACCTTTTCTTGTTAAGATGCCTGACTTTTCCTTGCTTATCTGAGTACTGGTTTCATTTGTCATTTTTTATGGAGTACCACTCTTCAGGACTACCTCATGAATGTTACCATCTATTTTATGGAATGATTCCCCCAGTGCCAAGATGTACTGTTGAGGGTAAACTGCCCTCTGCAGAGTAGAGCGACAGACCAGACAGCGTTGCAACACAGATACTCTCAGACTCTGAATGTTGTTAGAAAAATAAATAGTCTTTACTTGTTGTAAAACAAACAAACCTGGCTTCTCATAAACAAAGATAACACTTTCAATACAAAACAAAGTTTGCTTACAGTTCTAGTTCCGTAACACTGACACAGTATCTCTCTAGCAGTAAATCAGGAGCAGGAGTGAGAAGGAATGAATGAACTTCCTGCCTTCCTTTTATTCCTGTTTTAACCACTTAATCAATTAGTCATCTTGTAGCAGTTAAAGTAACAGTACATATTATCTACCCAACTGTAGGATAAGGATCCAACATGTACAAAAAGAGAATTTGCAGGAAGATGAGAACTTGCTTCCATCCAACCTACTCACCGGTCACCTTCTGGGTCACTCCGCTTCTGTTTTGCTTTGTTTTCTTCCTTTTCCCTGCATCCCTCAGAACCCTCCACATTACAGTGGCCCAAGAAATGGCTCAAGTTGTGCCTTTTTCTTGTTGGGGTGTGTGGACAGCTTTATCAGGGGCCCTTCCTTGCTCTTTGCTTATTCACCTTGCCAGCACTTTGCCTTTAAAACGGCCCGGCCTGCCTCCTTTGTCTCCTAGAAAGAGGGCCTACTGAATGATTGACAGCAGACAACCGTGCCCAGATCACAGGAGAAGCAGGCTTTTGCATAAAAGCAAGCAGCTTTGTTTCAGCCTGCCAAATGCCATTAATCCAAGAATAAGAAAGGGGGGAATTGACAAGGATATTTAGCACTGGAACAATGTTTCATTGTGTTTGTATGGTGTTCAACACAACCCAGCAAGCTGTAATCTCTCCTGGTTCCTATTCAACAGCTCCCCAGCCATCAGGTTGCTGTACTCTTTAAGTTGTCTCATTAATAATCTTGCCTCAAGCAGAATAGGGGCTTCTCAGCTGCTCTGTTCTTTACCTGGAGGACTTTTGCTCAGACAAATACAAGCCAAACTCAAGGCCAAGATGATGCAGTTGAAAAGGATCCTAGGATGAAGCCAGCCCAGTAATAACGGCATCCCTGTTCTTCATCCCAAATTCATCCTCTTCCATTCCTCTCTTCTTCAGCATTAAGGCACCTTTATGCCCTGCAAAGACCTTATCCAGTTGTGCAGGAGAATAATCCTTCCTTTGGGTATGTGATGAGGGAGCGCATCCTGAGGCCTGAAACACAAGGAGTATCTTTCCTCAGGATCTCCTCAACTGGCACATATCAGAGCCTCTTTTGCAGCAGGCAGTTTTCATGGGCAGAGCACGTGTTTGGTACCACAATTCAAACTCCCAAGCAAAGAAATCAAAGTCAGCTTGTGTTCATTAAGTGTGCAAGAGCTATAAAACCCAAAACAGAATGTCTAATAATCCTGGGTGGAAATACTGTCACTTTCTGCTTTTCTTCGGCCTGCCTGCTGCTAACAATGTTTTTGGAGCTGTGGTGGCGCAGTGATGGTGCAGTTGTTAGAATGCCATATTGCCAGCTGACTGTGCCCACTGCCAGGAGTTCGATCTTCACCACCTCAACATTGACTCAGCTTTCTATCCTTCCAAGGTTGATAAAATAAGGTTCCAGATTGTTGGAGGTGATATGCTGACTCTGTATACCGCTTAGAGAGGGCTGTAAAGCACTATGAAATAGTATATAAGCCTTAGAGCTAGTGCTATAGTACTATTGGTGTGCTTATCTCTCAGGTTGCATATAATTTCTGGGCCTTCAGGAAAGACGGGATGGGTAGGTGGGGGGACAGGAACAAGGGAATGCAGGCATCAGTATCTTGCGACAACAAGAATCAGAATTCTTTCCCAATAACACCCAACTATACTTTGCTGCTTTTTTTTTTTTAATTTTTTTTCTTTTTTTTTTATTGCAAAAGTTTTACAATTACATTTTCACCCCATTTCCCCCCCCCATCCCAGCCCCCACACCCCACCCTAACCCCCCCAAGCCCCCCAACCCTCCCCCCCTGACTTCCACAAAATATAATCCCATCAAAATCCCCTTTTTATAAAACTTGAACCCCTCAGACCCCCTTAAAAAAATTTTATCTTCACAGTTTTCATACATTTCTATTTTTATATAGTACTTTCAATGAAAAACTATTTGGTACTTTCTGACTTGATATTTGTTCTGCACATAATCTATCCATTTTTTCCATTCCCATTCATAAGTCTCTTGTGAGCGATCTTTTAAATATGCTGAAATCTTCACCATCTCGGCAAAACTGGCCATCTTCAAAGTCCATTCTTCGATAGTGGGTAAAGCTTCATTTTTCCAATATTTACCTATCAATAATCTCACTGCAGTTATCATGTACAATATCAACTTAATTTCATCCTGTGTAAAACCCTTTACTATACCCAATAAAAACAATTGTGGAGAAAATGGAATTTTTTTCTTCAAAATATTCTGCATAACCCACCATATTTTTATCCAAAAAGCCTTAACTTTCTTACAATTCCACCAAACATGATAATATGTAGCATCTAAACAATCACATCTCCAACATTTTGGCTGAACATTAGGATACATACAGGATAATTTCTTGGGATCTAAATGCCATCTGTAAAACATCTTATAAAATTTTTCCCTCAAATTCTGCGATTGCGTAAATTTAACATTCTGAACCCATATTTTCTCCCATGTTTCCAACATTACTGGTTCTGCAAAATTCTGTGCCCATTTAATCATACAATCTTTAACCAATTCAGTTTCTGAGTCCCTTTCTAACAAAACATTATATAGCCTTTTGATATGCATTGGACCTTTCTCTTTTATATGTCTAACCAACTCTTCCTCATGCAACATAATACCAGTTTTTTGGTCCTCTTTCCTTCTCAGTTGAAGTTGATTGTATTGTAACCAGGTTAAGTTAATCCCTTCACCCAACAGTGTCTCTAATGTCTTCAGTTGCCATCTGCCCACATCTGTAAAAAGAACCTCTTTATATAAACCCCCCCCCCGAGTGACATTATATTTGTATTCCAAATAATATGACCAAGATCCAGCCACAACGGTATTTTATAATCCCATTTGATTCGGTGCTTCTTCCATACTCTCATCAGAGAATCTCTAAGTATATGACTTTTAAATACTTTATCCACTTTGTTTTCATAAAACAAGTAAACGTGCCAACCAAATTCGAGATAAAAACTTTCTATATTCAATATTCCAGTCTTTTTCCTTCCAAACCAATCGTTTGCTTGAGTCAAAGCTGCTGCTTCATAATATAACTGTAGGTTTGGAAGTTTGAGACCTCCCCTTTCCGGAACATCTTGCATAATTTTCAATTTAACTCTCGGTTTTTTCTCGTTCCAGACAAACTTATTCACTCCAGTTTGCCACTCTTTCAGTTGTTTATCACTTTTAAGCACCGGAATCATTTGGAACAAGAAAAGAAATCTTGGCAAAATGTTCATCTTCACTGCTGCTATTCTTCCAAGTAAAGAAAGCTGCAGTTTTTTCCATGTCTCCATATCTTTTTGTACCTCTCGCCACAACACCTCATAATTATTTTGAATCAGTTTCATATTAGATTCTGCCACCTGAACTCCTAGGTATTTAACCTTTGAAACAATCTCAAAACCTGCCCTCTTTTCAAGTTCATGTTTTCGATCTTGTGTCATATTTTTGACTTTCAGTTTAGTTTTTTTCTGGTTCAGTCTAAATCCTGATACTGTACCATAATCTTTTATAATGTCTTTCATCAGGATTATTGATTCCACCGGCTGCGTTAGGGTAACAACCAGATCATCTGCAAATGCCCTTATTCTGTAATCTTCTTGCCTTATCACTATACCTTTCAAGCTGGTCGAATCCCTTATTGTGTTTAACAAGACTTCTAATGTTAAAATAAATAACAAAGGGGATAACGGACAACCTTGTCTTGTACCTTTTTCAATTTTAAAGTCTGTTGTCAAACTTCCATTAATGATAATCTGTGCCTTTTGCTCTTGGTAAATTGCTGAAACCGCCAGTATAAATTGATCCCCAAAATCCATTTTTTCCAAAGTCTTTAATAGAAAATTCCAGTCCACTCTATCAAAGGCTTTCTCCGCATCTAAAAAAGCCAGCACTGCAGGGATCTGTTTATTCTTCTCAAGATATTCCAATAAATCTATTACTTGCCTTACATTGTCCTTCATGTATCTACCCTCTATAAATCCCGCTTGATCATCATGAATCACCTCTTTAATTACTGGCATTAACCTGTTGGCTAATACTTTTGCATAAATTTTGTAGTCATTATTCAGAAGAGATATTGGCCTATAATTTTCCGGTTTTTTAGGACCTGCTTGCTCTTTTGGTATCAAAGAAATATAAACTGTTTTCCATGATGGGGGTATTTTACCCCCTCGTTGTATATTACAAAATAAGTCTCTAAGTTGTTCCATCATTTCTGCTTGTAAAGTTTTATAATACACTGCAGTCAAACCATCTGTTCCTGGAGCTTTGGCAGTTTTCAGTTGTTTTATTGCTGCAATTATCTCCTCAGCTGTTATAGATGATTCAGTCTTTCCTTTTGTTGATTAGTAACTTTTGTAATTCTTTTATTTTCTAGATATTTTTCTATAAGTCCATTCTGTATGTCTTCTTTAGCATATAATTTAGTATAGTAATCTACAAAAACTTCTTTAATTAATTTTTGTTGATAAATTTTTGTCCCTCCAATATCAATACAATCGATGGTCCGCATACTCTGCTTCTTCCTTAAAGTATAAGCCAGCCATCTGCCCGGTTTATTGGCATTACAAAATGTATTATGCTTTGCATATTGTAAATTTGTTGCAACTTGGTCCGCCATAAGCATTTGAAATTGGTCTTTCAAAAGTTTTATAGCACTATGTGTTCTTTCATCTGTTGGATTTTTAATAAGTAGCTGTTCTTTTTTCTTTATTTCTACTTCAATTTCAGCTCTTTTCTTTTGTCTATTCAGTTTATATTTAGAGTTCATATGAATGAGTACCCCTCTCATATATGCTTTCCTCGCGTCCCACACAATTTCAATAGGGGTACCCTTGTTCAAATTAATATCAAAAAATTCTTTCATCTGCTTCTTGAGTTCAATTATATTTTTTTCATATCTAAACAAATTTTCATTTAGTCTCCATGATCTTCTCTCAATTTTTGCAGTCTCAATTTCTATCCATACTGGACTGTGGTCAGATAAAGTTCTTGGAAAGATTTTAGTTCTTTTCGTTTTAACAAGTAAATCATTTGATACTAAAATAAAATCAATCCTTGAAAAAGATCTGTGTCTGTCAGAAAAAAAAGTATAATCCAAGTCTTTTAAGTTATGTATTCTCCAAACATCCTTTAGTTCCAAATCTTCTTTCATTTCAAAAAAAGTTTGTGGTAGTCTAATCTTTGACTTCGCCAGACTTTTTTTGTCTAATTTGGAGTCAATTACTCCATTCCAATCTCCCATAATCAAAACTGATCTATAGTCCCATTGCAATATTTTAGTATGCAAAATTTTATAAAAATGATCCTGCTGTTGGTTAGGAGCATAAATCCCAATCACAAGAATTTGGCCATATGCAGTACACAGTTCAATTGCTACAAACCTACCACCTTCATCTGCCTCTATAATTTTAGCTGACAATCTTTTATTTATATAAATAACCACTCCATTCTTTTTTTCCAAATTTGAGGCTATAAAATGTATTCCTAACTTTGAATTTATCAAATATTTTTGATCTTGCGTTCTAATATGAGTTTCTTGTAAACAAATTATATCATTATTAAATTGTTGTAAATATGTAAATATTTTCTTCCTTTTCTGTGGTGAGTTCAGTCCATTCACGTTCCAAGACAAAAACTTAACCATCATGCATACCTTTTTGAAGCAACGAGCAAGATTGCCGGATGTCTTCCGAGGCCACCGACTTTGCTCTCCCCATGGCTTCCCTTTGTTCTGTAGTACTCTTAGTTCCTTTTTTATATTGTTGTGCCATAGCTCTTTCTTGCAATTGTTTTTCTTTAAGTTGTTTTGAAACTGCACGGGTTATTCGCTGGTCTTTAGCTTCAGCCATACGCTCTAGGTCCAATGCCACATCTCTTGTAGTCAGAATTGGAGAGGATTCTAACAGGGGTTCCTCCAGAAAACCTCCTACAGCACCCTGCACTTTTGTTGGGTCTAATTCAATCTGCTTAAGCTGCACTTCCAACTCTTGCTGAGGTTGCTTCTCCTTCTCACTCTCCTTTATCTCCAATACAGTAGATGAACGTGGCGATGGTGATCTCTCCTTGAAAACATTATAATAGAAATATTCCGCTTTTTCAACAGTATTCAGTCGGTGTCTTTCCCCCTGATATTTCAAAATTATGCCCGTTGGAGCATCCCATCTAAATGGGATTTCTAATTTGTTTAATTCCTTTACTAAAAAACCAAAATCTTTTCTATCTTTCAGCATCTTTGGTGGAAGTTCTTTATAAATTCCAACCTCAGTTCCCTCAACTTGCACAGAGGAAAGGAAAGATTTTTGCAGAATATCATTTCTCATTCTTCTATCTGTGAAGTATATCACCACATCTCTTGGTAATTGTCTTTGTCTGGCCACCCATGAGTTCACTCTGTAAATTTTATCTATTTTGTAAAAGATCTCATCAGGATTAATTTTTAACAACACAGCCAAGGCATCAGCACAAATCTGTCTCAAATCTTGCCGGTCACTCTCCTTAATCCCTCTAATTCTTATGGCAAATTCCATAGACCGGAATTTCATCATCGTGATTTCATCTTCAACTCTCTGTATTTTATTATCCACGTCAGAAATTTTAAAATCAGTATCCTTTATTTTAACATTCACTTCTGATTTAAATTCTTCCAATTTGGAATCCACTTTGATAATAATTTCTGACAGGCCAGAAACTGCGTTTGATAATTTATCAGTCACCTTGTCATAATTCTCTTTCACCAAATTTTTCATTTCAGTAATTTCCTGCTTAATTTCCTGTTGAGATTTTTGAAATTTATCATCCAAAGCCTGCGTGATAATTTTTTTTAAGCTTTCAAAATCAAACTGCTCTTCAGGCTTGTGTGTGGGAGATCCCCCCCCCCTGTTGCCTTGCTTTCCTGCTTTTTAGAAGCCATTTTATCACGTGAGTTAGATTTTCTAAAAAGAGAAATCCTTTTTCTTTTTCTTCCAGCACCACAAAGTCCTCTAAAAAAATCCCCCAGCTTTAATCAAATTAGAAGTAAACTTGTATGAAATCAGCTTATTTTAGAAAGGGATTTTTTCCACCCCTCTTCTCCTGTGCTCGTAACAAACAGCGCTACAATGTAGCTTATTAGAATAGCTTTAGAAAGTCACTTTCCCTTTCAGCTTGTTAACTTGTTAACGCTGGCGCGGCGCCATCTTTTCAAGCCGCTTCCACTCCCTTAAATTTTTAATCAGATCAAGAAGTCACGAAGAAAGGGACTTCCTGTTTGCTGCTGGCCGCCGCCAGACGTTCCTTTGGGATCGTCAGCTTCCACTGCCTGTCAGAGCCGCCTTCACAACGGAACGGCGGCTCGAAAAAACTCCGTTCCCATGAGGAAACGGAGATAGAGCCGGCAGGGGTGGGTAGAACTCTCTGCAGAGTCCCAAAAGTTTTTCTTTTACTTTTGGGATGGAGCGGATGAGATGCCCCATATCCCCAGCCGTTGCTCCGGGCTTTGGGAGACCTCTGCTAATGCAGAGCCAGGCGTCAAAAGCAAGCCTGCGAATTTGACAGATTACTCAAAGAAAATGTGAGCTGGACCTGTAATACTGAAGCGCAAGTATTTTACTTATCTTTTAAAAATTACTTAAGAGAATAGAGGAAGAGAAAGAGGAAAAAAGTTTCTTTTTAAAATGGCGTCTGCCGCGGCTGGAGAAGAGTTTGAGAGGGAAAGTTCTTCCGTTTTTTATTATTACAATGTAGCGGAATAAATACCACTGGCTACATTTGTAGACAAAACTCCGCTCCTGTTTTTGTTTTTCTCTTTTTTCCCTGGAGGCTTGAGTGTTGCTGGCTGGAAGTCTTTTGTCTTGTTTTTTTTTTTTTCTTCTTCTAACAAAGCCTGCTTAGGCGGAAACATGGCACTGAGGCTTGTGAAGTCAGACAAACAAATAGGTGGGGGGGTTTCCCCCACTAAGAATTTAAAGCAACATGTTTTAACTCTTCAGTCCCAGAAACCTGATTTTAATATAATAGAATTTCTCTTAGAGGAGATTGAAAGAAGGGATGAGATTGTGAATCAGCAACTTGAAAAATTTAAGCAGGAAACTAAGGAATTGGTGAAATCCAAGTTTGACTTTTTGCAGCAAAAAATTTTAAAATTGCCAGAATTCATGATTCGGTTGGATACAAATACTAATTTACTAGAGTCAAAAATGGATGAAATTCAAGATAAATTGGACAATAGAATTCAAAAAATTGAAAATGATTTGTTAAATATTCAGGATTATAGTTCAGAAGAAAAATTTAAAATGGATGCTGACCAAAAGTCTGGTAATGTAGAATATCTGGAACAGAGGATTCAAAAAGAGGTTCTAAAGATACAATATAATTTCACAGAATATGCAATAAGACTTAGAGGTTTGCAGGAAAATAACAGAGATGACTTAAGGAAAATATCTTCTGAATTTCTAGCTGGGATTTTAAAGATTCAACCTGAGGAAGTGTTTTGTAGGATTGACAGAGCTTATCGAATAAACTCTTGGACTGCCAAGCAAAGGCAATTGCCTAGAGATGTGGTAATCTATTTTTCAGATAAAGAAATTAGGAATAAAATTGTGCAAAATTCCTTCAATTCTAATTTGCAATTGTATGGAAGAAAGATTTGGATTTACAAGGAACTCCCACCTAAGATACTAATGGAAAGGAAGAAATTTGGCTTTCTGGTGTCTGAGTTAAAAAGGAGAAATATTCAATTCCGGTGGGACGTCCCAGTTGGTATTATATTGAGATATCAAGGAGAAAGATACCAGTTAAATACTGTTGAAAGGGCGGAAGAATTTTATCAAAATAGGTTGAAAATGAATTTAACGTCTTCAGATATAATACAGGATAAGCAGAAGGAGCTGGAACTAAAGACAGAGACTGTACCAGATAAATTGCCTTTGGATTTATCGGATACCCCAGCTGGATTATCTACAAATTTGAGAGAAGTGCCATCTGATTTTAATGTGATGACTTATCAAGGCAAGGACAAGCATGGAAACCAATTAGAGGATATACAAGGGATAAAAAAGAAATGCGAGACACAAAAAATTAGGATGGAGGTCAAACCCACAAAAAGAAAACAAAAAAAGAAATAGGTTGTACAAAAATAGAAATTTCTAACCCAAGCAACAGTGAAGCCAGTGATTTTAAAATATGAATGATTATGTGAAAACATAGAGGAGGCGACATATTGGTCAATATCATCCTGAGGATAGTGGCAGATCTCTGCATTGCCGTAATTTTGGGACATGGAAAGAGCCTCAAATTGATGGTTTTGAATTATCTATTTTGAAACTTCTTTTTGTGTTGATAAATATATTATAATTATCTTGAATTATAAGGCAAGAGAATCACATTGGGACATGCAGAAGATCGGGTTGTTACCCAATACGATGATGGAAATTAATAATCCTGATGAAACCCACAATTATTATTATATGGAATACAATTATAATGTCACTCGGGTGGTTGTTTTTACTTTTATATATATAAGAAGATGTTTACTACTGATGGGGGCAGATATGATTGGAGATCTTGAATAAACTGTTGCATCCGCAAGCTATGTCACCCTATTATGGATGTTGGTTTTAACAATCCAGTGGAAAGACTTCAAGAAGATATTATATGGACTATAAATTTAAAGTTATTGTCTTTTCTTTTTTTATTTAGATATAATGGAATATATATATATATATATTTTTAAGTAGTGTGGGCAGTGAATTAAAGATATCAAGAATTGTTGTGTATGGTAAATTTGTAAGACAGTGGGTGAATAAGCTAGCTACAGACTGATTAGTTTAAGAAAAGGGATTTTTAAGTGATACATTTAGGGGAGTGGAGGAAATGGATAGAGTGGAATAAATGTTAAATTAGATTTTATGGGGAGCCCGCTTTGAAATGTTATTAAAGTAGGACTTATTGTATAGTTTTAAAGTGGAAGGTGGTTTTGAATTGTTGCAATAATGCATAGATATAAAACACTATTATGCTAAATTAGAGTTATTTTATAATAGTTATAGTATAATGTGTTTGTTTTTTTTTGTTTTGTTTTTTTTTCTCTTCTTCTTTTCTGAAATGTATGGATAAAGGGGGATTTATAATACTTTTAGTAAGTAAAGGTCAGTATTTTGAGGAGGGAGTAAGTAATCTGTTATGAATTAGGGTTTTTTTTTGTTACGAAGAAGTCACAGGGGGGGAAGGGTGGGGAGGGGGGGTTAGGGAGGGGGGGGAGGGGGGGGAAAAAGGGGGAAAAATTTGTATTTGAAAACCTTTTCAATAAAAAAAAAAAAAAAAAAAAGAAGTCACGAAGAAAGGAAAATACTTGCAATTCCTTGGTTTCAGGGTTTCCCCGTTAATTAGTAGGGTTAAATCAATCAATTTGTTTGCTGCTGCCAGCTTGCTCTGCATTAGCAGAGTCGTCCCACGCCGTCCGGAGTCTTCGCAAGTTGAAAGGGAGCCGCGCCTGTTTCCTCCCCAGTAATAAACTTCTGGGGCCTCACAGGGGCTCAACCTGCGCCTTGCCAACTCTCTCCTTCAAATCCTGCTGCTTTTAATGTTGAGATTGCAACTAAATTCTGATTATAATGACAAATGTTTGTTGGATTTTCAAAGGATCCAAATAATAATTCTTTTTATGTCCAAAGTAGTGGTGGGTTGCTACTGATTTGCCCCGGATCGGGCGAATCAGTAGTGGCGGCGGGAGGCTCCGCCCACTTCTGTGCATGCGCAAAAGCATTGCACATGAGCGCATGCCTGCCCATGAGCAAACTGGTTTTGAAACCCGCCCCGGTCCAGAGTGGTACATATTCAACCTCTTTTTCCTTAAAGCATAAAGAAAACCAGTCAATGAAAAGAAATGAATCTGTATGCCCAATGATTGAAATTGGGAAGGTTAAATCCCGTTTCCAAGGGAGCCATAATTTAGAAAGAGAATTGTAGAGTTTGGCTACTTGTTAAATATTTATATATATATATACTTACTGATTTGTCTAAAATAGTTAAGTTGAATTAAAATGAGTCTATCTCTTAAAACCAATCATGAAATTAAACTATTTTTACCATGTTTATTCATTTATATTTCCTCAGGAGGGCATTAAGATCACTATTTGATTTTACATTTTTGACACCCAAATCTATTCACCAAGATATTTTTCATTAATTATTTTCAGACTCTTAAGAACATTCAGACCAGACACCCCCTGCTGCAGTGGTAAAATCCATTTTTTTTTACTACTGGTTCTGTGGGCGTGGCTTGGTGGGCATGGCAGGAGAAGGATATTGCAAAATCTTCATTCCCACCCCACTCTGGAGCCAGCCAGAGGTGGCATTTGCTGGTTCTCTGAACTACTCAAAATTTCCACTACCCGTTCTCCAGAACCTGTCAGAACCTGCTAGATTTCACCCCTGCCCTGCTCCCATCACCCTTTCAGATGTTTCCACATGATCGGTTTTTTCTAATGCTGCTGTTCCAAGCGCTGCTGCTTGTAGTCTGGATAAATTCCCTCTTGCCTGTCCTGGCTCCTGCGGCCAGATCTTTAGCACCAATAATGTTCTCTGACTCTGGACGGATCAGCAGATGGCACTTAAGAGGAGGGGCTCACTGCTCTGCCCATTCCACCTTCCAGCGCTCTGCTCTGGTGGGATCAGCTGAGCTCGGCCTCAAAGTTTAGCCCTGGAACAGGATCTTGTAGGGAGTCTTCGGATTATTTGTCCTATTCTGCTTAGAAAGGCTAACATTTCACTTTCCCCTTGTTCATTGCAAGGGGTCTATATGTTACCCCTAAAATAGTTTATCTTCAATCTGCAGGGTGGGAATCTGGGGCCGCAAATCTTGCCCATCAAATAAACCAGTGAGCTCCCTGAGGTGACATTTCTCATAAGAACATTTTGTGTGTTGCTTACATCCCTTGAGGGCTTCTGGGTGATTCACACAATAAGGATTTCATCCACAAGATCCCCTAATCCAAGTCTACGGCTAGAAATATGCAAAACTGTCTGGAATGCTCCAGATTTCTTCCTCTTCTCAAAATGGAGTCTTGGGATAGTCCTGCTTTGCCAGCAAGGGAGGCTGCCTTAGTCCTCCCTCCTCTTCCAAGTCAGCCCTTCCACCCCACACTATTTTGCAACAACTATGCACAGCAATGGCCAGCAATAAAGTCCACTATGTGAGAATAAAACAAAGAGTTGGGGGCACAGTGCCAAAAGAAATTGTATGTAGCCATCATGAAGCTTACCTTCAACTACTCAGTTTAGCAATTTTCCCCAAAGACAAGGAGTCCTCTTTCAGTACTGGTCAATTTGCAGTGTTAGCTGCAGCTTCCAAAGCTACCTTGAGATGATTTTTTTTCTTCTTCTTCCTCCTCCTCCTTCTCCTCCTCCTCCTCCTCTTCTTCTTCTTCTTCTTCCTCCTCCTCCTCCTTCTCCTCCTCCTCCTCCTCCTCCTCCTCCTCCTCCTCCTCCTCCTCCTCCTCCTCCTCCTCCTCTTCTTCTTCTTCTTCTTCTTCTTCTTCTTCTTCTTCTTCTTCTTCTTCTTCTTCTTCTTCTTCTTCTTCTTCTTCTTCTTCTTCTTCTTCTTCTTCTTCTTCCTCCTCCTCCTCCTCCTCCTCCTCCTCCTCCTCCTCCTCCTCCTCCTCCTCCTCCTCCTCCACCACCACCCCCATCAGATTGCAGGGACCACAATTTTGCATTTCAACCAACACTTTATCCAGTCTGCAGAGTCAGCAGGACATAACTCTGCAGACCCACAACTCACATGTCTTCATGCAGGTAGTCCATCACTTTTTCAGTCATCCTTGGGGCCGCCGGACATCTGGGCTGCCGGACATTTGGGCTGAGTGCAACTGCCTGCCTCACCAAAGCTATCCTCAGGTTAAATAGAAACAGAAAACACAATGCAATTCTATTGATAGTGAGTAGGTGGAAAGAAGTATCTTGCAAGATTCCTCAGCAGTTTCAACCTTCATCCAACTAAGGGCCAGGGAAGAAGCTTGGCTGGGGATGAAATTGAGTACCTACTATTGTGGCCTCATTGTCCCCAACTACTTATTCTTTCTGTTTTGTTCCTAGTTACAAGGGACTGGAACAACAAGGCTTCTTGACTTCAACACCAATCTCTTCTTCAAAAGTCTGATCACATTTCATGCCAGCAAGACAGGAAGTTATTAAAATGAATGTGGGGAAACTTTATCTCACTTCTACAGGCCTCCTTAATCAATGCAGTGCAACGGAGAAGAAAGACGGAATATTTATAGGGAGCTGTTGATGTAATTTAATGAAGCCCAGAAATCCCTTGAAGTGCAGCTGAGAGTTGGGGCTGCCATCTCACTGGGGATAAGGGAACAGAGGGTTGAGGCTGCAGGCTTTGAGAGCCTCTGCTTTGTGCTTCCAGCATTGTCTTGATGTTTTGCTTTGGCATTGGGATAGGATGCTGGTTCTGCCCATCCCTCCTCCCCAGCCTTACTGTTTCATAATATCTATGCATAGCCGTAGCCACCAAAGTAGTCTACTACAGGAGGCCACAACCCAGGAGAAATAGTCGGTCTCTATCTTTGAGCTCAACTTCTGCTGCCCTTCAACTTTGCTATTTTCTCTAATTCCTTGACAGCTAAGGCATCTCCTTCCTGATTTAAAACTGGAGGCATGCTTGCATTAGAATAGGGCTCTTCAAACTTGGCAATTTTAAGACTTATGGACTTCAGCTCCCAAAATTCCCCAACCAACATGGGGAAGTCAGTCAGTCAATCAATCAATCAATCAATTAGAATCCAGTCCAGCACCCTGCTCAAGCAGGAGATCCTATACCATTTCAGACAGGTTGCTGTCCAGTCTTTTCTTAAAAACCTCCAGTGATGGACCATCCACAACTTCTAAAGGCAAGCTGTTCCACTGATTAAGTGTTTTTATCGGAGCAACCTGGTCTACCAAATATGGGATGGAACATACTGCTTCCGCTTTTCCACTGGTTAATTGTCCTACTATTAGGAAGTTTTTTCCTTAATTCCAGGTTGCTCTCTCGTTGTTTATTTTTCATGTATTGTTTCTTGTCTTACCTTCTGCTACTTTGCAAAATAAATTGATCCCCTCCTCTCTGTGACAGCCCTTCAAATATTGGAACACTGCTATCATGTCTCCCCTGGTCCTTCTCTTCACTAGACTAGCCAAACCCAAATCCTGCAACCACTCTTCATATTTTTTGTCTCCAGGCCTTTAATCATCTTAATTGCTCTTCTTTGCACTTTTTCCAAAGTCTCAACATCTCTTTTTGTAATGTGGTGACTAAAACTGGATGCAGTATTCCAGGTATGGCCTTACTAAGGCTTTATAAAGAGGTACTAATACTTCATGTGATTTTGATTCTATGTCTCTGTTTATAGAACCAAAGAGATTCTCTTCTGCGCATGCCCCAAGATGGCGCTCTGGCGCTGAGTCTCGGCTTCTTGGGGGCGATGCCTCGGCTTGGGGGGGCTCAGGGGGGTCATTTCGAACATCTATGACCCCCCGCCCGGACGAAGCAGCATCTGAGGAGCCCGTTGGAAGCTTTGTCGGCTCCCCGGACCATCCCAGCGCTGAGGGGGATGACGTCAGGACGGCGGTGGGTGATGGCGGTCTGCGGCCTGCAGGGGAGCGGCACCGGTGGCGGCGGTCGCGGGCGGTCATGGCGGCGGCGGCGGCAGCTCCTGGACGACGTCGGCGTTGTGAGGCCCCTACGGAGGTTCCCCACGCCCCTGGATGCCTCGAGGTGGATCTTTGGAGGCAGGGGGCGGCTGGGGACGTCCGTGGGGGGGCCGATGGCGACGATGGTGATGGGGACTGCGGAGGCCGCGGCGGTGGTCGTGACGGGGGCGCCTAAGGTTGGGGCGGCTCCCAAGGGCCTAAAGACTTCCAAACAGACGGCCCAGGACTCTTCAGCAGCGGTTTTAGGTCTGATTTTGGGGTGACTGGAGAGTATATGACCCTTGAGGGAAGGGTTACCCCCAGGGAGACCCAGAGACCCCCCCCCAGGGTGAGCTGGATGGGGGGGGACGAAATTGGGGAGCTTTACCCTCTAGAATGGAAGGTTGAGGGTTATTGGGGCTGGAAAATGACTACAAACTTATGCGGTTTGAATCCCCCCCCCTCCTTCCTTCAGACTGAGTTTTGGCCTATTGGCCTACTACGATCATAGCTTCCCATCCATCTTGGCCTGCTGAACTACTCCTAATTTTTTCCCATTTCCATCTGCCTGTCTGGATTCCCTACCATGTAGAACTTTTCTGACGAACATTTACGAACTTAAACCTCCTTTGAGCTGGATATTGGATTCCCTGATGCTGCTAATCCCAGGAGGGATACTGGTTCTATGGACATGGGGCCGAGGAGGCGGAATATGGCTATCCTCACCCTTGAGCTTTCTATCAAAGTCTCCATGGATTGGCCTGGTGAGAAACGGCCACCCTGGAAACTTTCGGGGTCGTATGATATGCACCTCCTTAGCCACTGTCGTGAGAGGACAGTGGAGCTTGGCAGCCTGACCATGGACTGGAATTTTCCCTGCGCTTATAACATCAGTGGTCCCCTACCCTTGGACTGTTTCCCCTTGATAGCTATATGTATTCGGTGTCGGAACTCCTCGCCCTGCGAGATTCTCCCCTCTCGCAGATTTGGCCCCCCACATTATCGAGGGCCTATCTCGATGACGGACTTTGGAGTCCGGAGAGATGGCATGGAGCAAGGAAGAATTTATGGGGCTTTTTAGGGAAATTTTTAAAGATTTTAAGGGGTTCTGGGGGAGGGGGTTGTAATTATTCTTTTAAAGATATTGGGAAGACGACTAAGACGGATTGGGGGGGAAATCCACCAGGGTCAGAGCCGTGCCCGGCACAGGGTAACGATCCGGGGGGCACCGGACGAGGGATTGGGAAAGGGATGGGGGACGATATCTATGAGGGCTGTACCATCGGCACGGTGAATGGGAGGGGCAGATATGGCGGGAGCAGGGGACCACATCAGGTGCTGGGGGCTCGCACTTGCTGTCTGAGAGCAATTGCTTGCCCCGGTCCCCAAGGCTCTGCTCGGATACTAGGTGGCTTAGATACTCAGGAGCTGGGCCTTCGGCTGATGCTGTGCAATGCCAGGTCCGTGGTTAATAAGGCCCCCCTCATTCACGATCTTATACAAGAGGGAGGAGCGGACCTGGCGGGTATTACGGAGACCTGGTTGGGCCCGGAGGGTGGCGTCCCTCTGGTTGAAATGTGCCCACCAGGCTTCAGAGCATTCCATCAGCCGAGGGCTCAGGGGAGGGGCGGGGGGGTGGCGGTTATTATTAACGAGGATCTGGGTCCGAGGGAGACCACTGTGCCTCAGATAGCCGGATGTGAGTCCCTCCTTGTGAGGTGGGGCCGTGGGGTTCAGATGGGCTTGTTGCTTACGTACCTGGCTCCCTGCCGCGTGGCAACAGCCCTACCTGAGCTACTCGATGTGATAGCCACGGTGGCAGTAGATACACCCAGGCTTTTAGTCATGGGTGATTTCAACTTGCCATCCGTTGGTGAAACGTCTGAGGTGGCTCGGGAGTTCATGGCTTCCATGACGGCCATGGACCTGACCCAGTTAGTTCATGGCCCTACTCACAGGGGAGGTCACACTCTGGATCTGATTTTTGTCTCTGGCCAGTGGTTGAGTGGTCTTGTTATAGGGGATATAGACATGGAACCCTTGTCATGGTCTGACCACTCACTCCTTCGCCTAGATCTTCGAACCGCGACCCCTCGCCGCAGGGAGGTGGATCCAATTAGATGGATCCGCCCCAGGCGCCTGATGGATCCTGATAGGTTCCAGACGGAGCTTGGGCCATTTCCTGAGGATCTAGCACATGACTCGGCCGAGGACCTGGTAGCCGCCTGGGATCGGACGGCTGGTGGGGCCTTGGACCGAGTTGTGCCTTTGCGGCCTCTGACCCGATGCCGATCCCGTGCGGCTCCTTGGTTTACTGAGGAGCTGAGGGAAATGAAGCGCCGGAAAAGACGCCTGGAGAGCGGTTGGAGGGGCAGTCTCGCTGAATCTGATCGAACACTGGTAAGGTCGCATATTAAGGCCTACCTAGTGGCGATAGAGACGGCAAAGTCTAACTACTTTTCCGCCTCTATTGCGTCATCAGGGAATCGTCCGGCCGCCCTGTTTAGGGTGACCCGCGCCCTGCTCCATCCGGGAGTGCGGGAGGATCCCTTAGAAGGCAGGGCGGAGGATTTCGGACAATACCTGTATGACAAAATCGCCCAGATCCGGGGGGATTTGGACTCTGACTGGGTAGATCAGGGCAGGGTGACGAGGAATAGTCTTGAGAATGTTATCTGGGAGGAGTTTGATGCTGTGACTCCTGATGATGTGGACAGGATTTTAGGGAGACTTAGTGCGGCCACATGTTTACTGGACCCGTGTCCCTCCTGGTTGGTACTGGCTTCCCGGGAGGTTACACGAGGCTGGCTCCAGGGTGTTATCAACGCTTCGTTGAGTGAGGGTTACTTCCCCACCGCCTTGAAAGAGGCGGTGGTGAGGCCTCTCCTCAAGAAGCCGTCCCTGGATCCGGCAATATTGGCCAACTATCGTCCTGTCTCCAACCTTCGCTTTATGGCGAAGGTTGTTGAGAGTGTGGTCGCACGACAGTTTCCGCAATTCCTGGAGGAAACATCTTATCTAGATCCGTTCCAGTCGGGTTTCAGGTCTGGGCACAGCACAGAAACGGCATTGGTCGCGTTGGTTGATGATCTCTGGAGGGCTCGGGACAGGGGTTGTTCCTCTGTTCTGGTCCTGTTAGACCTCTCAGCGGCTTTTGATACCATCGACCATGGTATCATGCTGCACCGGCTGGAAGAGTTGGGGGTGGGAGGCACCGTGTTGCGGTGGTTCTCCTCCTTTCTCTCCGACCGGTCGCAGTTTGTGTTGGCAGGGGGGCAGAGGTCGACCTCGAGGCCTCTCATTTGTGGAGTGCCGCAGGGATCGGTCCTCTCGCCCCTTCTGTTCAACATTTATGTGAAGCCGCTGGGTGAGATCATCCGTGGCTTTGGGGTGAGATACCACCAGTACGCTGATGACACCCAGCTGTACATCTCCACCCCAGGCCACCCCAACGATGCCCTTGAAGTGATGTCCCAGTGCCTGGAGGCTGTACGGGTCTGGATGGGGAGGAACAGGCTCAAGCTCAACCCTTCCAAGACTGAGTGGCTGTGGCTCCCGGCATCCCGATATAGTCAGTTGACTCCATCACTGACTATTGGGGGCGAGTCATTGGCCCCCACAGAGAGGGCTCGCAATCTGGGAGTCCTCCTGGATATGCAGCTGTCCTTGGAGGAACATCTGACGGCTGTAACCAGGGGGACCTTTTGTCAGGTTCGCCTGATTCGCCAGTTGCGGCCCTTTCTTGATCGGGATTCCCTGTGCACAGTCATTCACGCCCTCGTCACCTCTCGCCTTGACTATTGCAACGCTCTCTACATGGGGCTCCCCTTGAGGAGCACCCGGAGGCTCCAGCTGGTCCAGAACGCAGCAGCGCGGGTAGTGACGGGAGCAGCATGGCGCTCCCATGTAACACCGCTCCTGCGCGAGCTGCACTGGCTCCCAGTTGTCTTCCGGGTGCGCTTCAAGGTGTTGGTTATCACCTTTAAAGCGCTCCATGGCATAGGGCCTAGCTATCTTCGAGACCGCCTGCTGCTACCAACGACCTCCCATCGACCCGTGCGCTCCCACAGAGAGGGCCTCCTCGGGGTGCCATCAGCCAGACAATGTAGGCTGGTGACCCCCAGGGGGAGGGCCTTCTCTGTGGGGGCTCCCACCCTCTGGAATCAGTTGCCCCCGGAGATAAGGAGAATCCAAGACCTCGGTGCCTTCCGTCGCGCCCTTAAAACCCATTTATTTAAACAAGCCAGGCTGGCTTAAGATGAAATTTTTAACTGTTTTTAAATGTTTTAAACGTTTTTAATTGGTAAATGAGTTTTAATTGGGCCAAATTTATATATCTTTTAATTGTTTTTAATATTTGTTCTGCATGTTTTTTTAATCTGGCTGTACACCGCCCTGAGTCCTCAGGGAGAATGGCGGTATAGAAATCCAATATAAAATAAAAAAAAAAAAATAAAGTATTAGCTTTGTTGGCTGCTACTGACTCATGTTTAAGTGAACATCCACTAGGACTTCAAGGTCCCTCTCACAGTTGCTGTTTTCAGCCAGGTCTCATCTCCACCTTTGGTTTTTTCTGCCTAGGTGTAAAACCTTGCTTTTCTCTACATTAAATTTCATTTTGTTGGATAGGGCACAGTGTTCAAGACTGTCAAGATCTTTTTGGATCCTAAGCATGACCTTCTGGGATGTTGGCTATTTCTGCCAGCTTAGGGTTACTTGCAAAATTGATGAGTTCCCCTTCTATTCCCTCATCTAAGTCATTTATGAACATATTAAAGAGTACTGGGCCTAAGCCAGAACCTTATGGTACCCCACTGCTTACTTCTTTCCATGTGGATGTAGTACCAGTAAGGACTACTTGTTGAGTACAGTTTGTCAGCCAGTTACAATCCATCTGGTTGTGAAGCTATCTATCCCACTTTTTTCTAGCTTACCAAGAAGTAGGTTGTGGTCTAGTTCAGTGGTCACCAACTGGTGGTTCACTGACCACTGGTGGTCCGCGAGAAAATTTTGGTGGCCCGCAGAGAAATGTTCATATTTTTGCATTTTTGCAGGTGGTGCAATACGGAAAAAGGAGCACAGCCCTCACCGTCCAGAATGAATGGTGTTGTTGTGGCGGTGGGGGAGGGGGCGGCACAAGCGGGAAGAAACTGCATTTCTGATGGCTGGAAGCTGCAGGAGCGAAGCACTACTTTCATTTGCACGGCAACAGCATTCCACCTCGGTATATTTGCATCAGCCAGTGGCACAAGGGAGCCCTTGTCTCCTGCCACTTGGGACTCGGAGCGGTAAATGGCAGCTGGTCTGGGGAGCAGCCGGATTTTGCTCTCCATTGCGGACGCCAGATCAGCCCCCTGCAAGCTCTCATCTCTCGAGGAGTGCTCCCTGAAGTGGTGCGGGAAACTTTGGTTGGGCTCCTTGAGAGACGAGAGCTTGCAGGGGGCCGATCTGGCATCTGCAATGGAGAGCAAAATCCAGCTGCTCCCTGGACCAGTCACCATTTACCGCTCTGAGTCCCAAGCGGCAGGAGATGAGGGCTGCCTTGTGCCACCAGCTGGCGCAAATATATCAAGGCAAATGCTTATGCCGTGCAAGTTCAAGTAGTGCTTCGCTCCCACACTTCTTATGAACACAAGCACCTTGTTGGTGCTCTGTGCACCTCAGTCTCTCAGGGAGATGCTTCACTTCCTCTCAGCCCCAAGACACTGGCTGGCCCATGATATGAGAGAGAGAGAGAATGAGAGAGAGAGAGAGAGAATCAGAATGAGACAGAGAGAGAAAGAGACAAAGAATGAAAGAGAAAGACAGAATGAAAGAGAGAGAATGAGAGGGAGAATGAGAGAGACAGAAAAAGAGAGAGTGTTAGGTGTTTTGTGCCAGCCATGGCAGTTTCTTAAAAGGCCACCAGATGGTAGCAGAGAGGCACCTTTGATCCCACTGGTGGGTCAAGGGGCTCTAGCCCCTGAAGCCCCATTGGGGAGAGTTAATGGCCCTCTGGCCCCCTCACACACATTGGTAAGGGAGGGGCCAGGGGCCCCTATAAGAACCCCTGCACAGGGGCTGCTCTCCAGCTCTTGTTCTAGCTTCCTACGGGACTGATCCATGGGCTCAATCCAGGCATGGATGCCTCCATGCCAGGGAACTCATTTTCTCTACTTTATTCCTAAATAAAGATTCAACTTGATTGCATCCCTGCATGCTGCCTTTTTCTTGGAAGCGCCCTCAACGAATCATTAACCTTTGTGAGATCTCTCACAAAGTGGTAGAAGAGGATGGTTAGAGGCAACGCTTCCAAGCCAGCAGAAACAAGATGCCTGGAGGTTCCAGCAAGAACCCCCGAGAGATGGATGAGTGCAGCTGCAGAGTGACCGTGGGGCTGAGTTCATGTCCCAAAAGTTCCAAGACTGGGTAAGGCATAAGGGCATACACCATTTTCGAACAGCGCATTTTACTCCTGTGCAGAACGGTGTGGGCAAAAAGCGAAATGGTATCCAGCAGACTATGGTGCGCAGCCTGATTGCGGATGCTGGGGTTGAGGAATCATACTGGGCGGAGGCGGTACATTACGCCAATTACACCCTGAACCACACCTGGAGCAGCATTGTGAACTGGAGCAGACCCCATATTTTCTGGTCCACAGTAGGAAGCCAAGTTTGGTACGCTTGCGTGTATTTGGCTCCTACGCTTGGGTGCACATCCCCAAGCAGCTGCGGAAGAAGGAGAGATCCGTCTCCCAGAGACTGAGGTTCTTGGGTTATGCCCCTGGCTCCAAGGCCTACCGATTCCTGGGAGAAGGGGGCAGGATTGTGACCTCCCAATCTGCCTCCTTCGAAGAGGACTCCAATTGGACCCAGATCCACTCAAATGATCTGGGTCCATACATTAACCGGCCCAGCAAAGCTGCACCAACCATGACACCGCCTGAGGCAACCACAGACCCTGCCACCGACGAGAGTGAGGAACAGGACGAAGAGGTCAGCCTACCTGGTCCAGATGGGGAGGATGAAACATCCAGTCCTGAAGGGAAAGACACGCCATCTTCACCTGACTCTTCGCCTCCAGCGACACCTCAGAGGCTCATGATGCCCAACACCTGGGACCGAGGGCCTCCACATCCCGGTTGAGAGCAGCCAGTCGACGAGGAACCTGCAGAAGAAAAGGGAGGTGAATGGCAGGAGGTCAGGAGGTCAAAGCGGTCCAAGAAGGGGGTCCCACCTAAGAGAATCGACATTGGGCACGTCGTGTCCGTCAACAGCGTCGTGGTCACCCTAAAGACTTTCTTTGACATCCAGGAGCTGCCCATCGAAGAACAGGAGAAATGGCAGCTCGCGATGGAACAGGAGATGGAGAGCCTGAGAAAGCTCAAGATCTTCACCCCCGGGCAACCACCAAAAGAGAAGAAGGTCATTGGCACAAGGTGGGTTTTCAAGGCCAAACCACTTGCCAATGACCACTACCTGTACAAGGCCCGCTTGGTAGCACAGGGGTTCACCCTGTGCTACATGGAAGACTACATGGAGACCTACTCTCCGACCGTCTGGGCAGAAAGCATCAAGGCCACCCTCATAACCGCAGCTGTTCTGGGAAAGGAAGTCTACCAATTCAACATCCAGACGGCCTACCTCCATGCCAAGTTGGACCGGCAGATCTATGTGAGGGCCCCTCCTGATTACCAGCAGGAGGGGGGAAACACATGGTTGCTCCAAAAGGGATTACATGGCCTCAAGCAGTCAAGGAAACTCTGGTACGACTGCCTCAAAAAGGGTTTAGAGCGAATTGGCTTCAGGGCATCTCATGCAGATGAATGAGTTTTCACACGTGACACCAAAGATGATACAGAACGGATTTTGGTTTACGTGGACGACCTCCTATATGTAAGACCTGCCAAGGAAAGGTGTGACGAATTTGCCAAGGTCCTGGGGGAAAAGTTTACCCTGAAGTCCTTGGGGCGGGTTGATAGGTACCTGGGTGTGCACATCTTGGCCACTAAAAAGGGGTTTTCCTTATCCCAAAGAGAAAAGATTGAGGAATTGTTGGCCAAATGCAGAATGGTGGAGTCTAACCCAACGCGTAGCCCTATACAAAATGACTACTATGGCCACAATCACAAGGACAGCCCTGAGTTCACAGATAATAAATTATATAGATCTGTAATTGGCTGCTTGCTATACATTAGCAATTGGAGCAGGCCTGACATAGCTTTAGCTGTAAATCTATTGTCCTGGCATGCAGAAAACCCAAAGGAATTCCACTGGAATGCTGTCAAGAGGGTATTTAGGTACCTCAGGGGCATGGCCAATGCCCTCCTTATGCTGGAGCCAGAGAAGGGGAAGCCGGCCCAGCTCTCCGCTTACTCGGACGCAAACTGGGCCAGTGACACCAAGAGTAGACGGAGCACCTCTGGTTTCCTCATACTGCTAAATGGCTGTCCTATCCATTGGCATGTTAGGCAGCAAAAATTTGTTTCTTGCTCCAGGGCCGAGGCAGAAAATGCCAGCCTATCGGACACAGCAAATGACTTGATTTGGTTCAATGCTCTGATAACGAGCATCTGGACACCTCCTACTCTGCCCATCCAAATTCAAGAAGATAATACGGCCGCAATTGGAATCTCGGGGGCATATGCGGTGGGCTCTAGCTCCCGCCACATAGACATCCGCTACAAAAGTGTCAGGCAGCTTGCCAGAATGGGGTTTGTACATATTAAACATTGTCACATAACCGACCAGTTAGCTGACCTGTTCACAAAACCTGCGCCTATTGACCGACACAACCTTCTGTGCAAGCGTTTGTGTTTGGTCCTGTAAACGTGTATGATACATCTGCATATCTATGACACCCGCTCGCCCCCTCACACATACTCACTGGTACCTGTCATTGGCTGGCAAGAAGGGGAATTGTTAGGTGTTTTGTGCCAGCCATGGCAGTTTCTTAAAAGGCCACCAGATGGGAGTAAAGAGGCACCTTTGATCCCACTGGTGGGTCAAGGGGCTCCGGCCCCTGCAGCCCCATTGGGGAGAATTAATGGCCCTCTGGCCCCCTCATACACATTGGTAAGGGAGGGGCCAGGGGCCCCTATAAGAACCCCTGCACAGGGGCTGCTCTCCGGCTCTTGTTCTAGCTTCCTACGGGACTGATCCATGGGCTCAATCTAGGCATGGATGCCTCCATGCCAGGGAACTCATTTTTCCTACCTTATTCCTAAATAAAGATTCAACTTGATTGCATCCCTGCATGCTGACTTTTTCTTGAAAGCGCCCTCAATGAACCATCAACCTTCGTGAGATCTCTCACACAGAGAATGAAAGAGAGAGAATCAGAGAGAGAATGAGAGAGAGACAAAATGAAAGAGAATCAGAGAGAGAGAGAATCAGAATGAGAGAGAAAGAGGGGGAGATAGAGAAAGAGGGGGAGAGAGAAAGAGAGAGTGGGAGAGAGAGAGAGAATGAGAGAATGAGAGAGAGAGAGAGTGGGGGGAGAGGGGGAGAGAGAAAGAGAGAATGAGAGAGAAAGGTCAAGAGAGAGAAAGAATGAGCAAGAGAGGGGGAGAGAGAGAAAAAAAGAGAGAGAATGAGAGAGAAAGAGTGGGAGAGAGAGAGAGAAAGAAAATGAGAAAGAGAGGGGGGAGAGAGAGAAAAAGAAAGAATGAGAGAGAAAGAGGTTGAGAGAGAAAGAGAGAGAAAGAGAGAATGAGAAAGAGAGGGGGAGAGAGAGAAAAAGAGAGAATGAGAGAGAAAGAGTGGGAGAGAGAGAGAGAGAGGAGGGAGAGTGCCTGAAGGACCCCATCCCGTCACTGGGAGTCCAGGTGCTTCAGCAAGTGACGCGCTGGATTCTTATTAGTGGTCCGCGAAATTTAAAATTATGAACTTGGTGGTCCCTGAAGTCCAAAATGTTGGGGACCCCTGGTCTAGTTTGTCAAATGCCTTGCTGAAGTCTAAATATACTATGTCTACAGCATTTCGCTGGTGTACTAATTTAGTCACTTTGTCAAAGAATGAAATAAGATTGGTTTGGCATGATCTGTTTTTAACAAACCCATGCTGGCTTTTAGTTGTATCTAGATTTTAGTTATATCTATATCTCTATTTGTATCTAGATGTTTGCAGATGTGTTTTTTGAATCATCTTTTCCAGTATCTTCCCAGGTATTAATGCTAGGCTGATTGGTCTGTAGTTTCCTGGGTCTGTTTTTTGCCTTTTTGAAGATGGGAACCACATCAGCTCTTTTCAAATCCTTGGGTAACTCCCCGGTGTTCCAGTTTGGAACAAGTTGCCAAGTTTGGAGACCCCTGAATTAGAAGATTGAAACTGTTATTTTCACTATTTTGCTAAAGTTTATACTATCCTTCTGAGAATCTCCTGATTAAATACAGAACTAATATAGAGCAATGAATAAAAGTCAATTCAGAGGGTAACTTAATTGAGAATTGTTGCTCTTCAGAAAGCAAACTTACCTGTGAAGCACCCCTTTCCCCTTATTGTCAATCCCCTGGCAATTCAGCTTGAAGGGGGGGGACTTCAATTAAGCATCAGGGTAGAGAACAACAAAGAGAACTTCACAATAGCTGGGAGAGAAATTAATTGTTCACAACTTGGCTTCCTTCAAAGGCCAGCATAGAATTCTATGCTTGCTTTAAAAATTAAGCAAGGATTAGCAAAGAAAATTCTCCAGTTCAGTGAACCGCTTTTCTCCTGCCACAGAAAACCAATCTGTTGTGGTTTGTAGGTATAATTCTTCTGGACCTTGAAGTGAGATAGTTGAGGCAAGGACAGAAATCTGAATCATCCTGAGCTAGAGCCACAGCCTCCTATGGATGAGTTGGTATTTTCAGAACAACACGAAGAGTTCTACATTTTATTGTTCTTTTATGACCCATTTGGAGGAAATGACTGAGCCAAGGAGCTTTTAGAAAGAGTGCTCCTTCTTTGCTGACAGGAGGTAAGCAAAAGAGATCCTGAAAGCATATTGCAAGCAAGTCCAGGGAGGAAAAAGAAAGAAAACAATGTGGCCTGCACACAGGATTTAGTAGCAATCTTAAACAACTTTGGAGATGGGAAGAGGTAGAATTTTTGAGGTTCAAAATATATAGATAATCTGAATCTGGTATAGTATCTGGGCGAACTTGAGATTGGTAAAGGAAGTCAACAGTAACACTGTCCTTCCTTTTTCTTCTCCTTCCTTCTCCTCCTGGCATAGCGCCCCCCCCCCCACAAGGTTCTTTTTGTACGTGGTGCCTACACCTATCTTCTATTTGCAACACATTTCTTTTACTCTTAGCTCAGCCAAAAATTTCTTGTCCGTAATGGTTTCCTCCTTTTTCATTCTCTTTGGAGCAATGTGCCATCTTATCTTATTTTTAAGATGTTTCTTATCCTCCTTTTTCTTCCTTCAGCCAGAGGATTTCTCTTCATAAGATCCTGCTTTGCTGCATTTATGTCATCAGAAATCTTTTGTGTACATATAATTATACCCCGGCTTTTATTTTCCTGTGGTATTTTAAAGTCTCAAAGGCTGCGTGGTCCCTTGTTATTCTTTACCCTCTTCTTCCTGGTTGGTTGGGAGCAAATCTAGGAGAGTTAATCCTCTCATCTTCAAATTTCTGAAAAATTAACTATCAACAAGCCTCCTGAGAAATTTGGGGGCGGGGCTTGCTGCCCTGGCTGAGTTAGTTTTACAACATATATTTGGGTAGTTGAAGTCTGCCATTATTACCATTACTACACTCTTGAGAGTCCTGTAATCTGCAAATGTGTCTTCTGCCCTCCATATTACATGCATAGGAGACAAGTGAAAGCCCTTAAAGCTGCAGCTTTACTACAACTCAGCCATGCTAATCCTCCCTGGAATAGCCTTGAAGGAATGCTTTTCCACTGAGGTTTTGATCCCAGCAAAGCACTTATTCTGGCTTCGCAGAGCCACACAGATAGGAGTTTCTCCTTGGGTACTTAGACAGAAGCACTTGGGGTGGATTAGAAAGCAAACAAAATGGCTAACAATTCCCTCATCTGCTCTTTGACTAACCAAGAGCCACTTTCATTTGATCATCCCCATTTATATGTTTGTTATTGTTCAGTCACTTAGTCGGGTCCAACTCTTCATGACTCGGTGGACCATAGCGAGCCCCACTCCACCCCCATCTTTCATTGTCTCCCAGTGTCTGCCTAAATTCATGTTCATTGCGTCAATGACACTATCCAACCATCTCAACCTCTGCCGTCCCCTTCTCCTTTTGCTTTCCATCTTTCCCCAACATCAGGGTCTTTTCCAAAGGGTCCCTCTTCTCAAGGTAATTGAGCTTCAGCTTCAGTATCTGTCCTTCCAAAGGACAGTCAGGGTTGATTTCCTTTGATATTGACTGATTCTTTGCAGTCCAAGGGACTCTCAAGAGTCTTCTCCAACACATCTATGTGTAGTCCCAGATTAGTATCAACTTCTGACACTGCTTTCTCAGATATAGCAAAGACTTGTCCTCTGAAAAGGAAACACTATATCTTAGAGGACCATTTTCGAAGGTTGGGCTACTTCTGCTCAGACTGCTCAGTAAGGCTAAGATACACTGTGCTCCAAACCAGGTTAAGTCTCTTTACTTCTTCCCAACCTGTCCTGCTTCCTTCAATAGGATGCTCACTAGCATTTCCAAGATAAATGAAAACCCTATAGTTTGATGCTTGCTCTGCATGGAAAAGGCCCATGCTTCATCCCTGGTTTCTCCTGCATTAAGCCTCTGCACAAAACCTAGAGATCCTCCATGTCAGTAGGAACAATACTGAGGAAGATAAGCCAAGGTGAGACAGCTACCAGAGTCCCTGTTATTCCCTATTATTAGGGAAAGTCTTTGTCTGAGGGAAGCCACTGTTCCTCAGATAGCCGGATGTGAGTCCCTTTTTGTGAAGTGGGGTCATGGGGTGCAGATGGGTTTGCTGACTACGTACCTGGCTCCCTGCCATGTGGCGGCAACCTTGCCTGAGCTACTCGATGTGATTGCCGGGGTGGCGATGGATACCCCCAGACTTATTGTCATGGGGGATTTCAACCTGCCATCCACCAGTGAGGCATCAGAGGTGGCTCAGGAGTTCATGGCCTCCATGATGGCCATGGACCTGACCCAATTAATTCAAGGCCCCACTCACACAGGGGGACACACTCTGGACTTGATTTTTATCTCTGGTCAGTGGTTGAATGATCTTGGTAGAGGGGACTTAGACATCAAACCCTTGTCATGGACAGATCATTCCCTCCTTCACTTGGACTTTCAAGCTGCTTCCCCCCACCGCAGGGAGACAGAACCGTCCAGATTGTTCCATCCCAGGCGCCTGATGGACCCTGAAAGGTTCCTGATGGAGCTTGGGCCGTTTCCTGAGACCCTGGCACACAACTCGACTGAAGACCTGATGGTCACCTGGGAGAGTGCGGCCGCCGGAGCTTTGGATCGCGTCGTGCCTTTGCGGCCTCTGACCCGATGCCGATCTCAATTGGCTCCTTGGTTCTCCGAGGAGCTGAGAGAGATGAAGCGTCGGAAAAGACGCCTAGAGAGCATCTGGAGGACTAGTCAATCTGAATCTGACCAGACACAGGTGAGGTCTTATATCAAGACCTACCTAGTGGCGATAAAAGCGGCAAAATCTAACTATTTTTCCGCTCTTATCGCATCTGCAGAGAACCGCCCAGCCGCTCTGTTTAGGGTGACCCACTCCCTTCTTCAGGGGGGATTGCGGGAAGATCCCTTGCAGGGTCGAGCTGAGGATTTTGTGCAATTCCTGCACGATAAAGTCGCTCAGATTCGGGAAGGCTTGGACTCCGACTGGGTGAGTCCGGGGAGGGAGACGGGGATTGGTCTTCTTTCTTTTCTTTCTTTCTTTTATTAGATTTATATACTGCCCTACTCCCGAAGGACTCAGGGCGGTGAACAGGCACAAAATAAAATACATAGATACAAAAGTTAAAAGATATAATTAAAACCAGATTAAATAATTTAGCCCAAGACAATTAAAAAATCCCAATAATTTAAAACAGATTAAAATTTTGATTTAAAAGGATTTTAAAACAGGGGAGAAAATTAGGCCAGGCCAGCTTGCTGGAATAGAAGAATCTTAAGAGCACGGCGGAAAGTGCGTAGATCCGGGATCCTACGTATCTCCGGGGGGAGCTCGTTCCAGATAGTGGGTGCCCCCACAGAGAAGGCCCTCCCCCTGGGGGCCGCCAGTCGACATTGTTTAGCTGACGGCACCCGGAGGAGCCCCTCTCTATGAGAGCGTACTGGTGGGAGGCTGCTTGTGGTAGTAGGCGGTCCCGTAAATATTGAGAATGTTATCTGGGAGGAGTTTGACCCTGTGACTCCCGAGGACATGGACAGGATTCTGGGAAGGCTTAGTGCTGCCACATGCTTATTGGACTGTTCCGACAGGCGGGGCTGTCTATTTAAGTGGTTTTTAAATTGGAGTTTTAACTTGGGGTTTTAAATTTTGGCCGAAAATATACTATGCTATTCCCTGTGCTTGTTCTGGGAAGTCTAGGGAGGGGGGGGGAAGAAGGGGAAGGGTGGGTGGGAAAGGGAGGGGGGTTGAGGGGGGAAGGGTGGGGGGGTGAAAATGTTTGTATTTTCTATAAGACTTTTCAATTAAAAAATTTTTTTGGCCGAAACTGTTTAATTGATTTTAATTACTTTTAATGATGATGTCTGTATATTTATGTTTTTAAATTGGCTCTACACCGCCCCAAGTCCTTCGGGAGAAGGGCGGTATATAAATAAAATTAACATAACATAACATAACATAACATAACATAACATAACATAACATAACATAACATAACATAACATAACATAACATAACATAACATAACATAACATAACATAACAGCTACCAGAGTCTCTGTTCCAGAAAATGGGTATCCTGTTCCTGATGAATCATTTAATGTTCTCCAGTATATAAAGTTTGTTTCTCCAGAAACATCTAGTACCTTAGGAAAATTGCAGTACTGTGTTTCTGCCATGCAAAAAATATCCAAGGAAAATGGGCAGACAAGATGCATGCAAATTATAATACCAAAGGCCATGGTGGCACAGTGGTTAGAATGCAATATTGCAGGCTAATTCAGCTCACTGCCAGCAGTTCAATTCTGAACGGCTCAAGGTTGACTCAGCCTTCCATCATTCTGAGGTCTGTAAAATGAGGAGCCAGATTGTTGGGGGCAATATGCTGACTCTGTAAACTGCTTAGAGAGGGATGTAAAGCACTGTGAAGCAGTATATAAGTCTAAGTGCTATTGCCATAATCACTTGTCTCACCCCTCCAGAAAATTCTTGCAGAAAACCAAGAGTATCTGCTACTCTAGCTTACATTATCTGAATGTGAAGTTCAGAATCACCACCTAAAAATAATACAATATTACTTACTGCATTCCACTCAAGATGCCTGGGGCATTATTTGCTTTGCACCAGAAAAAAGGGGAAGCAACCTTTTGACATCACTGACTGCTAATCAGGGCAAGACCCGCCATGTAGGAGCTGAGCAAGCTGAGCCCAAGTATGTCATCAGTTTGGTGTCACTGTACAAGAGACCCACATCCAGCCCGTGAATTCCATTTACCCTTATCTATTGCCTATTTGGCTTGACCATTAGTAGATCAGGTTCTTGTGTATAAGTAGCATACAATAAACTTTTAGTGCTTTGAACTCAATTCCTAATCCTGATTACTTGCACCTGACATGCCATCTATCATCTCCCACTCCAGAAAAAGAGCTGTTTCTCAACTCAGAAAGGGCTGACTTCTGGAACATGGCAGAAAGCACCGAAAATTCTTCTTCCTGCTTTGATGCCATCAGCAATCTAGTTCCCTTTAGTTAATCTGCCAATCCCCTGAGAATGCTGGAAGGAAACAGAAGCCTGAAAAAAGAATGCAAATCACATCTTAATAGACTCATGAAAGATACAGGGTTTTACCTTTCTACTACCATGGTCTGGTTTTGCTATTGACATGATCCAAGATGTTTCCAGGAATGATCACAGCTTCCTTGCTCAATTTACGGGGTGGGGTGGAATGGGGGAGGTGGAACTGTGAGAGAAATCCATCAGAGAACTCATGTCAAGCTCTATTGAGCCAGCAGCCTTCTAGAGTTGGTGCTTTTCATGTGGTTTTAAGGAGCGGGGGTCAAGGGGACAGGGAGGCTTTAGCGAGATGCTGCAATATGCCAGAAAACTGTTGTTCTTTTTGGATCATGCATATTTATATCCTCCCCCATCTTCCAGGTGGTTCAAGTGGCCAGTAGGGCTCTCCCTATCCTTCCCTACTTTACTTTATGCCTTGTGGGGTTGGCTAGTTAGCAGACTCAGAAAGAGGCTAAGACACTGAGCTTGTCGATCAGAAAGGTCAGCAGTTCGAATCCCTAATATAGTGTCCTGTGTGAGCAGGGAGGGGGTTGGACTAGATGACCTCCAAGGTCCCTTCCAACTCTGTTACTGTTACCCTCTCCATGCCTGCTGCAGATCCCTATCAGAGGGAGGCCCCCCCTGCTGGTGAAGTACTGTGCCTGGATGGGAGTTCAGGCAAGACAGAGGAAAAGAAAAACACACAGAGATACACCTGCCACCTCTAACACCTGGCATGGCCCCAGTGCAGGCAGCAGGGGCTTGGGCCAAAGGTTGCTGACAATTGTCAGCATAGGTTTCGAGGTTCTGCTTTGGAGTAGCTGGAACTGGAACTGAGGACCACAGCCTTCTCCTTGGATGGCATGCTTAGTGGCAACCTATCAGAGTGCCCGTTGAGGTGTCTCTCATCCTGCTAAAGCTCGACAGAATTGATGTCCCTGTATCTTCAGTCCAGAATTCCATGCCTTGCTCTCTGCAATGAGAGGGGATGGAGCATCCACTTCCTTGGGGCAGTCTCTTTTCCAGTCTTTGGAGAGTGGTCCAGCATCCTCTTGGTTGAGTTTTTTTTTTAAGTTTTTGGGTTTTTTATTTTTAAAATATACATCAACATCAATACATGAACAGTGCGGCATCTGGGTTTTTCTGTTTTTTCCTCCATTTTTTCTGTTGACTCCTCCCCTTCCTGGAATTTTTGGTCTTCATTCATTATTAGTTGCAGGGTATTTTCTTTTTTCCCATTTATGCCATGCAATAGGTTCTTTATCTCCCTGTAATTCTTTGTCATAGTGTCATTAATGCTTTGGAACATCAATCCCATTTCTTTTGAGATTTCACTTATTTCCTCCTGATAGAGCATCTTGTCTTATTTTACTAAGTCCCACTTCTACTCAATAGTCCAAATACAATATATTCAAGTCTATTGTTGCTCCTCAGGAAATACAATACTCATAGTTTATTTATTTATTTATTTATTTATTTATTGGTTCGATTTATATGTCACCCTTTTCCAGAGACTCAGGGCGGCTTACAATGCGTTAAGCAATAGCCTTCATACTTTTGTATATACCTGCTTAGTAGGGCTTTCGCCCCCCCCCCCAAGTGGTGTTCTTTTTTATACAAAGTCAGCTTATTGCCCCCACAAACCGGGTCCTCATTTTACCTATCTCGAAAGGATGGAAGGCTGAGTCAACCTTAAACCTGGTGAGATTTGAACTTGCAGTAATTGCAGGCAACTTAACAGTGCTTTAGTCTGCTGCGCCACCAAGGCTCTTTATATTCCAAGCTTATTCAATCAGTTCCATTTAAATAGTCCAGGAAGCTTTCCAAACATCAAAAGTCACTTTACTTTACTTAAGAGTCTTCCTTATTCCCACAGTTGAGTCTCCAGTAATCTTGAAGTAGATAATTATAGAACAGTAAGTATCACCATAGTCCTTCAGATAGGTTTTGTTTATTTCTCTTAACACAAACTTTCCCAGGCTTGTAGGGGTATGGTATATTTTCCATTCATCAGGAGGTAGCACCCTCAGCTTAGATTTCAGCATTGTTTCAAATGTAACAATTATTTAATCCAATTTTAATTCAATTTACAGAAGCAAAGTCAGTTATTCAAGTAGATAGTTCCAGCATTTTAAAATGCCTTTCCAAAACAATGCCTACCCAGGTTGAAAGTCCAATTTTCTATGTTTTAAAAAGTATTTAGTTTTTCTCCCCTTAATTCCTTTCTTTTGGGTCTAGAGGTTTTCTCTGTATAATTGTTCGCCGCTTTAACGAACAGTTCAAAGAGTCTCTTTTCCTGGATTTTCTCTTTTTTTTTCTTTTTAAAGTTAGGGTCTCAATAAAAAAGGAATCTTCTCACCCAGCTCTAGTCACTGCATTGCACTCTACACCGCCCCTGCACTTTCTTTGGCTGTCCCAGCTTCATGTCATCAGATAAGAGGGAAGAAGCCCTGAGTCAAGCAGAAGAGTTGTGGCTGTCTGCTACCTACAGGGCACCCCTCTTTTCTTCATCACCCCTACAGGGTGGCTTTAGCTCCTTTCGGAGCCCTCCAATGGGGATAACTTGGTGCAGGAGAATGGAGACCCACTCCTCACGTCTGATCTCGCAGCGACGTCAGCCAGAAGTCTTTTTTGAGTTTTCTGAAACCTGGGGTTTTCAGGGCCCTCCCTCTATTCCTTCCTAAGTCCTCAATGCCAGCCAGTGGATCTTCCTACTGACTCATGTTCAGTTTAACCATTCCCTTTAAAAAAACAAAACAAAACAAAAAAACCCTGTACTATTGAGTAACAGAATAACAGAGTTGGAAGGCACTTTGGAGATCTTCTAGTCCAACTCCCTGCACAAGTAGGAGACCCTATACAATTTGAGAAAAGTGGCTTTCCAGTCTCCTCTTAAAAATCTCCAGTAATGGAACCCTTACAACTTCTGAAGGCAAGTTGATCCCCTGGTTAATTGTTCTCTTAGGAAGTTTCTCCTTAATTCCAGATTGTTCTCTCCTTGATAAATTTCCATCCTGCCTTCATATGCTTTCATCTTAGTGCTAGCCCCTCAAATATCAGAACACTGCTATCATGTCACTCCTAGTTCTTTGTTTCGTTAGACGAGGTAAAACCAATTCCTGCAACCGTTCTTCATATGTTTTAGCTTCCAGCCCCCTAATGTTGCTCACGATTCTCAATCTGCTTCCTTTCAGGGCAGTTTTGCAGTTCTTGGTGGGTTCCAATAAATTACAATTGTGCTCCTGGCTTGACCAAGGTAAGGTGAGTGCTGCCACCTGCTGTGACTATTGCTGGACACTTGAAAAAATCCCAGACGTCATGTTTTTATTTTTTAAATTCAGATGCCAATGATTTTTTCATATTTTTAATTTTCATAAATGTTTGCTCCACTTGTAATTTTTAGGCCAGTAAAAACTAGGAAGAAAATTGGCCTCTGATGAATGCATAGATCCTCTCTACCCCTAAAAAAAATGCCTATTGAAAAGAAGGATGGAACAATGCAAAGGAAGAGAATGTTGGCTCTTCTTCGGCATGAACACAATGGGCCTTGATTTGCAGCAGAATTTTGTTTCTTCTACAACTTAAGGAAAACTTGCAGGTTAAGAGATAAGGGTCTTCAACACCAACAACAACACCATGATGTGGCAACTCTTCTGTTTCCTAACCTGGATTTCTAATTTAACTTCATAGCCATAAAGCCCAGAAATCTGCTTTGTGTTTTATAAAAACCAATGCTGGCTAAAGAAATTAAATTCTATAGCAATGTTTGTTTCTAAGAGCTTTTTCAGCACACTGAAATAATGTAGCAAACACCTGGCAGCCCAGATTCATCCTCCCCTTCAAAATGAGGGTGGGGAACATCCTGCAATAATAATTTTGAGAAAGGGAAATGAGCCCCACCCATTTCAGTTGAAAACCCATGAAAATGAGGCGCAGAAATGTAGCTCGGAAAGCAACTGTCACACGCTAAAGCACTTCTGCTCACGGCTGTATTGTCATGAATGACAAGTTGCCAGAGATGCTAACTGACAGGTGAATAAACAGGCGTCAGGCAGGGTTGACTGTGCCAGCTTGTTCATTTGCATGTACACGTGAGACAAACAAAGCAGCAGGTAGGTTCGGTCAAAAGGAGGCCTACAAGATCAAGGTTCAGTCCTCCTGCTGACCTTAGATCGATCATATACAGGTAGCCTTCAACTGACATGCATAATTGAACCCAAAATTTCTATTGCTAAGCGAAAATGGGGGAAAACCCAGGTTGTTAAGTGAGTTTTGCCCCATTTTATGATCTTTCTTGCCACAGTTGTTAAGTGAACACTGCAGTTGTTAAGTTAGTGACACAGTTGTTAAATGAATCTGGCTTCCCCATTGACTTCCCTTGTCAGAAGGTCGCAAAAGATGATCATATGACCCTGGGACACTGTATCTATCATAAATACGAGTCAATTGCCAAGCATACCATCTGAAGAGTATATTTTAATTTCTCTTCAGATCTTATAAATCTTTCACTACTAATGAAAAAACTAAAAGAATTTGGTGCTGTAGCCGGATTTAAGATTTAAGATTAACAAACAAAGGATCAAACTTGTAAACAAAAATATGGAGCAAAACAACCAATTAGAATTGATGAATAAAATAGACTTTAAGGTTGAGAAAAAGGTAAAATACTTAGGGATTATTCTGACAAACATGAACTATTTGCTTTACCAAAAGAATCAGGTCAAAATGTGAAATGAAATTAAAGAAGACATTTCAAGATGGGATAAACTACAACTGTCTTTGAGGGAGAGAATATCTGTAATACAAATGAATGCATTACCAAGAATGCTATTTCTACTTTAAACAATACCAGTTTTGACTTTGGATCTACCCTTTAAACAGTGGCAGAAAAAGATACCTAGATTTATCTGACAAGGGGAAAAATACAAGTGTTAAACATAAGGTTTTGTGTGATACTAAAGAAAAAGAAGGTTTAGGCCTGCCAGATTTGAAATTGTACTTTGCAGCTTTTTCCTTGTTTGGTTAAAAGAACAGGTAATGTTAAGAGATACAAGGTTATTAGATCTAGAAGGCCATGATTTGAGTTTTGGATGGCATGCGTATCTATGGTACGATAAAGTTAAAATCAATGTTGATTTTAGAAACCACTTATTGGGCAAGCCGTTTTGAGGATTTGGAACAAATATAAAATGAGATTATGCCCAAAAATATTTTCATGGCTTTCTTGTATTACAGAAAGGAAATGATGGTCACACAAAAAGGTGCAGATTTATTAGAATACTCTAATGATGATATCAAATTAAAATCTAGAAAACACCGAGCCCTAGAAGGTTTAGATTGCCAATGGTTTTCATATCGGAATTCAATGAAAGACATAAAGCCAATATCAGCGTTCCAGAAAACCCCCGACTCCCAGTAAAGATGCGGAAGCAGGCATTTTCCGAAGCTCTCTTTACTAGAAATAGGTAAACTGGCACATCTGGGAAATCCCAAATCTGAAAAATCCGGGCTTTCCTTCAGTAATTCAAAGCTCCCAAAACCACCCCCTTTTTCCCCTTTCGGTCACATGCTCCAATCATCGTCCGTTCCACCTCAAGCCAGCCCCTGACCACTCCTCCTCCAGATGCTGGCTCGCCTTGACCTTGGCCGATGGGAAGAACGCTATTATGCCTACTAATTCTCCTCTCCTAAATCCTCCCTCCTACTTTCCCACACGTGAGGAGGTGGCAGCCTTGAAGCTTCCGGCCTATTATGGCTTCCAAGGCTGACAGCCAATAAGAAATGACAATTTTCAACATGATAAAAACATTTTTGAAATGGAACTGTGTTCAAATGATAAATACCTCACCATTAAAATGTATAAATTTTTATTAACATTGGAAATGGAAAACTAATTAGTTAAAATTGTACAATAAACTGGGCAAAAAAATTCAATATAGCATACCAATAGATTGATGGGAAAACAATAGAATCGAATCGAATCGAATCGAATCGAATCGAATCGAATAGAACAGAATAGAATAGAATAGAATAGAATAGAATAGGAGTTAGAAGGGATCTTGGAGGTCTTCTAGTCCAGAGTTCCCCAAACTTTCTGGCTTTGCGGACCAGCGGGGGGGGGGGGATGGTTCTGCGTGAGCGGCCAGCAAGCATGCACACGGAGCTCCATTTGTGAGAGCAGCATGCACACATGCCTACCATTCATGCAAATGGAGGATGGGTGCATGTGCTTGCCTGCAAGCCGGGCAAGTGGGAATGTGTATGCACGTGCAGTTTCCCACTGTATACACGGCCTTGTTGCAAACAGCTCACGTGCCATTAGTGGCCCACGACCCAGAAGTTCTAATCCAACCTCCTGCTCAAGCATTTCAGACAAACGGTTGTCCAATCTCCTTTTGAAAGCCTCCAGGGATGGAGCATGTACAACTTCTGAAGGCAAGCTGTTCCATTGGTTGATTGCTTTCACTGTTAGGAAATTTCTCTTTAGTTCTAGGTTGCTTCTCTCTTTTGTTAGTTCCCATCCATTGTTTCTTGTCTTGCCTTTTGGTCCTTTGGAAAATAGTTGTATGTGGATAAAGAGACTAAAATTTATGTTATGTTATAACCCCAAAGAGAGCTTTTACAAAATGATCTACATATGGTATTTATCCTCAGATAAATTGGTTAAAATGTATAAAGCATCCCCACATAGTTGCTGGAAATGTAAAACTCAAATAGGAACCTTTTATCATCTTTGGTGGACTTGCCAAAGAGCTAGGCAATATTGGGTGAAAATTAATAATACAATTCAAAAAATCTTGAAAATTAATGTACAATTCAAACTGGAAACTTTTTTGTTAGAGTTTAAAACATTTGAAAAATCACATGGTGTTTTATTGTTATATATGATAACAGCAGCGCAACTTTTATATGCTCAGCTTTGGAAGGATCCTACAATACCCACAACAGAAGAATAGTTAATGAAGATGGCAGAACTGACAATGACAGCTAAGTTAATGCTCCTTGTGATATAAAAATTACTGAAGAAATTCATCTATAATTAGAAGCCCTTCGTGGACCTTCTGCAGGAGATGGAGAAAAATCAATTTTTGTCATATAGATTTGATGATTGTTAACTTTTAAAAATGAAAAAAATATTTTCCCTTTTCTTTTTTGGGGGGGAAATGGACATTTTATTAATGTTCTTAAACTAAGAGTCGAATGTGCTTCTTATAGACTTTGAAGAAAATATAATAAAAATATTTGACATCACCATTGCCATGTATTTTTTTCTGATCTGTTTCATATGAGTTATTTTCAAAAAAATAATTTGTGTACAAGAAAATTGTCAGAGTTATGGCTGGTATCACCAACTTTGCACATAACTTGGGCAGCTCAACCCTCTCCTTAATGAAATTTGCATATGTAGGACTTTATCCTTTTTTAAAGCTTACATTTTTTAAAATAATACAGTTTCTGTTAATGGATGGATCTAGCCCAATGACTCACAAGACAAATATATTTATGAATTATCTTTTCTTTATTTCAGGCCTGAATTAATCCCAGGCCTGGTCAGGTTATCAGTTACTGACCTCTAGTCTTTTCCTTTACAGGTACACAGCTGGAACTTACAGACCTCCAAGTGGTGCAGGCTTATATACAGAGGAGGAGGAGCCAGAAGGTAAGGTGTGTTTATGGGGGTGATGGGGTGTGTACTTAGTTAACCTTTGCAGGACTGTGGGGTCATGGTGTTGAGGAAGTTAGACATTTACTCTGACAAAAACCCCTCTAAATGTCTAACTGGTTACAGGTACTTGGTATTTACATATATACATGTCACATACAAAAATACATGAGTTACATATGAACACATATTTTAGACATGAGGTAAGCATGCTGTTTATGTGGTAAGGGTTTTGTGAGTATATCAGCAGTTTGCTCCTTGGTATCACAATGTACTGCCTTTATAAAGCCAATCTCTGAGAACTGTCTTACATGTTTGCATTTGATATCAATGTATCTTGATCGTTGGCCTACTGCGTTGGCTCTTGATATCTCTATTGCTGCCTTGTTATCTTCATGGATAATTATAGGGTATGTTAGTTCAGTCCAAATGTTACTAATTAGATCATCGAACCATATCAGGTTATTTGCGGCCTTGGAAAGGCAGACGAATTCTGCCTCAGTGGTGGAAGTTGCTACCAGTTTCTGCTTCCCTGTGTACCAGTGAATGGGGCTCCGTTAAGAAACAGTTCATAACCTGAGGTACTTTTCCTACTCTTGATATCTCCCACCCAATCAGCGTCAGCATAACAGGTTAGTTTTGGTTTTGTGGATGTTTCTGGCTCGAGACTCAGTTGTGCGTTGATGCTGTATTTGAGGTATCTGAGCAGTCTCTTGATGACGTCCCAGTGTGTTGTGGTAGGTTTGCTTACGTGTCTGGATAGCAAATTGACTGCCAGGGCAATGTCAGGTCTGGTCCAATTGGCTATGTATAATAGTGATCCTATGGTGGACCTATACAACTTGTTGTCGTTAAATGGCTCAGATTCATCATACATATTTTTCAGAAAGTCTGGTTGCATGGGTGTCTCACAGGGTTTCACCTCTGACATATTGCATTTGGATAACAGTTCGGTGATTTTTTCTTTCTTTTTTTTTATTGAAAAGTTTTATAAGAAATACAAACAATTTTCTCCCCCCCACCCTTTCCCCTTCCCCACATAATAGAAATTGTACATTTTCTTATACATAGTAAATCCTACATATACATGTTTCCCTTAAAGAAAGCATTAAAATAAGACATTTTAATTACATTCGGAGTTGCTCTTCTTCTCTTTCTTCCCTCATTCCACAACAAACCTTCTTCTTCTCCTCCTTTCTTTCCCTTCCCTCCCTCCTCTTCTCTCCTACTTTCTCCTGCCTCCTCTCCCACCTCATCCTACTTCCTTTTCCTTTCCCCCACTTCTCTCTTCTTTTCCCCCTTCTCACCTTCACTCCTACTCCTGTCCCCTTCCCTTCCTTCTCTCCTTTCTTCCATTCCTCACCCTCCCTCTCCTCTTCCTACCCCCTCCTCCTCTCTCCTTTCTAACTTCTTTGCTATGAAATATTTTCCTCCTTTAGTGTCTGAGCAACTCCTGTATTCTACTCGTAGATACTTTCTTCTGCTAAAACATTTCTCTATTCACCACTTCCCCCCCCATCCCTTATCCCACCCTCCCCACCCACCCCTGACTTCCCAGAGCAAAAACAGGGTATAGCATCTAACAAACATATGCTAAAATAAACTAACTAATTATAAAGTTCAAAACTCCCACATGTTCTTTAACTCCCTTTGCTCCAATTCATCAATCTCCCTTTTATAAATTCTCAAAACCAATTAAATTAAATTCATTCTTCCTACTTATAAAAAAAACTTTTTCTTGATGTATAATCCGATACTTTAGCAGTCTTACAAACAGTAAAAATCATGAATAAATTCCATTTCTATACCCTCGAACATCATTCTTTTTGAACATTACTCCCTAGTGAAGTTCTGAGTTTAATATTAATCCTCTTTCCTTCAAAGAAAAAAAAAAAGAAAAATTTTTCATCTTAAAATCTTACACATTTTATCTCATATATCTTTTAAAATAATATAGTCTTATGTTAAACATTTTAAAAATCTCGTAATACCTTTAAAACACTTGTTTACCAAATATAAATTTCAAAATCTACATGTCTTTCAAATTTTCAATTAACCGTCTTAATACCTCTAACTTTTTAGAGAGCAGCCCATTTACTATCCAAAACTAAATATCATTTTGCAATAAAATTCTGAATTTAACATTAATCCTCTTCGTTTCAAAGGGTTAGGCATCTTAAAAGCCTATACAATTTATCTCATATATCTTTTAAAATAATATAATCTTATGTTAAACATTTTAAAAATCTCTTAATACCATTAAAACACATATTTGCCCGGTGCCAATTTCAAAATCCACAGGAAGATATCTTTCTTAATCTTCTGTTCTTCTCTTCTTTCTATATTTTTTCCAATCCTTTTTTTTAATAAATTCTTTCAACAGTCCCCCCCCATTTTATTTTTGAAACTTTTAAAATGGTGATTTGAGGTTGATGTTTCTGAAATACTCGCTCTCTTCTTGAGGTCGCGTTTTCTAACTTGAAATCCCCATTTCATCTCTTCTTGCTTGTATAATCATTCAGTCCATTTCTTTGTCCATATAGCCAAAATTTGTTGCCATAAAGATTGTCAGCTTGCAATAAAGAAACTATTTGTTGCTTTTCTGTCAATTGAATGGAAACGTCCACCAAAACCTTTGTTTCAACTGTGCCAGCCTGCCTTTTAATCCTGACCATCTCTTGATCTTCCAAAAACAAATTCCTCTGAATGATTTCCTGCTGTCCCTCTAACAACTGCTTATATTTTCCCAAGCTGTTATTTGAAAAAGCCCTTTCAATTGTATCCAACAGGGCAGAAGTAAAAGAGTCTAGAAGTTCTTGAAAAGCCTGAACAGTCACGGCTTTAGAATTTGCTGATTCTCCAGCCCTGTTGTCAGCCATATTTCAGCCACTTTGTATTCATCCAGCTATCAGGACAACAATTCAACTCTTTTCCACACAGTATAAAAACAAGATTTTAGTTAAAGTCAGTACCAAATTCTTTTCCTCAATACCAAATTCTTTCCCTGGCCGCTTCCACTTTAAAACTTTCTCTTAAGGTGTAATCCAGTAGCTGTATCACTGTTGCAAACGTTAACAAGCCTTAACAAGCACTTTCCCTAGTAGTTTCCTCCTCCCACCCTCAGGCGCCATTTTCTGCATTTTAAAACGGAGTTAAAGTGTTACTTGCAAGTTTTCCTTTTTGTTTTCTCCTGATTTGCTCTGTCTGCGATCAAAGTAAAGATGTTAAAAGTCCCCCCATTGATTTTCAGCAGATTTTGGTCGCAGCTTCTAGTTCCGCTTTGGCGGAGTCGTCCCTGGTCCGGAGCAGCTTGACAGGCTTCAATAGGGAGCCCACACCCTTTGCGCCCCAGGATTTCTCCTAGCGCACTTGGGGAGGCTCTACCTCTGCCTGTCGACTCTTTTCTCTCCCCCTTGCCCAGGGAGAGGGTTCCAAGACTCCAGACAGCTGTTTTTCGGCTGTTCTGGGGCTTTTACGGAACCGGGGATCGGGTGCTCGTAAAAGAGTGTCTTCAAAGCTTGCAGAGCCAACCGGAAGATTTTTTCTTTTTGAGGAAGTCGGAATCCCCTGTCTGTTTTGATTACGTGGACTCCTAGGTACTTGTCAATCTTACCCAGAGACTTTAAGGAGAAGTGGTTTCCCAGCTCAGTGGCAAATTTATGTCTGCCTATGTATAGAATATCGTCCACATAGACAAGTATGCCCTCAAATGAGTCATTTCCTCCTTTCGTAAAAAAGCACTTGTCAGCTGAAGTGGCTGTAAAACCCATAGAGCTGAGTGCCTTGGCTAGGCAATCGTACCACCTTTTACCCGATTGCTTGAGTCCATACAAGCTTTTATTTAGGAGCCAAGTGCTGCTTTCCCCTTCGTTGTACCCTGGTGGTGCTTTTACGTATATTTCCTTGTCCAGCTCGGCATATGCGGTCTGCACATCAAATTGAAACACTTCAAGTCCGAGGATAGTGGCTATTACCAGTGCGCTTTTGACACTCTCAACTCTGATGGTAGGTGATAGTGCCTGTGTAATCCTCTGGGTACTTCTGAGCAAATCCTTGTGCGACCAGTCTGGCTTTGTATAGCGCTTTGTTGTTCTCCAGTGTTTTGATTCTGAACACCCATTTGGTTCCTATTGGTTTCTTGTTTTCAGGTACTTGGGCTGGTGAATACACATGTAGATCTCTGAGGCTTTCCATTTCTTTCTCCATGGCTAATTTCCATTTTTCTCTCTCTTCTTGGAGAAGGTTGAGTATGTCTTCGTAGGAACTAGGTGTGATGTTGTTGCAATTTATGGTCATGATGTAGTCCTCCAGTCTTTTTGGTGGTCTATTTCTATTTGCCCTAACGGGCCTGCTTGGAGATGTATCTGCCACGTGCAGGCGCTCGGCTTCCTTTTCCGTTAGGCTGTCTAATTTCAAGGTGGGGTGTCCTTCTTTCCACTCCTTGGTGCTTATTTCATGAAGTTTGGTTTTGATGTGTTCATCCTCCTTTGTTTTCTTTGTGGTCATTTCATCTTCCTTTTGGCCATGGTCGTATGTGTCTCTGTTGATGATGGTGTCGTTGGAGTGAATTTTGGACCAGTTTGAATTTTCATGGAAGTCTGCAGATCTGGATACAATAAATCTGTTGTTGCTGTCAATGAATCTGTATCCTTTTGTACCCGGCTCATAGCCCATGAATTTTAATCTCTTTGATATCTTTTCCCCTTTCCTTCTCAGTTGCCTGGGGATGTGGACATCTGCTGGGGCACCGAATATGTGTAGGTGCGCTAGGTTAGGTTTTCCCTTATATAGCTTTTTGTATGGTGTTTTATTTATGGAGCTTGACCATAACCTATTTAGTGTGTAATTAGAGTAATGTAATGCCTCCGACCAAAAAGGCTGTCCCAACCCTGCGTCCTCCAAAACGCACCTCATCATGGACTGTAGTACCCCGTTTTTTCTCTCTACGACCCCATTTTGGAATGGTGAAAAAGGTAAAGAGGAGTAATGCACCATACCCTGTTCCTTCAGCCATCTTGTGAATTCTTTTGCCATAAACTCAGACTCCCTGTCTGTCATTATTTGTCTTATTTTTATGTTGTGTTGCAGTTCTATTCTTTTGTGAAACTCCTTAAATCTCTGAAATACTTCGTTCTTGTGTCTGAGAGAGTAGACATACCCATATCTGCTATAATCATCCACAATAGTCAGGAAGAACCTTTTTTTGTGTCTGATGGATGGTCTCAATGGTCCTACTAAGCCCATGTGTATTAGTTGGAAGGGGGATTCGGTGGTTCGTTCTGACCTCTTTGGTCTTGCCTTAACCTTAATCTTTGACCGTTTACAAACTGAACACTCCAAATAGTTTTCACAGTTTTTTACTTTGAGGCCTTCAGTAAATTCTGGCATTTTCTTTACAACAGGGAAACTGATGTGTCCCAACCTTCTGTGGAGGAGGTGGGCACAGTTATCATGCATTGGTTTTCCCATAGACATAACATTTTTACCAATTGGTTTACAGTCATTTGCCTCTTGTTGCATGCCCTCTACTCCAGTGTTCCCCTTTCCTCATTGTCTGTGCTTGTGTTAATGTTTCCCCCTTTACTCATGTTAGTTGTGAAGTAGGGCAGGCTCTCTCGTATGATCACCTCCCCGATCCTATTTCCTTGCTTTAGTATGTAGACTTTCCCCTCCTTGAATACTATCTCACTGCCCGTGTCTTGTGTGAGTTTGGTGGTGGCTAACACGTTATAGGGTATCTCTGGTACATACAATACCCCCTCTATTTCTCCAATATGTGGAATGTACACGTTTCCCTTCCCAAGTACCTGGACACTGTTCTGATTGGCTACTTTTAATTTGAAGTCTGTCTCAGTGAGTGAGCTAAATAGTTTTGGATTACTCGTGGCGTGGTTTGTGGCTCCTGAATCTAAGAGCCTCATGCCCTTTCTCATCTTTGATTTGGTGTCTGAGTCATCATGACCAAATCCGTACATGGAGACTGGATTGCTGTCCCTAGAGCTATCCCTGCGCTCGTGATGTGTTCTTGGGTTGGGGGACCACCCACGCCCTCTCTCTCTGAAAGGCTTACGTTCTGGAGACCACCTCCCCCTGTTATCGTTGTATCCCATATCCCTATTGTTTCTGGGGCAGTCCCTCCTTAAGTGGTCCCTGGATCCACAGGAGAAGCATTCTGGGGAGTTCCTAGCTCTATCCTGAAACTCAACCTTTTTTATGGGTCTATGATCCCTTCTGGACAGGTAGAGGTCCCTCCTTAAACTGTCCTCAGCTATTAGCCTGTTAGTTAGTGTGCCTAGTGATAGGTGCTCTATGCTGAGGCTGTCCAGCTGGGTTATGAAATTGTCCCAGCTGCTATCTAAAGAGTTAATGATAATACTTATCAGACTCCCCTCAGTAACTATCTCCCCTCTTTGCATGAGTTCTGCCCTGGTTGCATTTAATTTTAATATATGCTCACTCATGGGAGCCCTGGTCTGAGTTTGGCTGAGTGGAACTCCCTAGATATTCTTGTTGTTGCTGCTCTACTTTGACTATAGAATAAACTGTACAATTTTTGTATGACCTCAAAAACAGTTAAGTTATCACCAATAGTAGGGTACATAGCAGGAGGAATAGTTGTTAACAGTATATAAAAAGCTTTGTGGTGAATACAGTCAATCTCTAACGACCAAGGCTTTTTTGGAGGTCTGTTAACTAGAAAGAGTGCATTTTCTTTCATGAAGGCAATTTGTAATTGTTGACTCCGCTCAATGAGGTTTCCTCCATCTATCTGTAATTTTGGTAAATTAATAGTTACTGTCCCAGGATTGTTAGAGTAATTGCTTACAGGAGGCAGCTGTCCATGGTCCAGGGTATGGTTAAACTCGCAATAAGGCAATGGGATGTTTGATGCTAGTCTGTACTGACTTGTCTCTATGTTCCTCACTTCTCTTGTTACAGGTGGCGACTGAGCATGCGCGAAGCTCATTTCACCTGGAAGCCGTCATGAGGAGAGCTCGCTGCGGTGGTCCTCAGGCCTAGGCCAGCTGGTGGGAGGCAGGACTCACCCCTGGTGTGTCCGGAGTCCTCCCTGGATGGCGGACACCATTGCGGGTGGCTGGATCCCCAGCGAAGAACGGGAAGAGGTGAGGAGGTGAAGCGGTCGTAGGTCAGGGACCTCCAAAGCTCGGCGGCACAGTGGCAGCAGTGGACGTAAGTCGAGGATCTCCGAGGTCCTGAGGTGCAGCGGTGGCGGAAGTGATGACGGTGGGTCCTGGTCGGCATTTGCTGGTCTCCGGACGAGGAGGGAAGCCTGGCGGTGGTTGCGGAGTTGGTGGGTAGTTGGTTTTCTTTCTTGCTCCCAGGTCTCGTGTCGTTGGTGCTGCGGGTGGTGAGTTCGAGTTCTACGGTTGATTGGTCCCGCAGATGGCGGTGCTTCTGCACTTGTTTTCGGGGCTTGTTGTTTCTCTGGTTAGTGTTAGGTCAATTGCCTCATTGTAGTTAGCTGCTCCAATGCCCCTCTGTCCCTCGGGGTTTCTTTTTCGGTTCTTGGCTTGCGCGGTAGGTTTAAAAGCGAGCCAAACGCTGCCATTAGGGTTTCAATGGCTTTGTCCACTTCGAGCTTGGTAGGTAAACTCTTGTTGTGTTGGGTCTGCTCTTCGTAGTCATCCTCAGGGTGCCCCTTGTTGATATCGGGGTTCAGGCTGTTTCACGCCACAAAGTTTGAATCCCCATTGGTTGCTGGCCATTCCAAGATGGCCGCCAGGAAAGTGGTGCAAAAATGAAGCTGTTTACGTCTGGTACCTCTGTTGGGGGAGATCTTTCCCTTACCGGGCTGGCGGCTTCATTGGTTTGCTTCTGGATCTTCATCGCTGCTCCATAGTTCTCCAGAAGGCCTTGGAGTTTCGCGATGAGTTCTTTTTTGCTGGCAGTCGTCTCCATAATTTTTTGTAGAGTAGCCCTGAAGTCATCTCCTTCCTGTGGTTCCTCTCTTTTGCCGTCGCTGGCTTCTTCTTGAGAGTCTTCGTCGTTGGAGAGTGGGTTCAGATAGGCATCCTGCTCACTCTTGGTTGTTGCAGTCTTAGCTATGGCACCTTCAGTTGCCTGCAGCTCTGCCATCATCTTTGTGTATGCTCTCGTGTTTACTCTGTCTTTCGTTTCAGAGTAAACTGTTGATTTTGTTATTGCTCAGAGTCATGGGCAACCATCCTCTGCTACCATTTTTGTTAATGGATGGATCTAGCCCAATGACTCACAAGACAAATATATTTATGAATTATCTTTTCTTTATTTCAGGCCTGAATTAATCCCAGGCCTGGTCAGGTTATCAGTTACTGACCTCTAGTCTTTTCCTTTACAGGTATACATCTGGAACTCACAGATCTCCACGTGGTGCAGGCTTATATACAGAGGAGGAGGAGCCAGAAGGTAAGGTGTGTTTATGGGAGTGATGGGGTGTGTACTTAGTTAACCCTTGCAGGACTGTGGGGTCATGGTGTTGAGGAAGTTAGACATTTACTCTGACAGTTTCATTCATTTCATTATCTTGTCTCTTATTCTGGATGTATTTTCACAATATCCTTATCCAGATTTAGAGATTAGTTAGTATTGATTGGTGTGGGTGGGTGGGTATGTTTGTGTGTGGAATTGCAAGAGGGAGGGGCTCTTTCGCAGGGATCAAAAAGAGACAGTGTGGCTTGGAATGTTTGGAAGAGGATGAGAGGAGTCCCTCCATAGCCTCTCACAGAGTAGGTCTGTTGATTACCTAGAGAGTTTACTTTAGGCTGGCAAAATTTCTGCCTATTTTCAAAAGGTCACAAAAGGGGATCATATGACCCTGGGACACTGCAACTGTCATAAATATGAGTCATTTTCCAAGTGTCTGAATTTTGGTCACATGACCTGTGATCACATGCTGCAATGGTTATAAATGTGGAAAAACAACACTTTTTTCAGGGCCGTTGTAAGTTTGGCCACTAAATGAATTGTTGTAAGTCAAAAACTACCTGTATAGGCTTGTATAGATGGCAGACTGCTTTAGTCTGGCAAGGTTTGGTCTAGAGATGAGGAACAATAAATTTTTTGCTTGTAAGAATCACTGTGTCCTTCTTGGCTTTTGGAGCCTGACAAACAGTAAGAGAAACTCTCTTTCTTGGCTTCCTCCAAGCTCTAAGTCCTCTCCCTAAAACAGGGGCCTCCAAACCTGGCAACTTTAAGACTTGTGGACTTCAACTGTCAGAATTCCCAACCAACAAAGTCCACAAGGCCTAAAGTTGCCAAGTTTGGAGACCCCTGCCCTAGAACAAACTGTTTAGGGGATCAACAGAGCTACTGGAATGGTACCAGAACCCCACTTGTCTCCTCAGGCCTCAAGAAACTATGAAGAAACTGAGGTCCAGAAGCTGACGTCGCGGTGAGATGGACAGGGATTTCTGAGGCTCCAGAAACCCCGCTGATAACTCCATTGCTGGACGGTCCATCTCGGACCCCACAGTCTAGTTTTGACTGTGGTAGTGGAGGGCACATCCTGTGGATCCCAGGGACACTGCAAAGTCCCTGGTTGATCCAGGAAAGCCCTTTTTCCAGCAGCGGAGCAGCAGCCATTGAGGCTGCCGAGGCTGGGACAGTTTCAGGAAGAGAGAAAGAACGACAGTGATCGGATCGGTGAGAGATTTTCTTTTCTTTTAAATAATACAAAGAACACCATGAGAGACAAAAGACTTGGAAATTGAGAGTAAGAGGGGAGAAGTGGTGAACTTATTTTGGAATAGTCTTTTTTTTTACCCAATCACCTAGTTTGAAGGATTTAAAAATTACTTTATGTTTTATATTGACCTGGACTGGACTGGACTGGACTGGACTGACAGAGAAAAGAGTAGTAGTGGTAACCTTTTAAATTTTGCTTCTTTAAAAATAATTGACGAATACTGGTTTACTATCTGGACTGAAGCCTCTTCTTTTCTTTTTTTCCTGTAATTTTTTATCAGATTTAAATGAAAGCAGAAAAGAAGATTTAGATGGACTTTAAATAATACAATATTAAAAGAGAAAGACTTTGTGCAGAAAATGGAAAGAGAGTTGGATTTTTTCTTCAAGGAAAATAAGAAAGAAGAAACATTGGCACAAAATCGTTGGGACACAATGAAGGCCTACGCCAGAGGTTTAATTATGGACTATATAAGGAAAAGAAATGCGAAGAAAAGACAGACCTTTAAAATATTGACTGAGGACTATAAAAGATGTGAAAGGGAACTCCAGAAAGATCCATATAAGAAAGATGTCAAAATTAAAATGCATATAATAAAACACAAAATGGACCTACTGGAGAAGGAAGAATTAGCCCCAAAATTAGAAATGTTAAACAGAACTAATTTGAAAATGCGAATAAACCAGGAAGATGTCTAGCATATAAGCTGAAAAAAGAAAGAGAATCAAGAAAAATAACACAACTAATGGACGATCATGAACAAAGTAAATTTGGAAATAAAGAAATGGGGAAAATAATACAAGAATATTATAGACAATTTTATAAAAGAGAGACAATAGAGGAGGAAAAAGTGGCAAGGTACGTACAAAAAGCAAAACTACCTCAGATTTCTAAAGATGTTGAGGAGATGTTGGAAGGGAATATAACGATGATGGAATTAACAGAAGCAATCAAGAAGCAGAAAAATGGAAAGGCACCAGGGCCAGATGGTTTGCCTGTTGAATATTATAGGACGCTACAAGAACCTTTAAATCTCCCGCTATTGGATGTTATGAATGAAGTAATGACAAAAAAGATAATACCCAAACCATGGATTGAGGCTTATATCACATTGATTCACAAAGAAGATACAGACCCACAACAAATCAAAAATTATAAGCCTATATCCCTGCTAAATTCAGACTATTGTAAGGTCCCAAAAACTTGAGTCACCAGAATAATAATAATAATAATAATAATAATAATAATAATAATAATAATAATAATAATAATAATAATAATAATAATTTTATTTCTATACCGCCCTTCTCCCGAAGGACTCAGGGCAGTGTACAGCCTAATTAAAAAACAGAATAAATATCAATTTAAAATAATTTAAAAATATTAAATAAATTTGGCTCAATTTAAAACCCCAAAAATTTAAAACATCCAATTTAAAATTATATTGCTAACCCAGCCTGGCGGAACAATAGGGTCTTAACTGCTCAGCGAAATACCCGGAGGTCAGAAATCTTACGAATTTCCGGGGGCAGTTCATTCCACAGGGCTGGGGCTCCCACAGAGAAGGCCCTCCCCCGGGGTGTCGCCAGCCGACATGACTTGGCCGATGGCACCCTGAGGAGACCCTCTCTGTGGGAGCGAACTGGCCTGTGGGAGGTTATTGGTGGCAGAAGACGGTCTCGAAGGTACCCGGGTCCTATGCCATGGAGCGCTTTAAAGGTGGTAACCAACACCTTGAATCGCACCCGGAAGACCACTGGGAGCCAGTGCAGCTCACGCAGGAGGGGTGTCACGTGGGCACAACGGGTAGCACCCATAACCGCCCGCGCAGCCACATTCTGGACCAGTTGGAGCCTCCGAGTGCTCTTCAAGGGGAGCCCCATGTAGAGAGCATTACAGTAGTCCAACCGGGAGGTAACAAGGGCATGAGTGACCGTGCCCAGGGCGTCCCGATCCAGAAAGGGCTGTAACTGGCGAATCAGGCGGACCTGATAAAAGGCCCCCCTGGCCACGGCCGTCATATGTTCTTCTAAAGACAGCCGTGCGTCCAGGAGGACACCCAGATTGCGAGCCCTCTCTGTGGGGGGCAAAGATTCACCCCCAATAGTCAGCGATGGCACCTGCTGACTATATCGGGACGCCGGGAGCCACAACCACTCAGTCTTGGAAGGGTTGAGTCTGAGCCTGTTCCTCCTAATCCAGACCCGCACGGCCTCCAGGCAGCGGGACATCACATCAAGGGCATCGTTGGGGTGGTCTGGGGTGGAGATGTACAGCTGAGTGTCGTCAGCGTACAGGTGACACTTCACCCCAAAACCATGGATGATCTCACCCAGCGGCTTCACATAAATGTTGAACAGGAGGGGTGAGAGGACCGACCCTTGCGGCACTCCCCATGCGAGATGCCTCGAGGTCGACCTCTGCCCCCCTGCCAACACAAACTGCGAGCGGTCGGAGAGGAAGGAGGAGAACCACCGCAGAACGGTGCCCCCTATTCCCAACCCCCTCAACCGCCGCAGCATGATACCATGGTCGATGGTATCAAAAGCCGCTGAGAGGTCTAATAGGACTAGGACAGAGGAACAACCCCTGTCCCGAGCCCTCCAGAGATCATCCACCAACGCGACCAATGCTGTTTCTGTGCTGTGCCCCTGCCTGAAGCCCGACTGGCACGGGTCCAGATAGATAGCTTCATCCAGGTGTCGGGGAAGCTGTCGTGCCACCACGCTCTCAACAACCTTCGCCACAAAACGAAGGTTGGAGACCGGACGATAGTTGGCTAATTCAGCCGGGTCCAGGGAAGGCTTATTGAGGAGGGGCCTCACTACCGCCTCTTTCAAGGCGGCAGGAAAGGCACCCTCGCTCAAAGAAGCAGTTATAATCCCCTGGAGCCAGCCTCGTGTAACCTCCCAGGAGGCCAGTACCAACCAGGAGGGACACGGGTCCAATAAACACGTGGCGGCACTAATCTTACCCAGAACCCTGTCCACATCCTCGGGAGCCACAGGATCAAACTCCTCCCAGATAACATTCTCAAGACCTGCCCTCGTCTCCTCCCGTGGACTCATCCAATCGGAGTCCAAGTCTTCCCGAATCCGAGCGACTTTATCGTGCAGGAATTGCACAAAATCCTCAGCACGACCCTGCAAGGGATCTTCCCGCACTCCCCCCCGAAGAAGGGAGTGGGTCACCCTAAACAGGGCGGCTGGGCGGTTCTCTGCAGATGCGATAAGAGTGGAAAAATGGTTAGATTTTGCCGCTTTTATCGCCACTAGGTAGGTCTTGATATAAGACCTCACCTGTGTCCGGTCGGAATCGGATTGACTAGTCCTCCAAATGCTCTCTAGGCATCTTTTCCGACGCTTCATCTCTCTCAGCTCCTCAGAGAACCAAGGAGCCAATTGAGTTCGGCATCGGGTCAGAGGCCGCAAAGGCACGACGCGGTCCAAAGCTCCAGCGGCCGCCCTTTCCCAGGCGGCCACCAGCTCTTCAGTCGAGTCGTGTGTCAGAGTCTCAGGAAATGGCCCAAGCTCCGTCAGGAACCTTTCGGGGTCCATCAGGCGCCTGGGACGGAACCATCTGGTCGGTTCCGTCTCCCTGCGGTGGGGGAAAGCGGTAGGAAAGTCCAGGTGGAGGAGCGAATGATCTGTCCATGACAAGGGTTTGATGTCTAGATCCCCTCTACCAAGATCATTCAACCACTGACCAGAGATAAAAATCAAGTCCAGAGTGTGTCCCCCTATGTGAGTGGGGCCTTCAACTACCTGGGTCAGGTCCATGGCCGTCATGGAAGCCATGAACTCCCGAGCCACCTCTGACGCCTCACCCGCAGATTGAAGGTTGAAATCCCCCATGACAATAAGTCTGGGGGTATCAACCGCCACCCCGGCAATGACGTCGAGTAGCTCGGGCAGGGTCGCTGCCACGTGGCAGGGAGCCAGGTACGTGGCCAGCAAACCCATCTGCACCCCACGGCCCCACTTCACACAAAGGGACACAAAGGGACTCAAAGGGACTCTTTGGGAATGCCAAAGAGAGAGACTCAAGATGAGGCTTGCAAAAAAAAAAACAGATTTTATTTATGGCCAAAAACAAAATACTGGGTGGGACTATATCCAGAACATACAGATACAATGCATGTGAGGAGATAGCCACACCTTGGGGAAGGTATGGCGTCCTTTTATACCCTCAGAGACATCAGCTTAGTACCCAATTCTGGCCTCCTAGTTTAGGTTCGAGTATTCGTTGCTGCCCTGCAAAGGAATAGAAGCCTCCCAATTAGCGTTAAATTTTCCTTGAGCATTCCTTTGTTCTCCCAATTGCTCATTTGGCCCCCTGGTTCTGCAAGGAACGAGCTTATACAGATCAAAGGTGTAAGTTAGAGCTGAAGTGTAAATTATCCCTCGGATGTACATACCATTCTCTTAGATGGCACAAGAAAAACAGGAAGAAGATTGATATGGGTTCAGATCAAATGGCAGGAACATACGTTTGACAAATACCAGATACATTACAGAGGCCTAATAACAGAATATGTTTGTTACAGGAGATACAAATATAAAGGCATAATATATGTGATACAAATACAAAGGCATATGTGTATTACAGGAACCTAATGGTTACAGAATCTAGTATACCAGTATATCATATTCTAGCATTATTTATTATATCCTTATTATTGTTTCCCTTCACTATAAAATCTTTGCTTCAATACTGGCAGAAAGACTTAAGAGATACTTGAATAATTTTATACACTCAGATCAAAATGGATTCCTCCCAAAAAGACAATTTAGAGATAATATAAGAATAATCTTGGATACTTTAGAATATTATGAAGCACATCCTGAAAAGCAGATGGCCTTGTTATTTTTAGATGCATAAAAAGCCTTTGACAATGTAAATTGGCGATTTATGACGCTCCAAATGGAAGAGATGGGCTTTGGCAGGAAATTTATCCAGGCAATTGAAGCTATATATTCTAAGCAGACGGCTAAGTTAATGATAAATGGAGAATTGACTGATTCTATTGAGATAGAAAAAGGTACTAGACAAGGTTGCCCGTTATCCCCATTGTTGTTTATATTGACGCTGGAAGTCTTAAATAGAAATATCAGAGAAGAAAAAGAGATAAAAGGTATGAAAATTCGAAAAGAAGAATATAAATTGCAAGCCTTTGCAGATGACCTGGTCTTTATCATTGAAGAACCATTAATATCAATAAATAAATTGATAGAAACTATTGGAGAGTTTGGGAAAGTAGCTGGTTTGAAAAATCAATAAAGATAAAACGAAGGTAATGACTAAAAATATGTTGAAAAAGCAAAAAGAAGAATTGATGGAGATTTCAAAGATGCAGGTCACAAACAAGGTAAAATATTTGGGGATACATTTGACAGCAAGGTGTAGCTCACTTAAAGAAAATAACCATAATAAGCTTAAGCAACAGATAGGGCAAGACTTGGTGAAATGGAGAAATCTGCAGTTATCTTTGATTGGTAGGATTGCAACTATTAAAATGAATATTCTGCCTAGAATCTTGTACTTATTTCAGACAATTCCAATATAGTTGGACAAGGAATTCTTTGTAGATTTGAATAAAATGATGTTGAAATATATTTGGCAGGGAAAGAAGGCACAAATAAAATTAAAGTTGTTACAAGAGGCTAAAATGAGGGGTGGTTTTGGCCTGCCTAATTTTGAACTGTATTATCAAGCAACTAGTTTAATGTGGATTAAAGAATGGATAATTTTGAGAAACACCAGATTATTGAATTTGGAGGGACATGATTTGTTGATGGGTATGGTATAAAGGAAGAAAAATACAGGGGTACTTTAGAAGGCACCAGATTCGAGAAGCTTTATGGTTGAATTGGGAGAAGGTTAAAAAAACATTACTATTTGAAGATTTCAGTCTGGGTATCTACAATTGAAGCTTTTTCATATTCAGTAATATTTAAAAGGGAACAAATTGTAAGATATAGTGAATTATTGGATGAAAAGGGTGAACTTAAATCAAAGCAAGAACTAGAAGATCAGGGATGTAAGATGGATTGGTTTTCATATATGCAAATACGTACTAGATATGAAGAAGATCTTAAACAAGAAGGCTTATATAATGCTTTGACTAATTTAGATAAGATTTTAATGGGTTCTGATGATCATGTAATTAAAAAGCTATATGGATATTTGTTAGAGATAAAATTGGAAGAAGAACAAGTTAAAGAATCAACGATAGCGTGGGGGGAAAAATTTGGTTACGGTATTGATTTAGAGAAATGGCAAAAATTGTGGTCACATAATTATAAAATGACAATGTCTACAGCATATAAGGAGAATTTGTATAAGATGTTTTACAGGTGGCATCTACCCCCGACGAAGATAGCCAGAATGTTCCAGAATAAATCAGAGAAGTGTTGGAAGTGTCATCAGACTCCAGGATCCTATTACCATATGTGGTGGACATGCACAGAAGCAAAGAGATACACACGTGGTTGGAAAAAATGACAAAGAGACATATTGACTTTAAACCAGAAATATTTTTATTAGGGATCTTACCAGAGATATATAATAAAGAACTGCAATACTTAATTGTGAATCTTTTAACAGCGGCTAGAATTGTATTTGCTAAAAATTGGAAAGGAGAAAAGATACTTACTGATGAAGAAATTATTAAGAAAATGATGAACTGTGCTGAAATGAGTAAATTGACATTTGAAATAAGAGAACAGGAAGATAAACAATATTATCTGATATGGGATATATTTTATCAATGGATGGACAATAAAATATGGAGATAAATATAAAATATGTGGAAATTGAGATAAATTAAGTGAAATATTTTTCATGAAAATAAGCTTTGGATGTATAGTGATATTTTGAAGAGAGGAGGGAGCACAAAAGGATGTCAAACGATCGATATACTGTCTGTAATTGTTTGGAATGATGATGTTTTTATGTTTTATTTTTGTTTTAAAATAAAAAAATTGATTTTGCAAAAAAGAAAAAAGAAACTACGAAGAAACAGTGTTCCAATATTTGGGGGCTGCCACAAAGAAGACGGGGTCAACCTATTCTCTTTTTTAAAAAAAATTACAAATAAACCTTTATTGTTAAAACAAAAGTTGGACATTGTAGAACCGTCTTGGCGATATCTCCACCATACAAAATATAGCATAAGTTTCCTATATCTTCAATATACATTACTAATTATTAATCCTATACACATACTCAGGGGTGAAATCTAAATTTTTTTGCTACCGGTTCTGTGGGCGTGGCTTAATTAGTGGGCGGGGCTTGGTGGTAAGGTGACTGGGTGGATGTGGCCAAGTCAATGTCACTTCTTTGCCCTTTTTTAACCTACAAAACACAACACAACACAACTGGCTCTCCCACAATGTAAAAGCAGCTGTGCTAGACCAAAATGGCCCCTGCAACAAGCAGGAACCTCACACAGCCGCAAAAAGCCCCCCCAAAAAACAACTTTCACACTTTACACACACACAACACAACACAACACAACTGGCTCACCCACAATGTAAAAGCAGCTGTGCTAGACCAAAATGGCCCCGCAACAAGCAGGAACCTCACACAGCCGCAAAAAGCCCCCCCAAAAAACAACTTTCACACTTTACACACACACAACACAACACAACACAACTGGCTCTCCCACAATGTAAAAGCAGCTGTGCTAGACCAAAATGGCCCCGCAACAAGCAGGAACCTCACACAGCCGCAAAAAGCCCCCCAAAAAAACAACTTTCACACTTTACACACACACACCACAACACAACACAACTGGCTCACCCACAATGTAAAAGCAGCTGTGCTAGACCAAAATGGCCCCTGCAACAAGCAGGAACCTCACACAGCCACAAAAAGCCCAAAAAACCAACTTTCACACTTTCCACACCCAAAATTCCACATACAGCTTTGTGAGATTTTGTGTATTTGTGTAGTTAGAGTGAAACACTACAGAAACACACTAAATCTCAGAAAGCTGCACAAATATTATTTTATTTTTATTTATTTTTATTTTTATATAAAAGCAGCTGAATTTAAAACTTCCTAAACTTTAAATGGCTAGGTCTAAAAAAAGAACAACTAAAAAAAACTCCAATTAACTATTTTTTTTAAAGCTCCCAAAGGGGAAAAAAACTTACCCAATAGAACAGGGGTCTCCAACCTTGGCAACTTTAAGACTTGTGAACTTCAACTCCCAGAATTCCTCAGCCAGCTTTGCTGGGAGTTGAAGTCCACAAGTCTAGGCAGGAAGGCAGGCAGACAGAAAGAGCTGCTCACTGATGAGCTTGATTGCAGGCAGGGAGATTCAGTTGCTTGCTGATGCAATGGATTGTGATCATCATGTGACCAGCAGCTAAGGTAAGCAAGCTGGAGGCTGGGGGGGGGGAGAAAAAAAGAAACTTTTTTTCTTTTACATGGCTCTGGTGATCCAAACTTGGTTGCCTGATTAGCAGGCAACTCAGCTGGGATCGTCAGAGCTTGGCTGGTCAGAGCCATTTAAAAGGAAAAAAAGGCTCTGATGATCGCGCGGCTCAGCTGGGCATGGGGGGCGGGGACAGGGATTTTTGCTACCGGTTCTCCGAACTTCCCGCCGCCATCGCTACCTACTCGCCTGAGCCGGTCCGAACTGGGAGCATTTCACCCCTGCACATACTGAACTTCTTTTACATGTTTACAGATACATACTATATTACATATATTGCATCTTGTTTCGATCTATACATCCTGGTTCTTATCTGTTCCGACTTCCATTCCTGAAGTCTAGGGGTCAACCTATTCTCCAAAGCCCCTGAGGGCAGGACAAGAAGCAATGGATGGAAACTAACAAGGGGAGAAACAACCTGGAACTAAGGAGAAAGTTCCTGACAGTGAGAACAATTAACCAGTGGGACGGCTTGCCTTCAGAAGTTGTGGCTAATCCATCACTGGAGGCTTTTAAAAAGAGGCTGGACAGCCACTTGTCTGGAATAGCAGAGGGTGTCCTGCTTGAGCAGGAGGTTAGATTGGAAGACTTCCAAGCTCCCTTCCAACTCGGTCATTCTGTCGTTCTGCACACTAGATTCCCCCATGGCTCTTTGGCTCTTAGGAAGGGAGGGGCTAGAGCCATTTGCAGCCAGCTCACAGCCTGCCTTCCTCTCCTCCACCACCACCACCCCGCTTTGCCCTGCCATTTGCTTCTCTGTCTGAATGGCAGGATAGTTAATAAGGAGCGCTTTTCTTTTATTCTACTCAGGGGCTGTGATGGAAAATACATTGGCTGGAAGTGAAACAAAAATCAATAGCCTATTCCATTTAACAGGGAGACAGCCAGAGTAACTAGCGAGAAGTGGATTAGGCTCTTCTCTTTGGCTGACCCAAGCGGCCCCCACCTTTCCCAGCTCCACTGCTAGACTTGCCTAAAACTCATCTCAGGCCAAAGACTTTCCCCTTCTTTCTTTATCTCTGTTTCCATTTTCAGGCTGGGAAACTAATAATCCAGGATCCTAGAAGGCCAGGCAAGGGCAAACACAGGCAGTCCTCAATTTACGACCACAACTGAGCCCAAAATTTCTGCTGCTAAGCTAGTTAAGTGAGTTTTGTCCCATTTTACAACCTTTCTTGCCACTGTTGTTAAGTGAATCAGGGCAGTTGTTAAGTTAACGACAAGGTTGTTAAATGAATCTTGCTTACTTGTCAGAAAGCTGCAAAAATAAGAACACTTGACACTGGCTCATCTCATCATATATATGAGCCAATTGCCAAGTGTCCAAATTTTGATCATGTGACCACAGGAGTGTTGCTAAAGATGAAAATCAGTCATAAGTCACTTTTTTCAGCACTGTTGTAACTTTGAATGGTCACTAAATGACTAAATGAACTATTGTAAGTCGAGGAGTACCTGTAGACAGGCGGTAGAGTTTAGAGTTTATTGGATTTCTATACCGCCCTTCTCCCAGGGGACTCAGGGCGGTGTACAGCCACATTAAAACACATGAATTTAGTCTGTTTCTGTTCTACCCCACAAACTCCTGCCACTTGGCAGTTTGTTGCAAGCAGGTGGGATTCAAATTTTTTTACTACCGGTTCTGTGGGTGTGGCTTGGTGGGTGTGGCATGGCAAGGCTTGGTGGGCGTGGCTTGGTGGGCATGGCAGGGGAAGGTTACTGCAAAATCCCCATTTCCTCCCGATCAGCTGGGACTCGGGAGGCAGAGAATAGATTGGGGCGGGGCCAGTCAGAGGTGATATTTACTGGTTCTCCAAACTATTCAAAATTTCCGCTACCAGTACTCCAGAACTGGTCAGAACCTGCTGAAACCCACCTCTGTAGCAGGTGCCTTAGTTGGGAAGGGAGATCGGCTGGGGTCTGCAGGGCTGGAGGCCACAGGGAGGTGGGGAGGGGAGGGATGAGCAGTGAGGTTGGAGTAAAAGAGAAATGGCTTTGCTACTCCAGCCCTTTCAGATCACTTGACCGAGCAAAGGTCCTTCTGTAATCTCCCTGCTCTTTCTCCAAGCGGTGTAACCTTTGATGTGAAGTGATGCATCCTTTGGGGTGGGAGCAAAGGGCTACGCTAGCCCCAGAAAACCATCAAAAGGAAGATTAATCTCTGTGTGAGCTGCAAAAGCCTTGTGAAGCTCGCCAGCTCCGACCCGATTTGCAGAGAGAGATCTCCCGAACTGGCCTTAGCAAAGGGAGAAGTAGGCTAAAGGTGGAGGAAGATCTCTGTTCCTCTCCTCAAATCCCAAGGGAGGAGACGGCTGTCACAGGATATGAACATGGTGCATTTTAATAATCCTTCCAATTTTGCCAAAGACTTAATGCCCCGCCTGTCAATAATACTGACAGAAGCTATTAAGGAAGCAAGATAGGAATATTTCAGTCGCGTTGGCAGCAGCATCGTGTCTGCACCTGGGCCGGTACCTCATTCGGGATTCAGGACGCCAGCAGAGTGTTGGGAACAGGCTGGAGAATTGCAGATGAGATTAATTCACTCTGTACAGATTGTTCCCTTAGTGCATGTTAATTAACTTTCCAATCTGCAAGCCTTTTGCTCAAAACATTGTTACATCTTTCTTAATAATATTATTATGGCCCTTTTTGATGTTGCATAGCTTCATTCTCAGTTCAAATGTTTGCTTCTCCCGGTTCTTGGGTCAAATCTCCAGATCAGATTTTTCTCTGCCTCATTGTTAAAGGAAAACAGGAGGGGCATGTCCCACATCTGATTACTTGGGAAAGCCTCATATATATGAAGGGAGAGAACTAAATCTTGGCCATGACTAGCAGGGCACTGCCCCAGGCCTGAGCGGAGCTGTGGCTGGATTGTCATTTTAGCCCTAAGGCAGTCAGACAAACTGGGCAGCAGAACAGCAGTCCAGAACTGCTGGAAATTTGCCATATACTAGTTGGAGAAAGCCCGTAGAAGCAAAAAGGAGACTTGAGTTTCAGATATGAGGTTATCATAGGAAATAGGTAACGCATTTCGCTTGAAATAGTGCATAACTTTACTTTTAGTTTGACGGCATAAAAAAGTGAGTCTTCTCTTCATTAGATAAGGCCTACCCAGTTCCCACAACTGTTCATTGAACGCTTTAGCCACCAGAACCCTAATCATTGTTGCTCTCCTCTGTACTCTGTACTCTTTCTAGGGCCTCAGCATCTTCACCTAGAGCCTGGTGATTTGTAGCACAAGTGAGAATTCTGGAGTTGTTCAATGACCAATCGATTTGAGGGTCTTTTGGCTTCCTAAGTTTCTTTTTCTGACTATAAGCCACTTCTCTGACTCTCTTGTCTGATTGTTTGCTAGGCAGCATCTCTTCCCTTTGTCCCTCAAGGTCATTCTCACATACTGTTACAATTACATGCCTTGGGTGACCCTGCAATATTATATTACATTATTACATACATACATACATTTCTGTACATAAATATATACTGTTGTGACCCAGGCCCAAGTACGTAGTATTAGACACAAACAGTTCCAAAACAAACAGACTTTATTAGAACAGCTGAGAATTAACATACATACATTCCTGAATTCTTCATTCATTCCTCCTAGGATCACACACACACCACAATGAGGTAGCACAACAGGACTGAAGGAGAGGAATATGATAAACAATACATTAAGACAAAACTGTAAATTATATGTAGATCATATATCAACCTAAGATATAAATTCTACATTTTAGATATGGCATAATTCCATATACTGTATACTAGAAGCATTACTTCCAAATAGAATTGAATTCTATGCCAGTTTTAGTTTTTAGATGCAAAATTAGTTGAGACATCAAAGTACATTCCTGCAGTTTAGTTATCCATTCTTCCCTTGTGGGAATCAAATGCCTTTTCCAATGAAAGGCATATAAAATTCTTGCAGCCATTACCATATACATTGTCAAGTTGATATACAGAGAATTCCCACTTCAGTGACCATTCCAAGTTCTGACAGTGCTGAACAAGTGGTACTTATGACCAGTCCACAAACTTCCAGCCCATCACAGAGACCCTGTGGTCACATGATCACAATTTGGACATTTGGCTACCAGCTCAAACTTACAAGGAAAGCTGACCAGAAAGGTCCCAAGTCACTCTGGGAAATCTTCCCTGTTGCACCATCCATCCCTGGCCTTTCTGTGCCTGCACACAACCTGCACAGGGTATCCTGAGCCCTCCCTGACCTCCCCCAATTTATCAGTGTCTGGCCCTCCCTGCAACAGCCCTCCCTGAGGCACCTGCACTCCTTACCTGAGACTCCTGATGCTTTTTGCATAACAACAACCCACCTGGCTTGGGGTTGCAATAGCAACCTGGATTGCTGGGATTGTCATTGCTAAGTGACACAGTCAGATGACAGTCCCTGCTCTTTGGAACATCCTTCCCTCTAGAGTGAAATCTGCCCCCCTTTCCATTCCTTCTGCAAGAGCCTGAAGACCTGGCTCTGCTGGTTGGCCTGGGGACCCAGTAGGGAGCGAGACCACACTGGATGGGGCTGCTAGACTAATTCCCTGACCCCCACCTCCACCCTTGCTCTCTGCTTTCCATCCAGCCATTTTTTTGGTTATCATATTGATATATTCTCCTTGTGTTCTTTTTCATTGTTTTATTATTTTACTTCTGTTCTGTTTACCCTCTTTTCATGTCTTCCTTTTTATTGTTGTAAGCTGCCTAAAGTACCTTCATGGGGAGATAGGTGGCAAATAAATTTAACAAACAAATAAATAAATAAATAAATGGCATTGTGCCTTACAACTGAATCACTTATTGACAGCAATCCTGATCCCAATTGCTATCAGGATCCAAGGGGTTGGGGATGTGTCTTGAAGAAAGACACGATTCAATAAAATTTAATAAAAATAGTTGTCCTGATGGAATGAAATTCCAATTTTAAGAATGTGTTCCATTCTATAATGGATTGTTTTCCAGTATTACTGAGCTTTGTAACCACGACATGCAGAAGAAGTCATTTATTTAATACATTTGCAGCAGCAAGGCCAGAGCTAGGCTTCTCCACAGCCCAGACACAGAGGCTTGAGCTCCAGATACTGAGCAGTTTGTGACCGTCATTGTGGTGTTACCTCCATAAACATTTGTTTTAGGTCAAAAGCACAGAATGTAAACACTCCTGTTCATACTGCTCAGGGGGTGAAATAGTTTAGTTGTTGACACTGATGCAGGCTAAGCTACAAATCTATTTGAAATATGCTTGCATCGGACAGAGCCTAGGGGTCCAGTAATCTCTGCACAAAATTTAGATAAGCACCAGCTGCTGCTAGGAATACATTCAGAGAATAAACACCAGACTCTTTGATGGAAGGGCTTCTGTTCTCTGCTCTTATCTAGAGAGGTTTGTTCAGGAGGAAAGGAAACCGTTCACTTATGCATTGCAGGTGGGTTGCAACTAGAGACCATTTCTTTTTAATAGGAATTCAGCAAGTGCCTTCGAGGGAGGGGGAGACAGAGATAGATACAGGATAAAAGGTTTGGTAGGGAACTTGCAAGTCTTCTAGTCCAACCACCTGCCCAAGGCAGGAAGGTGTCCAGTCTCTTCTTAAAAACCTCCAGTGATGGAGCACCCACAACTTCTGAAGGCAAACCTTTCCACTGGTTCATTGTTCTCACAGTCAGAAATTTTCTCTTTAGCTCTGCTTCTCTCCTTGATTGGTCGCCATCCATTGCTTCTTGTCTTGCCTTCTGGTACTCTGGAAAATAGGTTGACCCCCCCCCTTCTTTATAGCATCCCCTCAAATATTGGAACACTGTAATCATGTTACCTCTAGTCCTTCTTCTCACTAGACATACCCAATTCCTGCAATTGTACTTGGTACAGTTAAAACTTTGTTGTTCTTCTCTGCTCTCTTTCCAGAGTCTCAACATCTTTTTTATATTGTGGTCAAGTAGATGGAGTATTCCAAGTGTATTCTTACTAAGGCATTATAAAATGGTACTAACATATCACATGATCTTGATTGTAGCCCTCTGTTCATGCAATCTAGGATTGCATTGGCTTTTTTGGATGCTAATGCACTCTGCTGGCTCATATTTAAAGGATTGTCCACTAGGACTCCAAAGTGCTTCTTGCATTGTTGTTACTGATCCAAGTTCCACCTATTCTATACCTGTACATAATATGGTGACAGAGAGAAGGAGGAAAAAAAAGAAGAAGGGAGGGAGAGAAAGAGAGAATGGCTTTTAACACTCCGCGGGGGTGCTTCCAGTTCAATGTACTCCCATTCGGACTGCAGGTCACCCCAGCAGTATTCATGCAGCTGATAAAAAAAGTGCTCCATGAGCACCTCTACAAAGGGATTTTGATGTACTTAGATGACATTTTAATATACATTGAAACAAAAATGGAGCACGTAAAACTTGTCTGACAGGGCCTAAACAAGCTCTGCTCTGCAAAGCTCTATGCAAAACGGTCTAAGTGTGAGTTTCATAAAGAAAAAATAGACTACTAGGGTACCAAATCTCCCACAAAAGTGTGGAAATGGAACCCGAAAAGGTCTGAACGGTGATTGAGTGGGCCCCTCCTGCATATGCAAGCAGCTACAAAGTTTTTTGGGCTTTGCCGATTTCTATCGACAATTCATTCCAACATTTGCACAAATTGCACTCCCCATCACCAACCTGCTAAAAACAAAAACAAAAAAGGGGGGGGGGGAACAAGCCGAAACCAAAGCAGCCACTAAATTGGACTATGGAATGTCAAGCGGCATTTGAAAAACTGAAATGGTTGTTTTCAGCAGGGCCGGTGCTGAAACACCCAGATCCAGAAAATACTTTGTCATCCAGGTGGATGACAGAGACGTAGCAGTTGGGGCTGTCCTCCTCCAAGAGAATGAGCAGGGCCAGCTACAATCCTGTGATACCCCTCCAAAAAACTTACAGGCACTGAACAAAGATGAGTTGTCTGGGAGAAAGAGGTGTATGCCATTCAATGGGCTCTCCTCACCTGGAGGCACTTCTTGGAGGGGAATAAAATCCCCTTCCAAGTCTTGACCAACCACAAAAATCTAGAGGGTTTTAAGACCCCAAGGAAACTGTACCCAAAGCAAGTCCGCTGGGCCCAGTATTTCAAGCGGTTTGACTTTACGCTCAAATACCTCCCTGGGGGTAAGAACTTTTTAGCAGATGCTTTATCAAGAATGCTTCAGTATAATAGCATAAAATCTGAGGTGGTCAAACCCCTGCTCCTGGCTTCCCAGCTAGCAGCTAAAATCAGGACCAGGTGCAAGCAAAACAAGACGTACCAATGGCCAATGCCACCACACACGCATTCAAACTGCCTCCTCACTGATGATTGGTTCCATGCTCACAAAAATTCTTGTTTGCTTAAGGACAATTTGGCTTGGATGAGAGAAAAACTATATCTCCCAGCCAGCCAAAGACTTATCCTCATGAAGACCTGCCATGACTTGAAGTTGGCTGGCCATTTTGGATTTGTGAAAACACTGCACTTGATTAAGAGGCAGTTCTGGTGGTCATCCCTTAAAAAAGATATAGAAAGTTAAATGGCTAGCTACCCTATCTGGGCAGCCACAGAGAGAAGGCAGGGAAAAACTGTCAGAGTTTCTTGCAAAAATCGAATCCAGAAGCCCACACAAATAACTGATTCAGATGGATTCATTAACTTCTTTATATTCACAATAATACATGAAGTAAGTTTACAATACCAACAGCAGATTCACAGTTTCATTTCAGCAGAGCAGACAGCATGCACAGATTGAATAGTTTTAGTTTCAATTCTCTGCACAGAATCAGAAGCTGCAGACTAGGACACGCCCTGGCTCCAGTCTGTCTCAGCTCCCAATTGGCTGACTTAGTTGCTATGCCTATTCATTGGCTGACCTTGTTATCATGTCTTCCCTGTCATGAATATTCTGACACTTCTCCCTTCATGACTGGAAGAGATATAAAACCAATTAACTTAATATTCTTCCCATGGTGAAATCCTCGATATGCTGGAAGTGTGGAGAGACCATTGGGAATTACTACCACATGTGGTGGGAATGCCCAAAGGCGCAAAATTTTTGGAATTTACTAAAGAACTGGCTGGAAGAAATCTTGTCAACAAATATAGAAGTCAAACTGAAATTTTTCTTACTGGGAATTATAGAAAGAAAATATAAGAAAGATACAAATTATTTATTACTGCATATACTCACAGTGGCATGAATAGCCTTCACTCAAAAATGGAAAGAGGAAGATATTCCAACTGAAGAGGAAATATTACTGAAATATTAACTGCACAGAAATGGACAGAGTTTTTTCCTTGCGTTCACTTTGGAACTCGAGGATAAAAGCGAAACTAAGTTCTATAAAATCTGGGAACAATTTTATGATTGGATAGATAACAAGAGGGTAGCCAAGACAAATGTATAGTGTTAGAACAAAAATATAGATGTTATTATAGATAAATGTATGTTTAAGAGATAAATAAATATACAGAGATAAGGGGAAAAGTATTAATATCATATCATATTATGTTTAAAAAATGAACAAAGCTTAAGAACTATATGTTTATATGAGTACTAATATTATTGTAAAGAGACGGAAGATGTTTGGAACCAGTGATGTCATATCTATGTCCAATGATTTTTTTCAAATTTTGTATTAAAAAAAACTTTTTTAAAAAAAAATATTCTTCCCATAGTGCACTCCACCCAATGGCTTGGTCATTATGTCTGCCAAATTGTCCTCTGAAGAACAGTGAAGCAAGCTAATCAATTTACATTTTATGGCTTCCCTGACGTTACAATATTTAATGTCCAAATGCTTGCTTCTTTTGTTTACTCTGTCACCTGTTGCCATTTAATGTAGGCAGCATTATCTTCATACACCGTTACGGCTTCATTTACCTTTACATTTAAATCCTGTAACAGCTGTACATACCAGGTTACCTCTGAACAGAGTTCAGACAAAGCAATAAATTCTGCCTCCGCAGTTGAAATTGTGAAGTTGTTTGCTTCCTGGACTTCCAACCTATTAAAGCCCCTCCAAACAATACCACAATCCCAGAATTGGACTTTCTGGTTTTTACATCATTTGCATAATCACTATCAACATAGCATTTCAATTTTAATTCTTCAGAGACCTGTATTTGAAGACCCAAACTCACAGTTCCCTTCAAATACCCGAGAATCCTTTTTACACCCATCCAATGCAATTGCGTTGGTGCAGCAGTAAAGCAACTCAAAATGCTTACTGCACAAGCTATGTCTGGTCTGAACCACTGTGACCAATACAACAGGCTCCCTATTGCTGAGTAATATCTCTCTTGATCACAGGCTTCATTTTTGACCTCACCCAAACTGTTATGAAAATCTATGCTCATAGGTGTCAGAGCAGTATTATAATCTTTCATGTTATATTTCTCCAACAACTGTTCAATTTTTCTTTTTGGAATACAATAATTTTGTATTTCTCCCAAATTCTTTAGTTCAAAATTCTTCTCCAACTTATTAGCAAATTCTTTTACCTGTGATACATCCTTTGCATTGAAACAAAGATCATCTACAAATGTCAATAGTTAATAATTAATAATCCCCACCTTGTAACTTTCCAGTGTATATGCAACCATCAGCCTTCCAACTCTTGAACCCAAGACCCTTCAATGCATTATCTAAACAGATATTCCAATTCCTGGCTGACTGTTTCAGCCCATAAATGGCCTTGTTCAATTTATACACCATGTTAGGCCTTTTACTTTCATACTTGAAAGTGCTTGAATTATGTAAATTTCTTCCTCTAATTCTGCATTGCGGAATGCAGTTATGTCAAAATGCCAAATTTTATGGCCATGTGCTGCTGCCAACGCTAGTGCCAGTCTTATGCTTTCACTCTTTACTGTTGGTGTGAATACTTCATCATAGTGCACATTTTTCATCTGTGAAAAACCTCGTGCCACTAACCTTGCTTTATATTGTATCTCATTGTTGGGCAGTACTTTCTTCTTGTATACCCACTTGCATCCTACAGCTTTGCCTGTGGCAAAGTCATAGATTTGAACACTTTATGTTATCCATGGATTTCATTTCCTTGTCCATAGCTTCTTTCCATTTTATTTGTTCAATTCTAGGTAATGCCAACACTTCCTTATAGCTCCTTGGCTCATACCATACATTACACACCTTTATGTTACTAGCAGAATACCTGTCAGGTGGAATCTCTTTGTTCCATCGCTCTGACCTGTGTGGCATTGACTGCTCCTGTGTTTCAACCCTCTCTTGCTTCACATCTTTTTCAGCTTCTCCTCCCTGAACGCTGACACTGAACGCTGATGGCCCTACTGGCCTCTGGTTACTGGACTCTGGGGCTTCATCTCACATTGCTAACTTGAGGCAAGGCTTTAAGAGGTTAAGGAGAATTAACTCCTCTGTTAAGGTTGCAAATGGTAACAATGCTTTGGTTGTTGGGGAGGGCACTGTCTCTGTACCAGGGCTGGGCAATGTCAAAGGTGTATTACACGCTCCCTCTATAGCCAATAACCTGTTAAGCATAACCAAGCTATGTGATGATGACAGGGTGGAGGTATTGTTTCGCAAAGGGGGAGGTCATGTCACTCGAGACAAAAGGGTCATTGGGAATGTTACCATTATAAATGGTTTGCCATATTTCTTCCCCGAGTACCCAGCCACAGGAGACAGCTCACAGGATGCCACCCCAGAAGGGGCCTGCATGCAGAGAGAGAGAAAGGCTCCACAGCCAGCTCCCAGGCTGTCAAAGATGCACAAGACTGAGGCAGTTATGCCCACCCCACCTCAACCAGTACCACGGCCTTCCAAGGCCAATGCGGGCAAGAAACCCGAGCCTCAGCAGGCACCTAAGGCAGGTAAGCCCAAAGAAGGGCCTAAGGTGCCAGCACCGCCCAAGGCAACCAGAGCCAAGGGGGTGTCAGTGGGAAAGCCGCTGCATACTAAATGTGCCCACCTCTTACATCGGAGGTTAGGCCATACGAGCTTCCCAGTGGTTAAAAAGATGGGGGAATTCACTGAGTGTTTCTGGACTGTGCCATCTGTAAGAGGGCAAAGAGGAAGGCCGCCCCAATACCTAAGGTGTCACTGCGTAAAACTCAATACCCATATCAATTAATACATGTTGATTTGGTTGGGCCATTTACACGTCCCTAGGAAAAAGGAAAAAGGCAGTATTTCCTCACTGCCGTCGATGATTTCTCGAGGTATGGCCATGTGTATACCCTCACAGAAAAGTCTGAAGCCTTTGATGCCATAAAATCATTGTACAACTATGTGGAAACTCAGTACAAGACAAAGATCGTGCAGCTGCAGAGCGACTGTGGGGCTGAGTTCATGTCCCGAAAATTCCAGAACTGGATAAGGCACAAGGGCATGCACCATTTTTGTACAGCGCCTTTTACACCTGCGCAGGACGGTGTGTCAGAAAAACACAACAGCAGACCATGGTGCGCAGCCTGATTGCGGATGCTGGGGTTGCGGAATCGTACTGGGCGGAGGCGGTACACTACGCCAACTACACCCTGAACCGCACCTGGAGCAGCGTTGTGAACCAGACCCCATATTTTCTGGTCCACGGTAGGAAGCCAAATTTGGGACACTTGCGTGTGTTTGGCTCCTACGCTTGGGTGCACATCCCCAAGCAGCTGCGGAAGAAGGAGAGATCCGTCTCCCAGAGACTGAGGTTCTTGGGCTATGCCCCTGGCTCCAAGGCCTACCGATTCCTGGGAGAAGGGGGCAGGATTGTGACCTCCAAATCTGCCTCCTTCGAAGAGGACTCCAGTTGGACCCAGATCCACTCAAATGATCTGGGTCCATACATTAACCGGCCCAACAAAGCTGCACCAACCATGACACCGCCTGAGACAACCACAGACCCTGCCACCGACGAGAGCGAGGAACAGGACGAAGAGGTCAGCCTACCTGGTCCAGATGAGGAGGATGAGCCGTCCAGTCCTGAGGGGGAAGACACGCCATCTTCACCTGACTCTTCGCCTCCAGCGACGCTCCAGAGGCCCATGATGCCCAACGCCTGGGACCGAGGGCCTCCACATCCCGGTCGTGAACAGCCAGTTGGCGAGGAACCCGCAGAGGAAAAGGGTGGTGAGTGGCAGGAGGTCAGAAGGTCAAGGGGGTCCCACCTAAGAGAATTGACATTGGGCACGTCGCATCCGCCAACAGCGTCGTGGTCACCCCAAAGACTTTCTCTGCAATCCAAGAGCTACCCATTAAAGAACAGGAGAGGTGGCAGGACACCTGCTCACCCTCTCAGACATATTCACCGTCACCTGTCATTGGCTGGCAAGAAAGGGAATTGTTAGGTGTTTTGTGCCAGCCATGGCAGTCTCTTCAAAGGCCACCAGATGGGGGCAAAGAGGCACCTTTGATCCCACTGGTGGGTCAAGGGGCTCCAGCCCCTGCAACCCCATTGGGGAAAGTTAATGGCCCTCCGGCCCCCTCACACACCTTGTAAGTGAGGGGCCAGGGGCCCCTATAAGAACCCCTGCACAGGGGCTGCTCCTCCCCCTTTTTTGCCCTTTTTTACCCTTTCCCTTTTGCCTGCTCTTGTTCTAGTCTCCTATGGGATTGACCCATGGGCTCAATCCAGGCATGGATGCCTCCATGCCTGGGACCTTATTTTACTCCACTTTTACTTCTAAATAAAGACTTAATTTGATTGCATCCTTGCGTGCTGACCTTTTCTTGAAAGTGCCCTCAACGAACCATCATTCTTCGTGAGATCCCTCACAGACACCGTCACTAAGTGAGCTACTGTCACTAAGTGAGTTACCATCATTAAGTGGATCACCGTCACTAAGTGAATCATTCCAAAAATTTTCATCAATTCTGTTCCAATTTTGCTCTGCAAAATTAACTGACCTGGAAATCACTATTCTTTTGCTCCTTCACTAAAAGGATAGCTTTTTGAACCTGGCTCATAGCCCATAAACCTGAGCTTTCTAGCCTTTGGTTGTCCCTTTCTTCTAACTGCTTTTGGAATATGCACCCACGCATTACTTCCAAAAACTCTTAAATGTGCCAGAGATGGTTTTCTCCCATATAGCACTGCATATGGAGTATCATTAATTGATGAACTCCACAGCCTAATTAAATAATTAGCAGTCAACATGGCTTCACCCCAATATGACCTGCTCAGACCAGAATTCTCCAGCAGCCTTCATAGTTTGTAAGACTCCATTTCACCTCTACAACACCATTCTCAGCTGCTGTGTATGGATTTGTGTGTCTGTGTTTTATTCCCAACTGTTCCAACTACTGTTGAAAACTTGCTGACATGAATTCTGAACCTCTGTCAGTTTGCAGCTGACATACCTGCTGTTTATATCTTCTTTCCACAAAGCTTACCCATTGCTTAAATTTCTGTAGCACCTCTGTTTTACTCTTTAGTAAATAGCAGAACCCAAACCTGCTGTAGTCATCTACAATAACCAGCACATACTTTACTCCTCCCAAACTGGCTTGCATTGGCCCAACCAAATCTAGATGTCTAGGGCCTGGTGGCTCAGCAGACTAAAAGCATTGTGATTAACACCTGCTGTCTGCAATTACTGTAAGTTCAATTCTCCCCAGGCTCAAGGTTGACTCAGCCTTCCATCCTTTCTAAGGTAGGTAAAATGAGGACCCAGATTGTGGGGGCAATAAGTTGACTTTGTATAAATATACAAAAGTATGAAGGCTATTGCTGAGCACATTGTAAGCTGCCCTGAGTCTCCTGAGCCGGAGAAGGGCAGCATATAAATCAAATAAAAAAAAAAAGTACCAGCTCTAGAGCTCTTGTTGTCTGCCTTGTGCTACTCTTGCTTATGGGAACGCTTTGGACTTTGATGACTTACATACTGCACAGTCCAAATATGCCTTACATCCCTTTAAATTCAACCCTTCTGCAAACTGTTGCATTTGTTGCAAAACTCTGAAGCTGGCATGGCCAAGCTTTCTGTGCAAGAGATGAACACATGAATCATGTTGTAGCACATTTCCAAATGTTTTGCACATTGAACCTTTTGTCCCTGCAACACATAAAGATTATCCTCTTTTATGCCCTGTGCACATACATTCCCATTTATCTTTATGAGACACCTCCCATTTGCAAATGTGGTCTCAAATCCTTGCTTGTCTAAACTAGAGACACTCAGAAAATTATGCTCCACTTCAGGCACACATAATACATCATTAAACCTTGTTTCCAAATATGGAATTTGCACACTGCCTCTTCCAATGACTTTAGCCTTCTGGCCATTTGCCAAGGCTACTGCATTTCCAGCAGCTGGATCCAGTGGTGGGTTCTAAAATTTTTTACTACTGGTTCAGTGGGTGTGGCTAGGTGGGAGGGGGCGTGGCCAACATGACATCACTCACATACTCAGTCACATGACCCTCCCAAGCCACACCCACCAAAAAGGTGGGTAAACTTTTTGGGACTTTTTGAAACTTTTTTTTTTGACACTCCAGCCCCATATTCAGGTCGGGATGTGAGGGGTGGCAGTGGTCATCTCGGCTTTCCCTCCGTTGCCCTTCCTGGGCAAAAAGCACCCCTTCTCACTTCTGACAGGCCTTCCTCGTGGTTGCAGCCAGAGCAACCGCCAGCTCAGGGCAGTGGACTCAGCTTCAGCCCAGATGAGCCAAGGAACTGCGGGGAGCCTCCCACGTGTTGCACCCCCTTCCAGCCTTCCACCCATGCCTCCGCACCATTTTCGGGCACCCAGTTTACTGGGCTGCCCCCATCCCTGTCGCGGCTCCAACGGTGGCAGCTTCGGGAGGCGCTGGCAGCATGGAGGTGCAGGCGAAGGCTGGGAGGGGGATGCAACACATGGGAGGCTCCCTGCAGTTCCTCAGCTCGTCTGGGCTGTAGCTGATTGAGGTGCTTTAGCAGCCATGAGCTGCGCTTTCCTCCAAGTCTCACAGAGAGAAGCACCTGTTTCCCTCTGCCGCCCACAGTGCTTAGAAGAAAGCACAGCTCATGGCTGCTACCGGGCTGCTCCAGTCCCTATCGCGGCTCCAACGGCAGCGGCTTCGGGAGATGCTGGTGGCACAGAGGCATGGGTGAAGGCTGGGAGGGGGGTGCAACATGTGGAGGGCCAACACCGCTCCCCTTGTTTACCCATCCCAGAGAGCTCGGGCTACGTCTCCCTCTGACCCAGCCATCTTCCTTTCTGGCATCGCTCCTGAGCGAACTCTTCCGTCCTCGGCTGTTGCGAAGAAGCGGCAGCTCTGGGTGCGCCACACCCACTTCGTTCTCTTTGAGAGCCGCTTTGCACCTTGTTTGCAAAGTGGCTCTCAAAGAGAAAGAAGCGGGTGTGGCGCACCCAGACCTACCGCTTCTTTGCAACAGCCGAGGACTACTTCTGCTTGGAGCTCCAAGCTGCGGGGGGGGGGGGGGGCTGCAACACTGGCAGCTTCAGTGGGCTCCTTCCCTCAGTGGTTTGTTTTCTTTTACCTCGTCTAGGCGACTTTGTCATTAAAGGCTGTTCCGCGCCTTTTGATCTTTCTCGGGCGTGGAGAAAATGTCCCTGTGTGTAGGGACTGAGCCTGCTGTTGAACTTGGAAGCCGAGAGGCTTCTTTTCTACCCAGCCACTGGCGCACAGTGCCAGAAAGACCTCCGGTCGCTGCCGCCATCTTCATGCATGCGCAGCTTTCTTCTCACTGGCTAAAGGACTTTTCGGCACCCTGCAGCCAGGCGGCTGAGAGGCTTCTTTGCTCCGGTCAGCTTCAGGTGGGTGAGCAAGCAGCAACCGGGGAACCAGTTTGGGGGTGTGGCCTGGCTGCCGTTACTACCGGTTCAGAGAACTACTTCCTAAAGTTACTACCTGTTCAGTAGAACCGGGCTGAACCGGGAACAACCCACCACTGGCTGGATCCAACCTGTAAAACAATTTAGAATTATTAACAATTGTTTGACTTGCCCCACTGTCAATCAACCATTTGTCTCTGCTATTGCAACAGCTAACTTTTGCAACAGTAATTTGTCCATCTTGCAATTCTCTTCGCAAACAGTTCCTGTCTTGCAAATAATTTTTTCTTTGCAAACAATCCTTCTTTAAATGTGTTTTTTCACCACAATTGAAATAACTTTTCTGTTGCTGGGCTGAAATCTGATATCTTCTGCTGCTACTTATCTCTTTGCAGATATCTTGTTTGTTGCTAAGCTGCCTGGAGACAGCCAGTCTATGCAATTTTCCATTCTTCTCTCTCTGCTCCCACCTCAGAAATTCCTCCTTGTGGCTCTTTCTGTAATGGCATTTCTGCTCCTCAGCAATCAACCAAGACTTTAAAGCCTCCAAATGCAATTCCTGCTCTGGTTTGCATTCAAATACTGCAGAAACAATGTCCCATGTTTCATCCAGACAGTTTAACATTAGCAGCACTTTCTGGGACTCAGGAAACTTCATTTCACACTGTTCTAACTCCACAAATAAAGTTTGCAGTTGCACAAAATGCTGTTCCACAGATTCTCTTGGTTGCAAACAGGCTCTGTATAACTTTATTGATAATTGAAAATATTGCATGCTGACATATATAACATGCACACTTCTTAGCTTCAGCCAGACCTCCTTTGCAGTCTTTAAATCAGCTACATTGAGAAATTGTTCATCTTCCAAACTCAATATGATAAAAACCATTGTTTTATCATGCTGCCTCTGCTACAGCTGCAAATGGTGCCTGTGGTGGATTAATAACCATATCCCACAGCTCCTTTGCCTTCAGGAAACATTCCATCTTTGCAGCCCAAATAATATTTATTATTTAAATTTATTATTTAAATTTCTATACCGCCCTTCTCCAGAATAGGACTCATAGGACAATATAGTTCTTCTATCCCAAATGAGGCAGAAAGCTCTCCTGCAATTTAACAGCAGCCATCCTGCAAGCCTTATACATAGGCAGGCTCTTCAGCTTAATTACAATTCAGTCTTTCTGTGTGCTCTGGGCCCATAACTTGTCAGAGTTTCTTGCAAAAATCAAATCCAGAAGCACACACAAATAACTGATTCAGCTGCATTCATTAACTTCTTTATATACACAATAGTACATGAAGTAAATTTACAATATCAACAGCAGATTCACAGTTTCATTTCAGCTCAGATCAGCAGACAAGTTCATACACACTGGTTTCAGTTTCAATTCTCTGCACAGAATCAGAAGCTGCAGACTAACCCATGTCCTGGCTCCAGTTTGTCTCAGGTTCCCAATTGGCTGACTTAGTTGCTATGCCTATTCGTTGGCTGACCTTGTTACCATGTCTTCCGAGTCATGAATATTCTGACAAAAACCCCAGGGTTATTGCAAACTGTAGCAGAGCCATCAGCACCATGGAGAGAGATCTCTATGGACTTTATTATAGAACTGCCAGAAAGTGTGGGAAACACCATTATTTGGGTCGTAACAGACCTGTTTTCAAAGCAGGTCCTCTTTATCCCCTGCCAAAAGATCCCCATTGCCAAGATGTTCCTACATCACATATATCAACTGCACGGTGCTCCCCAAAGGATCATATCTGATTGGGAGGTCCAATTCACATCAAAGTTCTGGAGAGCCTTCCTGAGCCTTCTAGGTAGTGATCAGGGCCTGAGTTCTAGTCATCATCTTCAGACTAATGGCGGGTCGGAAAGAACTAGAGTTCTTTCTAGAGCACTATTCTAGAGCACTATTTAAGATGTTTCATCAACTACCAACAAGATAACTAGACCAACCTCCTGCCTTTTGCAGAAGTTGCTTACAACAACTCAGTGCATTCGAGCACTAGTTTCACCCCCTTTAGAATTGCCAACGGCCAAGAATTTAACCCAATGCCAGAACTACCCACAGAGGAACCTACCATACTGTCCCTTAAGGAGTGGATACATCAACTGTCAAAACATTTGGCCAGTGATAAGAGAAGCTCTAAGCGAGGCTAGAGCCGCTTTTAAAGCACAAGCTGATAAAAAAAAGAACAGAGCCCAAGCCATTTAAAATAGGCGATAGGGTGTACTTATCCACCAAATTCCTGCAATTCTTGCAACCCTCCCAAAAATTGGGACCAAAGTTCATAGGACCTTTTCCTATCACCTGAATCATCAACCCAGTGACAGTTGAGTTGCTGCTGCCAAAAATCCTCAGGCACCCCATATTTCATTGCAATCTATTGAAACCCGAAATCACCTCCCCACTGAGACCATCCCACCTCCACCTATCATGTTTTAAGGTGAGCAACACTTCAAAATTAAGGAAATTCTGGACTCACACACACACCACGGCACCACGCAAAACCTATTTGCTTGGAAACACTTGCCTCCCTCTCAGGATGAGTGGATAGCTAAGAAGCATGTTAGAGCTCCCAATTTACTGAAAAGATCCCATGCACAATACCCTGATAAACCCAAATAACTCATTGCTCTGTTCTCTCTTTGTGTTTTCCAGATGGACTTCTCCTACTCCTAGGGAGGCAGCAAGTCAGGTCCCATAGATTCCTATCGGGACACTGCCATTCTGGTGGGGAGGGGGGCTGGGTGCATTCTTTAGTTTATAACCTTCTTCCTGGTGCCTGTTTATCCTGTGCTTTGATTTACCTTCCTGGGAATGAAAGAGGGGAGGACCATCTGTTTTGTCTCAGCTCCAGAGCCTGCAGCAAACAATGCCTGAGAACAGCTTCTTCTTCTTCTTCTTCTTTTGAATTTTTTTTAATTAAACACATATTAAAACATTGGACACGGTGTAACTGTCCTGGCATTATCTTTGCCATACATACTGTCAGCCTGATGATGCTTGCTTGCTTTCAGCTGCCATTGTAATGGGAGGGGGGGAGGTATTGCTGGTATTTGGGATGGGGGAGAAGTGAGCTGGTGGAGATGTCTTGGAAAAGGGAGGAAAATTCTCACTGTTTTCATAGCAGCTGCAGAGAGAGCTGATAGCTGTCAAGGTCAACTGTTCTGGCATACCAGATAGATGGGGCCGTCTGAAGAACTACCCCACATGATACCTTGGGGAGATGTGGATTGGAACTCAACCTGGGTCCTTGTGGGGAGGGATTTGGGCATGCTTTCAATATGTAATTTTTGCGCCTATTGCCTCAGACCTTGCTTTTTTTTTTGCTGCATTCAGTTCATACTCAGTAAAAGTATCTTTCTCTACAAACATGGAGTTGGGGTTTTTCTTTCTTAAGTTATGAACGGAGGCAAACCTGATATTAAGCAAAGTCTCCTTTAACAGCCATCCTGGAGAAAACTCTACAGTGGGGGCTGAGCCAAGAATGTCTGATCAAGACAGTGACCAAGAGGATATGGGAGCCACTGGATCCACCTCTCCCTTGTCAAAGTGAGGTGGGGAGGTTTCAGACTGGATGTCGGAATTACAGCTTGAAGAAAAACCAGCCAGAACCAAATGGTCACTGGGTATGAGGAGGATGGATCCTTCAGAGGAAATCCCCTCAGGAATGATAGTTGCCAGATGCCGGTGGGGAGAGGCAGCTTGGCACAAAGAAGACAGAGAAGACCTCCTGCTAACTCAAGCCATGCAACTCTTGAAAGAGACTTTTGAGAGTCAGAAAGCCCATGAAAGGTATGCATTGCCAGCCCAGAGGGAGACTGAATGCCAAAAGGGGAAAGAGGAGGCTTCAGCAAGTGCAGAGGAGGTCCCCAAGGTTCAGCCAGAAAGAGAGCAAGCTGCTGGGGCTCAAGTTGCAGCTGCAGCCTAGGGGGCCCCTGTGTGGGGGCCAGGAACCAGGAGGCATCAAATTCCAAAGGTTCCTCCACTTAACGTAAAATTCAGAGGGGACCCCAAGGGTTTGGCCTTCTTCCTATCCCAAGTGTGGAACCACATGGAGGAGTATAGAGAGAATTTCCCATCGGATGCCGCCCGTGTAAGATGCATCATTATGGTCCTGGAGGGGACAGTTGCTGACTAGTGGGTGGGCCTCCATGATGAGAATTCTCCCCTGCTGAGGAATTATGATTCAGAGGGTGCTTTGAGGACCCCCTAGCTGAGCAGAAGGCCAGAATCAGGATGAAGTTGATAAATCAAGGATGGAGATTGGTGGCTGAATACACACAAGAATTTCGTGACCTGGTGCGCCACATGAGGGGGTGATCCCAGGAGGCCCTGATGGAATGTTATAAGGATGGCCTCAATGAGGATGTCTACAAGGCATACTGCTCCCATGGGGGCCCTCGGGACCTGCAACGCTGGTACGTGATGGCAGCCAGTGTGGAAATTGACCTGCTCAGGGATCGCTTCCGTGGGGGTCATGTCTAGAACAAGCCATCTCCTGCCCCACAGAGTGAAGGCCCTAGAATGTTCAAAGGAAGGTCAGCAATGAAGCCGAAATCCACAGCATGCTTTTGATGCAGGAAGGAGGGCCACCGGGCTGCTAATTGTTTCTCCAAACCTGGTTCCAAGCTGATCCCTACAGGCAGGAAGAAAGCTGACAAGCCTCCAGCAAAGAATTGTGAAACAGCTCTGAAGGGGGTGGAAGTCATTGAGTTCGCTTCCCCCGGCCTGGGGGAGTTGGGAACTCTGACCACCGCAGATGACAGTGATACTGAAACTGACTCTGATGATGACCCCTTGGTAACTCAGTGTGGGGGCCCCATGACCATTGCAGTCGAACTAAGGGTGCTTTCATCCAGGGCCCAGGGGAAGATGCTAACCCTCTTAGACTCTGGATGCACCAGGTGTGTCATCAGCCTGAGGTAGTAGACATACTGGGGCTGAGACTAAAAACTATGAAAGTGCCCATTGTATTTTGCCAGTTGGATGGGTCAGTAGCAGGGGGCAGCCCAGTCCATTTTGTAACCAAACCAATTGAAATGTGGATGGGGGACCACCGAGAGGTCTTGAGTTTTATCGTAGCCCCAGGCATGGAATGACCCCTTTTGCTTGGACTGTCTTGGCTAGGGAAATGGAACCCCCAGGTGAACTGGAGGACAGGGTGGTTACGCATCCCCTCCACCACCACCACCCCAGGGAAAAAAGGGGCAAACCTTTTTGCATGGCCAAAGCTGCAAAGGAGTGGGCAGCACTGGCGAGCTAACATATTGCGGGGGAGGAGAAAATCCCTAAGGAATATTGGGACATCAGGGAAGCTTTCAGCAAGAAGGCATCAGACGTGCTCCCACCCCACTGACTGTGGCATAGAAATCTTCCCAGGGGTGAAGCTCCCTAACCCAAAGATCTATTCCATGACCCCACATGAGTTGGAGGAGCTGAGGAACTTTATTGATAAAAACCTAAAATGGGGGTTCATCCAGCCAGTGAGGCCATGAGTGGCCACTCCGGTTTTGTTTTGGGAGAAGAAAGATGGCTCTCTTCGCTTGTGTATTGACTATAAGAATTTAAATGCTATTTGTGTGGAAAATGTCTACCCACTGCCCCTTATGAAGGACATGATAGCTCACCTGGCAAAGGGGAAGATCTTCACTAAGCTGGATTTGAGAGAGGCTTACTACAGGGTCCGGATTAAGGAGGGAGATGAGTGGAAGACTGCTTTCAATTGCCCCTTGGGTTGCTTTCAATTCAGGGTGCTCCCCTTTGGGCCACAGGGGGCCCTGGCAGTGTTTATGCAATTAATAAATGAGGTGTTACATGAGCATCTTTACAAGGGAGTCCTGGTTTACCTCGATGACATTCTTATCTATACGGAGACCATGGACGAACACGTGAAACTGGTGTGGTCTGTTCTGAAAAAAGTCAGAGCAGCTGAACTGTATGCTAAATTGTCAAAGTGTGAATTCCATCAGAGTAAGATTGACTATTTGGGTTACCGCATATCACATGAGGGGATTGAAATGGATCCAGAGAAAGTCTGGGCTGTCCTAGAGCGGGCACCCCACTCCCCGCACTTGCAAGCAGCTACAAAGCTTCTTGGGCTTTGCTAACTTTTATCGACAGTTTATTCCAACATTTGCCCAGATTGCCTTGCCCATTACCAACCTCCTGAAAACAAAGGGGGAAGCCAGACCAAAGCCCAGTAGGCCACTTGAATGGACCAAGGAATGTCAGGCGGCTTTTGAGAAACTAAAGTGATTGTTTGCCACTGAACTGGTCCTGAAGCACCCTGACATGGAGGCCCCTTTCATTGTCCAGGCTGATGCAAGTGATGTAGCTGTCAGAGCAGTGTTACTTCAAGCAAATGTTGATGGGTCTCTGCAACCCTGTGCTTACACCTCCCGCAAACTGTCTGAGACTGAACGGAGATGGGCGATTTGGGAGAAGGAAGCTTTTGCTGTCTGCTGGCCCTTGCTAACCTGGAGGCATTTCCTTGAAGGGGCAAAACACCTTTTTGTGGTGTGGACAGACCATAACAATTTAGAAGCCCTAAAACCCCCTCAGAAATTGTCGCCAAAACAAGTCCGTTGAGCACAGCACTTCAATCGCTTCAATTTCTCCTTGCGTTATCTACTGGGAGGAAAGAACTTTATGGCCGATGCCCTCTCGCGATTTCCTCAATACAATGGCTCACGTTTAGAAATGGTCTGCCCAGTTATCCCTTTGAAGCATTTGGCAGCTCCTGTTGTTACCAGAGCCCAGGCGAGAGGAGAACCGGACCTACCCATTAGTTTAAGGGAGCAGTTAAAAGAAGTACTACAAACTGATGATTGGTTCACCTCCCAGAGCAACAAGTGTACTGTGTGTGATGGTTTCGCATGGGTGGAGACCAAGTTGTATGTCCTGGCCAGTCTGAGGGGGGCAGTACTGTTGTAACAGTCCCATGATGCCAAAGTGTCCAGGCATTTTGGGTTTGTTAAGACTCTACATTTGGTCAAAAGACAATGTTGGTGGCCTTCCCTAAAATATCGAGGCATATGTCGCTAGCTGCCCAGTATGTGCTTTGGCAAAGAGGCTGCCAGGGAAGCCTTCTGGACTACTCCAGACTGTGGCCAGACCGGGGGCTCCGTGGAAGGAGATATCCATGGATTTTATTGTCAAATTACCCAAAATTAATGGAAATACAGTCATTTGGGTGATTACGGACTTATTCTCCAAACAAGTGCACTTTGTACCCTGTTCAAAAATTCCCTCAGCGAGGACATTAGCTAAATTGTTTATTCAACATGTCTATAGGTTACACGGTGTTCTAGAACAAATTATTTCTGATAGAGGGGTTCAATTCACCTCCCACTTTTGGAGGGAATTCCTCTGCCCAAGGGCTAAACTCCACCCACCATCCACAGACTAATGGGGCTTGTGAAAAAGCTAACTCGGTGTTGGAACAATACCTAAATACGTGGGACCATTTTCCATTGTGCGAATCATAAACCCTGTCACAGTACAGTTGGAGCTACCCAAAACCCTCCGGAGAATCCACCCGGTGTTCCATGTAAGTTTGCTGAAACCTGCACATGCCTCTTCGATTCGTCCAGACTCGACCCCTCCCTCCGGGCACATACTAACATAAAAAATAAGTATCATATATTTCTTGCTACTTATACAGTATATATTTGGTCTATTCAGTATTTACATATATAAAGACATCATTTTTCTATCTATATTACTTATACATTTGTCTTATCCTCTTTCATTCTATTGTAATTACATACATAACCTTAGTTCTCCATTCTATAAGTTCTAGTCAGTTCATATTTTTCCTTTCCATTCCAACCATTGATAAAATTTGCTCTATATCTTATAATAATCTGACTCGACTTTATTTTTCAATTCCAACGTTAATTTGTCCATTTCCGCACATGTCAATTTTTTTTTGATCATTTCATCTTCTAGGGGGATTTCCTTATTTTTCCAATTTTGGGCAAAAATCATTCTTGCTGTTGTTATAATATGTATTATTAAGTAAATTATCCCTTTACTATATTTCCCATTTATAATTCCCAATAGGAATTAAAATATAAACCAGAATAAATAGTTCTGGTTTATATTCTATTTCTTCTCCAATTACTTCTGTCAGCCATAAATGAATTTTCTGCCAATACTCCTTTGCTTTTTTACATGACCACCACATATGGTAGTACGTGCCTGATTCATGATTGCACTTCCAACATTTTGGTGATAAATTTCTAAATATTTTTGCTAGTGGAAGATGCCACCTGTAGAACATTTTGTATAAATTTTCTGTATATGGTATTGCCAATGTTATTTTCCTATTTTTTCCCCATAATTCTTGCCATTTTTCCAGTTGTATATTTTCCAGTTGTAAATTTATTGCCCATGCCACCATCATTTCTTTGACCTGCTCTTCTTCCATCTTATAATCCAATAAGAATTTATAAATTTTCTTTACCAATTTATCATTTGTCCCCAGAAAGATCTTATCTATTGTCCCTGTTAATGCCCCACTTTTTCATGTCTTTCAAGTAACGTGATTGGATCTGTAAATAGGACCACCACTCCAAATCTACCCCTTGTTCTTTTAATTCTTGCCTCAATTTCAGTCCCCCTTCTTTATTTATCATATCCTTATATATGACATATTTTCCCTGATTGATGAGTTTCTAATGTGGATAACCAAATCAGAACCTTCATGTAATTCTGCTGCTTAAATTTATTCCATATCTCCAATAAAGCCTGACTTATAAAATGTCTTTGAAAATATTGATGTGCTATTTGTTTCCCAAACCACAAAAATGTGTGCCATCCTAGATGTAAGTCGTGGCCCTCTAATGTTAACAATCTTCTATTTTTTAAATTTATCCATTCTATTACCCAGGTGAGCATTGCTGCTTGATGATATAACTCCCAATCTGGTACCGAACCCTCCTTTTTCTTTTGTTTCTTGTAAAAGTTTAAATTTAATCCTTGGTTTCTTCCCTTGCCAAATGTATTCCACTGTCATTTTATTCAATTTTCCAAAATACTTTTTATCTAATTTTATAGGGATATTCTGAAACAAGAAGAGTAATTTTGGTAGGATGTTCATCTTGATCGCCACTATTCTTCCCATTAAAGAAAGCCTCAAATTTCTCCATCTCTCCAACTCTTCTTTTATGTGATTCATTAGTTTGGCATAATTATCTTCTTTGATTGAAATGCATCTTGTGGTTATAAAAATTCCTAAATATTTCATTTTCTTCACTATCTGTATGTTTGTTCTCTTGGTCAACTCCTCCTTCTGTTTGTTCATCATATTTTTAACTATCATTTTAGTTTTGTCCTTGTTAATTTTCAGTCCAGCTACATCTCCGTATTCTTCTAATACTTCCATAAGCTTCACGCTCGATTGTAGTGGTTCCTCAAGGATAAAAACCAGATCGTGTGCCTCCAGCGAGCGACGCCTCAGAACAGCTTCTTATCACCTTCTCAGCCTGCGATTCTCAAAACAACTTCGTACCGATGGATTGGCCTATTCAACGCTGGACTGAGGGGAGGGGTCTCTAACAGTTTTAATCTAATGGAATGCGTGGGAATCTTCAAAATCTTCTTTGTCTTGCTATCACTTTCCTTTCAATAAAAGTTTCCTTTTGAAATGCTAAGTGCTTCAAGAGTTACTTTCTTGAGCGGAGAGGAGAGGCAAGTCCTTATACCCAATACAGGTAATCCTTGACTTATAACTGTTCATTTAGTGACCATTCAGAATTACAACAGCACATAACCATTGAACCATCCCTATGTTCATGTGATCAAAATTCAGATGCTTGGGCTCTTCCGGTTGGCTCCGCGAGCCTCAAAGACGCTCTTTTATGAGCGCCCGATCCCCGGTTCCGTAAAAGCCCCAGAACAGCCGAAAAACAGCTGTCTGGAGGCTTGGAACCCTCTCCCTGGGCAAAGGGGAGAGAGAAGAGCCGACAGGCAGAGGTAGAGCCCCCCAAGTGCGCTAGGAGAAATCCTGGGGCGCGAAGGGTGTGGGCTCCCTATTGAAGCCTGTCAAGCTGCTCCGGACCAGGGACTACTCCGCTAAAGCGGAGCTAGAAGCCGCGACCAAAATCTGCTGAAAATAAATGGGGGGACTTTTAACATCTTTCCTTTGATCGCAGACAGAGCAAATCAGGAGAAAACAAAAAGGAAAACTTGCAAGTAACACTTAACTCCATTTTAAAATGCAGAAAATGGCGTCTGAGGGCGGGAGGAGGAAGCTACTAGGGAAGGTACTTGTTAACGCTTGTTAACGTTTGCAATAGTGATACAGCTACTGGATTACACCTTAAGAGAAAGTTTTAAAGTGGAAGCGGCCAGGAAAAGAATTTGGTACCGAGGAAAAGAATTTGGTACTGACTTTAACTAAAATTTTGCTTTTATACTGTGTGGAAAATAGTTGGAATTGTTGTCCTGATAGCTGGATGAATACAAAGTGGCTGAAATATGGCTGACATCAGGGCTGGTGAATCAGCAAATTCTCAAGCTGTGACTGTTCAGGTTTTTCAAGAACTTCTAGACTCTTTTAATTCTGCTCTTTTGGATACAATTGAAAGAGCTTTTTCAAAAAAACAGCTTGGAAAATCATAAGCAGTTGTTGGAGGGGCGGCAGGAAATTACTCAGAGGAGTTTGCTTTTGGAAGATCAAGAGGCTGTCAGGATTGAAAAGCAGGCTGGCACGCTTGAAACAAAGGTAGATAGAATAAATCTGAAAAGAAACTGAAAGAAAGTAGCTATGATTAGAATACAGGAGTTGCTCAGACACTAAAGGAGGAGAATATTCCACAGCAAAGAAGTAAGGAGAGAGGAGGAGGGGGTAGGAAAAGGAGAGGGAGGGTGAGGAATGGAAGAAAGGAGAGGAGGAAGGGAAGAGAAGGGGACAGGAGTAGGAGTGAAGGTGAGAAGGGGGAAAGAAGAGAGAAGTGGGGGAAAGGAAAAGGAAGTAGGATGAGGTAGGAGAGGAGGAAGGAGAAAGTAGGAGAGAAGAGGAGGGAGGGAAGGGAAAGAAAGGAGGAGAAGAAGAAGGTTTGTTGTGGAATGAGGGAAGAAAGAGAAGAAGAGCAACTCTGAATGTAATTAAAATGCCTTATTTTAATGCTTTCTTTAAGGGAAACATGTATATGTAGGATTTACTATGTATAAGAAAACGTACATTTTCTATTATGTGGGGAGGGGGAAAGGGTGGGGGGAGAAAATTGTTTGTATTTCTTATAAAACTTTTCAATAAAAATGTAAGGATCGCCTCTCCTTCCAACTTAAGAAAGTACGAACTCTTGAAACGTAGTTGTTCAAAAGGATTCTTTTATTAAGCAGAAGTGAAAACCATCCAGTTAAAGCACAATCTGAATGCCCTTAGGCAAAGCAGTAGGATTAAAGTGGTAGAGACCCCTCCCTTTAGGTCAGAATGCGGATTTCAGCCAATACACAAGTGTGAAGATGTTTTCTTTACTATTTCCTTTGAGAACCCGAACACACATGCATTCCCACCACTTCCCTTTAAAGTGAGACAACCCACATGGCTATCATATAAATTCCTGCAGGTAAAGGGAATCTCAGGCTTCCTTGGCGCCAGGATATAGGTTGTAAAATATCTGATGACACAGGCCATCCAAGTCCCCCCTTCCTTCACTTGAATGGCAGTATCACTTTTAGGGATCTGACATGCTACCCTCCTTAGAAAACAAAAGGGTCCACCTGTAAAAAAAAACCAAAAAACAAAAAACAAATATACACAAGATTTCAGGATTTCATGATAGTATATCAACAAGGTTTGTTAGGGTGTTGGGAGTGAAATTTTCTCAGTAAGATTGGAGCCCTAACATGGTGTTTAGCGACCCATTCATTGTGTGCTGATGGTAAATGTTTCCAAGCAACTAAGTATTGGACTTTCCCTCTGTGGATCCTAGAATCAAGGATTTCCTTGATTTCAAAGTGTTGTTCACCTTCAATCATGATGGGAACAGGTGGTGTAGATGCAGGTGGTCTGAGGGATGAGATTACTTCTCGTTTGAGTAAACTGATATGGAATACTGGGTGGATCTGCCTGAGTGTCTTTGGAAGAAGTAGTTCAACTGCTACTGGATTGATGATTCTAGTGATGGGGAAAGGTCCAATGAACTTTGGCCCTAGTTTCTTTGATGGTTGTAATGATTTCAAGAATTTTGTAGATAAGTATACTCTGTCTCCAATATGAAAAGGCTTGGGTTCCATCCTTTTCTTGTCAGCTTGAATCTTAAAAGCTTCTCTAGCTTCCTGTAAGGCTAATCTAACCACTGGCCACGTGTTTCGCAAATTATCCATCCACTCCTTAAGTGAGGGGATGGTGGGTTCTTCTGTGGGTAGTTCAGGCATGGGGCTGAAATCCTGGCCTGTTGCTACTCTAAAAGGGGTAAAACCAGTGCTTGAATGGACAGCATTATTAAACGCAACTTCAGCAAAAGGCAAAAGTTCGGTCCAGTTATCCTGTTGAAAATTAATGAAACATCTTAAATATTGTTCTAGTACCGAGTTCAAAATTTCAGAATTGCCATTAGTACACGGATGAAAAGAGGTGCTCAACCTCTGGCCAGTACCAAGTAAGCCCAAAAATGCCCTCCAAAAGTTGGAGGTGAATTGAGCCCCTCTGTCAGATATGATCCTTTGTGGAGCACCATGAAGTCGATAAATGTGTATTAGGAATAATTTGGCTAAACTTTTAGCAGTTGGGATCTTTTGGCAGGGTATAAAATGTGCCTGTTTTGAAAATAGGTCTGTCACAACCCAAATAACAGTATTTCCCTCACTGTTTGGCAATTCCACGATGAAATCCATAGCAATCTCTCTCCAAGGCGCTGCAGGTTCAGCTACCTTCTGCAATAGACCTGGGGATTTCCCCTGGCGTCTTTTTGCTGCTGCACAAATGGGGCAGCTAACTACATAGCTTTCTATGTCCTTTTTTAGTGATGGCCACCAAAATTGTCTTTTAATCAGGTGTAAAGTTTTCACAAACCCAAAATGTCCAGCTAATTTGGAGTCATGGCACCGTACCATTAAGCATAGCCTTTGGCTGGCAGGGACATACAACTTCCCCCCCACCCAAGCCAAGTCTTCTTTCATCAGACAGCTGGATTTGTTGTTCAAAAACCATTCATCAGTGGCCAATGCTTGTTTAAAATTTTGGGTGATGTCATTGTCTGTCACTGTTTCTTGTTTTTTCTGGGATCTGGTGACTACTTTAGCGGCTAGTTGACTGTTTTGTACTATAGGTTTGATTATGTCTGACCTTGTACGAATGTATTGCGGTTTTCTGGATAGCGCATCCGCCAGAAAGTTTCCCCCCCCCGGGAGGTTTTTATTTTTATTTTTTTTATTTTTTATTTTTTTATTGAGTTTTAAACAGAGATATAAAGACAATACAAAAAAATACAAAGACATTACAAAGACAAACGAATTCCCACCACCAACCTACCCACACTATATTTTACATATATGTTTTGGTCATCATCAGAATATATATTGCTTTATAAATTAATATATACTTAATACATTGTCAATTCAGATGTTTTAGATTAGAAATAATCTTGCATCTCCTCTTTATTTAGCTGTTTCCGGTTTTATTTTTCCTACCCTATATTCTTTCATCTATATTTGTACTGATTTTCTTTTCCAGCCATTGATACCACTGGTGCCACACAAGATAGAATTCACTTTCTTCTTTATCTTGGAGTTCTAGTGTCAGTTTATCCATTTCGGCACATTCTGTTATCTTTGAGATTAGTTTGTCTTTGGTTGGGAGTTGATCTGATTTCCAATTTTGCGCAAACAGTAACCGTGCTGCTGTCAAAATGTGTATGATGAGGTACTTTGTCTCTTTGTTGTGTTGTGTTGTTATCATTCCAAATAAAAAAAATTCTGGAGTGTTTTCTACTTGTTGGTTTATTATTTCTTCAATGATTTCCTTTGTGTCCTTCCAGTATTGTTGGGCCTTTGTACATTTCCACCAGGCATGGTAGTATGTCCCTTTTTTTGTTTTGCACTTCCAACAGCGTGGGGAGGTGTTTGGATATATTTTGGCTAGTCTGGCTGGTGTTAGGTGCCATCTGTAAAACATTTTTATGAGGTTTTCTTTGTAGGGTATGGCTCTTGTCATTTTAATGTTCTGTTTCCACAATTTCTCCCAGTTTGCCAGTTGGATGTTGTGCCCTATGTCCTTGGCCCATCTTATCATATTTTCTTTTACTGTTTCTTCCAGTAATTTATATCTAAGTAAGTAGTTATATAATTTGGTTATCATTTTTTGTTCTGGGCCTTGTAAAATCTTATCCAATTCGTTCAAATTATTCGAGATTCCATATTGCTTTTTGTCTGCTATGTATCTTGAGTGTATTTGAGTATAGGGCCACCAATCGATATTTATGCCGGCGTTTTGGAGTTGCTGTCTTGAGACGAGTTCGCCTTCATGATTCAGTAAGTCTTGGTACCTCATCATTTTTCCTATTTCGAGCGTGTTCGGGTATATCAACGCTTCCATCGGGGACCACCATTTTGGTATTTTGGTATAGTGAATTCTCTTAATATCCTGCCAGATCTTGAATAATGAAGCTCGAATTATATGACATTGGAAGTACGTGTGTCTTTTATCCGATCCGTCCCATAAGAAAGCGTGCCATCCTCTTATTAAGTCAAAGCCTTCTAAATATAAGGTTCTTTTGTTGCCGAGTTCCATCCATTCTTTAATCCAGGTCAATCCCGATGCCTTATAGTAGAGTTCCCAATCTGGTGTTGCTAGGCCTCCTTTGTCCCGTGAATCCTGTAGAGCTTTGATTTTAATTCTGGCCTTCTTTCCCTGCCATATGTAGTTCATTGTTATTTTGTTGAGGTTCTTAAAGAAATCTCTTCCGGGGTGTATTGGTATCACTTGATATAAATATAGTACTCTTGGTAATATATTCATTTTTATTGAGGCAATTCTGCCCATCAATGAGAGTTGTAATCTACTCCAAATTTCTAAGTCTTTTTTGATTTGTTTTAACAATTTGGTATAATTATCTTCTTTAATTGTAGTTGCTTTTGCTGTCAGCCAAATACCTAGGTATTTTATTTTCTTTACTATTTGAAGTCCTAATTCTTGCTCTAATTTCAACTGTTGTGTTTGGGTCATATTCTTCGTCAATACTTTCATCTTCTGCTTATTTATTTTGAGGCCCGCAACTTCCCCGTATTCCTCTATCATTGTCATCAACCTGGTTCCAGATCGTATTGGGTTTTCCAATATGAAGATCACATCGTCTGCAAAGGCAAGTAATTTGTATTCCTCCCCCCGAATCTTAAGGCCTTCCACGTCTTCTTCCTTCCTGATTTCCGTTAGTAAAACCTCCAGTGCGATTATAAATAATAGAGGTGACATGGGGCAACCTTGTCGTACTCCTTTCTGAATGTCGAAAGTTTGTGTCATGTCACCATTTATTGCAATTTTGGCTGTTTGACAGGAATAAATCTTTCTTATCAATTTAAGGAATTTCTCTCCGCAATTCATTAATTCAAGTTGTGATGTAAGAAAGGACCAATTTAAATTATCAAAGGCCTTCTGGGCGTCGAGAGATATTAGAGCTATTTCCTTATCTATTTTCTTATCGTAGTATTCCAGTATATCTATGATCGTTCTCAAGTTATTTTTAATCTGCCTCCTGGGTATGAAGCCGTTTTGGTCTGTATGTATATATTTATGGATTATTGTTTTAAGTCTCTGCGCTAATATTGACATGAATAGTTTGTAGTCTACATTGAGTAATGAGATGGGTCTGTAATTCCTAACTTGGGTCCGGTCTAAATCTTCTTTGTGTATTAACGTAATAATGGTTTCTGTCCATGATTTTGGGATTTCAGCTGTCAATAATGCTGCGTTGAAGACTTGTAGCAGTATTTCGTCTATTTCTTGTTGGGAGTGTTTATAAAATTCAGTAGGAATTCCATCTGGTCCTGGAGTTTTGTTGTTCTTTTGTTTTTTACGAGCTTCAATCAATTCAGTCATTGTTATGGGGCGATTCAAGATCTCTCTATGTTCTTCTTCGAATTGTGTAATGTTCACTTTACTAAGGTATTTTCGAATTTGGTCTTCGGGGACATCTTCCTGCCGATAGAGATTCTGAAAGAATGTTTTGGCTATGTTTTTCTTATCTACGTGTGTATGGAATAAAGTTCCTGATTCGTCCTGGAGTTGGTGTATAATTCTTTTGTCTGTTTGCTTTTTTAATTTATGGGCTAACCAGCGTCCAGTTTTATTTGCGTGTTCGAAGTTGGTCTGTTTTGCCATTTTTATTTTTTGTGCCAAATCAGCTTTTGTAGTCAAATTCAATTTGTGTTTAGCCAAATTAAGTTTTTGCTGTGCTATCTTATTATTAGGGTGCTGTTGTAATTTAGTTTCTTCTATCTTGATTTCTTCCAATAAGTCATTCCTGATTCTTTGTTTCTCTTTTTTTCTCTTTGCCAGGTATGCAATGGTTAGGCCCCTGATATATGCTTTCGTCGTGTCCCATAGATTTTGTAACAACGTTTGGTCCTTTGTGTTAATTTGGAAAAATATCTTAATCTCTTTTTCCATCATCTGTAGATACTCTTTTTCCTTTATAATACTTGTATCCATTTTCCATCTTTTTTGTTTTCGGGAGCCTTTCCAAATTATTTTGATAGGGTTGTGGTCAGCCCATATGTTAGGCATAATTTCTACGTTGTGTGTTTCTTTACTTAGTTGGGGTGTCATCCAGGCCATATCCAATCTTGACCACGATTGATGTGGGCCAGAAAAGTATGTGTACTGTTTGGTTGTAGTATTTAATTCTCGCCAGGTGTCATGTAGACTCATTTCTTGTACCAAGTTCTTAAATGTTTGTGGCAGTGTCTTCCTTTTGATTTTGTTCTTCCTGTTACTATAGTAGTCTTCTCGTGTGTTGACAATTGCATTAAAATCTCCGACAATGCAGATATTTTCATAGTCCAGCTCTTTTAATTTGTCATGTAGTTTTTTATAAAAGTCTATTTGGTTTCCATTTGGGGCGTAGATGGCTACTAACAGTATTATTTTTGTTTCCAGTTTTACTTCTATTATTAAGACTCAACCCTCTTTGTCCACATATATCGGCTTTGTTCTTATATGGTCTCTAACATATATTACCACTCCCCTTTTTTTACAGTCGCCTAAGGATGTGTACATTACTCCTAATTTTTTATTTTCGAGTAATTTTTTCTGTTGTTTTTTTATGTGTACCTCTTGTAAGGTGATTATATCTGCTCCTAATTTTTGCAGTTTAGTGAATATCTGATGTCTTTTGCTTGGTGAATTTAAACCATTTATATTTATAGAGATGAGTTTTAGTTCTTCTTCCATTCCTGGTGTTGTTTATTTGTCTGTTATTTTGAGTTTTGATGTGTTTCTTGTAACTCTTTGTGTGATCCCCGTCATTTCCTCCTTCCCCGGCTTTCCCTTCTTCCGTTCCTTGTCCTCCTTATTTATTGGCTGCTCTTCTTGGTCACTGGGGTTTGAATCTTCTCTGCCTCCTCTGCTCTCCTGTTCTCCTTCATATCCTAAATGTTGGTCTGCGAAGTCCTGGGCTTTTTCTATGGTGTCGATTCGAAATTTTCTTCCTTCCCAAGAAATGAGTACTCCTTCTGGTATAAGCCATCTAAATTTAATCTTGAGTTTATTCAACTGTCGTGTTAAGAAGTTATATTCTCTTCTCCTATCCCTGGCCCTTCTCGGTACTTGTTTTAGCGTTAGAACTTCCCTCCCTTTGTACATGACTGTCTCCTCTCTCATCTTTCGGTATATTTCTTCTTTCATTGTTTTTTTTGTAAATCTGATGTGTACTTCTTTAGGGAGTTTGTTTCTTCTGGCATAGTTTGTGAAGGCCCTGTAAATTTCGTCGATGCCACCTCTTATTTCATCTTTATCCTTATGTGTCACCTCTGCCAAGATTCCAACCATAATTTCACCCAAGTCTTCCTCTCTCTGTTCTTCTATATTTTGAAATCTTAAGTAGAAAGATGCCTTTTCCATTTCAAGAAATGTAAGTGCATCTTCTGTGTCTCGGCTTCTTGTTGCTTGTTGGTTCTCCATCTGTTCCAACCTGGTAGCTGTGGCTTCCGCCTTTTCCTCAACTTTATGGATTCTCTGTTCATTTTCGGTTATATTTTGTTGAATTTTCTCTATTTTTTCATCTATATTTCTAATCTCATCTTTAATTTCCCCTACATCCAATCTCATTTGTTCATGGTTCTTTTTCGTTTCATCATGATTCAGGGTCATCTTATCTTCCATCCTTTTCATTCCCTCCTGAATCATTGCAAGGGCAGCTTGGATATTTTGAATACCTATGTTGGTCTTTTCTTTATCTGTTGTTTCCCCTGTCTTCTGCTGGATCGGGGAAGCCACCAATAGTGTTTGGGTTGGGGGCATTTTCTTGGTTGATTTAATAGTAGTTGGTATGTTTGAGGTTGCCATATCTATTATGCTTATTATTTTTGCCCACAATTTCATAAAATTCTCACGTCTAATGTTTATAACCTGGATGCAGGATTATTTTTACAAGGTTTTTTCAGAGTATTTCTAATTAGTAATACGATATTGGGAAAACAGCAAAAAGGAAGGCGGGGGGGGGGAAGCAAGAGAAGGGGGGAACAACGGGGAAAAAGTAAGCTTCTAACAATTCATTAATTACCTTATTCTTCAATTACTTACAAAATAAAATGTATTTTATTATAATAGTTCTAAAATAGTATCAATATCAATTTAATTATTATAATTCTATCTAATTATTTAAAATCATTTACTGTATATGAATAAATTAATTAAAGATAATTAAAGATAATATTCTATAATTGTTTAATTAATTTCAAATAGACAAATTAGACAGACTACTTCAGAGAAAAACTAATAAGTTATTAAAGGTTATTTTCCGGGTCTAGTATCTTATAATATATAGTAGAATAGACTTAAATCGAGCTAAGCATATATATATTGTCCATTAATTATAGTCTCTTATCTTTCTTAGTGTTATGTAAACTTATCTTTCTTCCAACCAAATACGGTTCCAAAGGTCTGAGTCACCCTATTCACTTTAATTGTTCCACGATCCAATTTAATCTATAGTCCTCTGTATTCCTGTTGTTAGAATCCAGATCCAATCCCAAGAGTGTAATGTTGTATCCTCTATTTAAGTCCTTATCATCTGGTTCATCAAGTATTAATCAATATTTAAATTGTTCAATCCAAACAGTTCAGTCTCTAGTAGTCAAATAATCAAAGTCAAAGTCCCTCACACTTTGTATCAGTTTTGTATCCTAATCTTCACAAGAAGTATCACTAAAAGATAGTTTGTATAAATCAGTAAAATCCAATACGATCAATTTGTAGAGATCCGTCCAGGCTCCTCTCCTCTCCTCCGATCTCCGGCACTCCACACTGCACACGCTGTCCCCGCTCGCTCCGATGCTGCACGTTCTGTTCTTATTTGTCCAACTCTCTCCACTCAATCCAGTCTCCCACAAGCTTTTCCTCTCTCGAATTATCTAGTTCAATCCACACTGGCAACTCCACATCAGTAAAGTCCAATACGATCAGTTTGTAAAGGTCCGCCCAAGTTCCTCTCCTCTCCTCCGATCTCCAGCTCTCCACGCTGCACACGCTCTCTCCGCTCACTCCGATGCTGCACGGTCCGTTCTTGTTTTATTTTTTATCCAATTCTCTCCACTCAATCCAGTCCACATTTATAAAATCCAATACTAATATCCAAGTCTTTTTAAATTATTCTCTATTCTCGTCGCAGTATTCATAGGAATTACCTCCTTCCGCTCTTCCACTCTCACTGTACACTCAGCTGTTCGAATTTTTGCGCTGTCACTTTGCTTTCAAAATGGCTCCGTTCCGATCTATCTTCCGTCGCCGCTTATCCTCTTTCTTTTTTCGGGTTTCTCTTCCACCAGCGCTGCTTCTTACTATCAGGTAATTTTTTGGGTTTTTCTAGTTAAGGATCTTCTGTTGATGACCTCTTATAGCTTTCAATCTTCGCTTCCCTCTTATACAGTTATCAGCGCCTCCGGCCAGCCCCGTAAGGCTGGTTTTTCCTCACTCTGGATTAAGGGCTTTATCTTGTACCTTCGGAGAAGTTGCGATCTCCTCCGAGGTCCTAAGATGTTCCCCTTTAAACTATTGATCACTACGAGATCAATAGCGCCTGTTTCGGCTCCAGATGCGGGATTGTTAGGGACTCAGGAGCGGAGCTTCACCCCTTTCATCCCTAACGCGCTGAGATCGCCGCCGGAAGTCCCCCGGGAGGTATTTTAGAGTAAAATCAAACCGTTTAAAGTACTGAGCCCATCGTACTTGTTTTGGGGAGAGTTTCCTTGGGGTCTTTAGGGCTTCTAGATTTTTATGATCAGTCCAGACTTCAAAAGGGGTCTTACTGCCTTCTAGGAAGTGCCGCCAGGTTAACAATGCCCAACGAACTGCATATGCCTCTTTCTCCCAAATAGCCCACCTTTGCTCAGTCTCATTCAACTTTTTGGATGTGTAAGCGCAGGGTTGTAGTTGGTCTTGCTCATTCTTCTGAAGCAGGACCGCTCCTATTGCCACATCGCTGGCATCTGCTTGTATGACAAATGGTTTCTCCGTGTCCGGGTGTTGTAGAATTGGTTCTGCCGAGAACAGCTGTTTAAGTTTTTCAAATGCCGCCTGGCATTCCATAGTCCAGTTCAATGGTTGCTTTGGTTTAGGGTTGTCCTCCCCCTTTGTTTTTAAGAGCTTGGTGATGGGGAGGGCAATCTGAGCAAACGCAGGGATAAACTGGCGGTAAAAGTTGGCAAACCCCAGGAAGCTCTGTAACTGTTTACGTGTGTGTGGAGGGTCCCAATCAAGTACAGCCTGCACTTTTAGAGGATCCATCTCAACCCCCTGGTGTGAAATGCGGTATCCCAAATAGTCAATTTTCTCTTGATGGAATTCACATTTGGAAAGTTTGGCATAAAGTTTGGCAGCACGGAGTTTGTTTAAAACTGCCCTGACTAGTTTTACATGTTCTGCTTTGGTCTCGGTATAGATTAAAATGTCGTCCAAATAGACCAGAACCCCCTTATATAAATGCTGATGCAGCACTTCATTTATTAACTGCATAAACACTGCAGGGGCTCCTTGTAACCCAAAGGGGAGCACCTTGAATTGGTAGCAGCCGAGGGGGATGTTAAATGCCGTTTTCCACTCATCCCCTTCCTTAATTCTGACACGGTAGTAAGCCTCCCTTAAGTCCAGCTTTGAAAAAATTTTCCCTTTAGCGAGGTGTGCTAACATATCTTTCATAAGGGGGAGAAGATACACGTTCTGCACACTGATAGTATTAATGTTCCGGTAGTCAACGCATAAGCATTTTGAACCATCTTTTTTCTCTCTAAACAACACTGGGACTGCAATTTTTGGTCGGGCTGGCTCGATGAAACCCCTTGCTAGGTTTTTCTCAATGAATGTTCTCAGCTCTTCCAACTCCCTCGGTGACATGCTGTACATCTTGGGTTTAGGGAGTTTCGCGCCGGGTAAGATTTCTATTGCATAGTCAGTGGCACGGTGGGGGGGGGGGAGCTCATCTGAGGCTTTTTCGCTAAAAACCTCAGCTAAATCCTTGTATTCTATGGGTATGCCCTCAGTTGGTGTGGCATGACCAGGCATGGCTGTTTCTCGATTCTCTGCCCCCTCAAGTCCTTTATGTGGATACTCAGCAAAAGTCACCTTCCTCTGAAATTTTATGATGCCTTGTTTCCAATTGATTTGTGGGTTCCATCTTTTTAGCCACGCAAGGCCCAGAACCAATGGCCATTCCATGCCAGGTGCCACTATAAAGGTAAGCCTTTCCTTGTGGCTTCCAATGCCTATATGTAGAGGCACGGTGGCCAGAGAAGCTGGCTCCCCTCCTGCTATTGACCCATCTAGTTGGCAGAAAGCAATGGGGGTTTTCAGCTTTCTTACGTTAATCCCTAACTTCCCTACTAAGGTTGGGCTGATCAAACAATGGGTGCACCCCGAATCCACTAGGGTGGGGATACTTATCTCCCTGTCCTGGTTTGGGATAAATAGTCTTAAGGGGAGGGTAAGCGGTTTAATTGGTTTGCTTACCAGTGGCTCATCATCTGGATCGCTTCCGAACGAGTGTGATTCCTCCTGTTCAGATGCCAGGGTTTCTTCCCCAAAGAGGGGAGCGGATGGGACTTCTATGGTCTCCCTGCTCCTCAGGGCAGTCTCCTTCCCACGCCGACCCGGTTTTCCAGGACCCTCCCCCGGTGGGTGGTTCCAGGCGGGTGTTTGCGAACTACACTCTGCAGCTCGGTGCCCTTCTTTTCCACACTTGAAACAGGCTGAAGATCTCGGGGAGAATGCGGTTTGTGGTTTGTGTGGCTCTTGCTTCCATTGGGGTGAGGATTTCTTCCATGCTCGCCCCGCTCGATACTGGTTTCTGGCCATATCGATCTCAGCTTCTTCGGCGGTGACATACATCCATGTAGGTCATTCGGTGCCCCTCGGGCCACGCAGGCATTGTATAGATCATCACTCAGTCCATTCTTGAAACAGCTCACCAAAATATCTTCCGGCCAGTGCACACGACACGCGAGGTCCCGGAATTCTTCAGTATACTCTGCTACTGGCCGTCGCCCCTGCCTCACCACCTTAATGCGGTCACGTGCTTTGCGATCTGCCAGTGGGTCCTCGAACCGACGTTGCAGGGCCATCATGAAATGGTCGAAATTCCGCAGTTCTGGTGTGTTGGCATTATGTAGGGTCACCATCCATCTGGCTGCGGCACCCTCTAGGGCTAGGGTCACAACTCGCACTCGGGAGCCTTGGGTTTGGAAATCACGCCCATACTCTTGCATGTAGGTGAGCACATGTGCCACAAAGAATCCTAATTGTTGCGGATTCCCATCAAACTTCACCCCAAGAGGGGAGTTTCTCTTTCCAGCTGAGGAGCCCGGGGTTGGTTGGGAATGGGCGCCGGTGTGCGTGCTGCCTGGGAGGGAGGGTTTGCTGGGTCTTCTCCCGTAGCTGCTGCACCATCTGCTTGATAGGCGGCCTCCAGGAGGGGGGTGCCCCCCCTGGCATCATCCATGACTGCTGCCCTTTCAGTGCTCTTTGGTTGTTGTCCTGGCTCCCTTCGGATGTTAAGATTTTCCAAAGTCTCCATCACCAATTGGGTTATGTGCCTCTTCAGATAGTCCTCCCTCAGGGGTGCTTTGATCAGCCCCCCCTGATCAGTAAGGGCTTCTAGTTCCAGTTTCCACCCCAGTTTTCGGTTGCCACGGTTGAGGGTGACTCCTCTGGTTCTCTCATCCCAGCCATCTTTCTTCCCAATGCCAATTGACCAGCGGGGCTTTTCAGGATTCTCCAGGGTTACCTCATCCTCTCTGATGGGTCGCACGAGGCAGGCATCCGACTGGGTGGCGGTTGCTGTCTCTCCCCAGCAATCGGTTTCTCCCAGCTCTCTGCTTTGTTCAGACATGGTTTGCAAGGTCCCCTCAGTAGAGCAAAGATTGCTTCTCTGGGTTGACCGTTTTGCAGATTGTGCTTTCTGTAAGGATCGCCTCACCTTCCAATTTAAGAAAGTACGAACTCTTGAAACGTAGTTGTTCAAAAGGATTCTTTTATTAAGCAGAAGTGAAAGCCATCCAGTTAAAGCACAATCTGAATGCCCTTAGGCAAAGCAGTAGGATTAAAGTGGTAGAGACCCCTCCCTTTAGGTCAGAATGCGGATTTCAGCCAATACACAAGTGTGAAGATGTTTTCTTTACTATTTCCTTTGAGAACCCGAACACACATGCATTCCCACCACTTCCCTTTAAAGTGAGACAACCCACATGGCTATCATATAAATTCCTGCAGGTAAAGGGAATCTCAGGCTTCCTTGGCGCCAGGATATAGGTTGTAAAATATCTGATGACACAGGCCATCCAAGTCCCCCCTTCCTTCACTTGAATGGCAATATATGCTTGGCAATTGACTCATATTTATGATGGTTGCAGTATCCTGGGGACACGTGATCCCCTTTTGCAACCTTCTGATAAGCAAAATCAATGGGGGAACCAGATTCATTTAACAACTGTGCCACTAACTTAACAACTGCAGTGATTCATTTAACAAATGTGGCAAGAAAAATCGTACAATGGGGAAAAATTCACTTAACAACTGTCTCCCTTAGCATTAGAAATTTGGGGCTCAATTGTGGTCATAAACTGAGGATTACCTGTACACCTGTTCTTCCCCAAAATTAGTAAATCCTAAAGCAATTAGTTGTCATGATTTGAACCCACAGCACAAAAGGGGTCTTGCTGGGAAGACTTGCAGAGCCTTCCCAGCAAGACCCCTTTTGTGCTGTGGGTTCAAATTTTAGAAGGTCTCACGCGTCAGATGCTGACAAGGACTTGTTCTTCCCTCACAGGCAAATACAACATTCCCCCAGGTTCCCTAAAGTCAGCAAACTGAAGAGTGCTGGATTTAGACTGCAGGACCCACAATTCTCTCTGCTTTCTCTCAAAATGTCCTAGAAATTGTTCTAGGCAACCCAGACCTTGCAAAGCATCATCTTCTGCAACAAGTATAAGAGGCACAACTAACAAGTCTTAAAGTTGCCAATTTGAAGTCCACAAGTCTTATAGTTGCCTCTGCTTTAAGAGAAGCCACAAAAACTAAATATTTTGGTGATTATGGAAGAAAGAGGATGGAAGGACTGTTCTCCCATGCTCTCTTTACCCATTCAAGAACTGTATGGATCTGGAACGAGGCCACTTTCAGCATAAATAGCTTTATAATTAACAGAAATTGATCAAGAGGATAAAATGGGATATTTTGTACATGAGACAGATGGGATACCATCCAATCCACAAAGAATTAATATATATTTCATATGAAAGTTTAATTATTTCCCAACGTAATGAAAGCTTAATTCAGAGATTGAAACATTTCAGCATTTTGGTGGCAGGAAATGGGGCCTGGGAAAATATATTACCAATTAGTGATGGAAGACTAATTGCCTGGGCTTCCTCTCTCCCCCATTCCAGCTGGAGGTGTTAATTTGCATGAAGTATAGAGAAATATTACTCCAGACCTGAAGACCAGTATCTAGGATGACTTTTATGTTAGGAAAGTTCACCAACTCTAGATGCCTTTGGAATCTTTAATTTATTACTGCTACAGAGACCTTGGGAGGTCTCTGAGCTTGTCTGTTTGGTTGCACCAAGGTTTCCACCGTTCAATCCTAAACTACATATATCCTCTATATAGTGTCTGTTGGATTATTACTGCTACAGTATTAATCCCCTACATAGAAATCTATTCATAATATGATACATGCTATCCAGGGGGAGTGATAGCTCACTGGTTAAAGACACTGAGCTTGTCAGCTGGAAAGTTGACAGTGTCAAGGTTCCAACCGATGCCCTAATTAAATCATGAACCTCGAGCCAAGCTTAAAAAAAAATCCAGTTATTTATTAGGAGCTTCATAAATAGGTACCACTTCGGTGGGAAAGTAACAGCATCCTGTGAACCTCGGCATATAGTCACATCGGCCATATGACCACAGAAATGTCTTTGGACAACATTAGCTCCCTTGGCTAAGAAACAGAGATGAGCATACACACACACATACACACAGACAGAATCAGACACAACTGGACAAGTGAAACCTTTACCTTTACATGCTATCCATTATGTGTTTCACTTCAGTAGCAGGTTTTTCAGGCCCCTAGTGCTGATCCCGCTCCTAGATTTCAGAATTAAAACTGAGAACAAGTGAATTGTCCAAAATCATATGATAATCACACAAGGACATATGCTGCTCCATCCAAGTCCAGAGTTCCAAACAGTGGAAATGCTATCTACTTCTAGGGTCATGGAATCCCAATTGCAAGGGCCCTTTGGGGCCACCAAGTCCTCCCAGTGTCTTCCTCAGTGCAAAAATTCTAATTCCACCTCCCTACAGATGGATGTCCAGCCTCTGCTTGAACCCTTTGTTTTGAAGAGGAGCCTCATCTTTCTTGATCTTAAGGTTATGGTCAAAAAAGTCAGGATGACAGCCATGATAGGCCAACAAAAGTCCACTTGCTTTTTCTATGTGCAGGACGCATAAAAAGAGATGACACTTCAATCACATCACTGTAGCTTCCATCTTGGCTTTCTGACCACATTGTGTACTGCAGACATGCTTGTGTTATTGGCTCCACTATTGAACTGCTCTCCTAGGAAGCTTTTCCTATGATTAAAATTGGAATCTACTTTCTGGCAATTTAAACCCATTATTCTATCTGGAAAATGGAGAAAAGATCTGGAGTTTTTCCCATGAGATATTTTATCTTCTTGTTTCCATTCCCTGTCTCCCCACCCCTGCCCAGCCTTTTCTACTTGTGCTAATTATATCCAGGGACAGTTCCTAGGGGGCTTCCCCACATCCCCCTTGCAATTTTGGGTCTGACACTCCCAGAATGTCCGAAAGTTGCCCCCAGTCCACCCATGTCATGGTAAATGTCTAACTACAACACCTCCCTGATCACCTGGCCCTGCAAGGGTTAACCGACCATATATCCCATAACCCCTGTAACCACTCCTTACCTCCTTGCCCCTCCTCCTGGGTATAATAGCTCCAACCACAAGGTCCACAGGTCCATAGGTCATTCCAGATGTATACCTGAAAGAGAAAGGTACAAGGTCAGTGACCTCCAGTGCCAATAAATCTACAATAAAGATACAGAAAAGAATTGAAATTTGTCTTTGAGTTATTGGGCTAGATCCATCTTTCAACAAAATAGTAGCAGAGGACGGTTGCCCATAACTCCAGATAATGACTGAACCCAACATCTAGCCTGAAGAAGCAAACAGAGTACAGACCAGAGCTCTTACCAAGAAGATGGCTGAGAAACTTGCAACCAAGGCCACAGCCATGGAGGAGACAGAAGCTGGAAGCGAGCAGGACTCCAGCCTGGACTCACAATCAGATGAAGAGGGGCCATCCAAAGAAATCACCGCCCTGGAAGAAGAAACAGCACAGAAAATGAATAAATTCAAACTCTCCATCCTGAAACTGATGGAGGCAAGCAGCGACAAAGAAAACCTCATCGCGGACCTTCAAAGCCATTGCATGATAACTGCACCCACCTCCTCCACAGGAGGCTGGGACACATAAGTTTCCCCATTGTAAAGAGAATGACAGAATGTACCGAAGGTCTCAAAGTAAAGAACTGCGAAAACTATTTAGAGTGTTCAATCTGTAAGCGTTCAAAGATCAAGGTCAAAGCCATCCCCAGGGGATCAAAACGAACCACAGAGTCCCCCTTCCAATTAGTGCATATGGACTTGGTAGGGCCATTGAAACCCTCTGTGGGGCATAGGAAGCGATTCTTCCTCACGATTGTGGATGACTACACCAGATACAGGTATGTCTACTCCCTCAGACACAAAAACGAAGTATTCCAAAGGTTTAAAGAATTCCACAGAAGAGTAGATATGCAACATAACATGAAAATAAGGCAAATAATGACAGACAGGGGCTCAGAATTCATGGCCAAGGAATTCACGAGGTGGCTGAGAGAACAGGGCATAGCGCATTACACCTCTTCACCTTTCTCCCCCTTCCAGAATGGGGTTGCAGAGAGAAAAAACTGGGTGTTGCAAACGATGATGAGGTGTGCTCTGGAGGATGCTGGGATGGGGCAGCATTTCTGGTCAGAGGCACTACATTATGCCAATTACACCCTGAATAGACTGTGGTCAAGCTCTACCAATAAGACACCATACAAGATGCTATACAACAGAAAGCCCAACATTGCACACTTACACATATTCGGCGCCCCAGCCGATGTCCACATCCCCAGGCAATTAAGAAAGGGGAGAAATTATCAAAAAGACTGAGATTCGTGGGTTACGAACCAGGCACAAAGGGCTACAGATTTGTCGACAACAACAACCATTTTGTCGTTTCCAGGTCAGCCAGCTTCCACGAAAATGCAAACTGGTCAAGGGTACACTCCAATGACATCCCCACCAATAGGGTTACATTCGAACATGGCCAGGGGGAAAAGGAGGTCAGAGAGGTCAGAGGGCATAAAGCCAACAATCGCAAAGCGAGCATCAGAGAGTGGAAAGAAGGGCACCCTTCCCTGAAGATAGATGACCTGACAAACAAAGAGGCAGACAACATGCAGGAAACCGAGCCAACCCCCAGCAGGCCAGTCAGAGAAAACAGAAACAAGCTGCCAAGGAAGCTGGAGGACTATGTCATGGCCATCCACAACACCCATTTCACGCCCAGCTCATACGAAGACATCCTCGGGCTCCCCCAGGAAGAGAAAGAAAAATGGATGTCTGCCATGGAGAAAGAGATGGAGAGCCTAAGGAACCTCCAAGTATACTCACCTGCCCAAATTCCAGAGGACAAAAGACCAATAGGAACCAAATGGGTGTTCAGAGTTAAGACATTAGAAGACAACAAGGTCCTGTACAAGGCAAGACTAGTCGCACAGGGTTTCACCCAAAGATACCCCGAAGACTATACAGACACCTACTCGCCTACCGTCAGGGCGGAGAATGTCAAAAGCGCCCTGGTGGTGGCCACCATCCTGGGCTTGGAAGTTTTCCAATTCGATGTACAAACAGCGTACCTGCACGCTGAGTTGGACAAAGAGATATACGTCAAAGCACCGCCTGGATACAATGAGGGTGAGAACCAGACCTGGCTGCTGAACAAAAGCCTGTACGGACTCAAGCAGTCGGGCAAAAGGTGATATGATTGCCTAGCCAAGGCTCTCAGATCCATGGGCTTTGAAGCCACTTCAGCTGACAAATGCTTCTTCATGAAGAGAGAAAACAACACATTCGAAGGCGTGCTCATTTACGTGGACGACATCTTGTACATCAGCAAACACAAGGACAGATGTGACAAGTTCGCCACTGAGCTGGGTAGCCACTTCTCCCTAAAGTCACTTGGAAAGATCGATAAATACCTAGGGGTCCAAGTGATGAAAACCGACAAAGGTTTTCACCTCTCCCAGAGAGAAAAGATCATCGAGCTGCTGTCCAAATGCAACATGTCCGAAGCAAAACCCAGCGAGACTCCCATGCAGCCAGAGTTCCTGAAGTCTATGTACGAGGAATCTGAACCCTTCACAGACAATAAATTGTATAGATCAATGATAGGGTCACTGCTGTATATATCCAACTGGACCAGGCCCGACATCGCCTTAGCCGTCAATCTGCTGTCCAGACATGTAAGCAAACCCACAGTAACACACTGGAATGCCATCAAAAGACTACTTAGATACTTAAAATTCAGCGCAGATGCCCAACTCTGCCTAGAGCCAGAAATATCCGAGAAACCAAAACTAACCTGCTACGTGACGCTGATTGGGCTGGGGACATAAAAAGCAGAAAAAGCACCTCCGGCTACGTGCTACTACTCAACAATTGCCCCATCCATTGGTACACTGGAAAGCAAAAACTGGTGGCCACATCAACTACGGAAGCAGAATTCGCTTGTCTATCCAAGGCCGCAAACAACTTAGTGTGGTTCGATGACCTGCTCTGCAGCATTTGGGCTGAACCCTCATACCCAATAGTCATCCACGAAGACAACAAAGCAGCAATAGAGATCTCAAGGGCCAATGCTGTAGGACAGCGATCTAGGCACATTGACATTAAGTGCAAACACGTCAGGCAGTTTTCAGAGATAGATTTCATTAAGGCAGTACACTGTGACACAGAGGAGCAAACAGTAGATATTCTCACTAAACCCCTACCACATAAACAGCATGCATACCTCATGTCCAAAATGTATGTTTACATGTGATCCATACCTGTGCATGTATATTCTCTGTATGTATATAACCACTTCTCCAGGTACCCAGTTAGACATTTAGAGGGGGTTTTGTCATGGTAAATGTCTAACTACAACACTTCCCTGATCACCCGGCCCTGCAAGGGTTAACCGACCATATATCCCATAACCCCTGTAACCACTCTTTACCTCCTTGCCCCTCCTCCTGGGTATAATAGCTCCAACCACGAGGTCCACAGGTCATTCCAGATGTATACCTGAAAGAGAAAGGTACAAGGTCAGTGACCTCCAGTGCCAATAAATCTACAATAAAGATACAGAAAAGAATTGAAATTTGTCTTTGAGTTATTGGGCTAGATCCATCTTCCAACAGCTTCATGCTCTCTGTCCTAAGAACTCTTGGTTTCCTGAGACCCCCACCCATCATCACCAGCAGATGGATTCACACCCATAATCTCCTGTCTCAGCAGTCTCCAAGATACACCAAACGCCAGTCAAGCTGAGGGGTCGTTGGTGCTCTCTGAGCTTGGTGTTTTTCTTGCAGACATTTCACCACCAAACTAGGTAATAGTGTTAGCTAGTGCTAGTGTTAGCACATCATCATCAGATTGGATGAAGTTACCTAGTTTGGGTAATGAAACATCTGCAAGATAACGACCAAACTCAGAGAGCATCAAAGGCCCCTCATTTCAACCCTGAACTACAAACATTCTCCTTTGTTGGTACCACTCAGTCTATTTTCATCATCCTATTGCAGTAAATTTCCCCAGTTTTATAAGAGAAAAAGGAATGCCAAATCTTTCATTTCTTTAAGCTTAGCACCAGACATACAAAAGGGCATTATAAGTGGTAAGAATAAATGCATCCTTTGAAAAAAGATTTTGGACAATTTATGTTGTAAACATCCTTCCTCCCCCAGCAATTGATTTTGAATTTCTAATTTTGCTGCTCCTCTTTTAATATCCCCACATTTCATTAAGCAGAGCCTGTTAATATGACAAAGCAGAGATACGATTGCTGGAACTGTCAAGTATTTGCAAGCAATTGGCACATGTGTCATATAGACAACAGTGGAGGCAGAGAGTGTCTCCACCCCTATGTGGAAAGGAGGGGCTTACCCTGAGTATAAAACCCCCTCCAGTCTTTTCCACCTTGCGCTCTCTCCATCTCTCTCTCTTCATGTTTGTTCCTCATGAGACTTGATCTCTGTTGTACATAGTTAATATGATTTATCATATGAATAAATACGTTTAAGACATTTATTTATGCATCTGCCTCTGAACTCTTCTATGCTCCTGGGTGTTTCTACGATCCCAAATCCACAGGAACTGACCATTTTTGCAGACCAGATAAAACTCTTAGCACTGCTCCCTCCTGCACCATCTTTCTTACAGGTAGTCCTCGACTTAAAGCAGTTCATTTAGTGACTGTTCAAACTTACAACAGTCCTGAAAAAAGTGACATGGCTGGTTTTTGCAGCATCCACATGGTCACATGATCAAAATTCAGATGCTTGGCAACTGGCATAGGAATGCCAGTTGTAAATAGGAATTTACGACGGTTGCTGGTCCTAGGGTCATGTGATCCCCTTTGGCAACCTTCTGACAAGCAAAGTCAATAGAGAAGCTAGATTCATTTAACAACTGTTTTAGTAACTTAACATGTGCATGATTCACTTAACAGCTGTTGCAAGAAAGGTCATAAAATGGGACAAAACTCACTTAACTGTCTTGCTTAGGAATAAAAATTTTGGGCTCAATTGTGGTTGTAAATTGAAGGCTACTTGTACTTCTCCGTGAATAAAACCTGTCTGTTGGGATTTGGACCGTAAATTACTGTCCCAGGAAGTGGCATGGGAGAGGGCAGGGAGGGGGAGGCAGTGGCTGGGGTTGTGCTGTCCAGCAACAGATGACCCATCTCTTTCTCCAGGCAAGCGGGCGACAGACTCCCTACACTCACTCAGACATTCTCATGCTGCAAACGCCTCTTTCGCCTCCAATCCAAGGCCAAAGGTCCCCTCATTTGCACATATAGCCTGCCTTTCCTGTGTTTTCCCCCCTCCCCCATCCACAAATTCCAGATGGTTGGCCTGCACCCTGGGAAGTTTGCATTGATTGAAAGGAAGTCAAACATTCTGCAGCTGAAAGTTGTGTGCTACTGAAAGCCTTGGCAGGAAATCAATCTTGAGATATATAACCATTTCTTCTAAATTGTCCTTTTTATTATTGTTTTAAGGTGAATTATTAAAGGTCATGACAAGTCAAGTGTGCAGCGCAATATAGCTGAAAATTGCTACCTTTGTCAACAGCTCAGAAAATAACATGCTTGTTCCTGTCTACCATGCTGAGTTGGTGTTCGTCTTATTTGCTAATTAAGCTATGGAGGAAACTATGAACGCTGCCTCTCTCTGCCCCATGCCTTACCCTTGTCCACTCCCCTTGCCTTGGTCACTTTGGCTCAGGAGACCTTGCAGTCCTAAACAGTAGACTGGGCAGCTTCTCCAAACAAACCCAGCAAGGACCCCACGTGGGGAAGGCTAGGGCCTCCTTGTCCATCCAATCTTCCATGAAGCTGGTCAAGTACCCTGGCTGTCAACTCACCATCTGGACTCCTTTGTTTTACTTCTTTCATAACCAGATAGCAGCTTTGACTACTATGGAATCAAATATGCACCTCAGTGGTGGGCTCCAAATTTTTTAACAACCGGTTCTCTGCCGGGTGGGCATGGCTGGGTGGTCATGTGACTGAGTGGGCATGGCCAACTCTACGTCACTTGTGTGGGTGGTGCCTGTATGGGACAGGCATGGTTGGGGAGGGAACCCAAAAGGGGTGGGAGGAAAGAAAGATCCAACCTGTTTGTGTGGGGGTGTGCATGCCAGGGGTGGGTACTTCTTACCTTTACTAGCAGTTCGCAACGGGATCACACTTCTGTGCATGCACAGATCACCTATTGCAAACCAGTCCGAACATGTGTGTGTGTGAGAGAGAGAGGGGGGGGGAGGCTGGGAAAGCTGGCTGCAAGAAGAAGAGAAGCTGTTTTGTGGGCATTTTGGGGGGCATTTTCAGGCTCTTTTTCAAGGTGCTTTCAGGCCGTTTTTCAGGCTGATTTTGGCCAGGAAAATAGCCTGAAAACAGTCTGAAAAACAGTCTGTTTTGTGGGCATTTTTCAGGCCATTTTCAGGCCATTTTTCAGGCCATTTTCTGGCTGTATTTTGGGCCAACTGTAGACGGAAAAACGGCTTGAAAACGGCCTGAAAATGGCCTCTTTTGTGGGCATTTTTCATGTCATTTTCAGGCCATTTTTCAGGCCATTTTCAGGCTTTTTTCAGGCCGCTTTTGGCTGGAAAAAAGGCCTGAAAACGGCCCCAAAACAACCTGTTTTGTCAGCATTTTAGGCCATTTTTCGGGCCATTTTCAGGCCTTTTTTGGGCTGTTTTCAGGACATTTTATGAGCCAATTTTGGCCAGAAAATGGCCCCAAAAACGGCTGGAAAACCACCTGAAAAATGGCCTAAAAATACCCACAAAACAGGGCCAGACGGTGGTCCGATTTGCCAAACCATGCAGAATCGGAACTACCGGTTCAGGCGAACCGGTCCAAACTAGCAGCATCACACCTCTGATGCACCTAACAATAAGCACTGTTTAAGTTTGTTGAGATGTCAACTGACATCTGGACAATTTTCAAGTCAGATGAGCCTCGGTGTGCAATTGTGCATAAATCCTGTAATGGCAGTAAATTTCTTCGTTCTGCATCATCGTAACTATAAGTGGTCGCTGTTCAAATGGTTGATAACTGAGGACTACCAGCACCGCTTTTAGCCCCCTCAAGTCCTGCATGGCTGCTTGTCAAGGGAGCTGGGGGAGTTTCTGGATGGGACGAGCAAGGCACACCAGGCAAGGACACCAAGACTGCATGCTCCCAGTAGGGGTCACCAAAGGTAGGAAGGTAATAGAATATAGAATAACAGAGTTGAAGGGATCTTGGAGGTCTTCTAGTCCAACCACCCTGCTCAACCAGGAGAACCTATACCCATGATGGCGAACCTATGGCACGCGTGCCACAGCTGGCAGGCACGTGTGCCGTCACCCAGCTCAGCATGCGCACCTGTCTCCTACCGGCCAGCTGATTTTTGGGATGCACAGGGGGGGTGGGGCACATGCAGGAGACGCGCATGCATCCACAGAAGTTGTGCATGCATGTGCAGGGGGAAGCATGGGGGGATGTAGTGTGCCCCCCCGGTGGCCTTTTTTTGGGCCCAGGAGGCTGCAGGGAGGCCTACTAGGCCTAAAACAGGGCATGAGGGTGCATTGAGCCACCCCCACGGACCTTTTTGAGCCCAGGAGGTTGCAGGGAGGCCATGGGGGCTCATGCATGCATGTGCTTGGGGGCCCCGCATTGCATTATGGGTGCCAGCATGTGTGTGCATGCTTTCGGCACACAGCGAGAAAAAGGTTAGCCATCACTGCCCTATACCATTCCAAACAAATGACTATCCATTTTTTTCTCAAAAACCTCCAATGATGGATCACCCACAACTACTGAAGGCAAGCTGATCCAGTAATTTAGGTGTCAGGAAATTTCTCCTTGGTTCTAGGTTGGTTCTCTGTTTCATAAGTTTCCAACCATTAATTCTTGTCCTGCCCTTAGGTGGTTTGGAGAATAGATTGAGTACTGGGCAAACCGATAGAAACCCACTACTGGATTGACCCCCCCCCCCTTTTCCATCACAGCTGCTCAAGAAGTGGAAGATTGCTATCATCCCTAGCCCTTCTCTTCATTAATAGGATTCTTTATTGGCCAAGTGTGATTGGACACACAAGGAATTTGTCTCCGGTGCATAAGCTCACAGTGTTCATACAAGGAACAAGCGAGAAATCATAATCATAATCATCATAAAATACATTCATCATAACCATAAGATACAACACTTAGGGATAGTCATAGGATACTAAATAAGCGATCCACATAAATCATACTAGGATACTAAATAAAATAATTAATATAAATTGTAAGATACAAGAAACAAAGTTATAGTCATAGGAGGATAAGGAAATAAGTAATAGGAAATATGAGAAGAATAGTAATACAGCCCTACTAGGTAGCGTGACAGTTTTGTGAGGATTAGTTGTTTAGCAGAGTGATGGCATGGGGGAAACTAGACATACCCAGTTTCCATAACCATTCATCATACGCTTAAGTCATCAGTCCCCTAAACATCTTTGATATTCTTCTCTGCACTCTTTTTCAAGAGTCTCAATATCTTGTTTGTATGATGGTGATCAGAATCGGACACAATTTTCAAAGTGTGATCTTAACAGTGCAGTATAAAGCTCTATTAGCCCTTCATGTGTTCTTGATACTATTCCTGCGTTGATGCAACCTTGGACTCCATTGGCTTTTTTGACAGCTGCTGCACACTGCTAGCTCATATTTAAGTGGTTGTCTTCCAGGACTCCAAGGTCCCACTCACAGTTACTGTTGCTGAGCCAATACCACCTATTCTATACCTGTGCATTTGGTTTTTCTTGTCTAAGACCTTGTTTTTCCCACCATTGAACTGCATTTTGTCGGATAAAGCCCAGTGTTCAAGTCTGTTAAAGTCCTTCTGGAACTTGAGCCTATCTTCCAAAGTTTTAGCATTTCCCCCCAGCTTAGTGCTGATTGCAAATGTGATGAGTTCTCCTCCTATCCCCTCATCTAAATCATTTATAAAGATGTTGAAGAGTTCTGGGTCCTAAGATAGAACTTTGGGGTACCCCACTGAATGCTTCCCTCCATGTAGATACAGTTCCCTTAAGGATGACATGCAGAGTGTGGTTTGTCAGCCAGTTATGAATTCAACTGGTGGTGACGCTGTCTATCTCACATTTTTCTTTGTGGTATCAAGAAAATGGGAACCGAAAGCATCGCGGCGAGACCAACTGGAAAAATAGCGGGCTCCAATGAGCTCTGCGAAAATCCAGCTGGACAGTTGTCGGGGGGGTCTTTGGACCAGAACGTTCCTGTAGGGACGGTGAAGAAGGAGAGGCATCTCAGAAGACCAAGAGGAACAGGCAAGTTCCTCGGATGGTCAGAGGCAGCTCTTCAGACCGGCAGTGGGGGTAGCAGCCATTGTAAAATGACTGCTCCGAAGCTGGGGCAACTTGACTAAGTTTTTGTGCAGGAGTGGTGTTTGAACAGAGTGCTAGTACTGGGTGAGTGATTGGCCAACTCACAGGTAAAAGAAAATTTTGAATTGGATTAAAAGGTGTCCTGGAGCTGAAATGAGTGGCTATGGAGAGAGAAGAACAAAGAGGAGGCTAAAATTTTTCCGCACTTATTGCATCCACTGATTCTCACCCAGCTGCCCTATTTAGGGTGACTCGCTCCCTCCTTGAGGTAGGGGGAACGGAGGAGCCCTTGCAAGGTAGAGCTGAAGAATTTGTGCAGTTTCTGTCGGATAAAGTCGCTCAGATTCGGATGGACCTGGACTCTGATTGGGCAATACCGACTGAGATGACGGGGGTGAGTCTTAGTCCTATTGTGTGGGAGGAGTTTGAGCCAGTGACTCCTGAGGAAGTGGACAAGGCTGTAGGGGTGATGAGTTCCTCCACTTGTTTGTTGGACCCGTGCCCCTCCTGGTTGGTTTCGGCCATCAGGGAGATGACATGAAGCTGGCTCCAGGCTTTAGTTAACACGTCCTTGAGGGAGGGGTCCTTCCCGCAACCATTAAAGGAAGCGGTTGTAAGGCCCTCCTCAAGAAGCCTTCCCTGGACCCAGCAGAATTACAGAACTTTCATCCAGTCTCCAACCTACCCTTTGTGGAAAAGGTTGTAGAGAAAGTGGTGGCACTTCAGCTCCTGCGGTCATTGGATGAAATGGATTATCTGGACCCTTTTCAGTCCAGCTTCAGGACTGGCTACAGCACAGAAACTGCCTTGGTCACACTGATGGATGATTTCTGGTGAGCCCTAGATGGGGGGGGGTCATTCCTCTATCTTGGTGCTACTTGACCTTTCAGCGGCTTTCGATACCATTGACCATGGTATCCTTCTGGGGCGACTAAGGGAATTGGGAGTGGGAGGCACCATGTTGCGGTTGTTCTCCTATCTCTCTGGTCGATCACAGTCAGTGTTGGTAAGAGGACAGAAGTTGACCCCTAGGCCCCTCGTCTGTGGGGTGCCTCAGGGCTCGGTCCTCTCTCCCCTCCTATTTAACATCTACATGAAACCACTGGATGAAATCATCTGATGACATGGGGTGGGATATCAGCAATATGCTGATGATACCCAGCTGTATATCTCTATCCCTTGTCAGTTCAGTGAGGCGGTAGATGTGATGTGCTGGTGCCTGGAGGCTGTGAGGATCTGGGTGGGAGTCAACAGACTCAGACTTAACCCAGACAAGACTGAATGGCTCTGGGTATTGCCCCTTAAAGACTATGTCGATTGTCCATCCTTGTTTCTGGGGGGGGGAGAAAGTGCCCCCCTCGGAATGGGCTTGCAATTTGGTGCCTCCTAGACTCACAGCTGAGATTGGAATAACATCTGACGGCTATAGCTAGGAGGACCTTTGCACAGGTTCGTCTGGTGCACCAATTGTGACCCTACTTGGATCAGGAGGCTCTCCTCACAGTCACTCATGCCCTTGTCACCTCACGGTTGGACTATTGCAACACGCTCTACATGGGGCTACCCTTGAAAAGTGTTCGGAGACTACAGTTGGTCCAGAATGCAGCCACACGAGTTATAGTGGGTACATCTAGATACACCCACATTACACCAATTCTCTGCGAGCTACACTGGCTCCCTATTGGTCTCCGGGCACAATTCAAGGTGTTGGTTATTACCTTTAAAGCCCTACATGCTCAGGGCCAGGTTATCTTTGAGACCACCTTCTACCCCATAGCTCCCAGCGACTGGTAAGATCCCACAGAGTCAGTATCCTCCGGGTCCCGTCAGCTAAACAATGCTGGCTGGCGGGCCGGCGGGGAAGGGCCTTCTCTGTGGCTGTCCCAGCTCTCTGAAACCAATTATCCCCTGAAGTCCAGACTGCCCCCATCCTACTGGCCTTCTGGAAAGCGGTGAAGATCTGGCTCTTCCGGCAGGCCTGGGGCCGTTGATCTCGCTATGGTGATCTTACGAACCCGGCCACAAATTAGAATGTATGGGTTTTAATGTTTTCTTTTAAACTTTTGTATGAGATATTGTTCGCATTGTTTTATTCTCTGTTGTAAGCCACCCAGAGTCCCTCAGGAGTTGGGCGGCATAAAAATGTGACTAATAAATAAAAATAAATAAATAATAAAATACTAAAGCGCAAGAAAGTTTTTGTATCTATAATTGGATTTGGAGAAACTAAAAATAATAAAAGAAAAGAACCCTAGGAAAAGTATTTTTTATGTGGATTTAAATATTTTTAACAGCTTTGACATTTAGTTGGTTTGAAAATATTGTGGATTTGAGAGAGACATCTGCTGGCTGAAAGAGAGTACTGCAATATTTACTGGAAGGAAGAAGGAAAAGTACCTTGACCACTAAAAGATAATTTGGAAACTGAGAATTTTTAAGGAGTATCTGTCTTTCTACATTGCTTGGTTTTGATTCTCAATGGCTGTGGAAGATACAAAGATTTAACTTGGAGTGGACTGGATAAATACTTAATTTGGACATTATTTGAAAACAAAAAGAGACTATATGGATTTAAATTTTAATTTATTTATTTATTTATTTATTTTTCATATTTGTATACTGCCCTACTCCCGAAGGACTCAGGGCGGTGAACAGTCATAAATAATACAAAGACATATAAAAGTTAAAGACTATTAAAAAACAGATTAAATAATTTAGGCTCAAAAAATTAAAACCAAAACAACTAAATTTATCTAAAAGAGATCTAAAACCCGATTTAAAAACCCGATTTAAAAGCCAATTTAAAAGGGAGAGTTAGGCCAGACCAGCCTGTTGGAATAGAAACGTTTTCAGGGCACGGCGGAAGATGCATAAGTCTAGGATCTTTCGTAACTCTGGGGGGAGCCCGTTCCAGATGGCAGGTGCCCCCACAGAGAAGGCTCTCCCCCTGGGGGCCGCCAGTCGACATTGTTTGGCCGACGGCACCCCGAGGAGCCCCTCTCTATGGGAGCGAACTGGTCGGTGAGAGGCTATTGGTGGCAGGAGGCGGTCTCGTAAGTACCCTGGCCCTGAGCCATGGAGCGCTCTAAAGATAGTAACCAAAACCTTGAAGCGCACCCGGAAGACCACCGGGAGCCAGTGTAGCTCGCGCAGGAGGGGGGTCACATGAGAGCGCCACATTGCTCCCATCACCACCCGCGGGGCCGCATTCTGGACCAGTTGGAGCTTAAATTAAATGTGACATAATTTAAAAGTTTTAACACTTTCTTAAATTGGCAATATGGAGTCTTGGATGTGTGAGGAATTAATCAAGATGTTTAAAAATATGCATGAATCACTAAAGGATAATAAAAAATCAGAAATTTTGCTGGAATACACACAACAAGAAATAGGGGAGAAGATGGCAGAAGAGAGCATAAATGAGCAAGAAAATAATATTGAAGGAAAAGGAATTGAATGCAAAAAGCAGTTAGATGATTTCACTGGGATTTACAGTGGCAAAAAAAAGAGTGGATGGGGGAACATCCCCCAAAAAAGAATCAATTAAGGGTAAAGAGGGAAATAGTGGAAAGAGATTAGGAGAAAACATGGAGAGAACTATTTGAATGATATATCTAAAAGTGAGAAAAAGGAGTCAGAAGAAAAGATATAATAAATATTTTTAAAAGAAGAAGAAGTTAAGAGAATGGGGAAAAAGGAGAAAATTATTAAGAAGTGGAATTTTGGAGAGACCAAGAGAAAATGGTTAAAGAAGGGAAGATCAGTGGAAAGGAGAAAGGGAAATAAGGTAAATATTAGTAGATTTAAGGGAACTGTATTAATATTATTGATTGTGGATGGTCAAAGGGTTTTAATGTAAGATTTGAATAGGATGTTGTATATTGTTTATAGTAAAACAGAATAGCAGATGAAATGTGAAATGGTAATTTGGTTTAATTTAAGACAATTTTAATTTAGAAGCAAAGTCGAAATGTTAAAAAGTGGAATGGGGATTTTGAGAAATATATTCTGTAATGGAGAAATAAGATAATTAATTGATGTTATTGTAAGAGATTAGGAATTAAGGGTGGATAGTGATACTGTTTATGTATTACATATTAAGAGAAATTTAGATAAGACAAAATATGAAAAAAGAATATTATGGCTGAAATCGGAAATATGTAAAATGGACTTAGAAAAAAAAGAACAATATGGTAGAAGTTGAAATAACAAGATATGGTGAAAAATGATTAATTGGTGATAAAGAACTATATGAAAGAAATGAATATGGAAAAAATAGGAAGATTGAAATAGATTAAAAAGATTAATATATATATAAAATGTTTTAAGATGTGACCGGTCAACACTCTGTTCATAAAATATGTATGATGAAAGAAAAAAATTAATAAAACTTGTTTACAAAAAAAGAAAATGAATAGATAAGATAAAGTGGTTGGTGATATAGCCTCCCAAAGTTGCTCTGGATAGCAAGATGGGTGAGATATAAATTTAATAAATTAATAGATAAAATAGTGCCTCAGGTGAGATGGCACTCAACATCCTATTGAGGAAGAGTTGAAGGTCTTTTGGAATACTAAGGGTTTAGGGATTTTGAACAAGCAGGGTAGAAAGAATACAGACTCCTTTGCACTTTGGTGTTGGAGAAGACTCTTGAGAATATTTTGGAAAGTCAAGAAGACGAGCTGATGGAGCATTGAATAAATCAATCCAGAGTTCTCATTTGAGGCACAAATGACCAGGCTGAAGTTATCCTACTTCAGACACATTATGTGAAGACCCAGATCTACGGACAAGTCTATAATACTGGGATAGGTAGAAAGGAAGAGCAGAAGAGGAGGATCAGCAGCCAAGTAGGTGAACTTGTTTGCAAAAGCAATAGGTGTAGCACTCAGGACCAGGCTGGGGACGGATCATCCTGGAAGTCTATCTATGCTAAGGGTTAGTATTGACTTGGTGGCATATATTCAAAAAATATCTCCTTTTCTTTCTCTGGATTGTGCTTGGCTAGTGCAACTTGGCATGGGGGCCGCAAAGCATTTTGCAATTACTCAGAGGGAATTCTTCTAATGCAATTAGAAACACACACACCCCGTCTCACTTGCCTTTGCATTCCTGCAGCAAGAGTTCAAGCAATTCTCAGGAAGCATGGTGCTCCATGCTCTTTTCCAGAGCAGAATGGGACTTTTCTCCAAGAGTTCCCCTCCCTTGTGTTTTACAAGCGTGAAGAATCCACTGGCAAGGCGAGTACAGCTTCAGGATGATTAAAAGGTGGGTTATGAACAACAGGGACTGAAACTGTGTTAAATAATGATGTATCACATTAGGTTAATCTAATTTGTTCCCCTGCTACTAGGGCATGTACATGGTAATGAGCAATATCACACATGGTGCTGAACGGCTGTCACTGATAGAGAGCTGCTGAAACCTGCTTGCTCAGCCTTGCAAATTCGTATGAGAGACTGGGCAGACCCCTGGCTGGGGCTGCACAATGTGCTGACAAGGCTCAAATGAGGTGGAGAAACTTATGGTTTAGCATGTTGTGGGAACCAGGCATTGTCTTAAGCCACAGTGTGAGACAAAAATGAGAGAATGCCTCAAAGCCTGGGCTCAAGGCTAAGCTAAAATGAATGTTATCATTCATCAAATTATGGAAAGGAGACAATCCTCTTAAGCCATAATATGGTGGTCTATTTCGACATGTTACATGAACCCAGCAATTGTACTTTGTTAACCTGAGTTCATGAGAAGTCCGTCGTGTGAATCAAGTGATTACTTATTGATGATGGTGCTGGGTTTGGGCATAGCATTCTGAAGGACAGGACATCGACCCAAAGATGTTGGGTGGCCTCCTACCTGTTCCACCATTCCTTCTACCAAAATGTCCTGCAGAAAGAGAATATGGCACAGGCAGTCTTGAGAACTGTTCAAAGGACAAGTGGTGCCTGCTAATCTCCATTTATAAAAATGCAAATGAAGCAGGATAATCCTACAGACAGATTGTAATGAATCTTAAACTGAAATGACAGTATCAGAGAAAGAACTTGACCATCAGCTTTTCCACCCAAATAGGCTATATGGATCCAGAATGCTGTACTAAATTAAGATTTGGACACCACCCCATTATGCATAATCTTTGCAAAACTAGTACAGGTAGTCCTCGTTTAATAACCATTTGTTCAGCAATTGTTTGAAATTATGTCTGTGCAGTGCCCCGGGAGACACTTGATTGCAATCTGGGCACTTGGCAACACATTTGTACTTATGCCAAATGCCCCTCAATCAAGTGATCCCCATCTGCAATCTTTCCTGGTTTCCCCAGAAAGTCAAAAGAGGAACCAACAGAGGAGGACGCAAGATGCTGCCCCCCACCCCCCCCCCGGCTAGTTCCTGGGGGCTGGCTGAAAAAGGTCCATCTGGAATTCCAAGTTTGGACAGACCTTTTTTGGTCTCCCTGAGTTCTCTCCAGCAAGCAGCATTTTTGCTGTCAAGGAGACCAGCTGAAAATGGACTTTTTTCATCCAGTTCTCTTTTTGAGAAAAAAAGTACTGCCCAATAGAGAAACTCTGCCAAGACTCTCCAGCAAGCAGCATTTTTGGCCTCAAGCTGGGTGGGTGAAAAATATCCCTCCCAAAAAGTATGGCTTTTGCACCCAGCTTGAAAGTAAAAGTGCTGCCAGATGGATTGATCCCTTTCTGTGTGAGGTGGACTCTCTTCCACTGGCAGGAGAGGAACTGCAAAACTAGGCTGGAGAAAGAATAATAAACACCCAAGCTTTTTTTTCTCCAACGCAACACTGACGCTCCCTTCTGTGCAGTCTTCCAATAGGTGAAGGGCTGTCACCAAGAAGAGAGAGCAACCTCAATCAGAGTAGAGTTGGCAGGCACTTGGGTGGTCTTCTGGCCCAACACCCTGCTCAAGCAGGAGACTCTAATACCATTTCAGACAAATGGTTGTCCAGTCTCTTTTTGAAAACCTCCAGTGATGGAGCACCCACAACGACTAAAAGCAACTTCTGTTCCACTGGTTAATTATTCTCACTGTTAGGAAGTTTCTCCTTGATTCCAGGTTGCTTTTCTCCTTAATAAGTTTCCATCCATTGTTTTTTGTCTTGCTTTCTGGTGTTTTGGAAAAAAAGTTGACACCCTCTCTTTGTGGCAACCTCTCAAATACTGCCCCAAACGTGCTTGAAAAAGCACCTTTGGGACAACCATGATTTGGATGACTGAGAATTTCTATAGACTCTCAAATACTGGAATATTGCTATCATGTCCACTTAATTCAGTGGTGAAATGCTACCAGTTCGCACCGGTTTGGGTGAACCGGTAGTGATAAAAACTACCGGTTCGGGTGAACCGGTAGTAAAAAAAGGCTACCGGTTCCTCTGAACCAGTATTTCTGACGATCAGCTGTGCCGCACAATTTAAAATTGCTAGAAAGCAGAAAATCCTGTTTTCTAGTGAATCTAAGTCATGCAGAACAGCTGATTCCCTTCCCCCCGGCTGCTCTACTTACCTTCCCAACCCTCCTTTTGGTGCATACTGCGCATGCGCTTGCACGCAGCATGTGTTTGGTGCGCACTGTTCATGCGTGCATGCACTGCACACTCTGCATGCAGCGCGCATGCGCGGCCAGCAAACAGATGGCAAACCGGTTCAGATTTCACCACTGCCTTAATTCTTCTTTTCTCTAGAGAAGCCAAACGCAAATCCTGCAAATGTTCTTCATATGTTTTTGTCTCCAGGCCTTTAATCATCTTAATTTTATTTATTTATTTATTTATTTTATTAAATTTCTATACCGCCCTTCTCCCGAAGGACTCAGGGCGGTGAACAGCCAGAAGATAAAACACAGAGATACAAAAATTTAAAATAGATTAAAAACGAATTAAATAATATGGCTGAATTTAAAATACCCCATAATTTAAACAGATTAAAATTTGCATTTAAAATTTATATTTAAAAGGGGAGAAGATTTAGGCCAGGCCAGTTTGATGAAATAAAAACGTTTTAAGTGCGCGACAGAAGGTGCGCAGATCCGGGATCCTCCGTATCTCCGGGGGGAGCTCGTTCCAGATCGTAGGTGCCCCCACAGAGAAGGCTCTCCCCCTGGGGGCCGCCAGTCGACATTATTTGGCCGACGGCACCCGGAGGAGCCCCTCTCTATGGGAGCTTACTGGCTGGTGGGAGGCTATTGGTGGTAGCAGGCGGTCCCGTAGATAACCAGGTCCTAAGCCATGGAGCGCTCTAAAGGTGGTAGCCAAGACCTTGAAGCGCACTCGGAAGACCACCGGGAGCCAGTGCAGCTCGCGCAGGAGAGGTGTTACATGGGAGCTCCACGTTGCTCCCATAACCACCCGCGCGGCCGCACTCTGCACCAGTTGGAGCCTCTGAGTGCACCTCAAGGGGAGCCCCATGTAGAGAGCGTTACAATAGTCCAGACGAGAAGTGATGAGGGCGTGAGTGACTGTGTGTAGGGAGTCCCGATCTAGAAAGGGACGCAATGGACCTGATGAAAAATCCTCCTGGTCACGGCCGTCAAGTGCTCTTCTAAAGACAGCCGTGAATCCAGGAGGACGCCCAAGTTGCGAGCCCTTTCCGTGGGGGCCAATGATTTGCCCCAATAGTCAGCGATGGCACCAGCTGACTATATCGGGACGTCGGAAACCACAGCCACTCAGTCTTGGATGGGTTGAGCCTGAGCCTGTTCCTCCCCATCCAGATCCGTACGGCCTCCAGGCACCGGGACATCACTTCAAGGGCATCATTGGGGTGGTCCAGGGTGGAGATGTACAGCTGGGTGTCATCAGCGTACTGATGGTACTTCACCCCGAAACCACGGATGATCTCGCCCAGCGGCTTTACATAAATGTTGAACAAAAGGGGTGAGAGGACCGATCCCTGTGGCACCCCACATATGAGGGGCCTCGGGGTCGACCTCTGCCCCCCTGTCAACACAGACTGTGACTGGTCGGAGAGAAAGGAGGAGAACCACCGTAGTATGGTGCCTCCCACCCCCAACTCTTCCAACTGGTACAGCATGATACCATGGTCGATGGTATCAAAAGCCACTGAGAGATCTAACAGGACCAAGACAGAGGAGCAACCTCTGTCCCGAGCCCTCCAGAGATTATCAACCAATGCGACCAATGCCGTTTCCGTGCTGTACCCAGGCCTGAAACCCGACTGGAACGGATCTAGATACGACGTTTCATCCAGGTACTGGGGAAGCTGTCGCGCAACCACACTCTCAACAACCTTCGCAACAAAGCGAAGGTTGGAGACTGGACGATAATTAGCCAATACTGCCAGGTCCAGGGAAGGCTTCTTGAGGAGAGGCCTCACCATCGCCTCCTTCAAGGCGGCGGGAAGGCACCCTCACCCAATGAAGCATTTATAATCCCCTGGAGCCAGCCTCGCATCACCTCCCGGGAAGCCAGTACTAACCAGGAGGGACACGGGTCCAACAAACATGTGGTTGCATTCAATCTACCCAGAATCCTGTCCACGTCATCTGGGGTCACAGGATCAAACTCATCCCAGATAACATTCTCAAGACCTGCCTCCGTCACCCTCACTGGACCTATCCAGTCGGAGTCCAGACCTTCCCGAATCTGAGTGATTTTGTCATACAGATATTGAACAAAATCCTCGGCTCTTCCCTCCAAGGGGTCCTCCCGCGCTTCCTGGTGGAGCAGGGAGCGGGTCACCCTAAACAGGGCGGCCGGGCAATTATCTGATGACACAACAAGAGCAGCAAAATGGATACATTTTGCTGCTTTTATCGCCACTAGGTAATTCTTAATATGAGATCTTACCAGTGTCTGGTCCGATTCAAAAAGACTAGCCCTCCAACTACTCTCTAGGCGTCTTTTCCAGTGCTTCATCTCCCTCAGCTCCTTGGTAAACCGAGGAGCCAGGCGAGAACGGCGCCGGGTCAGAGGCCGCAAAGGCACGACTCAATCCAGAGCTCCAGCGGCCGCTCTATCCCAGGCGGCCACTAGGTCTCCAGTCGAGGCGTGTGCAAGATCCTCGGGGATTGGCCCAAGCTCCATCTGGAAACTGTCAGGTTCCATCAGGCGCCTGGGGCGGTACCATCTTACCGGTTCCGCCTCCCTGCAGCGGGGTACCGCGGTTCGAAGGTCAAGGCGAAGGAGAGAGTGATCCGACCATGTCAAGGGCTCAATGACTATGTCCCCTATCTCAAGATCACTCAACCACTGTCCAGAGACAAAAACCAGGTCCAGTGTGTTTCCCCCCTGTGTGTAGGGCCATGAATTAGCTGGGTCAGGTCCATGGCCGTCATGGAAGCCATGAACTCCCGAGCCACCTCAGATGCCTCACCCGTGGACGGCAGGTTAAAATCCCCCATGACCATAGATCTGGGGGTATCAACTGCCACCGCGGCGATAACATTGAGTAGCTCGGGCAGAGCTGCAGCCACATGGCAGGGAGCCAGGTACGTGATCAACAAGCCCATCTGAACCCCATGACCCCACTTCACAAGGAGGGACTCACAACCGGCCGTCTGAGGAACAGTGGTCTCCCTCGGCCTAAGGCCTTCTCTAATAATAACCGCTACTCCCCTGCCCCTCCCCTGAGGCCTCGGCTGATGGAATGCGTGGAAGCCTGGTGGGCACATTTCTACCAGAGGGACCCCTCCCTTCGGGCCCAACCAGGTCTTCGTAATACCCGCCAGGTCCGCTCCCCCCTCCTGAATAAGATCACAAATGAGGGGGGCTTTATTTACTACAGACCTGGCGTTGCACAACATCAGTCGAAGGCCCAGGCCCTGAGAGTCTGTGCAACCTGGAAAACGAGTAGAGCTTTGGGGGCCGGAGCGCCCTACCACTTGAAGACAGCGGGTGCGTGCTCCCTTAACATGATATGGCCCCCTGCTCCTGCCATATCTACCCCCCCCCACTCACAGTACCAATGATGGAAACACAGTCTGGACAAGCTTGACCCCCCCTATTATCCCCGGATTCCCCCCACCTCCCGCCACGCATCCCGGCCCGGCCCGACCCTCACCTAAGTGGGTTATCCCCCAAACCCACGAACCTAGTTCCTGTCCAACCCCCCTCCCCCCTCCCCAGACCCCTTAAAAGTTTAGACAAAGACAGTTTTAAAAAACCCCGCAGCCCCCTCTTTGTGGCATGCCACCTCTCGGGGTTCCAAAGCCCGTCATCGAGGTAGGCCCTCGATAGAGTGGAGGGCCAAGCCTGCGAGAGGGGGGAGTCTCGCATTAATTGCTCTCCTTTGCACTTTTTCCAAAGTCTCAACATCTTTTTTGTAATGTGGTGAACAAAAATGGATGCAGTATTCCAGGTGTAGACTTACTAAGGCTGTATAAAGCGGAACTAATACAGGTAGTCCTTGACTTACAACAGTTCATTTAGTGACCGTTCAAAGTTACAAAGGCACTGAAAAAGTGACATCACTGTTTTTCACACTGATGACCACTGAAGCATCCCCATGATCATGTGATCAAAATTTAGATGCTTGGCAACTGGTTCATACTTTGACCATTGCTGTTTCCAAGTGTCATTTGATCCCCTTTTGCAATCTTCTGACAAGCAAAATAATGGGGAAGTCAAATTTCCTTAACAACCATGTTACCAACTTAGCAACTGCAGTGATTCACTTAATGACTGTGTCAAAAAAGGTAAAAAAATGGGGCAAAATTCACTTAACAAATGTCTAAATAATGAAACTGTTGGGCTCAATTATGGTCATAAATCAAGGACTACCTGTACTTCACGTGATTTTGATTCTATGCCTCTGTTTATATAGCCAAGGATTGCATTAGCTTTTTTGGCTGCTGCCACACACTGCTGACTCATGCTTATGTGATCGTCCACTAGGACTCCAAGGTCCCTCTCACAGTTACTGTTTTTGAGCGAGGTTTCGCCTAATCTGTACTTGAACCTTTGGTTTTTCCTGCCCAGGTGCAAAACCTTGCTTTACTCCACATTAAATTTCATTTTGTTGGATAGGTCCATTGTTCAAGTCTGTCAAGATCTTTTTGGATCCTGAGTTTGTTTTCTGGGGTGTTGGCTATTCCTGCCAGCTTAGTGTCATCTGCAAATTTGATGAGTTCCCCTTCTATTCCCTCATCTAAGTCATTTATGAAGATGTTGAAGAGTACTGGGCCTAAAATGGAACCTTGTGGTACCCCACTGCTTACATTTTTCCATGTAGACATAGTACCATTAAGGACTACTCGTTGAGTACTGTTTGTCAGCCAATTAAAATCCATCTGGTGGTAATGTTAGCTATACCACATTTTTCTAGGTTACCAAGAAGTACCATATTTTTCGGAGTATAAGACGCACCTTTTTACCCCCAAAGAGGGTGAAAATCTGGGTGCGTCTTATAGTCCAAATGTAGCCCCGCCCACCCATCAGCCCCCACCCTTTGGACATTTTCAACCTCTGTGCATCACATTTTCGGGCGGTTCCAGGTAGCGGGGATATGGGTCGGGGCACAGCCTGAGGAATGAGCCTCTTCGGGACAGTCAGGGGGGAGGAATCTCCCCGGTGTCTTCAGCGAACAAGGCGGGCCCCATGGTTCGCGGCTGGTCCCCTTTCTGGCTGCCAATCAGGCAGCTCAGGGCAGACAATGGCCACGATGACTTCACTCCCCAGCAATGTGAGGAGCCGCCACTGCCACCGCCTAAGCCCTCTCCACGCCTGGGAGCCCCTAAAGTTAAACGTCCCTTCTTTCCAACCACCATTGCCCATTGGCTCCTCCGCCTCTCCTCCTCCAACACCGACCATGGCGCGTGCAAAGTTAAGAGCTTCCCCCTCCCCTTCAAACGAATGATCAACCCCCCCACTCCCATTACCTGCTATGCAAAGCGCTTTCCTCCCCAAATCCACAAACGTGGCGTGTGGCTGGTGCTGCCACCTGAAAATGCTTTCCTCCCTGGGTCTCCAAAGCACATTGCAGGGGAACTGGCCACCACCTGAAATGCGGCTCTGTGAATTACATTGGGCCAATGGGCGGCGGTGGCTGGAAAGGAGGGACGTTTTGCTTTAGGGGCTCCTGGGCACGGAGAGGGCTTAGGCGGTGGCAGCAGCGGCTCCGCACATTGCTGAGGAGCCCTCTTTCCCAGTCAAGTCTCTGAGGCACCTCTCGCTTGCAGGAGGAGGAGGAGGGCGGTGTAAAGCAGCGCCACCTTTAATGTTGGTAGACAGAGGTAGAATTTTTTTTCTTGTTTTCCTCCCCTAAAATTATGGTGCTGTCAGATCCCTAAAAGTGATACTGCCATTCAATCGGAGGAGGGGGGACACTTGGATTCGATTCCCTAGCATTGCCTGTGTCAACAGATACTTTATAACCTATATCCTGGTGCCAAAGAGCCCTGAGATCTCCTTTACCTGCAGGAATTTTTATGATAGCCACGTGGGTTGTCTCACTTTAAAGGTGCTTCACGGTGTTGGTGACCACCTTCAAAGCGCTCCATGGCTTAGGGCCGGGGTACTTACGAGACCGCCTTCTGCCACCAATAGCCTCCCACCGGCCAGTACGCTCGCACAGAGTGGGCCTCCTCAGGGTGCCGTCCGCCAGACAATGTCGGCTGATGACTCCCAGGGGGAGAGCCTTCTCTGTGGCGGCGCCCACCCTCTGGAACAACCTCCCCCCAGAGATACGTACAATAACAGACCTCCGAATTTTTCGTCGGGCCCTGAAAACCCATTTATTTCAACTAGCTGGGCTGGCTTGAGTTAATTTTAAATTGATTTTAAATTGGGTTGTTTTAATTTACGGCCAATAATATTTAATTATTTTAAATTGCTTTTAAATTTTGTATGTATTAATAATAATAATAATAATAATATTATTATTATTATTTTATTTCTATACCGCCCTTCTCCCGAAGGACTCAGGGCGGTGTACAGCCTATTTAAAAACACAGAAACAAAACAACAGTTAAAATTTAAAATCATTAAATAATTAGGCTCCAATTACAATCCCAGAAATTTAAAATACCCCAATTTAAAACGTTATGTTAATAGCCCGGCCTGGCGGAACAACAGGGTCTTCAGAGTGCAGCGAAACACCCGGAGGTCGGAGATCTTACGTATTTCCGGGGGCAGTTCATTCCACAGGGCTGGGGCTCCCACAGAGAAGGCCCTCCCCCTGGGTGTCGCCAGCCGACATAACTTGGCCGATGGCACCCTGAGGAGACCCTCTCTGTGGGAGCGAACTGGTCGGTGGGAGGCTATTGGTAGCAGAAGTCGGTCTCGAAGGTACCCGGGTCCTATGCCATGGAGCGCTTTAAAGGTGGTAACCAACACCTTGAATCGCACCCGGAAGACCACTGGGAGCCAGTGCAGCTCGTGCAGGAGGGGTGTCACGTAGGCGCAACGAGTTGCACCCATAACCACCCGCGCGGCCGCATTCTGGACCAGTTGGAGCCTCCGAGTGCTCTTCAAGGGGAGCCCCATGTAGAGAGCATTACAATAGTCCAACCGGGAGGTGACAAGGGCATGAGTGACTGTGCGCAAGGCGTCCCGATCCAGAAAGGGCTGCAACTGGCGAATCAGGCGAACCTGATAAAAGGCCCCCCTGGCCACGGCCGTCATATGCTCTTCTAAAGACAGCCGTGCGTCCAGGAGGACACCCAGATTGCGAGCCCTCTCTGTGGGGGGCAAGGATTCACCCCCAATAGTCAGCGATGGCACCTGCTGACTATATCGGGGCGCCGGAAGCCACAGCCACTCAGTCTTGGAGGGGTTGAGTCTGAACCTGTTCCTCCCCATCCAGGCCCGCACGGCCTCCAGGCAGCGGGACATCACATCAAGGGCATCGTTGGGGTGGTCTGGGGTGGAGATGTACAGCTGAGTATCGTCAGCGTACAGATGACACTTCACCCCAAAACCACGGATGATCTCACCCAGCGGCTTCACATAAATGTTGAACAGGAGAGGCGAGAGGACTGACCCTTGCGGCACTCCCCATGCGAGATGCCTCGAGGTCGACCTCTGTCCCCCTGCCAACACAAACTGCGAGCGGTCGGAGAGGAAGGAGGAGAACCACCGCAGAACGGTGCCCCCTATTCCTAACCCCCTCAACCGCTGCAGCATGATACCATGGTTGATGGTATCAAAAGCCGCTGAGAGGTCTAATAGGACTAGGACAGAGGAGCAACCCCTGTCCCGAGCCCTCCAGAGATCATCCAACAACGTGACCAATGCCGTTTCTGTGCTGTACCCCGGCCTGAAGCCCGACTGGTACGGGTCCAGATAGATAGCTTCATCCAGGTGCCGGGGAAGTTGTCGTGCCACCACGCTCTCAACAACCTTCGCCACAAAACGAAGGTTGGAGACTGGACGATAGTTGGTTAATTCAGCCGGGTCCAGGGAAGGCTTCTTGAGGAGGGGCCTCACTACCGCCTCTTTCAAGGTGGCAGGAAAGGCACCCTCACTCAAAGAAGCACTTATAATCCCCTGGAGCCAGCCTCGTGTAACCTCCCGGGAGGCCAGCACCAACCAGGAGGGACACGGGTCCAATAAACACGTGGCGGCACTAATCTTACCCAGAACCCTGTCCACATCCTCGGGAGTCACAGGATCAAACTCCTCCCAGATAACATTCTCAAGACCTGCCCTCGTCTCCTCCCGCGGACTCATCCAGTCGGAGTCCAAGCCATCCCGAATCCGAGCGACTTTATCATGCAGGAACTGTACAAAATCCTCAGCACGACCCTGCAAGGGATCTTCCCGCACTCCCCCCCGGAGAAGGGAGTGGGTCACCCTAAACAAGGCGGCTGGGCGGTTCTCTGCAGATGCGATAAGAGCGGAAAAGTGGTTAGACTTTGCCGCTTTTATCGCCACTAGGTAGGTCTTGATATAAGACCTCACCTGTGTCCGGTCGGAATCGGATTGACTAGTCCTCCAAATGCTCTCTAGGCGTCTTTTCCGATGCTTCATCTCTCTCAGCTCCTCAGAAAACCAAGGAGCCAGTTGAGATCGGCATCGGGTCAGAGGCCGCAAAGGCACGACGTGGTCCAAAGCTCCGGCGGCCGCCCTTTCCCAGGCGGCCACCAGCTCTTCAGTCGAGTTGTGTGTTAGGGTCTCAGGGAACAGCCCAAGCTCCGTCAGGAACCTTTCGGGGTCCATCAGGCGCCTGGGACGGAACCATCTAGTTGGCTCCGTCTCCCTGCGGCGGGAGAAGGCAGTAGGAAAGTCTAGTTGGAGGAGCGAATGATCTGTCCATGACAAGGGTTTAATATCTAGGTCCCCTCTACCAAGATCATTCAACCACTGACCAGAGACAAAAATCAGGTCCAGAGTGTGTCCCCCTATGTGAGTTGGGCCTTGAACTAACTGGGTCAGGTCCATGGCCGTCATGGAAGCCATGAACTCCCGAGCCGCCTCTGACGCCTCACCCGCGGATGGAAGGTTGAAATCCCCCATGACAATAAGTCTGGGGGTATCAACCGCCACCCCGGCAATGACGTCGAGTAGCTCGGGCAGGGTCGCTGCCACGTGGCAGGGAGCCAGGTACGTAGTCAGCAAACCCATCTGCACCCCACGGCCTCACTTCACACAAAGGGACTCACATCCGGCTATCTGAGGAACAGTGGTCTCCCTCGGACAAAGACTTTCCCTAATAATCACCGCCACTCCCCCACCCCTCCCCTGGGCCCTTGGCTGATGAAATGCAAGGAAACCTGGCGGGCACATCTCAACGAGGGGGACCCCCCCCTCCTGGCCCAACCAGGTCTCCGTAATACCTGCCAGGTCCGCACCCCCCTCCAAAATAAGATCACAAATGAGGGGGGCTTTATTAACCACCGACCTGGCATTACACAACATCAGCCGCGGACCCTGGGCCTGAGACTCTACACGACCCAGGACACGAGTCACGCATTGGGGGCCGGAGTGCGCAATCGCTCGTAAACAGCGTATGCGCACCCCCGACACTTGATATGACCCCCTGCGTCCGTCATACCTGCCCCTCCCACTCATTATTTCAATTTCGCAGCCCTTCCTGTCATCCCCCTGCTCCCCGGTTAAATTTCCTTTCACGACCCTCCTGCTGCAACTAATCGACCCATCATCCCGCTCAGTTGCTATCTGGACCCCCCCAGGTCCGCTTTTGCAACCCCCTCCCTCCCTCCCGGGTCCCCTTAAAATTTTCTTTAAAAATTTAACTAAAAAACCCCTCAACCCCCTCTTCGCTACATGCCATTGTTTTTTACTCTGGCTGTTCACCGCCCTGAGTCCTATTTTGGAGAAGGGCGGTATAGAAATTTAAATAAATAAATAAATAAATAAAATAAATAAAGTAAATGGTGGGAATGCATGTTTGTTCGGGTTCTCAAAGGAAATAGTAAAGAAAACATCTTCACACTTGTGTATTGGCTAAAATCTGCATTCTGACTTAAAGGGAGGGGTCTCTACCACTTTAATCCTATTGCTTTGCCTAAGGGTATTCAGATCTTGCTTTAGCTGGATGGCTATCACTTCTGCTTAATAAAAGAATCCTTTTGAACAACGTTTCAAGAGTTCGTACTTTCTTAAGTTGGAAGGAGAGGCGATCCTTACAGAAAGCAAGATCTGCAAAACAGTCAACCCAGAGAAGCAATCTTTGCTCTACTGAGGGGACCTTGCAAATCATGTCTGAATGAAGCAGAGAGCTGGGAGAAACCGATTGCGATCCTTACAGGTGTGTCTTATACTCTGATGTGTCTTATACTCCGAAAAATATGGTAGGTTGTGGTCTTCTTTGTCGAAAGTCTTGTTGAAGTCTAAGTATATTATGCCCACAGCATTTCACTGGTCTACTAATTTAGTCACTTTGTCAAAGAATGAAATAAGTTTCATGCTTTCCTTCTAAGGTTTTGCATGATCTGTTTTTAACAAACCAAGGCTGGTTTATAGTTATAACTTTATATGTATCTAGATGTTCACAGATCTTTTTTTAATATTATTATCTTTTCCAGGTATTGATCTTAGGCTGACTGGCCTGTAGTTTCCTGGGTCTGTTTCCCCCCGCCCCCCACTTTTTTTGAAGATGGGAACCACATCAGCCCTTTCCCAATCCTCAGGTAGTTCCCCTGTGCTCCAGGATTTTTGAAAGATTTGGTACAATGGTTCTGAAATGACATCTGCCAGCTCCTTCAGAACTCTGGGATGTAATCCATCAGGTCCCAGTGATTTATAATCATCAAGATCAGGTAGGGGTTCTCCAACCATTACTACTAATCATATTTTAATAGTTTTTTTAACATTTGTATTACATGTATTTTATCTTTTGGCTGTTCGCCGCCCTGAGTCCTTCGGGAGTAGGGCGGTATATAAATTCAATAAACTAAACCATTTCCTTGCTTATTTTAATTTTTATTTCTAGTCTGTCTTTTATGGTTAAGTTGTTGGTACATTGGTCATAGTTTCTTTTTGTGTAAAGACTGTTGCAAATAATCAGTTAAGCAGTTCTGCTTTCTCTCTGCTGCCTGCTGCTTCCTTGCCATCTTCTCTCTTTGGTGGACTGTTTCCTTGACTTTTTTCTTGTTATTCATGTTGAAAGAAACCTTTTTATTATCTTTGACTTTTGTTTCAAATCTTTGTTCATTCTCAGCCTTTGTTTTCCTAACTTCATTTTTGCAGATTCAGTCTATCTGCTGATATTCTGCTGATATGTTTGTCTCTTTCCATTTTTTTTTATACTTGTCCTTTTTGTCTTTCAGTTTATCAGAGAGGTCTTTGTGCAACCATGCTGGTTTTTTCTTGGATTTCTTTTTTTCCCCCAGTGGTATTGTGCTGGACTGGGCTTTTATGACCATAGTTTTCAGAATATCCCAGGTTTCTTGAGTTGGTTTCCCCTTTTAAGATTTTTATCCATGGATTTTTGCTTAGGTTCTCTCTCTGTTTGTTAAAATCAGCTCTTTTAAAATTTAAGACACTGACTGGATTATGTGCTTGTGTTTGCATTATATTGAATTCCAATATGACATGGTCATTCTCGCCCAAAATTCTGGCAACTTCAACTCCCTCTATCACTTCTCTTCTATTAGTAAGAATTAGATCCGTATAGCTTTTCCTCTAGTTCCATCCTCTACCTTTTAGATGACAAAGTTGTCATATAAGTTGGTTAGGAATCTGTTTGATCTCCCTCTTGCTGCAGAGTTTGCCTCCCAGTTGATATCAGGGTAGTTAAAAGTCTCCCAATACTACTGTGGTATATCTCCTACATATATTAGTTAGTTGTTTAGCAAAAAGTTCATCCATTTCTTCCGCTTGGTTGGGTGGCCTGTAGTATATGCCTATAGCAATATCAACCTCTTCTCCAAAGCACCTCAAGTCAGAAAAGAAGCAATGGATGGAAACTAATCAAGGAAAGAAGCAACCTAGAAGTAAGGAGAAATTTCCTGACAGTGAAAACAATTAATTAATGGAAGGGCTTCTCTCGAGAAGTTGTCTGGGCTCCATCACTGGAGGTTTTTAAGAAGAGATTGGACAGTCATTTATCCAAAATGGGTCTCTTGTTTGTGCAGGGGGCTGGACTAGAAGACTTTCAAGGTTCCAAGGTTGACCAATCAGGATTTAAAATTGGGTTTCCCAAAAAAATCATGAAATGCAGCTCAGAATGATAATAATGGCACAGGCAGATCATTCCAAAGTTTGCTTTTAATCTGCTTGAAAGGACCCATGAGGAGGGCTATTACTAAATAATATAGCTGCTCCTTGGAACCTCTTTTTTAATTTTGTTTTGAGTTCATTACAGGAATCCTCAACAGCCTTAACAGTTTCTAATTACCACAGTGAATACACGTGCAGATTACAAGCCGGTGTTCCCAAAACAGGCTCTTCAAAATCCAGAACGCTGAGAGAATTTCATTTCAGCATCAATGCTTGGGAACCAGCTTCCTAATGTAACTCTGGGCTGCTATAAAAGACAGATTGATGACAATTCAATAATGGATGATCCAGGTCCAGCCAAGAAATGAATCAGAATAAACAGAATAAAGTCAAGCCTCAGTCTGGAGGATGGAGACAAATCAGAGCTTTCCTGGATTAGGTGATTGATTTAACTGAAAGAACATTATAAAGAGAAGTTAAATTATTTCCACAAGGCCTTCCCCCCCCCCAAAAAAAGAGAGAATGACGCTGTGCTGGGGCGAAGCGAAGAAAAGAATTATAGCCAGGAGAGGCAGAAGGAAGCTGAGATGGAAAGAGAGATCAGAAGCTGGTTCCTCTCAGAGTGTGCCCTGACCCTACCAGCATCTACTTTGATCTGATCTGAAATCATAAATTTACCTTGATTCCAAACAAGATTTTTATCTCTTATTGACCAACAGAAAGAAAACGCTAATAACAGTAACTTATTTATTTTTCAACAAAAGGAAATGAAATCTGAAGGTACTATAGGCCAGGGATTTCCAACCTTGGCCACTTTAAGACTTGTGGACTTCAATTCCCAGAATTCCGCAGCCAGCCATGTTGCCTGGGAAATTCTAGGAGTTGAAGTCCACAAGTCTTAAAGTGGCCAAGGTTGGAGACCCCTGCTGTAGGCATTTCTAAGCATATGAAGTGATTGGACTTGGAACTAGGATTAGTATTCCATTATTGTTGTTATTGTGGGATGTTTTTCCATTTAGAAATTATTGTAATTTTGTTGCTTTGGAAAATATTAAGACTTTTCAGATATAGTATTATATAGTATAGTAAAATATTAATATCTTTTCAGATATTTCCCCTCTAGTCAAATTCCAGACTAGATTTTTATGCAAAGGTATTCCTTGCAAATTAAAATGGTAAGAAGGTTTTATGAATCCTTGCTTTTCCTTAGCGGAGGATATTCATGAAAAGAGCAGGCAGTGTTGATGTGCTTTTTGGCAGGAAAACCTCTCATACTACAAAACAGTCTATGAAATGTGGGATGTTCTGGTTGTGAACAATTAAGGACTTTTCTGCAGTGCAGCCTTAAACTGCATGACTCCCACCCATCAACCAGCTGGAAATGAAGGCAGCTTTAGAAGACAGGCAGGGCAAAGGCCTACCAAACTCTCTAATGGGCAGATGCCTCCCTATCTGGCTTGATGCCTCCCTATCTGGGCCTTTGCTAAGGGAATCTTTTGGACTAGAAAAGAAAACTGACAGAACTCTTGTCAATTTCACCTCAATGAAAGAAGATCCATGTTTGAACATCAATTGAAGAGACTGGCCCATCCAAGTGCAAATAATCAACCATCTAAGGAAAAGAATCTAAACCAGTGATCTTCCCAACACACACAGGGAGAGGGGGAGAGAAAGACTCCCACCAGAGATCCAAGGGACCCCTGCCCTTTTAGCCTCTTCTCCAAGCATTGGGCTAGGATGGGGATTAAGCTGGGAGGCAGTTTGGTCTGGTGCTGGAAGGAAGGGTGCCCTTGTTCTGGTTGCTCCCTGCCCAGAATCGTTGTATGCTAAGGGCAGCTATATACAGTCAGGTCCAGAAATATTGGGACATCGACACAATTCTAACATCTTTGGCTCTATACACCACCACAATGGAGTTGGAATGAAACAAACACAATGTGCGTTAACTTCAGACTGTCAGCTTTAATTTGAGAGTATGTACATCAACTCAGGTGAACGGTGTAGGACTTACAGCAGTTTGTATATGTGCCTCCCACTTGTTAAGGGACCAAAAGTAATGGGACAATTGGCTTCTCAGCTGTTCCATGGCCAGGTGTGTGATATTCCCTCATTACCCCAATTACAATGTGCAGATGAAAGGCCCACAGTTCATTTCAAGTGTGCTATTTGCCTTTGGAATCTGTTGCTGTCAACTCTCAAGATGAGATCCAAAGAGCTGTCACTATCAGTGAAGCAAGCCATCATTAGGCTGAAGAAACAAAACAAACCCGTCAGAGAGATAGCAAGAACATTAGGCGTGGCCAAAACAACTGTTTGAAACATTCTCAAAATGAAGGAATGCACCGGTGAGCTCAGCAACACCAAAAGACCCGGGAGACCACGGAAAACAAGTGTGGTGGATGACCGAAGAATTCTTTCCCTGGTGAAGAAAACACCCCTCACGACAGTTGGCCAGATCAAGAACACTCTCCAGGAGGTAGGTGTATGTGTGTCAAAGTCAACAATCAAGAGAAGACTTCACCAGAATGAATACGGAGGGTTCACCACAAGATGTAAACCATTGGTGAGCCTCAAAAACAGGAAGGCCAGATTAGAGTTTGCCAAACAACAACTAACAAAGCCTTCACAGTTCTGGAACAAGATCCTATGGACAGATGAGACCAAGATCAACTTGTACCAGAGTGATGGGAAGAGAAGAGTATGGAGAAGGAAAGGAACTGCTCATGATCCTAAGCATACCACTTCATCAGTGAAGCATGGTGGTGGTAGTGTCATGGCATGGGCATGTATGGTTCTCTTGTATTTATTGATGATGTGACTGCTGACAAAAGCAGCAGGATGAATTCTGAAGTGTTTTGGGCAATATTATCTGCTCACATTCAGCCAAATGTTGCAGAACTCATTGGACGGCACTTCACAATGTAGATGGACAATGATCCAAAGCATACTGCAAAAGCAACCAAAGAGTTTTTGAAGGGACAGAAGTGGAATGTTATGCAATGGCCAAGTCAATCACCTGACCTGAATCCCATTGAGCATGCATTTCACTTGCTGAAGGCAAAACTGAAAGGAAAATGCCCCAAGAACAAGCAGGAACTGAAGACAGTTGCAGTAGAGGCCTGGCAGAGCATCACCAGGGATGAAACCCAGCGTCTGGTGATGTCTATGTGTTCCAGACTTCAGACTGTGATTGACTGCAAAGGATTTGCAACCAAGTTTTAAGAAGGGAAAGTTTGATTTATGATTATTATTCTGTCCCATTACTTTTGGTCCCTTAACAAGTGGGAGGCACATATGCAAACTGCTGTAAATCCTACACCATTCACCTGAGTTGGATGTACATACCCTTAAATTAAAGCTGACAGTCTGCAGTTAAAGCACATTGTGTTTGTTTCATTCCAACTCCATTGTGGTGGTGTATAGAGCCAAAGATGTTAGAATTGTGTCGATGTCCCAATATTTCTGGACCTGACTGTAAGTCCTATAAATCAAACCAACCAGCAATGTGAAAGAGGGATCAGAATGCAGCAGAACACTCAAAATTAGAGTTAAACAAATAGTGCTAGTGAAAGGTTATCCAGTAGCAGGGAAGGAGAGAACCCTGATACCCCACAGAACCAGCATCAAAAACATGGAGAGTGTACCACTTGGGCCTTTGTTCATGCAGATGGATTTTCACATGTTTTGGGGGTAGGGGTCTGATTTGCAGGTTCAGAGGGAGCCAGATCATTTGCTGCAGGCATTTCATTTGTGTGAAATTCTACCTAGAATTGTGGTGAGTGGGCTGTTGTCTTCAGGCCTGAAGTAAGTAACCTTCTTACTGTTCTTATTACCAGAGAAGGAAAATAAGGAGCTATAAGCAACAGCTCCTTAGCTGAAGAGGCAGTTGTCACAAGGGGGGGAGGGGCAGTGCAGGGGACATGGGCACCCTAGAGACTATAACTACCATCTCCCACCTTCTCCAACAAGCTCAATGCAATAAATCCTGTGCTCATTACCTTCCAGTGGTGGGATTCAAATAATTTAACAACCGGTTCTTTGCCTTAATGATCAGCTGGGTGGTCATGTGACTGAGTGGGCGTGGCCGACTTGATTGGTCTCACTAAAGTGGACTGATGGGATTAAGTTCCTGTTCTCAATGCCGGAAATGAATATACTGATTGAAAAGAATATAAACCTGTATGTAACAACCCCTCGGGGTTCAGACGTTTGCTTGAGCTATCGCTGCTGAACCTTGCGCACTTTCTGCTGTGCCCTCAAAACATTCCTATTCCAGCAGGCTGGCTTGGCCTAACCTCTCTTTTAAACTGTTTTTAAATTTTTTAAATTTTAAATTTGTCTTATAAATTTGGGGTGTTTTAAATTTTGTTCTCTGGACCAATTTATTTAATTGTATTTTGATGGTTTTCTAACATTTGTATTATATGTATTTTATCTTTTGGCTGTTCACCGCCCTGAGTTCTTCGGGAGTAGGACGGTATACAAATTCAATAAATAATAATAATAAAATAATAAAATAATAATAATAATAATAATAATAATAATAATAATAATAATAATAAACCTTTCCTTTCGATAAAGAGCTGGTGTGGTCTTTTTTCTGTAACATCACCCTTGGAAAATTTCTCCTTAGTCCAATTCACAATTAAAATAGCACTGTTCCAACGAACAGAACAGAACAGAACAGAACAGAACAGAACAGAACAGAACAGAACAGTTGGGAGAGTCCTTAGAAGTCTTCTAGTCCAATTCCCTGCTTAAGCAGGAAACCCTACACCACTTCAGACAAATGGTTATACAATCTCTTCTTGAAAACTTGCAGTATTGGAGCATTCACAACTTTTGGAGACAGGTTGTTCCACTGATTAATTATTCTGTCAGGAAATTTGAGGGGCTGCTACAAAAATGAGGGGGTCAATCTATTTTCCAAAACACCAAAAGGCATGACAAGAAACAATGGATGGAAACTAACCAAAGAGAGAAGCAACCTAGGACTAAGAAAAAATTTCCTAAGGGTGAGACCAATCAACCAATGGAACAAGCAACACAGTTACAAGATAATTTGAAATCTTTATAGTCTAATACTGTAAGATAACTCTTAAATGCTGAAAATGCAGGATCAATATACACAAACATAGAAACAGCATTGCAACCCTATTCCAAATCAATAAAATCCATTGGGGGGAAAAACATTACTACAGTTATTAAACAGGTAAAGTAATTATAACAAAATGGAGACATTACAGATGAGGAAGAAAAACTGGATTCACATGCTTCAAGAAAAAATGGACAGATGAAATAATTTAAACACACAGTAAATGCTTTTTCCTCGCTCAGTTTTGGGACTCAGGAGAGTCCTGAAGGACCTCTGCTTGCTTCCAGAGGTAAGGGCCCAGAGGTGGTATTCAGCCAGTTCGGATCAGTTCGGGAGAACAGGTAGTGGCAATTTTAACTGGTTCACCAAACTGGTAAATACCACCTCTGGCTGGCCCCATTGGTCCCATTGGCCCCACTGGCCCCTCCGGCGCAGCAGGCAATGGGGTGTGCAGCCGTTGCGAAGAACAGGGCGGCGACAGCAGCGACAGGACTGACTGAAGCTCTTTTTCGGCACATTCGGGAAGGAGAGGCCAGTAGTTTTCGGCGCAAGAAGCCTGCAGCCAGCCACCTCTGCCGGCTCGGTTCCAGCTGGCAAAGAGGTGACAGCTGGGAGGCTTCTAGCACCGGAAAAAAGATGTGGCGGCTGCAGGCATCTTGTGACAAGGGGGGTGAATAAATGTGGGCTGGCAGGGAACCCAGCGGTGATGGCTCAGCCCTGGCTTGCCTTCCCTGGCAGTTAGCCGCGGGAGGAAGGTAAAGTGAGGACCAAGAAAGACACGGTCATGGGGGAGGAAGCGGGGAGATTGAGTAAGGGCCGGGGCCTCTGAAGTAGGGGGAAAGGGTGATGCGTGGCAAAGGGAGAGCAGGCAGCATGCAGGAGGAGGCCTTTGACAGATTCTGAGTATAGCCACCTCAGACCCTGGGTGGAAAATAGGTAGAAAGGCTGCAATAGCTGTAAGTTCCAATTTTTTTCCTATTGATTTCTGTGGGCGTGGCTTGGGGGTCATGTGACTGAGTGACTGAGTGGGCATGGCCAGCTTGATGTTCCTGTTCCATTTTATTCTTTCCGGGTTGAATTATTCCAGTTTTAAATCGCATTAAGGTCCTTCTTTTATAATCATCAAAGTCTGTCCTCTTGTAGGCAAAACGTATCCTCCTTAGTTCTCGCCAGTTATCTTTTTTTAAAAGTTCAAGGTTTTAAAAGTAAAACAATTCCATGTCATGCTCTTCCTTCTCCTGCAGATGTCTCTCTATAATCCACAGTTCCACTCGTCTAATTAACAAATCGCCATTTTATTTGTAATCTACATCCGTGTTTACCAAGTCATAAATGAGAAAAAAATCCAGTTTTCACATCTTCTTTCACCTTTATATATCACCCATCAGTTTATAATCCAATCCAAATTGAATACAAGTTCCAGATTTACATTTCCATTTGTCAATCACTTTTAATTCTTTATTCGGGTTCTTCTATGGTGCACTTGTCATTCTCACTTTCTCTTTCCATCCGCCATCTCTCCCCGCCATTTATTTATTTTATTTATTTATTTATTTATAATGCAATTTATATGCCGCCCTATCTCCAAGGACTCAGGGCAGCTCACAACGGTAAAGATGCACAGTTCCTCATTAAAAGACAATATAAAATTAAAATTCCAATTTAAAACAATTTAAAATTCATTAAGAAACCGCCATCAGTTCAGGCTGCGGAACAACCAGGTCTTCAAATCGTGGTGGAATGAGTGAAGGTCAGGGGCCATCCAGAGCTCCAAAGGAAATTGGTTCCAGATGGTGGGTGCACCCACAGAGAAAGTTCTACCCCTGGGGGTCGTCAGCCAATACTGTCAGGCCGACGGCACCCTGAGGAGGCCCTGTCTGTGGAGACGCACCGGGTGATTGGGAATTGTCGCTGGCTGCAGGGGGACCGACAAATATCCTGGGCCTTGGCCATGAAGGGCTTTGTAGGTAATAACCAGCACTTTGAACCTCACCTGAAGAGCAACTGGTAACCAATGCAAGTCGCGCAGGAGAGATGTAACATGGGAGAGTCGGGATGCTCCCATCACAACCCGCACGGCTGCATTCTGCACCAGCTGAAGCCTTCGAGTGGTTTTCAAGGGCAGCCCTAGGTAGAGAGTGTTGCAGTAGTCAAGACGGGAGGTGACCAGTGCATGAGTAATGGTGGGTAGGGCATCTTGGTCCAAGTAAGGGCGCAACTGGCACACAAGGCGGACCTGGGCAACTGCCCCCCTGATCACGGTCATTACATGATCTTCCAGAGACAACCGTGAATCCAGGAGGACACACAAGTTGCGAGCCCTATCCACAGGGGGTAACACCTCACCCCCGATGGTCAACGATGGAATATCTTGATTGGACCAAGATGCTGGTTCCCACAGCCACTCGGTCTTGGCGGGGTTGAGTCGGAGCCTGTTCCTCCCCATTCAGGTCCGTACCGCTTCCAGGCAGCAGGACATCACGTCGAGGGCATCACTGGGTTGGTTTGGGGTGGATATAAAAAGCTGGGTATCATCAGCGTACTGGTGATACCACACCCCAAAACCACAGATGATCTTCCCAAGCGGCTTCATATAGATGTTGAACAGGAGAGGCGAGAGGACTGATCCCTGGGGCACCCCACAGGTGAGGGGCCTCATAGCCAACCTCTGCCCCCCTGCCAACACTGCTTGTGTATGACCCGAGAGATAGGAGGAGAACTACCGTAGAAAAGTGCCTCCCACTCCCAACCCCTCGAGCCGTCGCAGCAAGATACCATGGTCAATGGTATCAAAAGCCGCCGAAAGATCCAAGAGGACCAGAACAGAGGAGCATCCCTTGTCCTGAGCCCTCCAAAGATCATCCACCAGCGCGACCAATGCCGTCTCCATGCTGAACCTCGGCCTGAAACCTGATTGGTACGGATCCAGGTAGTCTGTATCCTCCAGGGCCAACGGGAGCTGCTGTGCCACCACGCTCTCAACAACCTTCGCGACAAAATGAAGGTTGGAGACTGGACAAAAGTTATCCAGTATGGTTGGATCCAAGGCAGGTTTCTTGAGGAGGGGTCTCACCACCGCCTCCTTCAAGGTGGCAGGGAAGATCCCCTCATCCAAGGATGCCATTATTACTGCCTGGATCCAATCCCGTGTCACCTCTCGGGCCGCATAAGCAAGCCAGAAGGGACACGGGTTCAGTACACATGTGGTGGCACTCAGCCTTCCCATAATACTGTCCACTTCCTCAGGGGTGACAGGATCGAACTCCTCCCAAATCCCAAGACCGGCTGCCTCCTCACCGTCAGACCCTGCCCAGTCAGAGTCCAGACCGTCCCGAATCTGAGCGATCTTATCCAGCAGATGCTGACTAAACTCCTTGGCACGTCCCCACCCTCCGATTCAGGCAGGAGCAGGACACCCTGAACAGGGCGGCCGGGCGGTTATCAGCGGACGCGATGAGGGCAGAGAAGTATGCCCACTTCGCTGCCTTCATCGCCACCAGATAAGATTGTGTGAATGATCTCAACTGGGAACTGTCAGATTCGGAACAACGGGGTCTCCAACAGCTCTCTAGGCTCTCCTACGGCACTTCATCTCCCGGAGCTCCTCCATGAACCAAGGAGCCAACCGGGATCTGTGTCGAGTCAGAGGCCGCAAAGGCATGACACGGTCGAGTGCCCCCGGAGGCTGCCTTTTCCCAGGCATCCACCAGAGCCTCAACCGGCGCGTGGGAGAGAGAGAGAGGTATTGTCTCAAGCTCCGTCTGGAACCTCTCCAGGTCCATCAGGCACCTGGGGCAGAACCAGATGGTCGGTCCCGCATCCAGTGGGGGGGGGGGTTGGCATTCTGGAAGCCCAGCCGCAGAAGATAATGATCGGTCCATGACAGGGGATGAATAACTGGTACTCCCCCACCGAAATCATCACGCCACTGTTCCGAGATAAAAACAAGATTGGGGGTGTCCCCCCCCCTCATGAGTCAGGCCCTGAATTATCTGGGTCAGGTCCATGGCTGCTATGGAAGCCATGAACTCCCAGGCCATCTCCGATGTTCCATTCAGAGACGGCAGATTAAAGTCCCCCAAAACAATAAGTTTAGGGAACTCAACCACCAACCCCAAGAGAGCATCGAGCAGCCCGGGCAGGGCTGTTGATACGCAGCTGGGAGATAGGTAAGTAATCAACAGGCCCAACTGCCCTTGCGGACCCCATCTCATAAGGAGGGACTCACACCCGTCTATCTGAGGAAAAGTGACTTCCCGCGGACCAAGAGACTCCCTAATAACAGCCACCACCACCCCACCCCTACCCTGGGCCCTTGGCTGGTGTAGCACCTGAAAACCTGGTGGGCACTGTTCAGTCAGAGGGACCCCTCCCTCTGAGCCCAACCAGGTTTCCATAATGCAAGCCAGGTCTGTGTTTTCCTCCTCAAGCAACTCACAGATTTAGCCGCAATTTCCACGCCGGGATAATTTTACTAATAGTTTAGTAGTTAAAAATATTTAGAATTTTCTTTTTATTGTCTGTGGGTTAGCCGATCACTCTCACTCTGTCCAAATCTTCCCTCCTGCACATCGCTTGCTCCAGAGTCTCCAGCTTAATGGCGGTTCACTCTGATCGCCGCCCCCCCATCACTGGCTCGGAGAGTGTTTTTCAGGCTATCCAAGGGACTTGTCCCTCTTTAGATACTGAGCTGCCTCTCTTTCTTCGCTGTCCCTAGAAGGACAACTTCAGTCCAAAGACACCCTGGTGACGGTTCATCTGGCTGAATTTACCGAGCTCGTCGGAGCCCGACATTTTCCCAGCCAGTAACACCGCGCCGCTTCCGGATTCCTTCCCCCCCCCCCCCCCAGTTTTAAAGGGGCTAGAATTTTTCTGCTGAGGAAATGGCTATGTGGTTATTTCTTCTTTTTCTTTTCCCTTCCTTTGGTTAATTACAAATGAGCAGGAACGTCTGAGAGGTGTGTGAGCTACTGGAATCTTTAGGCAGGCAGGCAGCCTTGACTATTCAGCCGGCTCTCAAACTCCACAAAGAGTTAACAAATGGTTCTCCTGAAGCAGTGCAAACTGGCTGAATCCCACCACTGTTCCCTTCCTGTGGAAATTACCTTCTGCAGCGAATTTCTTGAGCACCAGAAAGACTGTGATGCTGTCACGTTTGGATGTTTGGATTTTCCAACTCAGCTCCCCCCACACTCCCCACCCAAAATTGTCCAAGCAGGTCTGGCCTTCTGCTAGAGAAAATGGCATCGTCTCTCTGTCACCATCACTGTCATTACTGACTTCTCTCTTTCAGCCTGAATTCCTCCTCTGCTGATTGCAAAAGCCATGGCTATAAGTGAGACTTCCATGAAGTTTTTCTGATGGAAAACTCAATTTGAATTGTCACAAAATTGGGAAGGCGGGATGGAGGCAAAAGGCATCAAGTAGCCTGCCACTCTCCCCTGACAAAGCAAGACTTTTTTTCTTATCTATTTTAAATACTGGGGAGAGTTTATTTCATTGGTGCCCATAAGCTGTCATTTGCCACCAACCTGGTGATGCTTGATTGCACAATTGTCAAGCTGCGGTGAAGAGCTTTCTTCTGCACTTGCAACACACAATTAAAAATGGGAAGTGGCTGCCCACCGTGTCAGGAACACTGGACAACTGGGGAGAATTTGTCTACAATTGTCCAGCCCCTGAGCCAGGGTAACCCTCTATTATCCTTGGGATTCACACTGTCATTCCTGCCCTAGTCTATCTAGGTTGACATCAGCCTAGCTTCCATCATTTTTGCAGCCCTGTGCTGCAGCCCCCCAAAAAGCCAATGCAGTCCTGGCTTCCATTATCAGCCCAGGGATAGAACCAAGAATCCCGCACCTTATTTTCATCATGGCCTCCTGCAGCACTCTGCCGGCCAAAAACGGGCCAGAAACAGGGCCGGAAACTGGCCTGAAAACGGCCAGCAGAGTGCTGGAGAAGGCCATGGAGGGTGAAAATGAGGCACCGGGGGGGGGGGGGGGCGGCAAGCCCCATTTTGGTTAGCAGGGTGCTGCAGGAAGCATCCCTCCCGCTGGCCCCCCACCGGCCCATGAAGAACTACAGTGCTGATCCGGCCCTTGAATAAATCCAGTTTGACACCCCTGCTCTAAAAGGTTGCAGATTACCAGCTACCTGCAAGGAATATAAATCCTTCCATTCCCCACAATCCAGTCAGAGCTGAAGAAGCTTCCTTGATGAGAAGCGAAATATCTTCAAAATAAAAAAAAAGAAAGACCAGTTGCCTTCTGAAAAAGCACCTTTGGGACATATGAAGAATGGTTACAGGAATTGGTAATGGATTTATCAAATCTAGTCTAGTGAAAAGAAGGACCAGGACAACAGGATAGCGGAGTTCCAGTATTTGAGGGCCACAAAGATGAGGGGGGCTCAACCTATTCTCCAAAGCACATGAAGGCAGGACAAAGAGCAACAGATGAAAACTTATCAAAGAGAGGCCCTATGTAGAACCAAGGAAAATTTCCTGACAGTGAGGACAATTAACCAGTGGAACAGAAGTTGCCTTCAGAAGTTGTGGGTGCTCCATCACTGGAGGCTTTTAAGAAGAAACTGGACAGCCTTTTGTCTGGAATAGTATATGGTCTCCTGCTCGAGCAAGTGGTTGGACTAGAAGACCTCCAAGGTCCCTTGCAGCTCCTATTCCTGTTCTGTTCTGTTCTATGACCTTTTAAAGTTCTTTCTCTAAGTCACTTTTCTTCCAGCTGGCAAATCTCCTTTTGTTCCCCTATGCAGTCTTGGCTTGGACAACCCCTTTCTCCTTTATCTGGCCAAAGGGCTTCTATTCCCCTTGGCCACCATATTCTTTCTCCCCTGCATGTTAAAATGCCTTACTGATGTGAGGAACCATGTAATACATATATGCATTACTTGGGAACAAGAAAGCTTTTGCCATAGCAATGAATCATGTTTTACAAGGAAAGATAGTAATGAACACTTACAGAGGTAGTGCCTCCTGACAATATTATTTTTTAATACCAAGAAAGACAAAGGAGCTCTGCAAAGAGCACCAGGAGCCTTTCGTGTCTTATGGCAGTCCAGGAATAGATCCTGGGCATCTGCTACTCTCAGTGCAACGTCCCAAATAGATACCCATCCTCTGCATTGTGTAAACCTGCTGTTTTCATGCAAATTCCCCATCAAACTCGAGCCTGTAAGTGCAGATGGGCCTTTGTTTGTGTAACTCTGTGAAGCACCAAGTGCAGGTTTGCAAGCAAAGGCCTCTTGAGGCAACCGCAGCCTGCTGAGGTAGGGAGAGGGGATGGTCTGAACAGGTTGAAGCTCTCATTAATTTTGACTGTTTTTCATAAATTGGGAAGGAGCATGCAGATAACAAATTCCAGATCTTTCCAGAGGAAACAACGGATATCTGAACCTTGTTTTGCTTCTCTGAAAATAATGAACGTGGAGGAAGAGATGGTACACCTTAAATGTGTACTTTTAATGTACTTACATTTTACTTAAATGTAAAAGGAGTATGAAATGTAAAAGGAGTATGAAGATTTTACCAGATTAAAATAAAATACATCTATATGGTTTAACTCCACCTGGCTATTTATTCAAAAATCCACTCTTAAAAAAACCCCTTCCCCTTTCCAGCTGTATGTAGCTGGAGCTTTGAAACTCTTGTAGCCTTCACTGCATTTTTTATTATTCTTGCAGCCGTTTTACATTAAAAGTTAACACTTTCCCTGTCAGTTGTGTGTGGCTCTAGGTCACAGTGCTCATCTCCATTTCTCGGCCGAGGGAGCTAGCATTGTCCCAAGACATTTCTGTGGTCATGTGGTCAGCATAACCATATGTCAAAAGACATGCACAGAACGCTGTTACCTTCCCACCGAAGTGGTACCTAATAATCTACTCACATTTGCATGCTTTCCAACTGCTAGGTGGGCAGGAGCTGTGGGGCAAAGTACAGGAGCCCACCCAGTGTTCTGTGGGCATGGCTTGGTAGGTGTGGCATGGCTTGGTGAGCGTGGCTTGGCGGGTATGGCAGGGGAAGGATACTGTAAAATCTCCATTCCCACCCCACTCCAGGGGAAGGATACTGTAAAATCTCCATTCCCACCCCACTCCAGGGGAAGGATACTGTAAAATCTCCATTCCCTCCCCAATCCAGGGGAAGGTTACTGCAAAATCCCCATTTCCTCCTGATCAGCTGGGACTCAGGAGGCAGAGAATAGATGGGGTGGAGCCAGTCAGAGGTGGTATTTACTGGTTCTCTGAACTACTCAAAATTTCTGCTACTGCTTCTCCAGAACTGGTCAGAACCTGCTGAAACCCACCTCTGAGCCCACCCCGTTTGAGCTTGGGTCTCAAACCTGGGCTGTTCGCTCTCCAGCTGTCGAGTTCAGCGTCTTTAACCACTGAGTCAACATGCCCCACTTTACACGAAGGCTAACTAAATTAAACCATAAATTTAAACTAATCCATAAATTCTATTTTGGCCCTCTTATCAATATTCTCCCAATAGCAATTAGTTTTATGGTCTGTATCATTTAACAAATAACTAATAATCCAGTTCCTGACATGAACATCACCGTCCTCCACATCACTCCAAGAAGTTCTTTGCAATCAGGCGAAACTTTCTTCCGTCTTTGGAGACAGTTTTCCCCCCTTCTTTCTTTATTTCTACTTGTAATTTTTTTCAAATGGCTTCTAAACTGTGATGAGATTAGTAATGAATAGAATGAGGGAAACTCAATAAAGCATCCAAGCGAGGCCATCCTAATGAGACTCAGCCGAGGTGCCTCCACCTGACAGAGGGAGAAACCATCAGAGGGAGGGATCTGCATTCAGCCCCCATTGTGGCAAATGGCTGAGATTGGCTCACAATATGCCAGAAAGATCTTAGTAATAGCAAGATTGAGGCCTGGCTGACAGGAAAAGAAAGCTGAGTCAGAATACTTCTCTGAGCACTAGCTGCCAAGCAATTCTTTCTGAAATATTCAGAGATGGCGGTGTGCTTCAAAGAAATTAGGTGGGCAATATTTATTGGCACTTATTTAGTTATTGCACTGATCTCTGGTCTTTTCATTTGAAAAACATTTTAGCCTCCCCAGAGGCTTTCCCTCCTGTAAAATAGGCTAGGCCTGACCCAAAATCATGTGACAGAATAACAGAGTTGGATGGGACCTTAGAGGTCTTCTAATCCAACCTTCTGCTCAAACAGGAGACCCTGTATAATTTTGGGTAAATGGTTGTCCAATCTCTTCTTAAAAGCCTCTAGTATTAAGAGTACCCACAACTTCTAGAAGCAAGTCATTCTACTGATTAATTTTCTCACTGTCAGTCGGGAGGTGAGGGGGGGGGGGTTAGGGAGGAGGGGGGAGAAAAAAGGGGAAAAAAATTGTATTTGAAAAACTTTTTCAATAAAAAAAAAATTCTCACTGTCAGGAAATTTCTCCTTAGTTCTAGGTTGCTTCTCTCCGTGATTAGTTTCCATCCATTGCTTCTTGTCCTGTCTTCTGGTGCTTTGAAAAATAGGTTTCCTGTTCTTTGTGACAGCTCCTGAAATATTGGAACACTTGCTATCATGTGATCTATGCTATCATATGAAGGAACTCACACCCTATGCCCAAACTCTTAATTCACCAAAACAGATAGCAACTGAAATACTTCTCCATGAGCCCTTTGACTTCATTTCTTCTTGCCTGATAAAAATTCAAGACTCCAAAGCTCATCAAGACAAGGAGAGGCTTGGAAACCGTTTCTGACTTTGTGCTTGAGGTGGAAAACAAACCCTGATTTTGGGCTGTGCTGATTAGATAGGTTTGTTACTATAGAAATGGCTAGTATGTATTACTATGCAAAAGTATATTAGTATAAGGTATATTATTACCTTATACTACTGCGTTAAAAAGAGTTGGAAATCAATGCTTTTTTTTCTTTTCCCTTTTACTCTACTCTTTTTCCTTTTTCCTTTTTCCTCCCTTACTTTACCATTATTTTCATTTTTCTTTGTATTTTATACTTTGATAAACTAATAAAAATGTGTTAATAAAAAAACAAACAAAGATGGAAAACCAACTTGGCTGGCTCCTCCTTCCGCTGCAAGATGGTAAGCAACGCAAAGTTTATTGGTTACTTAGGCTTATGCGCTGCTGCTTCAGTTACAACCAGCTCTAAGAGCCTTCAGTGCAGTAAATTCAGTAAATAACTTAAAAATACAATTACACAATGTTCAGATAACGTAACTCTATTATTTTTTCCATATATGTTGCTGTTTTAATGGTCTGTGAGAATGACCTTCAGAGACAGGAGGAAGGGCCTAGGAAACTGCCATGCAAAAGGCATCTCAGCCCAGGTTATTTCTTTGTGGAATTTGAGGAAGAGGCATGGGATGCATCTCACACAGAACCCTCCCTCGTTTTCCTGAAGTAAAGGAGGGGAGAAGTGCTTTGAGACTTGTAATCTTACAATAAAAGTCAAGGAGAGCACCAACCTAGAACTAAGGAGAAGTTTCCTGACAGTGATTAGTGGAACTAACTGAAGCTGCTGGGTGCTCTATCACTGGAAGCTTTCAAGAAGAGATTAGAAAACGATTTGTCTGAAATGCTATAGGGGAGTGATGGCTAACCTTTTTTGCTGTCGCGTGCCAAAAGTGGGAGGAGCGCGGGGAGGGTTGCGCGTACATGCCCACACCCATAATGCAATGTGCCCTGCTCCCCACGCATGCATGCACGACCCCCCCACGCTTCACTTGCTTTTGGCATGTGATAGCATGGTGGGCCCGCTAGGCCCGTTTTTCACCCTCCCCAGGTTCCAGAGGCTTTCTAGGAGCCTGGGGAGGGCGAAAATGGCCTTCCCCCCCCCACCAGAGGCCCTCTGGAGGCCGGAAAAGGCCTGTTTCCCGACTTCCAGTGGGCCCAGAAGGCCCAAAAATCAGTTGGTTGGCACGCACATGCGCACTGGAGCTGAGCTAGAACAATGCTTGTGTGCCCACAGATATGGCTCCATGTGCCATCTGTGGCACGTGTGCCAGAGGTTCGCCATCACAGGTATAGGGTCTCCTACTTGGGCAGGGGGTTGGACTAGAAGACCTCCAATATTTTGTTTTTCTGTCTCATGCTTTATCAAGGGTTTGAGTCTGGGTCCTTTGACGTACGCTGTTTCTGCCGTGCATGTCCCACACTGGAGAAGGGGTAGTCTTTCTTTAAAAGAAAAAGAGACCCTCCCTCTCAGGTCAAGCCCAAATGAGAGGCAACGGTTCCTGCAACTGCTGCAGCATAGCCCTTTCTTGTCTTGGCAGCCCTCCCAGTTCCCTTCCATTCCCTGATCTCAAGGGAAAATTGCACCTTTTCCCTCAGTCTATTTAATTTTAGCATGGTTAGAAATTCATCTCTTTTCTCCAAGCTGGGTCTTAGCTTTTGGGAGAAGAACGTTTCTCTGCTCCTTTTTTCCCCTTTCCCTTCTTTGATTAAAAAAGAAGAATCAATATTTAAAAGAAAGGGATTATATATTGAAGAGGCAGGCAGGCATTTTCTGCTATAGTTCCTTTCCTGGAATGAGGCTGTGATTTTTTGATCTTTGGAGAATACAAAACCTGTAATAATAAGTGGACGGACAGGGGATCAGTTTCAGACTGCAACTCCTTTCTCTGTTAATAAAAATCTAGTACTTCTGCCTCTTAGCCTGACCCTTACCAATTCCACTCACTCCATCCTCTTAATGCCTTTTCCGGATCTTCTGACAAAAGCATTTTGCAAGACGGATATGCAGTTGGTATCTCGTTATAAAAACCAGGGTAGGGCATGAGAAGATGGAGAGGCTGTGTCGAGGGGGGCGGGAAGCAGGGGTGGGAAGGGGCGAAAGGAAGACAAGGAGAGAGGGAGAAAAAACCAAGGTAAGGGGGGGCCTCTGCCGTCAAGACATCACCCACCACATAGATGGGCAGCTGAAGGGTCCCACATACAGCAGCTTCTGAAAAAAGCCCTCTGCCCTTTGCATCCCTGCCTCTGCTTATGCAGGGAGATAATAAGGGGTCAGCGCTCTGAGCCTGGCTGTTTTCTTGCTGATGTTTCATCACTCAATGTTGCCTAGTTTGGGCAATGAAACATCTGCCAGAAAACAACCAAGCTCAGAGAGCACCAGGGACTCCACATGTCAACCCTGAATTACAAATGTTCTTCAAGGGAGATAATGCTTAGAAGTCATGAGTAGCATACTGAAAATCTTTTCAAAATGTCAGCAAGCAAAGAGTACATAGTCATGAAAATACCACAAACAATGGTGGAATATGTGAATGTATATAAATATGAATGGACAGAAAATGTTTATGAAACTCCTCCAAAGAGACATTGAATTCTATTCCCAAGAGCCAGAATCAGAGTTTGTGTGAGTGCTAATTGGTCTATTTGCTTTTGGCTAAGCCAAACCATAGTTTAGTGTGATGCATCCAAGCAATTGCACCTCTTCCTTTGTCTCCCTTGCCCTTCCCTCCCCCAAACAACATTCAATAGTGCAATGCTGAGAAAGTAGAAACAATTCTCTTTTCTCAGCCATGATCACAACCCAGTCTCAGAAGATGCTGCTTCTTCCTGAACAGCTTCCCTGCCCACCAACCAGGAATCGCCATTCCCGGAGGCCTGGCTGTGTCCACCAGATTTGCCCCTGGCCTGCATCCTTCATAGCAGCCCCTGGCCCAAGGGTGGGTGGGCAAAGGTTGCTGAGAGCTTGGGCTGGTGACCAGAGGGGAGGGGTATCATCCCCTGACAGAAGCACATCCTGCTTTGGTGCAAATTGAGTTAAACTGCTTCCAACAACAAAGAGGCTGTTCCCAAGAGAAGGTCCCAATTATGCTGAGCAGCTATGAAATCCATTGACAAACTAAATCCCATAATCTCTTTTTAAGAAGCATTGTAATGACTGGATTAGAGCTCTGCTCCTTTGCTATTCAGAATGGAACGGCTAAAGCCAGAACCCTAAAGCCACAAAGAAAAGGAACCAACCCAACCTCTTAACCAGCTGCTCCTCTCCCTTCCTGGCCCAGACTTGTAATGGTGAATGACACAAACTACCCATTTTGGGAGGAAGCTCCTTTTCTATGCTATGGTCTGCAGGTGCATTAATTAAAATGCACTGAACTTGCTAAACCTTTCCCAGGTGCATTTCCAGGAGCCTGTCTGTTACAGACAGACATATAGAAATGCTAATATGCTAGAAATTAAGGGCCGAATAGACAGGGAATATTTTTATTGGACTAAGTAGACCCTCCACAAAGTTTTGGAAACTCTAGCTCTTGATTAGGCTTGATTTTGAACAAAATAAGAGAACAGAATAAGAAAAAGATGTTGATACTCTAGAAAGAGAGTGCAGAGAACAGCAACAAAGAAGATTAGAGGACTGGAGGCTAAAACATACAAAGAACGGTTGCAGAAATTGGGGTATGTCTAGTTTAATGAATAGAAGGGGCTGGGGTTACTTGATAGCACTGTTCCAATACTTAACAGAATTGGAAGGGAACTTGGAGGTCTTCTACTTCAACCCTCTCAACCAGGAGACCCTATACCCGTGATGGTGAACCTATGGCACGTGTGCCAGAAGTAGCACACAGAGCCCTCTCTGTGGACACACATGCCATCGCCAGCTGCTCTTCTGATTTCTGGCGTGCCTGTTGATCTTCGCGTGCACCAGAGCACCAGAAAGTTGAAGACCAACTGGTCTTCGGGTTTCCAGCACTCCAGAGCGTGCGCACGCATGCACATGTCTTGGTTTGGGCACTCAGTGCCGAAAAGGTTTGCCATCACTGCCCTATACCATTCCAGACAATTGACTGTCCAGTCTCTTCTTAAAAGCTCCCGTGATGGAGCATCCAGAACTTCTGAAGGCAAACCATTCCACTGGTTAATTGTTCTGTCAGGAAATTTCTCCTTAGTTCTAGGTTGCTTCTCTTCTTGATTCGTTTCCATCCATTGCTTCTTGTCCTGCCTTCTGGACTTTGGAAAATAGTTTGACCCCCTTCCTCTTTATGGCAGCCCCTCAAATATTGGAACACTGCTATCCTGTCACCTCTGATCCTCCTTGTCACTAGACTAGACATATCCAATTCCTGCAACTGTTGTTTTTATGTTTTGGCCTCCAGACCAGGGAGGCCGCGGTGGCTCACATGGTAAGATGCTGGGCCTGCGCACTGCTGAGGTCAGCGGCTCAATTCCCATAAGCGAATAAACCATGTAGGGACAAGAAAGGAGCCTCCCCCAATTGCCTACCAGCATTCAGGCATCCCACAGGTAAAGATAACACCGCCTGAAAAAAATCCTTTCAGAGGCAGCCAGCCACCTCGGTGATCCCTGGCTAACACGTACCATACGCTTTAAAAAAAGAAAAGAAAAGAGCCTCCAGACCCCTAATCATCTTTCTTGCTCTTTTCTTTCCAGAGTCTCAGCAACTTGAGGCTCTGAAGTCTCAAGATGTTTGAGTGGCTGCTACAAGAAGAGGTCAACCTTTTCTCCATCCAACCTAGAACTAAGGAGAAATTTCCTGACAGAACAATTAACCAGCTTCAGAAGCTGTGGGTGTGCCATCACCCTTGGAGATTTTCTTTCCTTTTTTCTTTTTGTAAACAGACAGACAAACATACAATACATCTTTTCTAGACAGAATATTGACCTGGTCATAAATTTGTACAAAGTTTTGTTCATCTTTAACACAGTTTTGTGTACATTCAATTTTTGGCATAGCATTTATTCTCTCTAATTTAAAAAAACCCGATGTCACCTTTCCTCTTAACTTAATTCAATTTTTTCTTTTTCCTCCCTGAAATTTAATCCCCTTAATTTGCATTGACACAACATAATACCATCTCCAATTATTTATCAAATATACCAAATAATACCATTGTTTCACATTTCTACATCATTCAACATATTAATAAAAACCAATTAAATCTAAATCTTACCCCCAATATAACAACTATTATAGTCTTATATGATAAACTTATTCATATTTCTAAATCCTATTACAATTTTTAAACTTCCATACAATTTTGCCCTTCTTCTTAACTTCTATTCCTAATATAATTCAATTTTTTTTCTTCCCTAAAATTTGAACCCCTAAATTTGCATTCACACAACATAATATCATCTCCAGTTTATTTATCTAATATTCCAAATAATACAATTATTTCAGGTTTTTGTTATAGTTTTGTTATATTTAAATTATTTATTTATTTATTTATTTATTTATTTATTTATTTAGTTAGTTAGTTAGTTAGTTAGTTAGTTAGTTAGTTAGTTAGTTAAATTTATATGCCGCCCTTCTCCCGAAGGACTCGGGGCAGCTCACAAAAGGTTAAAAACCAAAGAACAATAAAAAATATAATTAATTTAACATAATTAAAATCCCACAATTTAAAACCATATTAAAACCAATTAAAAACACCCCACAGATCAGATGAGTTGTTTAAAAAGCCACGTCTTTAGGTCCTTGTGGAAGGAGCGAAGGTCGGGAGCCGTTCGGAGCTCGGTGGGTAAGGCATTCCAGAGGGTCGGCACACTCACTGAGAACGCCCTCATCCTGGGCGCCATCAGCTGACATTGCTTGGTCGACGGCACCCCGAGGAGGGCTGCCCTATGTCAGTGCCTTCTCTGTGGGAGCCCCAGCCCTGTGGAATGAACTGCCCCCGGAAATTCGTAAGATCTCCGACCTCCGGGTGTTTCGCTGCGCATTGAAGACCCTGTTGTTCCGCCAGGCCGGACTATCAACACAATAGTTTTAAATTGGGGTATTTAAATTTATTGGGGTTTTAAATTTGAGCCACTTATTTAATTATTTTAAATTTTATATCATTGTTTTGTCTGTGTTTTTAAATAGGCTGTACACCGCCCTGAGTCCTTCAGGAGAAGGGCGGTATAGAAATAAAATTATTATTATTATTATTATTATTATTATTATTATTATTATTATTATTATTATTATTATTATTATTATTATTATTATTATTATTATTATTGCGCTGGTCAGTGAGAGGCAGGCAGTAGGTGCTCCTTCAAGTACCCTGAGCTCATGCCATGAAGGGCTTTATAGGTAAGCACCAGCACCTTGAAGCAGATCCGGAGGATCACTAGTAACCAGTGCAGCTCGCGCAGGAGAGGTGTAACATGGGAGTAATGGGAAGCTCTCGTAACAACCCGCGCTGCTGCATTTTGGACCAGTTGGAGCCTCCGGGTGCACCCCAAGGGCAGCCCCATGTAAAGGGCATTGCAGTAATCCAGGCGAGAGATGACAAGAGTGTGGGTGACTGTACGAAGGGCATCTCTGTCTAGGAAAGGGCGCAATTGGCGCACAAGGCAAACCTGTGCAAAGGCCCCCCTGGTCACGGCCGTCAGATGGTCAGTTAGTGACAGCCATGAATCCAGGAGGACACCAAGATTACGAACCCTTTCTGAGGGAGTAAGCAACTCCCCTCCCCTCCCATCAGAAGATGCCAGCATCCACAGCCACTCTGTTTTGGAGGGGTTGAGTCTGAGCCTGTTCCTACCCATCCAGACCTGCACTGCCTCCAGGCATTTCGACATCATGGAAAGAGCATCCCTAGATTGGTCAGGGGTGGAGATGTACAACTGGGTATCATCATCAGCATATTGCTGAAACCTCACCCCGAAACCACGAATGATCTCTCCCAGTGGCTTCATATAGATGTTGAAGAGCAGTTGGAGGAGAATCGATCCCTGAGGTACCCCACAAGTGAGGGGCCTTGGGGAGGATCTCTGTCCCCATGCCCAAACAAATTGCATATGACCTGAGAGGTAGGAGGTGAACCATTGTAGCACAGTGCCCCCACCCCCAACCCCCCAAGCCATCTGCAATAGGATACCATGGTCAATGGTATCAAAAGCCGCTGAGGGGTCAAGTAGGACCAGGATAGAGGAGTGACCTCTATCTCTGGCCCGCCAGAGATCATTCACTAGGGCGACCAATGCCGTTTCCATGCTGTGTCCACGCCTGGAGCCCGATTGGTACATGTCTAGATAATCCATTTCCTCCAGGAATTGTGGAAGTTGATGAGCGACCACAGACTCAACAACCTTCGCTATAAAACGAAGGTTGGAGACAGGACGAAAGTTGTTCAAAACGGCCAGATCCAGGGCTGGCTTCTTGAGGAGGGGTCGAACCATCGCCTCCTTAAGGATGGTCAGGAAGACCCCATCCCTCAAAGAAGCATTGACAATGGCCAGGATCCAGTCACCGGTCACCTCCCTGGTTGCCGCAATGAGCCAGGAGGGACACGGGTCCAACAAACATGTGGAAGCTCCCAATCTACCCACAATCCTGTCCACTTCCTCTGAGGACACAGGATCAAAGTCAACCCAGATAGTACCTTCAAGACTCGCTCCTGTCTCCTCGCTCAGTCCTGCCCAGTCGGAATCTAGACCTAACCGGATCTCAGCGATTTTATCTTGCAGAAATTGCACAAAATCCTCAGCATTGCCCTGCAAGGGGTCCTCCCTTGCTCCCTGATTAAGAAGAGAGCGTGTCACTCTAAGCAAGGCCGCTGGGCGGTTTTCTGCAGACGCAATGAGAGTGGCGAAATAATCACATTTCGCCGCTTCCATCGCCACAAGATAAGACCTAATGTAGGTTCTTAACTGTGTTCAGTCAGATTCGGAACGAGAAGGTCTCCAACAGCCCTCTAGGTGTCTCTTCCAACGCTTCATTTCCCTGAGCTCCTCAGAGAACCGAGGAGCCACACGGGATCCCTGTGGGACAAGAGGCCGCAAAGCGGCAATTCAATCCAGTGCCCCGGTGGCTGCCCATTCCCAGGCTTCCACCAGGGCCTCTGGCGAATCGTGGTACAGGTATGTGGGAAAAGTCCCAAGCTCCGTCCGGAACATCTCAGGGTCCATCAGGTGCCTGGGGCGGAACCATTTGGTCAGTTCCGCCTCCCAGCAATGGGGGTTGGCAGATGGAAAGTCCAGTTTAAGGAGGGAATGATCGGTCCATGACAGGGGAAAAATAGTAAGAGCTCTCCTACCCCGAGCATTTAATCATTGGCCAGAGATAAAAATCAGGTCAAGGGTGTGTCCGCCATTTTGAGTTGGACCCTGTACAATTTGAGTCAGGTCCATGGCCATCACAGAGGACATGAACTCCCGGACCAGCTCAGATGTCTCGCCGGCCGACAGGAGATTAAAATCTCCCACAACCATCAGGTTGGGGAGCTCGACCGTCAATTCGGCAACGACTTCTAGCAGTGCGGGCAGAGCTGAAGATACGCAGCTGGGAGACAGGTACGTAATCAACAGACTCGACTGAACTCCAGGGTTCCATTTCAACAAAAGGGACTCACATCCGCCTATCTGAGGGAGAGTGACCTCCCTAGGACTTAGACTTTCCCTAATTAATTAAGAGTGTTCAATAGCAAGTCAATTAAGTAAAAAACTTAATTCAAATAATACACCATAATGCAGTTCCCAACCATTTCCTTAAATTCTCTCTATTCCCAATAGTACAATTCAACAACTTTATAGAAACCAAATAAATATATATATTTTTCTACTTAGTTCATTGCCTCATATACCATTTCTCTGATTATTTGAAACTATCCCATTTATTACATTCATCATACATACATATGTTAAATTGTTTAGTTAATATCACAATTCTCCCTTTCCATTTTTGTATTTTTTTTCTTTCCCTTTCTTTTCTTTTCTACTTTAAGTTCCTGAACTATCACCTCCCTTTTTCTTATCTTTCCACTGTTAATCCCAGTGTAATCATTTTGTCTTTTAAAGTCATAAACTCTTCTGTTTTGCCCTGCATTTCTCCTTATTTTCCATCCCTTTTCCCTTTTTCTTATTTTCCCACTGATAATCCCAGCATAATCATTTAAATCTTTTGTATTCTTTCTATTCCGCCCTCTTTTTCTTTGCTTCTTTCCCCCTTTTCTGTTTCTTCCGTTATTAATCTTAATATAATCTCTGTGTTGAGCCCGGCTGGGACTCGCCATCGATGGGGGGGGGGGCGTGGAAGGTTGGAGCCCCGTCGTCCAGGCATCTAACCTGTGGATTGGTGGGAGCCAATGAACAACTGATGGGGGGGGGTCTTTGGGTTCTTATGTGCTGGATGATAGTTAATACGGCACAGAGGGTTATAAATAGTGTTGCATGGCGACTGCGTGCAGCGCTGACTTCAAACTTGTATTCCGGCTTGTTCTTTTCCAGAATGCCTTCGAACATCTGTTTTACGCCGTTGTCATGATTCCAAGCCGGCGGGACATTTCAGCTTCCTGAAAACACTTCATCTCATTCGATGACAGTTTTGGTGGCCACGGATGCGTGGAGAGGTCGAACATTACGTGAAAGGATGTCCTACATGTGCGGCATCGAAACCATGGTCGGGAAAACCAATAGGATTATTACAACCGGTAGCTGATCCTAGTAGACCGTGGGAGGAGATCGCTATGGATTTTATTGTTGATCTCCCCACCAGTAACGGATATACAGTAATATGGACAGTGGTGGATATGTTCTCGAAGCAGGCCCATTTTGTGCCCTGCCGAGGGTTACTGTCTGCACGGAGATTGACTGATCTGTTCCTCCATGTCTATCACCTCCATGGAGTTCCGAGACAGATTATTTCGGATTGGGGAATCCAGTTTACTGCTAAATTTTGGCGATATTTTATAAACCGAATAGGATCTACCCAAGGTTTGAGTTCTGCTTTCCACCCCAGTACTTATGGTGCAGCAGAATGGGCCAATGCTGCTGTAGAATGATACCTTCGTTGCTATGTTTCTTATCAACAAACAGATTGGTCTGATCTCCTCCTCTTCGCAGAAGTTGCCTACAACAACATAAATCATCGTAGCACGGGTCCCCTTTCCCCCTTCCAGATAGTACATGATAGAGAATTCCCAGCTACACCAGAAGTAGAACCTCCATCTATAGGCTTAGATACGCCGGCTGGTTGGGCAGACAAAATCCGCCATATATGGCCGGAGGTTAAGACAGCTCTGCAAAAGGCAGCGGACGAATATAAGATGTATATTGATAAAAAGAGGGCAAACCCGAAACCGTTTGTAGTGGGAGATCGAGTTTATTTGTCTACTAAATATTTAAAACTTAAAATTCCGAGTAAGAAGCTAGGCCCAAAGTACTTAGGTCCTTTCCCAATAACCAAAGTGATCAATCCTGTGACTGTGGTTCTTAAATTACCCCCTCTATTAGGTAAAATACATCCTGTGTTTCACAGTAGCTTGTTGAAACCCATTACGGTAGACAGGACTAGTGATTCACCTGCCCCACCAGGCCCAGTACATACAGATCAATATGAAATAGATAAAATTTTAGACGCCAGACATTGTAGGAGTAGACTCCAATATCTGGTACGATGGAAAGGCTGTCCCTTAGCGCAGGCCTCCTGGGTGGCATCTATAGATGTACATGCTGCCTGTCTTATACACCGGTACCATTGCAAGTATCCGGATAAACCGGGACCTTCAAGAACTGTATCTGCTGTGTCTAATCCTTCTGCTTTATATATCGCAGGTGGACCCCTGGTAGAGGGGAGCCGCCTGTCGAGCCCGGCTGGGACTCGCCATCGATGGGGGGGCGTGGAAGGTTGGAGCCCCGTCGTCCAAGCATCTAACTGTGGATTGGTGGGAGCCCTGACAATGAGCTACAGGCACCGACAGCATCAGGAACCAAGTCGTTGGCGCCCTCTAGTGACGTCAGTGCAGCGCCAATTGTCAACCCAATGAACAGCTGATGGGGGGTTGTTTGGGTTCTTATGTGCCGGATGATAGTTAATACGGCACAGAGGGTTATAAATAGTATTGCACGACGACTGCGTGCAGCGCTGACTTTAAACTTGTATTCTGGCTTGTTCTTTTCTTCCGGCTGAGTTGCTGAGGAACTTAAAAGTAAACCTGTGTTAACGTTCTTTCGTGGCTTGAATTATTTTTCTTTCGCTATTTGGACCGGATGAGAGACGGAGCCGAGACTCTGATATTCTCCTTTTTATTATTACTAGCCCCATAATCATTTAGATTTCAATAGTCAGTCTCTTTGTCTTTGTCTTCTTCTTTATTATCAGTCTCTTTTTCTTGCTTCTCCGTAATTATTTCCTTGTCAATCTGAATAAATTCTAAGTCATTTTTTTGATCATCAGGTTTCGGTTTTCCATGTAGTATTATAGTCATTTCCCTTATTTCCATCTTCAATGATAAGTACATCATTTTCATCATTTCCTTAAATTCCTCCAATTTGTATTTTTTCAGTTAATATTATTCCAGTTTCGAAATGCATTGTAATCCTCCTTTTTTAATCGTCAAAGTCACACTTACAGACAAACAAACCTCTTTAAAGTTTCACAGCTGTCTCTTTCAAAGTTCAAGGTTTATTATTCTTCTTTTTTCCAAAACAGAAATTCAGCGTTGTAATGTTCCTTTTTTTTTTGTCTGAAAATGGCTCTTTATAATCCACAATTGTAGTCAGCAACCTAGAAGAGTATCCATTTTGTTTGCAATCCACATTAAACAGTTTTGCTTATTTAATTTTCCTTCTTCTTCCTTTTCACTTTTATAAGCACCAAATCAGTTTAAAAACTCAGTCCAAATTTACACAGTCCAAATTCCAATTTTACTTTCCAATTCAATTTCAAATTAAAGTCTTTAACCAATCCTTTCTACTGCGGGCATTTCTTCCCTCTTTAAACTTCTTTTAAAGTTCACTAATTAGAGAAAAATCTTTTGGATTGTCAATTCTTCTATTTTTTTTTTAAAGCTCTCCAAATATTTGAATCCAACACACAATTTTCTAATCGGGTTTTTTCCCACTTTATAGCTTCTGCTTTACTCTTCTTCTTCCATCCTTTCTCCACTCCTATTAGCTGCTGTTCAACCGCTAGGACTTTTATAGTTATTTTAAAAATAGTCCTTTTTTCTCTCTCTTCTGCCTGTGATTTAGCTGTCACTCACCCACCATCAATGTTCTGCTCACTTCTCCGCTCCTGCACAGTGCTTGATCCGGTTGCTCCAGCTTAGTTGGCGATCACAATGGCCGCCGCCCCCGGCTGCAGAGTCAGGGAGAGTTTCCTCTGACCTCCGAGGAACTTGCCTGTTCCTCTTGGTCTTACGTGGTGCCTCTCCTTCTTCCCTGTCCCTACAGGACAGATCCGGTCCAAAGACCCCTCTGCAGCAGTTCATCAGCCCGGGATGTTGCAAGGCTCATCAGAGCCCGCTAATTTATTTATTTATTTATTTATTTATTCAAATTTCTATACCGCCCTTCTCCTTTCGGACTCAGGGCGGTGAACAGCCAGATAAAAAACATCTATACAAACATCACAGTTAAAAAATAAAGTTAAAATAATTTATAAATTTGGCCCATAATTTAAAACTTGTCAATTTAAAATAAATATTAAAATTTTAAAACTAACCCTAAAATCAGGACAGACCGGCTAACTGAAAAAAATAAGTTTTTAGGGCCCGACGAAAAATCCGGAGGTTGGAGATCACTCGTATCTCTGGGATAGATTGTTCCATAGGGTAGGTGCCACCACAGAGAAGGCTCTCCTCCTGGGGGTCGTCAGCCAGCATTGTCTGGCTGACGGCACCCTGAGGCGGCCCTCTCTGTGGGAGCGAACCGGCCGGTGGGAGGCTATTGGTGGCAGAAGGCGGTCCCGTAAGTACCCTGGCCCTAAGCCATGGAGCGCTTTAAAGGTGATCACCAACACCTTGAAGCGCACCCGGAAGTCCACCGGAAGCCAATGCAGCTCGCGCAGGAGAGGAGTCACATGGGAGCGCCCCGTCGCTCCCATAATCCCCCGCGCAGCCGCATTCTGCACCAGTTGGAGCCTCCGGGTGTACCCCAAGGGGAGCCCCATGTAGAGAGCGTTACAATAGTCCAGACGAGAAGTGACGAGTGCTTGAGTGACCGTGCGTAGGGAGTCCCGGTCCAGAAAGGGGCGCAACTGGCGTATCAGGCGAACCTGACAAAAAGCCCCCCTGGCCACGGCTGTCATATAATCCCCGACTGTCTCACCATATGCTTCCTTGGAGATTTTCAAGAAGATATTGGACAACCATTTCTCCGAAATGGTATAGGGTCTCCTGCTTGATCAGGGGGTTGGACTAGAAGACCTCCATGATCTCTTCCAACTCTGTTATTCTGCTAAATAAAGATATCCTTTGCTGTTGGAAATGTAAACAGGAGGAACCATCAAGTAAGGATTTTGAACCAGCTCCTGATAGGGACAAACTACTTTGAAGGCTAAAGTGCATATTTCTTGAGACAAAGGCCATTCCCCAGTTTCATTTTAAAAATATAAAATTAAAAATTCTTTTTTCAATGCCAGTGCAACTTGTAAGGAATAAAGTTGTAAGGATAAAGAAAGCTGGAATCTTTTTTCTGATGTACAACTAAACAAAAACAGAAAGAGCCTTGGTAGTACAGGGGTTTAAGGCACCCTGTTATTAAGCTGATTAAGACCAGCTGCCTGCAATTACTGCAGGGTTCGAATCTCGCCAAGGCTCAAGGTTGACTCAGCCTTCCATCCTTTCTAAGGTAGGTGAAATGAGGACCCAGTTTGTGGGGGCAATAAGTTGACTTTGTATAAATATACAAAAGGATGAAGGCTATTGCTGAGCACATTGTAAGCCGCCCTGAGTCTTCGGAGAAGGGCGGCATATAAATCAAAATTAAAAAAAAAACAAAACAGAAAAACAAACAGGCAGCCTTACCCCCCCTCCCCCACAGCAGAAATTGGAAATGGACCCCACCTCCTCTGAACATTACAAAAACTGTTGGTTGATCTATTCATGGGCCATGTTCACCTACAATATTCATTTATTAAGAAAATGAATTTGGTCATCCAACTCACTGACGGTGACTCTGGGCAGAAGTGAAACCCCAAATACAAAACCCAGTAAAGCTTCACCTCCCTGGCAACAACAATAAAACAAAATAAACGCAATCTGCTTGAAGGCTTGTTTAAAGTAAAGGGCTTCCAGATAAAGGAGAATATTTGTAGCTCAGGGCTGAAATGAGGGGTCCTGGGTCCTCTCTGCGCTTGCTTGTTTTCTTGCAGATATTTTATTACCTAAACTAAGTAGCCTCATCAGGTCAATCAATTAGCACTGATGATGATGTTACCTTGTTTGTAATGAAGTAATGAAACATCTGCAAGGAAACAAGCAAGCGCAGAGAGTTTGCCAAGAAAAATGGTCTTGTGGCCTCGTCACCTCTTACCTCTTATGGGGTCAGGAGTTTGAATATCACACACCCGCTTAGATAATTTTTAAGAATCCTAATGTACCCTAGTGCTACACCATGGAGGACATTTTGAATTGATTCCTACTGGCAATTAGGGCAACAAATGAAAAATAATTATTCTATGATAGCATTTTCCAGCTGTTAGCAACCTGGTCATCGGAGTATACTCTTTATCAAATGTGGTTTCCCAGTCAATCAGAATAGAGCTGGAAGGGACCTAGTCCAATTGCCTGTTCAAGCAGGAGACCCTGCACCATTTCAGACAAGTGACTGTCCAGTCTCTTCTTAAAAACCTCCAGTGATGAAGCAATTTCTGGAGGCCAGCTGTTCCACTGGTTCATTGTCCTCACTCTTAGGAAGTTTCTCCTTAATTCCAGATTGCTTCTGTCCTGGATAAGATTCCATCCATTGTTTCTTGTCATCTTTAAAAGCTGCTCCACACGAAGTACGAAAGTTGAATCATAGCAACTGGACTTATTTTATCAGTTGCCAAGATTCAGCCTTCAAACTGTAGGAAGTTAGCACCCACCCCTTTCCTGGAAGAATGAAATATTTTAGGAAATATTAAAAAAGGCAGAATATTATATTTCCCTGGATGAGAAATGGAGAAACATGTTTTAAAGACAAAGCAGCTTCCTACCTCCCCCACACACACCTTTGTTAATGGGCCATAATCTGCAACACAATAGCAACAGAAACTAACACAATGGGACCCATCTAGGACAGAAACTCACCACATGGCACCTGGGAAGATTACATCAGCCAGCAAGGCTAGCTAAGACCCCCACCCCCTGGGAGTCTGACAACCAATCAGGATACTCTTTCTGGACCTCAGGAAGTTCAAAGCCAGAGAAAGCTGTATCTCACCCCTTTTCTGTTCAGGAACTCAAGCCATGTGATCCTGTCCACCATTAAACCATCTTTCCAAGCAGTCTCCATGTTTCCAGTGTCTGTTTCCCCACTTGGAGCTGAACCCAGAAGGATATTTCTTCCAACAAGACAATTTTACCTTGGTGATTGAGAATCATCATTAACATACCCCATAATAATCTGTGTGAGGAAATCTCATCAAGGTCTTCTTGTCCAGTTAGTAACAGGGACTCCAACCGAACCTGACCAAAGGCTAATATCCAGTGGTGGGATTCAATTTTTTTAACAACAGGTTCCGTGGGCGTGGCTTAGTTGGGGGTGTGGCTAGCTCATCATGTGACCGGGTGGGCGTGGCTATGTGCATAGGGACTACTCAGAGGGCTGAAAAAAGTCATTTCTGACTGGGCCTCGCACTTTTGACCGGTCCTCACACTTATGACCATCCTCACATTTATGCCCGTGCAGCTTTCTTAACAACCATGTCACTCATTTCACAACTGCTTCTCTTCACCATGGTGACAAGATAGGGCAAAAATGTAAAATGTGAGGTCAGTCGTAAGTTCGAGGACTGGTCAAAAGTGCGAGGACCAGTCAAAAATAACTTTTTCAGCCCTCTGAGTAGTCCATATGCACAAAAGGACTACCCAAAGGGCTGAAAAAAGTGATTTCTGACAGGTCCTCGCACTTTTGACCGGTCTTCGCACTTAATGACTGGTCATCATTTATGCCCATTGTAGCATTCTTAACAACCATGTCACTCATTTCACAACTGCTTCTCTTCAACATGGTGACAAGATAGGGCAAAAACGTAAAATGTGAGGACAGTCGTAAGTTCGAGGACTGGTCAAAAGTGTGAGGACCAGTCAGAAATAACTTTTTCAGCCCTCTGAGTAGTCCACATGCATAAAAGGATACAGCAATAGAGAGGGATGAAGGAAGGGAAGGGAAATTAGAGTAGGAGTGAAGGTAAGAGAGGGAAGAAGAGAGGAGGAGAATGAGAAAGGAAGAGGAAGTAGGGAGGAGAAGAAGAGAGGGGGAAAGAAAGTAAGAAGGAAAGAAAAGAGAGGGGTGGTAGGTTTGAGGAGAAAGATTGCTGTACAATAAAAAAGATGAAAGGGAAGAAAGCCAACCCCAAACAAATATAAAGATATTAAGGTAAAGAATGAATTGTTAAACTTTAAAGAATAAAAGAGAACAAATATGAATAAATCGCAATAATAGCAATAACACACATACAAACATACAATGTATTTTCTTTGAACAGAGTATTTGGCCGGTTCACAAATTTAAACAAATTTAAATCTTTCCCTAAATTTCCCATTGTTTCCACCTACCTTTTTTGGTGAGGAAAAAGAAAAGAATTCTGCCTGCCTAATTTTCCAACATTGCAGCAACAGCAAAGCAGTTTCAGTTTCGTGTTTCAGCAGAGCTAAGGGGAAAAAAATCTGCTCCAGGACTCTTTGCAAGGAAGCAGCAGAGCCCTGAGCAAAACAGCTGAGACAAATCAACTGAGAGCAGGGAGGCTGATAGAATCAAGGGGCTAATTAGCCTATGCTGAAGCTCCGTGGGCCAATAAAATTACAAAAAAACCACCGAACCGTTTGTTAAATTGCTGGCTCACCCGCCCCTCGCCCACCACTATTTATTGGCAATAAATAGTGGTGCGGAGGGGCGGGGCAAGCCAGCAATTTAACAAATGGTTCGGCTGCACCACTGGCTATAGGGCGGCCCTTTGAAGCCCCGCGGCAAGAATTTGAAGTTTTTTTTCCTCTAGCCATCAGCTGGGACTCCGGAAGCAGCAATAGATTGGGAGTGGGCGGGGTAAGCGAACGGCCGGCGATCCAACAGAGCAGAGAGTGAGGGTGAGTGAAGGTGTGGAAGCTGCTTTCTCCATCCTGCTCTCTTGCGTCCGGAGCCAGTGGGGAACCACATGGCAGCCCACGTGGATCCCAGGCAGCGGAACTCAGGCTAAGGAAGGGGTGGGCAATTGTGGCTTTTACAACCTGTGGCCTTCAACTCCCAGAATTCCTGAGACAGCCAAGCTGTCTCAGGAATTCTGGAAGTTGAAGTCCACAGGTTGTAAAAGAGCCACAATTGCCTACCCCTGGCTACGGTAGGCTGGCGCTGCGCGGGTGGCAGGCAGGGCGGGGCGAGGGGCGGGCAAGGCAGCAATTTAACAAATGGTTCGGTATGCTGCGGGGCCAATAAATTACAAAAAAACACCGAACCGTTTGTTAAATTGCTGGCTCGCTCGTCCCATTTATTGGGAATAAATAGTAGTGCGGAGGGGCGGGGCAAGGGGCGGGGCGAGCCAGCAATTTAACAAAGGGTTCGGCCGAACCCCCTAGAACCCCCAGAATCCCACCACTGCTAATATCTAGCCGATGCCTCTAGCTGCTGAGAAGCAGAAGCTGGGTTGTTTTTTTTTCCCAGATTCTTGGATAGAATTAGTGATGTGGCCACTTGGTATTTATTTTTGTTTGTTACATGCCATTTTTTGTTTACAGTATTTAGTTTGGTTTTTTAAAGTGTTGTACTGTCTTACTTGAAGGTAGCCTAAGGTCAATTTTGAGTTAGGGGAGCAGTCTTATCAATGGAAATTATAAATACGGAGACACAGATTCTATCTCCCCCCCTTCCTAACCTTCCTTTCCTAATTCTCCTTTTCAAAAGCCGGCCTTTCTCCCTCCCTGCAACCTGCAAGGTTGTCCTGAAAAACCTGAAACAAGCCCCAGGACAGTAAAGCAGTTTAGCTAAGGGCCATTTCCTACATACACACACACAATATATGTGTGTGTTTTGTGCAGCTTCCTTTCTAAAGAGCCATTTTTCTTCCCAGAGGCCCACTACACGGCAAAATTCAAAGAAGTGTGATTTTCAAAGGACACCTGCATTTTGATTGGTTCAAAAAATGCTCACAGATGAGAACTCAGTGCATCTCCCTCCTCCCCTCCCCTCCCCTCCCCCAGCTCACCTAAACTACTCCTGCCCTGCTTTCATCAGCCGTAGAGGAAAGCGGGTTTGGGGGCAGCCGCTCTCCATCGCAGTTTCAACTCTTCCAAGAACCCCTGAATGGGCCGGCGGGGGTGGGGGGGGAGCGACTTCTCCAGCTACTCCCCCTCCCTGCCTCCCTCCCTTCGCCCCTCTCGGCCCAGAGCAGCCACTTAGCTCGGCACGGACAGCCGCGGGGCCGCTGGCAAGGTCGGGCGCATCTATTATTTTTAATGATGCTCAGCCGCGGCGCTGGAGGATGAATCAATGGCAAGTTCAAAAGCCCCCCCCCTTCGCCCGCCCCCGGTAAGGAGGGCTGGTGCTCCCTTTCCCCAGGTAGACGCTGCTCGGGGGCTGCGGGGCTGAAAGGGGGAGCGCTTTCGCCTTGATGTTTTTCTTCCCGTTCTCTGGCGCACGGCAGCCGTTGATCGCGGGCAGGAGGCGAGACGGCTCTCCCGTGCTTCGGTGGTGGTGGAGCCGGCTTGAAAGGGCGTGGTGTTCATTTGATGCCTTTGAGTTTCAACTAGTTTTAGGTGTCAGATGCAGCAATTCTGGCGGATTTAATGGGGTCGGCCTCCGCAGCCGCTCCGTTTGTGCCAATTTATATTTCTCCTTACATAGATCAAGGGCATCTTGAAGCATGCAGCATATACATGACTCCCACAAGTGCCGTGGAAACAGCGTGGGTCTGTGCAGGAGTAGGAGGCTCAGTCACTGCTTCCTCCTTGGCCCAAGCAAGCAGTTGGGGGTTTGTAGTGGATTTGACACAGAGCGTCTGGCGGTTTTGCTTTCAAGCAGCGGAGGATGCCAGCCAGGGGTTCATCCAGTCCTGCCCTCTTTCAAAAGCTGTGAGGCAGTCAAGCTGAATGGGGAAGTTCCAGGAGCAAAAAATCAAGAAACAAGGTGGTTCAAATGACTGCAGGTTTATTGCGTGCTAACCCGCTCCACTACAAGAATCTGAACTACTAATGGTAAAAGGGAATTGGAGGTAGATAAGAGTCAATGGAATTCAAGGAGGGCTGGACTTAGATCTCTTGTGGGCATGACGTTGACCGGAGACTGATGACATGCTTGATCCCTCCCTTGGGCTCAGCCTGGTCATCTCCTATAGGAAGCTTGTTCTGGTCACCACAATACAAAAAAGTTGCTGAGGCCCTAGAAAGAGTGGAGAGAAGAGCAACAAAGAAGTCTGGAGGCTAAACCATACAATTAACTTTTGAGGTAACTAGGTATGTCTAGCTAATGAAGAGAAGGCTCAGGGGAGACAGGAAAGCAGTTTTCCAGTACCTGAAGGCTGTCACAGGAAAGAGGCTGTTGATTTATTCTCCAAAGCACCTGAGGGCAGGACAAGGAACAAGGGGTGGAAGCTCATCAAAAGGAGACCCGACCTGGAAATAAGGAGGAATTTCCTGACTGTGAGAACACTTAGACAATGGGAGAGCTTGCCTCCTGTAGCTGTGGGTGCACAACTGGAGGTTTTCAAGAAAACATTGGACAACCATTTGTCCAGCATGGTATATGGATTTCTGCTTTGGGCAGGAGGTGGAACTAGAAGACCTCCAAGGTCCCTTCCAGCCCTAGGATTCTATGGCTGGCACCCCAAAGGCCCAGGTGGCATTGAGTTGCAGAGCCACAGAGCAACTTTTTGGTGTCTGAACTGGGGAGCAGAATGATGACGGAGAAGGTGGCTGGGAAGGGTTGGCTGCTTCTCCAGGGAACTTCTCAAACTCCGCCCTCCAAGAGACCCTGGAAGGTGATAAAGGAAGCACTGAATCTCGGCTTTCATAACCAACTGGCAGCGTTCCCACCTTCCATTTTTCCCCCCAGCTAATTACCTCTAATTACCTCTCATCATAACAGACAGCATGTAACTAAATAATTAATTGGTAGAATAGAATGCAGAGGGAACGAGCGCTACCCCCGCCCCCTCCCATCACTTGCCTCCGATTAAATGGATTGCTCTTCTCGTGAATTTCATTTCATTTGTTCCTTCTCTTTTCAGAGAAAAGAAAATGAGAGCGAAAACCCTGTGGCTATTTTCTCCAGCATGAAATAAAGGCAAGGAAAGTATTGTGAACTTGTCAGGAATGGCTCTGCATTCTCAGCCCTTACCTAAAACAAGAGAAGACGCTTCCGATCTATTTTTCAGATTTTTTTTTTAATTCCAATGCGGAGGAGGGGCTACTGGGGGGGGGTTGTGCCTTGTAGAAGTAGAGCACAAAACTTGAAATTACACTAAGGCAGCATGACAGCATAACCAGATTTGGATCTGTCCTTAGATTGACACCCCATCATGCCCTGATTGCAGGGAGCATCGGAGGTGAATTGCAACCCCCACCCCAAGCCCACCAGGGGAAGCCCATGGATTCCCTGGGTCTTCGGCTACCCCAACTTGCTTCTGCCATCCCAGCCTTTCATCCTTCATGATTCTGTGGGCCGTACCAAGGGAAAGGGTGCTGCTCCAGCTTTGTCCTGGGAAAAGAGCTTTGATTTATGCATATTTTATTTAGAATAGAATTCTTTATTGGCCAAGTGTGATTGGACACACAAGGAATTTGTCTTTGGTGTATATGCTCTCAGTGTACATAAGGAGAATAAAATATACATTCATTGAGAATAAAAAGATACTGTACAACACTTAGTGATAGTCAAGGTTACTTACTAATAAGTTATCAAATTATACTAGGAAACAAAAACAATATAAATTGAAAGATACAAGCAACATGGTTATAGTAATAAGTGGGAAGAGATAGATACTAGGAAGGAAGAGAAGAATAATAGTAATACAGTCTTAGTAAATTATTTGACAGTGTTGTGGGAATTAGTTGTTAAGCAGAGTGATGGCTACAAGTATTGACATTCTGACCTTCAGGACATAAATCATACCAAAGCAGCTTGCTGGAAGTAACAATCATAGAGTCATTGAGTGAGTGAATGAATGAATTGGAAAGAAGTTCATAGGTCATTTAGACCCACCATTACTTGGTCCCCTAAACCATCCCTGACAGTCCCTGCATGGGGCTATCGTGCTTGCACACCCTGTCACTGGTTGACAACCCTTGCCATAAGAAATACCTCCTGACATTCCGTCTGAATCTACTTTCTTTTAATTCTGCAGTCTGATATGGCTGTGGAAAAGGCTAAAACAATTTCAGGGCACATCAACAACAGGACAATTTCCAAATCAGTCCTCACAGATTTCCAAGGCACAGCATTTTAACATTTTAGCCCTACAAATAAAATGGGTTGCAAAGCAAGCCAACCGGGCATAAATTATCCTGTGAAAAGAAGAGATCTTTAAGTACTGGTTTTAAATCTATTACACAGAACTGAAGCCTTGATTTTAGACACTGAAAAGCCAAGGGGTTTTTCCATCTTGTGGGCTTCAGCTGTTCAGAAATCTTGCCCCAAGTTCCCTTTCTGGATGTCAACCCTCTCCTGTTTTGAAGGGGCTGGGCTGTCATGAACCAGGGCAGCAGGTCAAGCAGCCCAAGACCTGGACTCACCTGTCAGCTCAGTGTGTTCAGCGTGATGTTCCAGTCCCTCTGAAATGCCAGTTGTAGGAAGCAGACCAGTCGAGTCATATAAATCCCAGTTTGTGGAACTCATTTGTTTCTGCTCTGCTCAAAGGGTTATTTTCTTGGGGCCTCATTTTCTGGCATTGTAACTCCTTTCCCCCAGCCTCTATTGCTGTTCTTCTGAGCAGAGGCAGCACAGGTGATACAAGCCAAGCTGCCCGCTCATTTTTCAACAATCCATTTTCTCCAGTTCCAGGGCTGAATTTGGCTCTGATGCCCAGTATTATTCTCTGCCTCTTAGCTAAACAGAGCTCACCCAGCCATTTCTGCAGCTGTCCATCAGCTTGGCCCAATACAAATCAAAGGGTCCCCAGACGGCTGCAGGTAATTGAATTTGTGCTAACAAAAGCAACAGATGCAAAGTCAATGAAAGATGACCAATGCAGGTGGCCCAGGCAGATGTTCTCTCAAATCTCCAGCAGGGCAGTGAAATCCTTCAAGCAGTTCTTTCCCTGGAGGCTATTTAAAATTATAACTTATAGCATCTTAGGAATACGGCTTGGCATTTTTTTCATCTCGGGTGGGATTTAATGGCATCTCCATGCTGCCTTGAGGCATGTGCCTGTTTGCGTTTTTTTATCTGGCTGGCTGGCCTGATCCCAGCAGGGGACCTTGACACAACAACTGACTGTCGTACGGAAATCTGTAGGGAAACTTCTGATTAAAGCATTTGCAATGAATACAGATCGGCCTCTTCTCTTGGACACCCAGGTGGTCAATTTCTCAGGGACCCTCAAAACAAACTGTGCACCTCATTCTGGGACACTTTCTCCAGTGCAGTCTTGCTCACTTGTGTTTTGCCCTCTGAGAAATGGGATGACAGCAAAAGGAAATAAAAGGACAGTGGTGTGTTAAGTCTGCCATTGCATCGCTTCAGCCCTGTTTCACTTTGATGGCATCCTGCCATAAAAGGGGGAAGGTAGGAGCAACAGAATATAGGGAGGGGGGATGACCGGATGACAGAAACCAGAGGTGCCAGTCTGAAACAAAGCTTGAGAGATTCAAAGACGCAAGCTTGGGAATGGAATGAGGAATGCCCAGCCAAAAAGGCACCAAAATGTGGAGCTGTTACCAAAACGCCTAATTTGAACTTGTCCCAGCTTCTGCCAACCTAGCAGTTTGAAAGCATGTAAAAAATGCAAGTAGAAAAATAGGGACCACCTTTGGTGGGAAGGGAACAGCGTTCCATGCGCCTTTGGCGTTTAGTCATGCCGGCCACATGACCACGGAGACGTCTTTGGACAGTGCTGGCTCTTCGGCTTTGAAACGGAGGAGAGCACTGCCCCCTAGAGTCGGGAACGACTAGCACATATGTGCGAGAGAAACCTTTACCTTTACCTTTTTAAGATAACCAAGAGGGGGAGGGCTTGGGAGAAAAGAAAATTACCAGGACTAAGCAGGAAATCCTCAGATCTGGCTTTGCTATGCTGTAACCACTTGGCTTCAGTAAAAGTTATACCTTTCACTACAAATGGAGTTGAGAGTATTTCTTTTGTAAACACCCAAGCTGGGACAGGTCTGACAGTGTGGTGGCTAGCTATTTCTGAACTCCTATATCTGAAAATTCTCATTCATCCAGGTAGAGTTGTCTGAAAGTTGCATCCTGGCAACAGATCACTGGATGGCTGAGAATCTTCAACATATTGCCATGCACTTTGGGGAAGAAAATCTGAGGTTTACAGGAGGAGTTGGTTCATTCCAGTGAGTCGCTGCCTAACTAACTTGTTCTGATTGATGCAGCTGCTTGGATGAGCAGCAAAGCGTCTGAAACCAACAAAAAATAAATCCAGTTGTCATGATTCAACTTTCAAACATATTTGTGGACTCCTTTTTTCCCCTCAATATTACCCCCCAATTGCTTTACCATCCAGGAGGAAAAAAGGAAGGGAAATGAAGACAGATCCTGTTCACCATCTTTCCTTTTCTGTTTCCAGTTGTAACCATCAAGGTCGTAGAGCCAAGGATTATGAACTGTAATTAACATTCTTGTAGTTTATCTAAATTGATTATTTGGCAAATGGCCCTCAAAATGGAGAGTCCAGTCTTACCTTCTAAATCTATCCACCTTTAATTCGGTGGTTCCGCTTATTTTCAAAGCACCAAAGCGGCTGAATACTTCCAATATTGGGAGGGTGAGCTTCATTGCCCCCACCATAAAGACTACAACCCATGGATCTGCTTCTTACATTTTGATAGATGGAGAAACCTTTCCCTCTGAAAGCTGGAAACTCCTTCCAGAAGAAGAAAATGCTGCGCATCATCCTTATCTAGATCATCTCACTGCAACACTGCTGATGTAGAGACTCTGGAAAGAATGCAGAGAAGAGCAACAAAAATGATTAACGGGCTGGAGGCTGAAACATACAAAAAACGGTTGCCAGGAATTGGGTAGGTCTAATCTAATGAAAAGAAAGGCTGGGTGTGGGGCGATAGCAGTGTTCCAATATTTGAGGGGCTGCCATAAAAATGAGGGGGACTGGATAGCCACTTGTCTAGAATGGTATAGGGCCGTGATGGCGAACCTATGGCACAGGTGCCGGAAACCAGAAGATCATCTTCCTGGCACGCACATGTGCCCTGGGCGGCTGCTCTTCCGGTTTCCAGCACACGCGCATGCACACATGCACTCCCGTATCAGCACTCAGTGCCGAAAAGATTCACCAACACTGGTATAGGGTCTCCTGCTTGCACAGGGGGTTGGACTAGAAGACCTCCAAGGTCCCTTCCAACTCTGCTATTATTCATTGGTCTGACCCTTGCTGTACCTGTGTGACTATCCTCTGTGAGAGGAAAGGATATAACATTTGATATACAAAAAGTCCTGGTGGCACAGTGGTTAGAATGCAGGATCACGGCCAAACTCTGACCACAGCCTGGAGTTTGATCCTGACAGGGCTCAAAATTGTCTCAGCCTTCCAACCTTCTGAGGTCGGTAAAATGAGGACCCAGATTATTGGGAGCAATGTGGAAATAATGCTTACGCTGTAAATCACCCAGAGGGTGCTGTAAAGCACTATGGGGCAGCACATAAGTCTACGAGCTATTGCTGCTATTGCTATATCATACCATGCTGAGCACGATCAGAGACGCAGCCCAGCTGCCAACCTGCCAGTCTGCAGTTCTCGCAGCTGAAGAGATAGGATCTCCGGACTCAACCCTTGTAGACCCACATCGCCGGCTGACCTTCTAAAGCCACAAAAGGCAGGGAACGAGAGACAGATGTTTTCCAGCATTCCAAATCTGGAATACTAATTTCCCCAGCATGGGCAGCCAAAAGTAAGAGTGAGGGCTGGTGCTACAGGAGATCATGGTCTACTTTGAAGGGATTTGCCCCTCTAGAATCCCCAGAGGGGCAAACCTGCATCTGTGTCCCAGCTGCAACCAGATGACTTACTTTTGCATCCATAACCTTTTCATGTTCTTAATTCTGGCTGTACACTGCCCTGAGTCCTCAGGGAGAAGGGCAGTATATAAATTGGAAATAAAATAAAAATAAAATAAAAAACGTCCATCTTCTCCCATGCCATAAATCCCTCTTTCTGAAAACAAAACAGAGGCATGAGTTCCTATCTCCAGCACTGCCCCCCCTCCCCTGGACTTTCTCCCATAGTCAGTGACCCTTCACTTATCTCGGGCTGTGCGACCCCTATCATTACAACAGAGCAAGACCCCCTGAGATCCAGCTAGGGCTGCCTCTGCCCACCGCAGCATTAAATGCTGTGCTAATTGCATTACATGGATGAGGAGGCAGGATTAGCTCTGCCCTAGGCTGGCATTAAAGAGTCACTACCCCTTGGGCCAGGAGAGCTCCCCAGGAGGGGAGATTGCGCACATTCTCTCTCTCTTCACTCCTTTTGCCCAGATTCTGCGATGGGGTGTGCACTGAGCCAGGAAATTAAACAGCATTGTTGTGGAGCAATCAGAGCTGAGTTGATGAGTGACAGACGAGAAAAACAAAAGGAAAGGAGGCTTGATAGCATTCGCTTTGCATACCAGGGTCTTCCCTTCATTTCAAGACATAATTTAATAACATATCTCAGATCAGCAAAAAAAAAAAAAGAGCCTTTTCTAGAACTACAAGTGATGCCAGAAATTTCCCAGAAAATCCATTTTGTCACAGAATCCCCCATTTAAGAGGCTTAAAAAGCTTCCAACCTTTTAGACTGGGGAATGTTTTCATTCATTATTTATTTTATTGATTACATTTCTGCATCACCCATCTCACCTAAGTGGCTCTGGGTGGAAGGTATTCCAGCACTTGCCTGTTTTGCAGCTGGAGGTGGGGAGGAAATACAGGTTGGAGTGTCAGAAAGGGGCAGAGAGGCCAAGGAACATCCTGGATCCTGGAAACAGCCACTGCATTTAGTTTCTTCCTGGAAAGGTGAAAAGGATTGCAGTGAAAACCATTCACACATCCTTTGTATTCCAGTCATTCTGATAACAGCTGCAGATCCTCAGGCAGGGCTTGTTACTTGACTTTTTTTCTGTTGTAGGTATTCAATACTTTCTGTACTTCTGTATCTGTATTTCCAATGGAAGGTCAGCACCCAATGAGGGAACGGTGGATTCTAAAAGTAAACCACTGGATCAAGGGTTGAAAGAACTTTGGATTACCAGGTCAAGGTTTTCATTACCTAGAAGAAGGGCTTCTGGCAAGAGATGAACTATACCTCATAAGGACCGAGAAGAACATGTTTGGAAAACATCTGGCTTGGTTTCTCTGAAGGATTTTCAACTAAAACTGGAGGGGGGAAGAGATTAATTTATAGGACCAAACCCAAATGTCTATGGGGATTCTTCAGTCGTCCAGATCATGGTTCTCCCAAAGGTGCTTTTTTCAAGAGGCAACTGGACTTTCTTGTTTTTTCTTTGAAAATGTTTTGCTTCTCACCCAAGAAGCTTCTTCAGCTCTAACAAGATGGTGGGGAATGGAAGGATTTATATTCCTTGCAGATAGCTGGCCATTGGCTTCCTTTTAGAGAGTCGTTGAGGCCACCTGCAGGGTTGTCTGTGTTTTCAGGGTCACCCAAGTAGTGCAAATGGGTGTGGAGCTTTCATTCATTCACAATTTCATTCATTCATTCATTCATTCATTCATTCATTCATTCATTCATTCACAATCAAATTCTATTCTGTCCATCTCACTGGCTGACTTATAATATAATATAAAAGTGATAAAAAAAATTAAAAGCAATTAAAATTAGAAAAGTTGAGCAGAAAAGCTAAAAACCAGGGGTAAGGGCAGCCCAGGGGTGGGGATCTTCTCTACCTGGTCACCCCCCTCCCCACCCCCAATGTAGCAGATCCTGGGCAAGCCAGGCCAAGCAGCCAAGTCAGGTTTTTCACATGAAAGTGGTTTCATGTAAACGGTAAAAAGGAGTGGAAGGATTCCCGAGCCCTGCAGCACACCACAAAGGAGCAGTTGTGGATTGAACCTCTCATTCCCTATCAAGGTTGATTGGGACTGGCCCTGAAGAAAGGAGCCAAACTGGCCCCAGTTCACACAGCCAGTCGCAAAGGATGCCATGGTTGATGGTATCAAAGGCTGCTGAGAGGTCAAAGAGATCAAGGATGGATGCACCATCAGAGATCATCTCTAAGTGCGACCCATAACCACTGCCATGAGGTAGATGTTCCTCTGACACTTGATCAGTTGGATTCATTCTTTGTCTTTGTCTTCCTCCAGTAGTACTCTAGCCATCTCTTGGCCTTTTTCAGCACCTTCACCTCCTCCATAAACTACAGGGAGTGTTGGGAGTGATGGGCCAAGAGAGGGCAGATGGGCACAATCCTGTCCAGGGCTCCAGCCCCCTTCTGATTCCTGGCTGAGGCCTGAGCCTCCACAGGACCATGCAGCAAAAGCCCCCAGGATATTCCCCAGCTCCTTCAGGAACCCAAGCATGTCTATCAGTTGCTGAGGGTCAACCATTCGAATAGGTCTAGCCCAGTTGTGAAATGTAAAATTTGTTACCACCGGTTCTGTGGGCGTGGCTTGGCTGGGGGGTAATGTGACTGGGTGGGCATGGCCAACTTTTTTTTTTTTTACTTTTAAAAGCATTTTTTTCTACAACCTTAAGAGGTTGCAGGAAAAAATGCTTTTAAAAGCCTCTGACAATCCCAGCTGAGCTACGCAATCATCAGAGACTTTTTTTTTTAACTTTTAAAAGCATTTTTTGGGCTGAAGAGGTTGTAGAAAAAATGCTTTTAAAAATAAAAAAAAAGCCTCTGACCATCTCACCCCTGGTCTAGCCTCCCTGCAATGTGGGGACATAGGCATTTTAATGCAATCCTTTTAAAAAATGCACAGGTTCAACAAACCTAACTAAACATATTTGTAGGAATAAGATAGAAATCAAAACCAAAAGATGTGTTCACCCCTAGGCATTACATCTTTCACTAAGGGATTTCAACAGCCTGTGACTGACTAAACCGGATTCATAAGGCCAAATATTTATGCAAACTAACATCCTAGATACCCTCTGGCGTGCTTAGCTTTGCTGAGTTACATGGCCACTAAGATGTTAAATCTTATGAATTGCTGAGCTTAAGTTACGCTGGTTATTTTTCATGGCATGTGTGACTCACTAAATGAACTCTAATATTCTGCTTATCTCAGTTATCTGGTTTTTGAGAATGCTAATCCTTCAATTTAACAAATCAGAGATCGCGTTAACAGTTTCACAGCTTCACCATAGCCAAGAACTCATGGCTGATACCTCGTGAAAAGCTGAGCTTGATTCCCAGATTCTTTTGTCTCGATGTATAGTAAGGTTTCCCCTCTCCAGTTGTGTCCTACACTCAGTGGTGATGCCCATCTCCGTTTCTTAGCTGAGGATTGTCTGAAGATGCTTCCATGGTCACCTGTCCAGCATGGCTATACATCAAAGGCACATGGAATGCTGCTACCTTCCCACCAAAGTGATACCAATTTACCTGCTCACATTTGCATGCTTTTGAGCTGCTAGATGGGCAGGAGCTATGGCAAGTAATGGAAACTCACCTTGTTGCGCGACACCCATCTTTAACCACTCAAAGTATGGTACTTGGAAGTTACTAAATATTCCAATTAGCAATTTCAAGATGTCAATAAATAACTCAGTCATAATAGGACTGAGGGGATCTTGAGATCATTCAAAATCTCAGTTTCTGGGAATACTTTGACTTCATTTAGTTCCCATTCCCAACAAAGCAAAGAATCAGAATACAGAATAAGTTGGAAGAGACCTTGGAGTTATTCTAGTCCAATCCCCTGCTCAAGTAGGAGATCCTATTCCATTCTGGACAAAGGGCTTCCAATCTCTTCTTAAAAACCTTCAGTGATGGAGCACCCACAACTTCTGAAGGCAAGTCGTTCCACTGGTTAATTGCTCGCACAGGAAATTAGGTCTACATTAGATCTTTCTTTGATAATCTTCAATTATGCCCTCGGGTACTTTGGAGAATATTTGATCTCCTCTAGCTAAGGCTTGTCAGAACTCTTCAAATAGTGGAATGCTGCCCTCCTGTCACCCTTTCTTTGTATACTAGACGTATCTAGCTCCCTCAACCATTTATTGTATAGTTTTCACATAACACAGTTTAAAAACTTGTTTCGTGCTGTCCATATTCTTTCTCTGAACTGGCTCACTTTGTGTCTAATTTACCATGCAGTTCAGATGTAAGTTGCTCTCTGCTCTGGTTGGATTACCAAGATGAAAACTGCATTCTAAATTTAGTATTGTTTGGCTTCTGGTGAATCTTCAGCAGAATTGAATCAGCAAGTAACAGCATCCAAAAGGATGCTGTTTAAGCCATCAACTCCAGCTCAGTGGAGAAATCCATGTTAAAAAATATCTCAAGCCAACATACATCCAGTCTTTGTTTGAACATGGCCAGGAGATGGGAACCCCCTCATTAGGAATTAGCCCCCAGGTGAATACTGTCTCTGTTAAGTTGTTTCCTAATGTCAATTTGGAATCTGCTTGCCTGTAGTTTAAATCCATTATTCATGATCTTCTTTTGTGTGGCATCACTTGAAGTATTTGAAGCATCTTCACATTTCAACATGAAACCACTTGGATCTCTCTGTTTCTTCTAGAAGAAGAACTTCATTTGTGAGCACAGTTAGAGTTTATCAGTGTCTTCATTAAACCGCAGTGCCCATATTCAAGGTTGGGTATTTAATTAATTCAATCCAAGGTACTTTCCACATGTTCTATTGCCAAGTCAGAAATAACAGAATACAAATAACAGAAAAACAGAGGTGCAAGGGACCTTGGAAGTCTTCTAGTCCAAACTCTTGTTAGAGCGGGAGACCCTATACCATTTCAGACAAATGACTGGCCAATCTCTTCTTAAAAACCTCCAGTGACAGAGCATCCACAACTTCTGAAGGCAAGCTGTTCCACTAGTTCATTGTCCTCACTGTTGGGAAATTTCTCCTTAGTTCTAGATTGCTTCTCCCTTGGTTAGTTTCCATCCACTGTCTTGCCTTCAGGTGCTTTGGAAAATATGTTGACCCCATTCTTTATAGCAGTCCCTCAAATATTGGAACGCTAATATTTAGTCCCTCTTTTCTCTAGATTAGCCATACCCAATTCCTGTAACCTTTCTTCATAAGTTTTTGACTCCAGGCCTTTAATCATCTTAACTGCTCTTCTCTGTACTTTTTCCAGAGTCTCAACATCTTTTTCATAATATGGTGAGGAAAACTGGATGCAGTATCCCAAGAGTGGTGTTATTAAGGCTTTATAAAGCCATACTAACACTTCATGTGATCTTGGTTTTATTCCCCCTGTTAATGCAATTGCGTTGGCTTTTTTTGGCTGCTGCAGCATACTGCTGGCTCATATTTATGTGATTGTCCACTTAGACTCCAAGATCACTCTCACAGTTGCCCTCCATCCTAAACCTCATTTCTATCGCCTTTCTGTTTATCAAATTTCATTTTCTCATTCCTATTATTTCTGTTCTCCATGGTTATGGAAAATTCAGATATATCTGTGCATTTGATACGCCTTATTTTTCTCCAAGTGTTGAAAACTACAGGATCAGGACTGAGTGTTACTGAGTGTTACTGAGTGTTAGAAACAGAAACAGTTTGTGCAAGCTAAGAATTGCATCTTTTTTTCTTTTTGTAATTATTTCAAAATATATCCCATAGGAAATGTATGTGCTTTGTTACAGAAGAGGAAAAACCAGGATAATATATACACCAATGCACACACTTCAATGAGAATAACACAGCATTAAAAAGAAAAGGGAAAAGGAAAGAAAAAAATTGCCTGGATATCATAAGCAACCTCTCAAGTCTCTTGCCGTTGGTCCTCTTTGCTGTGGCTAATAGGCAATGAAGTCTTGAGAGCCCCAAGTTGCCTATCCCTGCTTCCAGATGTTCATAAACTGACTGTTGTTCCTTGTTCATGTCAGGTAAAGAGGACTATGAACATGAGCCACTTGAAAAGGCAAAAAGATGGCAGCTAGGAGTCACAAATGGTAAAATGGAAATATGTACCAATAAAGGGGAATATTTGTAGTTCAGTATAGAGAGGAGGGGTCCTTGGTGCTCTCTGAGCATGATAGTTTTTAATGCAGACATTTCATTATCCAACTAGGTAACATCAGTGTTAATAAGGAGTGGGATTTACTCTCAATTTACATTCTAACGGTTTGCCCTGTCAGTGTTGGTAGAAGAGGTCTTGAAGGTGCTTCAGTTGGACTGTTCATTATTAGTTTATCAGTTTCTTGATTGGGGTATTATTTGCTTGACTGATGGTCTGCTCTTAATCTTGGAGTTAATCTATGTTCATCATCTAGCACTGATGATGTTACCTAATTGGGTCAGGAAATGTCTGCATAAAAACTACCAAACTCAAATAAATGTAGTGTATGGCCTCTTTTATTAACATTTGTGGAGGGCTGTACTGGTAGACTGCAGGCCTACCCTTGCCAGGTGTCCACTTTTTTCACATTATGTTCACTATTTTTTTTTTCACAAAATAGTGGACATTTTTTTATTCAAAAGCTTTATGGTGAAATGGTACGTAATCTTAAGCTGTACAGTCTAAGAGAATAAGGATGGGAGAATCATGTTTTGTCTTTTTTTTTCATAAGTTAGAATGAGACAAAGATCGAATATCCATTGAACTCGATTCTCTGAAAAAATTAATGATGACATTAAAATAAAAATATATTATAAAATTATGTACAGTTCACATTTTTAAAATGTATTGTAGCTTGTGTCGACTGACCTAAAATGGCATCGAGTGATGAGAGTGACCGGCGAGATTTCGAATTCTTTAAAACGAAAGAGAGGAGTGTGCAAATACACTAAAGACTGGGAAGCTACTTTTGCATGGATTACCAACAACGAAACCGACAGAACAAATATGACGGCCTACTGTAAATTGTGTCAGAAATCATTCATAATTGAATATAATGGTATAAAAGCTGTCACACAGCATGCAAGCACAAAAAATCATTTAGATAAGGAGAAAATAGCTTACAGCAACAAGCGAATCTCTTTCAGTGAGAAAGTGACTGTAGCTGAAATGGCTGAAACTTACCTTGGGATCAAACACCATATTTCTTTCCTGGCTCAAGATTGCTGTATTAAATTAATGAAGCAAATTTTGATGATTCAGAAATTGTAAAAAAGATGTCTTGTGGAAGAACAAAATCATCAGCTGTTGTCAATGAGGTTTTGTATCCTTTTTCTATTGAGTTGGTTCTCAATAATCTTAAAACTGGAATTCCATTTTCTCTCTCCACTGATGCATCAAACAAGGGAAATCGCAAAATGTATCCCGTTGTTGCACAATATTTTACTTGTGAAGAAGGACTGTGTGTGAAAATTTTAGACTTTTATGAGGATTCTTTCGAAGATTCTACATCAATAAAAAATCAGCTGTGTCGAGTTCTTAGTGATAACGAATTGGAAATAAATAATGTTTCAGCTTACTCAGCAGATAATGCATTGGTCAATTATGGAGTGAACAAATCTGTTTACCAAAAATTATTGCTGGAAAATGACAATATTGTAGCTGCTCATTGCAATAATCACGTTTTACACAACAGCGCAAAAAATGCATTAAAGCAGTTATCTTTGGATATCGAAAATGTAGTGCTGAAGGTTTTTGCCGAATTTTCGAATTCTGCGAAGAAACGAGAAGAGTTGAAATCATTTTTTGAGTTTTGCGAGTCAGAATTCCATGGAGTTTTGCGCCATGTTCCAACACGTTGGTTAAGTTTGTTTAAAGCGGTCGAAAGATTTCTTTTAAACTGGATACCTCTAAAATCGTATTTTATTTCTCTTGGATCTGATGTGTGCCATAAGGTTATCTGGAACCTTATTTTGGATCAGGAAAATGAACTCGCAAAGGACGATGAACCAACAATTTCAGAATTGTATTTATATTTCATACACTTCTTCATGTCAATAATGCAAGACACCCTACTGAAGCTGGAAAGCAAGAAAATTCTTGCATGTGATCTTCACATTATCATGTGTAAGCTGCGTGATTCTTTGCCAAAAAAATATGATGAGCAGTTTTTTGGAATTTTTATTTGCCTTACGTAAAAAATATTTGCCTGAGAATGCCGTGCAAAAGTTCAAGAAAGAAGCCAACAGTGTGTATCAAAGAACCATTGCGTACCTAGAAAAGTGGTATAATTTCACCGATTCAGTATATGAGACGCTAAGTTGTTTCAATCTAATTGATCGCAATAATCCTCCAACTTTAGAAGAAATGACGAACGTCTGGTTATTATCACCATGGTGAGAAGAACTTCCACCCAACACTCTCTTTGATGAAATTTCTGCCTTAGAAGAAGTTTATGTTCATCTGCAGGGCGATTCATCCCTTGATAAGTGGACGTACTTTTTCAAGAAAGAGCCAGCTCCGAGTTTACTGAAACTGTTCCAGTACTGTGCATCAATTCCGGTATCAAATGCAAACATTGAACGAATTTTCAGCGTCATGGGAAATTTGTGGACTGATGAACGTAACCGACTGCTTGTACCATCAGTTCGAAGTGATATTTTTTAATATTTCTCAACGTTGTACTGAAATTAAAGAATTATTCCTTAAACACAAAGAATTGATCAAAGCTGCGCAGTCAAATAAAAAATACACACGACAGCAAAGTAAAATGTAATTTAATATTTTACATATTATTATAATATATTTGATGTTTTGAATTTTAAGTAAAGTTTTGAAGTGATTATTTTAATACGTGTTAAAATGTTTGTAAGAAAATATATAATTTAATTGTATTTTTTTTTTACTACTTAAACCCCCCCCTCCCCCGCGCTTGTCTGCTATTTTTTGGAAGCAGACCTGGCAACCCTATGCAGGCCTGAGGCTCTTGGGAAAATCAACTGAAGAACTGTTACAAAGCTGCTCTGTTTAATCAAGCACAACACAATTTAAATATTTAAATTCCACATAAGTATTGACAGAAGAGCAGGTGTGCAAATCAACTCCAGAAGAAGCCTGCCTACCACTGGCAAATGTTGTTAGAGTTTCAACGCCCATTAACCTAGGCAACAGGACTAGTAGCAGGGGATAATGGAATTGTCTAACACCTGGAGTATCGGTTGTCCCCACCCCCACCCCTTTTAAGCTGTGTTTATTGATGCTGTTCCAATGAAGGAATTGATTGAAGTTCAGAAGCTTCTTTGAAGCCGCCATTGGCCCAAGTATTTAGGGAGCCTTCTTTGTCCTTGCTTCTCTCTGCCTCCCCACCCGTGTCTCCCCCCCCCCTCCGCAGGACTGATTGGCTCAGAAGGCCCTTAAGGAGAAAGCAAGGACTGCTGATTGCTGCCTGGGCTGCTGAAAACCAGAGCAATGCTGCCCTCTGCTGGTCACGTGAGCCAATTAGCTAGCTTGGTTGCTTTGGTTGTAATTAGCTCCTTGGGATGGCAATGCCGTCTTCCCCAAGGAGCCAGGAGAGCTTTGGGCTGCGGGTGATCACAGAGCATTCCCAGCTCTCCACATATCTTTCCTTTGTTTTGCTACTTGCTGCTGCTACACCAGTTAAAAGATTTATTGGGGTGCAAGCAATTCCCTTTAAATCAGTGGTGAAATCTAAAATTTGTTACTACCGGTTCTGTGGGCGTGGCTTGGGGGGGGGTAATGTGACTGGGTGGGCGTGGCCAATTTTTTTTATTTTTAAAACCATTTTTTACATGTAAAAACCATGTAAGCAAATGCTTTCAAAAGGCTCTGACGATCCCAGCTGAGTTGCCTGATTGTCAGAGGGTTTTTAAAAAACCCTCTGCCGATCAGGCAACTCAGCTGGGATCGTCAGAGCTTGGATTGTCAGACCTTGGCTCGTCAGAGGCATTTAAAAGAAAAAAAGCCTCTGATGATCGTGCGGCTCAGCTGGGCATGGGGGGCGGGGACAGGGATTTTTGCTACCGGTTCTCCGAACTGCCCGCCACCATCACTACCTACTCGCCTGAGCTGGTCCGAACCGGGAGCATTTCACCCCTGCTTTGAATCCTTTGAGATGGAACAGCCTCTATTCCCTCCTGGCCCAGGAAATGCATGCAGAACTGCAAAACTCAACCTTCTGCCTTGCCCGGTTCCCCCAGTCCCCCCCTCCCACCCCCACCCATTCCCTTAAGTGGCTGCACCCTGACCCCCTTTCTACCTGAAGCTCAGAAAGCCAGTTCTTGTTGACACAACCTGGCAACAGGAATCCTCAGAAGGGTTTCCTTGCTTGTAGCCCACAGCGATGCTGGCGCCTTAGAGCAGAGCATCTTGGGTGCAGAAATGTCACTCTCAAAATGGTGGACAGCAAGTCAAGGGAGAGGGGGTGCTCTGACCACTGCTTTCAAGGGAACCACTCCATTTGGTCACCTTGCTTCCAGCCAGCTTTTTGAAGTATCCTTGGTTAGAGACCTTAACCAGTCTGCATTGCAGGGGGGAAAATATAAGCAAGTCATTTGGGGCACCCTGCTGGATCAGGCTCTGCTACCAAATTATCTTGAAGATAAAAGTAACAGAATTAGCCCTGATTTCTCCACAGCTGTGGGTGATGAGCAATTCCTCTGAGGATCCAATATGGAATGATGTGTTTGTTACTTCTGGGAGGGTCCAAACCATCCTTACCCGATGACGGGCAAGTTAGCCATCAGTTAATAAACCTGTTACTGAAAGGAATGTGAGGCTTCAGTGACGCCTCCTTCAAAAGTGGGCTGGCTGCCTCTTGGTGTCCATTGGGCAACACATTTTAAAAGCTTTTATTTTTGCAGTGGGATGTCTTAGCAGCGATATCCCTAGGCAGAGAGGAAAGAATTTGCAGTCTTAAAAAGTAACAGAGGCAGTTTAGAGGTGGGTTAAAACTATAAAAAGATTTCACCCAGATATTTTATCCCCTCTTGATTTTTCAAATACAAAAAAAGTGTGACACAATTGCAAAGGGGGGGTGTTCCAAAATAGGATTGGGTAACCCACAGCCCCCAAATTGTGGGTTGCTGTCCCCTCTGCTAAGGATATCAGGCTCTCAGAAGAGCAGCTTGCCACCAACACACCAGGAGGAAGGATCTCACAATAACCGAGTATCGGCTGCTGAAGCCTTTTAATTCCCCCAGCGATTAATATTCATTGGATTAGAATCAGGATGTCTACTTAATTAACAGGAATGTCAAGCTCACTTATGAGTTATTAACACCTCCCCTTGTGATTGACATATTAATATGTAGAAAATCAATTAGAGCTAGCACATGCACACACACACAGACACACAGTGCCAAGACTTCTTTTCTACCCAAGGAGGAGAAAAGACAGTACTGCAGGTTTTTAATGGAGCCTGCAAGGACTCTGTTGCCCTGGAGATCCACGGATGCACCTGCGGTTGCATTTAGGGAGAGTGCAATAGGGAAGAAGCAGATGACCTTCAGCCCTCCCCCTTAACATACCACTGAGATGGAGGCATGGATTCAAAGGAAGGTGCTTTTTCAAACCAAACATGTGTGCCTCCAACCATTTCTTCAGCTTAGTAAAGTTAAGAATGGGTCATTGGTTCTATCTGTTAAGTCATTTAGAAACTGGAAGATTGTGAATGCTAATCCTGCCTTGGGTACAGAGCCAGCTGAGTGATCTTGGGCCAGTCACTCTCCCTCAACTCTAGGAAACAGGCAACGGTAAGCCACTTGTGAAAAAGCTTATCAAGAAAACTGTAGGAACTGGCCCAGGCAATTGCCAGGAGTCAACAACAACTTCAAGATGGACACACCACACACAGACAAAAAAAAAAACCTTAAAATGCAATCAGGTTAAAATGATGTAAGTGAAAATGTGTGAAATGTGTGAAAAAGGGGCCGAAAGATCACCTGATATATCACCTGTAGCCGCTCCAGCCTTTTGAAGTAAACCCTCCCCCTAACATTTGATGCTCTCTCTTTTAGTCTTCCTGGTCATGAAAATCTGGTTTATCCAAAGCACCGAAGAACGCAAGACAGGAAGCAACAGATGGAAACTAATCAAAGAGAGAAGCAACCTAGAATTAAGGAGGAATTTCCTGACACTTAGAACAATGAATCAGTGGAACAATGTGCCTCTAGAAGTTGTGGTTGCCCCATCACTGGAGGTTTTCAAGAAGAGAGTGGACAGCCATTTGTCTGGAATTGCATAAAGTCTCCTACTTGAGCAGGGGGTTGAATTAGAAGACCACCGAAGTCCCAACTTCCGGCGGTGACGTCAACATGTTAGGGACGAAAGGAACGGTGCTCCGTTTCCAAAGCCCCTAATATCCTCGCTTCAGGCGCTGATTTTGGCGCTACCGACCCAGTAGAGGTCGGTAGAAAAAGGGGAAATTTCTGAGGACCTCAGGGAGGACGGCAATCCCCCCGAAGGTTCAGGATAACTCCTCTAACTCGGAACGAGGAAGAACCAGCCACCCGGCTGGCCAGAAACGCTGACAGCTGTTAAGAGAGAAGTGAAGATTGAAAAGGAAAAGCATCGGTGAAAACAGAAGTGAGGATTAAAGATTGAAAAGGTATATCTGCATTTTTTAATGGTTGGGAGAAAGCGGGTGGAAGGAACCCTTGAGTAAAAGAGGAGAGAGAGAAGCGACGACCGATAAGTGGAGTGAAGAGGAGGAATCCATATTGAAAGTGACAGCGCGTAATCTGGTAGTCAGTGAAATCCGAAAGAATCCAGAGGGAATACGGTTGAACGAAGTGTGTGATCGATAACCAGAGCTTTATAACAAGAAGCTGCGAGAGCGAAGGTCTCAGAAAATTTAAAAGACTTAACGGGAGGATTTTTAGAGCCCCGGATATCTATAGAAGAAAGGACGGAGAAGCCATATTGAGCAACGGCAGGGAGAACGCAGTCAACTTAGAACTTATAACATTGTTGCCGATACTTACTGGACAATTCAGATAAAGGCTTCCTTAACAGGATCGAGTTAACCGATCGAGTTAATTGGATAATAAAGCATCGGGACTATTGGATTGAGCTATTTGGGGAAGCAGACGCTTGATACTTTTGGCGCACAATCGGTGTGTATTGGACAAAGAGTAAAGGGAGGGGAAAAAAAGTACGATCGGACGTGAAATATACTGGATTTATAATTTTTGTTTCTGCCACGGCTTATCCCGGTGAGGACTTGAACTGAGGATTACGGAACAAGTGGATAATACATGGATATATTATATTGAAACTATTGACAGTTGAAAGGAAGTGGACTCGAGCTATAATTGGATATTTGATATAAGGATTGCCAGAATACAAGATATTACTAAGACCAACTACTAATTACCAACAGTGACTAAGAAGTAATATTTGGTATATGTATACTTACTGCTTTGGAAATCTATACTTATATGACTGCATAACATTACCTTATACTTATCTTGTACTCATTAAGTGAATTATCGCCTTATTAATTTGTTTTTATATATTTATATATTTAGAATCAAAGATATAGACTCTATTATAGCTAAATATAATTTCTATCAATTTGTCTTTATATAGTTAGAATCTCAATGATATGTTAATTTGTCTTAATACAATTAGAATCAAAGATCTGGATTGTATTATACTTATCATAGCTATATTATAATTACAAAAGTATATCTACATACGTACGTTATATAAATTAAAATAAATTGGATAAATTAGATAAGTAAGATAAATATTTAGACAGTTGCTTAAGGAATTTACGTTTGACATATGATTGCATAGTATGACCTTATTTATAAGAAGTGTGTATTAAATAAATTAAGTGATATATTAATTTGATCTATATATAGTTAGTGTTAAAGATTTAGTCCATAGTATATTAGATATATTTATATTAACCACACCCCTTTACCTTCTGAGAGAAACCACATAGCACTTATTCCCTACTTACTAATATAACAGTTACTCAAATACTTAATACCAGGGAGAATTAGCTGATGGATTGCTAGAATGCTACATTTTTCCCTCAACCCTCCCATTTAGCTTCCCATGCTGATTGATTCATAAGTATAGAGGAGCCTGGAAAAAAGTGAAAAATAAATTTGGGTGAAATTTTAAAACAGACCTAGAAATATTGACCAGTATATGAAAATCTGGAAAAGAATAAAAGAAGAGATAATAATGGCGACCACAAGTATAACAACAACAGCTAAAATAAGTAAGAAAACACCATCGAGCCAAATGATACTTATGACCTCACCAGCTCAACAAAAAGTAATTGAAACCACAGAAAAGGAGAAGATGAGTCCTGCCCTACAGAACATCCACTCTGCATTAGCAATGATCCAGGAAGGCATGAATAGAATGCAGGAAACCATGGCACATAATCATGAAGAGACAAAGAAAAATCACGAAGAATTGAGGTCAGATGTGAGTGAAATTAAAGATAACATCAAAAATATGGATGAGAAGATAGAACAAATTCAACAAAACATAGCGGCAAACAAGCAGAGGATCCAAAAGGTGGAAGAAAGAGTAGAATATGCGACCAACAGAATGGAAAGAATGGAACAAGATCAAGGGGCATTTAATAAGGAAACGGAGGACGCGTTAACCTATCTGGAAATGGAAAAGGCATCATTCTACTTACGGTTTCAAAATGTAGAAGAGCAGAAGGATGAGGATCTAAGTGAAATAATGATTGAGATACTGGCAAAGGCAACCCAGGTGGATAAGGATGAACTGCGAAACGGAATGGATGAAATATATAGGGTGTACACGAACTACGCAAGAAGAAACAAATTACCCAAAGAAATTCACATAAGATTCACGAAAAAATCTATTAAGGAAGAGATCTACAGGAAGATGAGGGAAGAGACAATCATGCACAAGGGAAGAGAAATCATAACTCTCAAACAAATACCAAGAAGAACAAGAGATCAAAGAAGAAATTATAATTTCCTGACCACCCAGCTAAATAAATTTAAAATAAAATTCCGCTGGCTACTACCGGAAGGCCTACTCATCTCCTGGGATGAAAAAAAGTACAAGATTGATAATTTGGAAAAGGCTCAAGAATTCTTTGACCAGCACTTTACAATGGAAGAGGAACAGGAGACAAGGAGAGAAACAGAATCCGGGACACGGCGGACGGAGAAGGAAGAAAAAGATCAGGAAGAGGCAAAAAGATTAGAGAGAGAAAGAATGGAGAGAGAGGGAGCGAGGGAAAAGACTCAAAGAGTTACCAGAAATACAACAAAGTTGAAAATCACAAATAGATAAACTTTTTTTTTATTGCAAAAGTTTTACAATTACATTTTCACCCCTTTTTCCCCCCCGCCTCCCCCCCAAACTTCCCAACCTCCCTAACCCTCCCTAACCCTCCCCTCCCCCCAGACTTCCCTGTAATATATTCATACTCATAAAAAACCCTTAATATAACACTCATATATAAACTTGAACCCCTCCCTCCCCTGTATAATTTTTCTCTTTACCTCATTACATTAAAATATTTCCAATACATTATTTTCAAATAAAAGCTATTTGATACTTTCTAGTTTGATATTTGTTCTGAACATATTCTATCCACCTTTTCCATTCCCATTCATAAGTCTCTTGTGAACAGTCTTTTAGATATGCTGAAATCTTCGCCATCTCTGCAAAACTGGCCATCTTCAAAGTCCATTCCTCGATAGTGGGCAAAGCTTCATTCTTCCAGTATTTACCTATCAACAATCTTGCTGCTGTTATCATATACAATATCAATTTTGTTTCACCCAATGTAAAACCCTTAACTATACCCAATAAAAACAATTGTGGAGAAAATTGAATTTTTTTCTTCAAAACATTCTGCATGACCCACCAAATTTTTATCCAAAAAGCCTTAACTTTCCTACAGGTCCACCAAACATGATAATAAGTAGCATCCAAACATTCACATCTCCAACATTTTGGCTGAACATTAGGGTACATACATGACAACTTTTTGGGATCTAAATGCCATCTATAAAACATTTTATAAAAATTTTCCCTCAGGTTCTGCGACTGTGTAAATTTAACATTCTGAACCCAAATTTTTTCCCATGTTTCCAACATCACTGGTTCTTCAAAATTTTGTGCCCACTTAATCATGCAATCTTTAACTAATTCAGTTTCTGAGTCCCTTATAAAGCCTTTTGATATGCATTGGACCTTTCTCTCTTATATGTCTAACCAATTCTTCCTCGTGCAACATAATACCAGTTTTTTGGTCCTCTTTCCATCTCAATTGTAATTGATTATATTGTAACCAAGTTAAATTAATCCCTTCGTCCAACAGTGTCTGTAATGTCTTCAGCTGCCATCTGCCCGCATCTGTAAAAAGAACCTCTTTGTATAAAAACCCCCCGAGTGACATTATATTTGTATTCCACAAAGTATGACCAAGATCCAACCATAGCGGTATTTTATAATCCCATTTGAGTCGGTGCTTCTTCCAAACTCTCATCAAAGAGTCTCTAAGTATATGACTTTTAAATACTTTATCAACTTTGTCATCATAAAATAAGTAAGCATGCCATCCAAATTCGAGATCAAAACTTTCTGCATTCAATATTCCAGTCTTTTTCCTTCCAAACCAATCACTTGTTAAAGTTAAAGCTGCTGCATCATAATATAACTGTAGGTTTGGAAGTTTAAGACCTCCTCTTTCTGGAACATCTTGCATAATTTTCAATTTCACTCTCGGCTTCTTCTCGTTCCAGACGAACTTATTCACTCCAGATTGCCAAACTTTCAATTGTTTATCACTTTTAAGCACCGGAATCATTTGAAACAAAAAAAGAAATCTTGGCAAAATATTCATCTTAACTGCTGCTATTCTTCCAAGTAGAGACAGCTGCAGTTTTTTCCAAGTCTCCATATCTTTCTGCACCTCTCGCCACAACACCTCGTAGTTATTTTGAAACAATTTCATATTTGATTCTGCAACCTGAACTCCTAGATATTTTACCTTAGGTACAGTCTCAAAACCTGCCCTCCTTTCAAGCTCATGTTTACGATCTTGTGTCATGTTTTTAGCTATCATTTTAGTCTTTTTTGGATTCAATCTAAAACCTGAAACTTTACCATAGTCTTGTATAATGTCCTTCATCAAGATTATTGATTCCATTGGTTGTGATAGGGTAACAACCAGATCATCTGCAAATGCCTTTATTCTGTAATCCTCTTGCCTGATCTTTATACCTTTCAAAATATTAGAGTCCCGTATTGTATTTAGCAAGACTTCTAGTGTTAAAATAAATAAAAGTGGGGACAACGGACATCCCTGTCTTGTTCCTTTTTCAATTTTAAACTCTGTTGTCAGACTTCCATTAATTATGATCTGTGCCTTTTGCTCTTGGTAAATTGCCGAAATCGCCTGTATAAATTGATCCCCAAAGTCCATCTTTTTCAAAGTCTTTAATAGAAAATTCCAATCCACTCTATCAAAGGCCTTCTCTGCATCCAAAAAGACCAGCACTGCAGGGATCTGTTTATTCTTCTCAAGATATTCCAATAAATCTATTACTTGCCTTACATTATCCTTCATATATCTGCCCTCGATAAATCCCGCTTGATCATCATGAATCACCTTTTGAATTACTGGCATCAACCTGTTGGCTAGTACTTTCGCAAAAATTTTATAATCTGTATTCAAAAGAGATATTGGTCTATAGTTCTCTGGTTTTTTAGGACCGATTTGTTCTTTTGGTATCAAAGATATGTAAGCTGTTGTCCATGATGGGGGTATTTTACCCCCTTGCTGAATATTGCAAAATAAATCTCTAAGTTGTTCCACCATTTCAGCTTGCAAAGTTTTGTAATACACTGCAGTCAAGCCGTCCGTGCCAGGAGCTTTGGCTGTCTTTAACTGTTTAATTGCTACTATTATCTCATCCTCTGTTATAGGATAATTCATTCTTTCCTTTTGTTGATCAGTAATTTTTGTAACTCTTTTATCATTTAAATATTTTTCTATAAGTCCATTCTGCACCTCCTCTTTAGCATATAATTTAGTATAATAGTCCACAAAAGCTTCTTTAATTAATTTTTGTTGAAAAATTTCTTTCCCTCCAATATCAATACTATCAATAGTCCGTATACTTTGTTTTTTCCTCAATGTGTAAGCCAACCATCTGCCCGGTTTATTAGCGTTACAAAATGTGTTGTGCTTCGCATATTGTAAATTTGTTGCAACTTGTTCCGCCATAAGCATTTGAAATTGGTCTTTCAAAAGTTTTATAGCACTACGTATTCTTTCATCTGTTGGATTTTTAATAAGTAACTGTTCTTTATTCTTTATTTCTATTTCCAATTCAGATCTTTTCTTTTGTCGGAACAGTCTATGTTTAGAATTCATATAGATAAGTACCCCTCTCATATAAGCTTTACTTGCATCCCACACAATTTCAATTGGGGTACCTTTATTCAAATTTATTTCAAAGAATTCTTTCAAATGCTTTTTAAGTTCTGTTGTATATTTTTAATATCTAAACAAATTCTCATTTAATCTCCAAGAACGTCTCTCAACCTTATCCATCTCAATTTCTATCCATACTGGGCTATGGTCAGTCAAAGTTCTTGGAAAAATCTTTGTTCTTTTTGTCTTAACAAGCAAATCATCTGTCAACAAAATAAAGTCAATCCTAGAGAAGGATCTGTGTCTGTCAGAAAAAAAAGTATAGTCCAATTCTTTTGGATTATGTATTCTCCAAACATCTTTTAGTTCCATATCTTCTTTCATGTCAAAAAAGGTCTGTGGTAATCTGATTCTAGACTTTGCCAAACTCTTTTTATCTAATTTAGAATCAATTACTCCATTCCAGTCTCCCATAATTAAAATAGATCTGTAATCCCATTGCAATATTTTAGTATGTAACATCTTGTAAAAATAGTCCTGTTGTTGATTGGGAGCATAAATCCCAATCAGAAGAATTTGGCCATTTACTGTAGACAATTCAATTGCTACAAACCTACCATCTTCATCTGTTTCTATAACTTTAGCTGTTAACTTTTTATTTACATAAATTACTACACCATTCTTTTTTTGCGAAGTTGAAGATATAAAATGTGTTCCTAGTTTGGAGTTTATCAAATATTTTTGATCTTGAGTTGTGATATGCGTTTCTTGTAAACAAATTATATCATTATTAAATTGTTTCAAATATGTAAATAATTTCTTCCTTTTCTGTGCTGAATTCAACCCATTAACATTCCAGGATAAACACTTAAATATCATCAGCCTCTTTCTGGAGCAAAGAGCAAAATAATTGAAGATCATACGAAAGCTTCGATCTCGCTCCTCCCATAGCTCCAATCTCTTGTGCAGTACTCTTATCTGCCTCCTTGTCTTGTCTTTCCTGTTGTTGTTGTTGCTTTTGTTTAAGTAACTTAGCTTGAGCTCGAGTTATACGTTGATCCTTAACTTCAATCATCCGAACCGGGTCTAAGATTGGAGAAGATTCCAGCAAGGGCTCATCCAGAAAACCTCCTTCTGCACCTTGCACTTCTTCTAGTTCCTGCTTAGACTGTTCTTGCAGTTCTCGTTGAGGTTGCTTCTCTTCACTCTCTTTAATCTCCAAAACTGTAGATGTACGTGGAGATGGTGTTCTTTCCTTAAGAATAGTAGTGTAGAAGTGCTGTGCCTTCTCCACGGTATTCAAACGATATCTTTCTCCCTTGTATCTAAAAATTATACCGACTGGTGCGTCCCACCGGAAAGATATCTGTAAATTTTGCAATTCCTTAACAAGAAAACCAAATTCTTTTCTAGCTTTCAACATTTTAGGAGGCAACTCTTTATAAATTCCAATTCGTGAGCCCCCCACTTGTACAGAAGTGTAAAAGGATTTTTGCAGGATATCGTTTCTTATTTCTCTATCTGTAAAATATATGACCACATCTCTAGGTAATTGTCTTTGTCTAGCCACCCAAGAGTTCACTCTGTAAATTTTATCTATTTTGTGAAAAACCACATCTGGATTGACTTGTAAAATCTTAGCCAGGGCCTCAGAACAAACTTGTCTCAAATCCTGTCTTTCCTCCTCTCGAATTCCTCGAAGCCGTATAGCAAACTCCATTGCCCTGAATTGTATCATGACAATCTCGTCTTCAACTCTTTGCATTTTATTATCAACATCAGCAATTTTATAATCATTGTCTTTTATCTTAACATTAACTTCTGATTTAAGTTCTTCAACTTTATAATCAACTTTCCCAATAAATTCTGCCAGGCCAGATGCCACTTCTGATATTTTTTTGGTCACCTTATTTTGATTCTGTTTCACCATATCTTTAACTTCATTAATTTCTTGCATAAACTCCTGATGTGATTTTTGAAGTTTATCATCTATCTCCTGATGTGATTTTTGAAGTTTATCATCTATCTCCTGTTGAGATTTTTGAAATTTATCATCCAAAGTTTTAGAAATAAATTCTTTTAAATCTCCCACATCAAATTTTTTTTTCTGAGTCTGTAACTGTTGAGCAGGAGGAAGCTGTGTTTCATGTTTGTGTGTGGGGGATCCCCCCCTGTTGCCTTCCCTTCCTGCTTCTTTGAGGCCATCCTGCCACGTAGGCTAGTTTTTCTGAAGAGGGAAGTTCCTTTTCCTTTCCCTCCTGCACAAAGACTTCTAAAAAAGTCCCCCAGATTTAGTCAAATAAAACTGAAGTAAAACAAAGTCAAATTTTTAGAAAAAGGAATTTTTTCTTTAGGTAAAGCAACTTTGTAGCAGCTTTGTAGCTTTATAGCAAAGCAGGAAGGCTTCACAAATCCACTTTCACTAGCTTGTTAACTCAAATGCTGGGCGCCATATTTTTTCAAATCACTTTCACTCACTCGCTTTCTCTTTTGAATTAAAAAGTCAACAAAGCACTAATACTTGCAATTTTCAAGTTTCTGGATTCAAGTTGGTATTTCCGCTGTTTCTTAGGGTTAGTTCCTTTCACTTTAAAAGTTTGCTGCTGCCGGCTTGTTCTGCTGAAGGCAGAATCGTCCCACGCCGCCCGGAGTCTCCGCAGGTTGGGAGGGAGCCGCGCCTGTTTTCTCCCCCAGAAACAATTCCCTGGGGGGTTACAGGGGCTCAACCTGTGCCCTGCTGTCTCTGCTCCTACAATCTTCAAGATTTCGGAGTTTTCGAGCCGCTCCTCATTCACGGGGCGGCTCTACAGGCGGCGGGGCTGGCGGTCTTTAAAAAAACACCGCCGTCGCCGAAGCTCGCAAACCGGAAGTTCACAAATAGATAAACTTGATAGAGATGGAAGGAGAAATAAAAATTATATCAATTAATATAAATGGACTCAACTCCCCAAGGAAAAGGAATTATATATTTATGAAATTGCAAAAATTGGACTTAAATGTGATAACTTTACAAGAAGTACACATTAAAAGACAGCAACAAATATTGTTGGAGAATCAAAAATTAGGAAAATTATTTACATCCCTAGGAGATAATAAGAAGACAGGAGTGGCAACTTATGTTAAAAACCATTTAAAAGCTAAACAGATATATACAGATTCGAAAGGACGTATTTTAATAACTGAAATACAAACAGAAACGAAGAAAATATTGCTAGCTTCTATCTATGCACCTAATGGAAACCAGAGGGAATTTTACAAGAAACTACATGATACAATTAAAGATTTGGAGTACGAAAATATCTGTGTTGTCGGAGACTTCAATGCAATTGTGAATATACAAGACGACTATTGAAGTAATAAACAAAGTAAGACTCGAAAGAGAATTTTACCGGATACATTCAAGGATATGACTGAAGAATTGCAGTTACATGATGGATGGAGAGAGGCCAACAAACAAACCAAACAATATACCTTCTACTCAAATCCACACCAGTCATGGTCTCGGATTGACATGGCCTGGATGATGCCAGACCTCAGGAAGGATCTACAAGACATCGAAATTATACTGAACTTTAAGACACAAGGACTTCAAATCCCTGTCTAGAATTCAAAGTCCACACATCTTAAAGTTGCCCAGATTAGCCACCTATCCTCTAAGCAATGGCATCCTACTCCTGAAAACTAGTGGAGCAAATGCAATAAGGAGCAGTAGTTGGAGGAAATGCTTCTCTCCTTCCATAGAACCACAAAGTCAACGTCTGATGGATGAGCTGCCACTCAAGATTAAGGAAACCGATCTTGTTACACACATTCTCAGAGTCAGCCTATATGGTCACTCACTCACACATTCATATGTCTGTTGAGGCAGGATTTTATAAAGCCCGTCGTCCCCCCCCACCTTCTCCATGGGTTTTCCCATTAGATGTGGCTAGGGCAGACAGGCACACAACAGCCTGGTCAAATAATCACTTTCAATCAAATACTGGGGCACAACAAGTTCTTTGGGATACATGGAGACCCTATAAATTTAAATACCAAAACTTTACTGGTTTCAATGTACATTTGCTGTTTCTCACAAGCAGATACACATCCTTAAATACTTAACACTGTTTTTCTCAACCAGGCTGCCAGGCACTAGCCAGAGGGACAGAAAGCACTAAGTCTGGATCTACAGCAGTGGTGGGTTGCTACCGGTTCACATGAACCATTGGCGAAAATTTGGCCAAGGTCGCCGAACCAGTAACGATGGCCAGCTGGCCACGCCCCCAAACCAGTTCCCCGGTCGCCGCTCACTCGCTCTGGCCCTCATGTTCATCACCGCCATGTTCTTTGCACACACGCATCCCATTGCCTTTCAAGTCCAATGGGATGCACATACGTGAAGAACATGGTCACCACGGCAGCAGCTTTTTCCTCTGGTACTTTTTGGTGGCCTACGGAGAAAGTGGCTGGCAAAGAAGCCTTTTCGGAGGCTTCTTTGCAAGCCGCTTTCCAGCAGCAGTGGCTGGCTGGGGGCTGCTGAAAACTCCATCAGCTTGCCTTCTGGACTCTGGACCAGCCACCGCAGAAGGTAAGCAGGCCAGCAGGTAGGTGGGGGAGGGAGACCTGGCAAAGGGGTGATACCAGCAGCAGGTGGACCAATGCGTTAGGGGAGGGAAGGAAGCGCAAGAGAGATTGCAGCACCTTTCCCCAAGCCAGCCTGACCTGCAAGCAAAGTGTGCAAGAGATCGCAGCACCAGAGCTCTTCTCCTGCCTTTCCCCAAGCCAGCCTGACCTGCAAGTGAAGTATGCAAGAGATCGCAGCACCAGAGCTCTTTCCCTGCCTTTCCCCAAGCCAGCCTGGCCTGCGAGCAAAGCACACAAGATCGCAGCACCAGAGCTCTTCCCCTGCCTTTCCCCAAGCCAGCCTGACCTGCAAGCAAAGCACACGAGAGATTGCAGCATCAGAGCTCTTCCCTGCCTTTCCCCAAGCCAGCCTGACCTGCGAGCAAAGCACATGAGAGATTGCAGCACCAGAGCTCTTCCCCTGCCTTTCCCCAAGCCAGCCTGACCTGCGAGCAAAGCACATGAGAGATTGCAGCACCAGAGCTCTTCCCCTGCCTTTCCCCAAGCCAGCCTGACCTGAGAGCAAAGCACATGAGAGATTGCAGCACCAGAGCTCTTCCCCTGCCTTTTCCCAAGCCAGCCTGACCTGCGAGCAAAGCGCGCAGGAGATCGTGGCACCTTATTTCAGGACTGCTATTTCTCTCAGAGTGGCCCTGAGGTAGCTTTTCTGGTTTGGAGACCGGCGGAGGGGAGGTGGAGCTTGTAGTCCTCGGCCGTCCCTGTACTACCCATCTTTCCCTGGCTGTGGACCAGTCTTAGTGAGAGGCTTCCTCAGTTTAAACATGCTTTTCTGTCCCATAGTGGCTCAGGGACGTTTAACGGGTCAGTGGCGCTATCCTCACCTTTTGTAACCAACACTCTGAGAGAGGCAGATCAGGGCTGCAGGATTCCCTCAAGGGAGATTTAGAAGCCAGTTTCAAAGGTTCGCCTACAGCCCCTTAAGTTGTGTGCCATGGTTTAGGAAACTATAAAGGCTAATTTCATTTAATGTGCGAAGCCCAGGCCAAACAAGCCACGAGGCTGTTTAGCGAGTAAATCCAATCCACCACATTGCTATTTCTGAAGAAGAACGTGGAAAAACACCCTATATTCTTGTGAACGCCCAATGAGACTACAACTAGCTTGCTTTTCTGAGAAGTATAAATCCCCCCCCCCAGATTTCCTTCTCCAAAATCCACAGATGTTGCTATGGAGATTCTTAACCATCCAAGTCATGGTTGTCCTGAAAGCGCTTTTCCAAAAGGCAACTGAACTTTCTTGGTTGTTTTCTTGAAAATGTTTGCTTCTCATCCAAGAACTGAAGAAGCTTCTTAGATGAAAAACAAACCATTTTCAAAGGAAAAAAAGTCCAGTTGCCTTTTGGAAAAACATCTTTGCATCCACAGTTCTATGCTTGATTTCACCATAATCCCTGGGCAGAGCTCTAAATTATAGTGAAGGGAATAGTAATAAATAGATAGAAACTTGGGATTTGACCGGAAGCGTCGCAGGGAGACAGTCGGGGAATTTGCGGGCTCTGATGAGCTCCGCAAAAACCCGGACTGACGAACCGCTGCCAAGGGGTCTTCGGTTCAGAACCGTCCTGTAGGAGAGGCACCTTGGAAAACCAAGAGGAACAGGCAAGTTCCTTGATGGTCAGAAGTAGCTCTCTATGACTTGGCGGCAGGGGCAGCACCATTGCAGCTGTCACGAAGCTGGGGCAACCGGATTAAGCTTGGAGCAGAAGCAGTGATTTGATCGGAGTCTTTGGAGCTGGGTGAGTGTTAGCTGAAAGGGAAAAAAATTTTTTAACCTGAAATCCCCAGCGAGAAAATGGCGGCTAATAAACACAGGGGGAAGAAAAGAGGACATTGGAGCGTATTTTTAAAGAGACAAAAAGAAAAGAAAAGAAAAGAAAAGAAAAGAAAAGAAAAGAAAAGAAAAGAAAAAAGAACCCAAATAGAAAATTGATTTCTGAACAAAACGATTTGGAAAATAACGTGGAAAATCTTAAAGTGAAAGAAATTACCCCAAGATTGATTAAAGGATCGGAAAGGAACAATTAGATCCTTTTTCTCTCCTCTTTCTTGTGAACTTTAAGAAAAATAAAAAGAGAATGGATAATAAGCCTTGTAACAGAAGTGCTGTATAAACAAAGGGGAAAAGGGAAAAAGAAAGGAAAAGAGTTGTTTAAATTTGGACTGAACTACAAAATTGACTTGCTCAATAGTAGTAACTGTGAGAGGGATCTTGGAGTCCTAATGGACAACCATTTAGATATGAGCCAGCAGTGTGTAGCAGCTGCCAAAAAAGCCAATACAGTTCTGGGCTGCATAAACAGAGGAATAGAATCAAGATCACGTGAAGTGTTAATACCACTTTATAGTGCCTTGGTAAGGCCACACTTGGAATATTGCATTCAGTTTTGGTCGCCACGATGTAAAAAAGATGTTGAGACTCTAGAAAGAGTGCAGAGAAGAGCAACAAAGAGGATTAGGGGACTGGAGGCTAAAACATATAAAGAACAGTTGCAGGAACTGGATATGTCTAGCTTAATGAAGAGAAGGACTAGGGGAGAGATGATAGTAGTGTTCCAATATCTCAGGGGTTGCCATAAAGAAGAGGGAGTCAAGCTATTCTCCAAAGCACCTGAGGGTAGAACAAGAAGCAATGGGTGGAAACTAATCAAGGAGAGAAGCAATTTAGAACGAAGGAGAAATTTCCTGACAGTTAGAACAATTAATAAGTGGAACAACTTGTCTGCAGAAGTTGTGAATGCCCCAAAACTGGAAATTTTTAAGAAGACGTTGGATAACCATTTGTCTGAAGTGGTTTAGGGTTTCCTGCCTGAGCAGGGGGTTGGACTAGAAGACCTTCAAGGTCCTTTTCAACTCTGTTATTCTATTCTATTTTATTCTCAAAACCAAAAAGAAAAAGAGAAACTAGTTAAAATCGTTAACATACTGAAAAAAAATGGATACTTGTTAAATAACTGGAAATTGTGGATTGCAAGAGAGACACCATCAGGAGTAAAAAGAAACATTGTAACTTAGTTTGTGTTTTGGAAAATTGTGAACTTTACAGATAATAAATAATACAGAGAACTTTTGAGGAGGATCCCTTTGTTTGCAAGCAGCTTGACTTTGGGGGGGGGGAGAAGAAATACCACTGAACTTTTAAAATTGGAACAATACCAACCTAAAAAGAATAAAGTGGCACAGGAAATCAGAGAAATGATTAAAGTGATGTACTTGTCATGGAAAATGGAAACAAGAGAAATAACTACATTGATACATGGGTAATCAAAATCTGAGGACACAAAAAACGGGAAAGAACATGTGCAAGCTGATAAGGAAACAAAAAGGGAGAAGCGACACACAGAGGCTGAAGATAAAGAAGATAAAGAAAATGAGACTATTTTTGAATATATAAATAGAAAAGATACTTATAGAAGTAACTGATTATATCAAAATGTTGGACTGTTTTACTTAAGAAAATGTAAGTTATAAAATAAGTGGGCTCACTATTTCTGTAAGAATTGAACAATTGTAACATCATAAAATTAATTATTTTGATGATTGGGGGAACGGAGGAGCCCTTGCAGGGTAGAGCTGAGGAGTTTATGCAGTTTCTGTCAGATAAAATCGCTCAGATTCGGATGGACATGGACTCTGATTGGGCAATACCAACCGAGATGACAGGGGTGGATCTTAGTCCTATTGTGTGGGAGAACTTTGAGCCAGTGACTCCTGAGGAAGTGGACAAGGCTGTAGGGACGATGAGCTCCTCCACTTGCTTGTTGGACCTTTGCCCCTCCTGGCTGGTTTCGGCCTGCAAGGAGATGACACGAGGCTGACTCCAGGTGTTAGTTAACGCGTTCTTGAGGGAGGAGTCCTTCCCGCAGCCATTAAAGGAAATGGTTGTAAGGCCCCTCCTCAGGAAGCCTTCCCTGGACCCAGCAGAATTAAAAAAACTTTCATCCAGTCTCCAACCTACCCTTTGTAGGAAAGGTTGTAGAGAAAATGGTGGCAATTCAGCTCCTGCGGTCATTGGATGAAATGGATTATCTGGACCCTTTTCAGTCTGGCTTCAGACCTGGCTACAGCATGGAAACTGCCTTGGTCATGCTGATGGATGATTTCTGGCGAGCAGAGACAGGGGTCATTCCTCTACCTTGGTGCTACTTGACCTCTCAGCGGCTTTCGATACCATTGACCATGGTATCCTTCTGGGGCGACTAAGAGAGCTGGGAGTGGGAGGCACCATGTTGCGGTGGTTCACCTCTGGTCGATCACAGTTGGTGCTGGTAGGAGGACACGTAGGTCGTCCCCTAGGCCCTTTGTCTATGGGGTGCCTCAGGGCTCGGTCCTCTCTCCCCTCCTATTTAACATCTACATGAAACCACTGGGTGAAATCATCCGACGACACAGGGTGGGATATCAGCAATATGCTGATGATACCCAGCTGTATATCTCCACCCCTTGTCAGTTCAGTGAAGCGGTAGATGTGATGTGCTGGTGCTTGGAGGCTGTGAGGATCTGGATGGGAGTCAACAGGCTCAGACTTAACCCAGACAAGACCGAATGGCTCTGGGTATTGCCCCTTAAAGACTATGTCAATTGTCCATCTTTGTTTTTTGGGGGGGAGAAAGTGCCCCCCTCAGAACGGGCTGGCAATTTGGGTGTCCTCCTAGACTCCCAGCTGAGATTGGAACAACATCTGACGGCTATAGCTAGGAGGACCTTTGCACAGGTTCGTCTGGTGCACCAATTGTGACCCTACTTGGATCAGGAGGCTCTCCTCACAGTCACTCATGCCCTTGTCATCTCACGGTTGGATTATTGCAACACGCTCTACATGGGGCTACCCTTGAAAAGTGTTCAGAGACTACAGTTGGTCCAGAATGCAGCCGCGCGAGTTATAGTGGGTGCACCTAGATACACCCACATTACACCATTTCTCTGCGAGCTGCACTGGCTCCTATCAGTCTCCGGGCGCAATTCAAGGTGTTGGTTATTACCTTTAAAGCCCTACATGGCTCAGGGCCAGGCTATCTTCAAGACCGCTTTCTACCACATAGCTCCCAGCGACCGGTAAGATCCCACAGAGTCGGTCTCCTCCAGGTCCCTTCAGCTAAACAATGTCAGCTGGCGGGCCCGCGGGGGAGGGCCTTCTCTGTGGCTGCCCCAGCTCTCTGGAACCAATTACCTCCTGAAGTCCGGACTGCCCCCACCCTATTGGCCTTCTGGAAGTGGTGAAGACCTGGCTTTCTCGGCAGGCCTGGGGCCGTTGATTTCGTTATAGTGATCTTGCAAGACCCGGCCACAAATTGGAGGATATGTGTTTTAACGTTTTAACGTTTTAACGTCTTCTTTTAACTTTTGTATGGGATATTGTTGCATTGTTTTATTCTCTGTTGTAAGCTGCCCAGAGTCCCCTGGGAGTTGAGTGGCTTAGAAATATGACAAAATAAATAATAAATAAATGATGGATTGGGGTTTAATATAGAATAGAAGGGAAATTGAAATTTGGTTAAAAGAAGAGATGAAAATGAAGGGTAAAATTAGTAAAAAATAGATGAAAATGAACACTATGGCAAAAAGGAAGTATAGAAATGGTAATCTTAGTTGTAAAAATTAAAAATTGTTTAAATTTGTTAACCGGCCAAATACTCTGATCAGCAAAAATATATTGTATGCTTTTGTGTGTGTGTGTGTGTGTGTGTGTGTGTGTGTGTGTGTGTGTGTGTGTGTATTTATTTATTGATTGATTTATTGATTTATTTGTTGGTTCGATTTATATGCCGCCCTTCTCCGGAGACTCAGGGCGGCTTACAATGCATTAAGCAATAGCCTTCATACTTTTGTATATACCTGCTTAGTAGGGCTTTCGGCCACCCCTAAGCAGTGTTCTTTTTTATACAAAGTCAGCTTATTGCCCCCACAATCCAGGTCCTCATTTTATCTACCTCGAAAGGATGGAAGGCTGAGTCAACCTTGAGCCTGGTGAGATTTGAATTTGCAGTAATTGCAGGCAGCTGTGCTATTTAACAGCACTTTAGTCTGCTGTGCCACCAAGGCTCATATATGTGTAAAAAATAATGAAAAACTTTTTACAAAAAAAATAGAAGTAGAATTCCATTTTTAGAATGAAATTCTAGAAATAGTTTTAGAATTCCATTCTAAAACCTCAGCCACCGAAAGGATCCTGAAAAGAACTGAATTAGCCCTAATCAGAAATGAACTCCACAAGAAAAGATTCCTACTAGACCAAACCAACAGAGACCTACTCACTCTTCACCTCACACTCAGTAACAAAATCCACCCAGCACTCTGTTACAAATCCAAACAACAAGCCCTCTGGAGAGCCGAAACAGAAACCTTCCACAAGACAGACAGACACACTAACAAACTCTACAGAGTAGAAAAGCGCCAGAAGCCCAACCCCCCTCCACAGCAACTCATGAAACAAACAGTATATAACATATCAGACAGGACCCTCATCATAGCAGAAACCAATGTCCTTTCCAAAGGATTCAACTTTGCAGTCGCCCCCAAATGCATCCCCACTGAAAACATCATATGCGGAGTTGAAGCTAGCCTAACCAAAATCAACCCAGATGAAGCCAACAAAATCAGACTCGAAGTCACCAATGTCCTCTGCTCCAGCAATCCACCCAGAAGCAACTTACACAAAGAAGAAAAAAAGCATTCACCAACTTGAGGAAAGACAATAACATAATCATTCTCCCAGCAGACAAAGGTAATGCCACAGTGGTGATGAACACATCTAACTACCCAGCTAAACTATCCAACCTACTCCAAGACCCCGCTTACAAACCTCTAAACACAGACCCCACTACCAACCTGGAAAAAACCACCAAATCCAAAATAAAAGCCTCTCCCATCAGTGAAGAGATCCAGCAATCATCCCCAGAGAGAAATCATCCAGATGCCCCAAGCTCTATGGCCTCCCCAAGATACACAAAGAAGGAACACCACTCAGACCCATAGTCAGTTCCATAGGCTCACCTCTACAGAATCTTGCCAAATTTCTTGCCAAACAACTTCAGCCCTATGCAGAATCCATCACCTCTCACGTACAAAACTCATTCCACTTCATAGAAACAATAAAGAAACAAAACCTACAACCCAGTGACCTACTCGTGAGTTTTGATGTCATATCAAAACTGGGCTGACTTGAGTTAAATTTTAAATTGATTTTAAATTGGGTTGTTTTAATTTACGGCCAAAATATTTAATTATTTTAAACTATTTTTAAATTTTGTATGTCCTGTTTTTTACTTTGGCTGTTCACCACCCTGAGTCCTAATTGGAGAAGGGTGGTATAGAAATTGAAACAAATAAATAAATAAACAAATAAATAAAT